>NC_081755.1:39518950-40718950 GCF_963082965.1 Carassius carassius | reverse complement strand
ACAAATGCCTAATTGGACTTGATATTACATGACACGTCCCAAAGCGGAACAGGTTCTAAATGCTGCTGTCTTGTGGAAATTCACTGGCTAGAATAACAGCCAATGATATCAAATTTTGATCCCTGAGGGAGCTGGTCTCAAATCGGCGCATAGGTGTCGATGTGTCTGTGGGGGAAGTGTGAATGTGAGAGTGGGTTCGTGTTTCTGCTGTCAGGAGTACAGTGAAGCTGAAGTAGCATTTAATAAGGGAACCGGGCTTGGTTCGAGTGAAGTGCACGTAAGAGACATGGATTTCAAGGAAGGAGGGATGAGAGAGAGTGGGCCGATGTCTCGCCTTTGAGCGTGGCAGTGCTGTGACATATCTGCTTCGACTACACTGCTTGGAGTTTAGGACTGTCACAGCTGTCTTGATGCATGCTTCTTAATATTTCTATTAAAAGAAATCCTAAACTGCAGCTCCTTTTTTTGTGTGTGTGTGTGCGCAATGTAGGTGTCCTATGCCAGACCAAGCTCAGCTTCCATACGCGATGCCAACCTGTACGTGAGCGGCCTGCCCAAAACTATGAGTCAGAAAGACATGGAGCAGTTGTTTTCCCAGTATGGAAGGATCATCACCTCACGCATCCTGGTAGACCAGGTCACAGGTAAACGTTACCTCACTTCCACTAACAGCGTAGGCACCCTGGGTGAGGATTAAAAATCTCATTAAAGCTCTGGATGTGATGCAAAAATAAGCTATATGTTTCACCACAGTCAACATGAAAACAAAAATAACCCTGAATTTGCATATCTAATGCACATTCCTGGCAGTGTTATTTTGGTAATATTTTGAATTAATTTGATTTCAGTTACAGTTTTAGTAATAATTTATGTATGTTTAAACATGAGTAGTTTTTATTCATTTAATTTCAGTTATTTTAGTATAAACTAAATAAATGATGTTTGGCAACTAGCTGAAATATTTTTTTATTGTATTTCAAGTAAAAAAATAAATAATAATCTTTTGGTTTTAGTAAACTATAATATTCTTGATTCCTGATCTTACTGTCAAATAAAAACATAAATAAATAAACTTTATGAGAAAAGCCACAAATCCTTTAGGTATGAAAGGATTAAAATTAATAAAATGAATTTAAAAACTTAATGTGAGGCAGATAAACTTAAAACAGTAGAAAATTTTAAACGAAAGAATAAAGACATCTATTGAAATATAGTTATGCATTATTCACCTCTACGTTTTAATAATAAAAAAATCTAAATCAAAATCAAAAAACATTTGTCCATTTTCATTGATTTTAACAACATAGTGTTAATCAAAAGCCAACTTCCCAGTACATAAAATCAAATCCCACCCGTTTTTTTTCTCATCAAATTTCCTGTATCAGTGAGAAATATGTCATAGTATGGAAATTAAATGGTGTGCAATGAATATGGTCATCATTTTTAAAGTAGATAAAGTACTAAAGTAAACAGTCTGGTTTAACCCTGTGTGACCACATGACTCACTTATCTGTCATTGATTTGATTGACGGTGCTAACATTTGCCTCGCTTTCTGTCCGGAGCAGGTATATCGCGCGGAGTAGGATTCATTCGGTTCGATAAGAGGAACGAGGCAGAGGAGGCCATCAAAGGCCTGAATGGTCAAAAGCCACTGGGTGCCGCCGAGCCCATCACCGTGAAGTTTGCCAACAACCCCAGTCAGAAGACGGGACAGGCCCTGCTTACCCAGCTTTACCAGACAGCTGCTCGCCGCTTCACTGGCCCTCTGCACCACCAGACTCAGCGCTTCAGGTACTGCTCCCACCTACAGCCCACACCCCTATCGCTCCCTACTCTTCCTCTGCCGGTTTTAAACTACAGCGCGTTCACGCCATCAGGGGGATATTTTCAACAAATCACAACAGGCCCATCCGAGGCAGTGCTTCATTTCAAAAGAACTGCCCTGCTTAGAGATAAAACACTGCATGTGAATCAGTCACATCATGGATGTATTCACAAGCATTCATCGCAGTACTCTCAATCCATCGCCTGAGGGCTCTGTAAGCACTGCATCAGTGTAACTGGCGAGCCGCCGCCTGCTGATTGGTGGATGCAGTGACCAGTAAAGAGCTCCCCCTGGTGGCTGAAGTGGCTGCATGAGAACGCTTTGCACTGGTTGTTGGATCTTGCAACTAATATCTTCACCTCCGTCACTCTCCCTCTTGCATTGCAGACTCGACAATTTACTAAACGCCAGCTACGGAGTCAAGAGGTAATTTCCAAAAAAAAAAGGTGTCCTTTCAAAAGCATCCATGCCTAAACAAGCTCAAACAAAGTGCCCGGAATATCACCTGCTGACTTATGCATTACCATTAGAGATTTGATTTGATAAACCACCATTTCAGTAGTGTAGATTGACGTAGCTGTTATCACAGCAGGACATTCTGGCATGGCTTTGTTGAACCTTTTTGTTCTTTTGGTTGGTTCCTTGATTGAACTGATTTGTATGTATTTCTGTATTGAACTAACATTATAATTTTTTTCAGTTTTGGTTGCTTTAATGTATATTTTTCCACCAGCATGGACATACAAGATTCCGTTTGCGTCTCCTCTGTTCGTTCCAATTTTCCGTTGATTTGTTTCTGATTTGCCTTCATCCCTCTCTAGGTTTCTGTTTTGCTAAGTATATTGTTACACTGTGAATTATGTGTCTTAACAGGGACTAGAGTTTGGTTTGGTCAACCTAGTTAATAATACAATAGCTGCCCATTTTCTTACCTACTTAAGGCTGTGGAGAGCGAGTGTCCGGTCCTCAAAGAGACAAAAGTGGCAGGGAAATGTGGTAGTGAGAAGCACTCTGTGCTGAACTTCAGAATGACACCCATGGTAGCTCTCCTTCTTTCCTTCCCAGATTCTCCCCCATAACCATTGACAGCATGACCAGTCTAGCCGGCGTCAACCTGACCGGGCCCACCGGAGCCGGCTGGTGCATCTTTGTCTACAACCTGTCCCCGGAAGCCGATGAAAGCGTCCTGTGGCAGCTCTTTGGGCCGTTCGGAGCAGTCACAAATGTCAAGGTCATCCGTGACTTCACCACCAACAAATGTAAGGGCTTTGGCTTTGTCACCATGACCAACTACGACGAGGCGGCCATGGCTATCGCCAGCCTGAACGGCTACCGCCTGGGCGACCGCGTGCTGCAGGTCTCCTTCAAGACAAGCAAGCAACACAAGGCTTGAAGGAAGGCCTAGTCACTACTGCTCTTTAACATGCAGGGGGAGCTACTGAGCTCCCTGTACATTCACTCTACATGGGCCTGGACTGAGTCTCTCTCTAACACACACACACACACACACACACACACGTTTAGTTGTTTCGAACAAAAATACACCAGTAGAGTTGTTTTTCTTTTCCCTTTTTCACAACATGCTAGTCCTTCCCAACATTTGCCTGTATTGAATTAGCAGAGTTGTGAGGCGGGGCTTGGGAAATCCACAAGGAGGGACAGTCTAATGAATGTGACAGAGAATGTCTGCAGAGATTTAATTTAATTCAGGCAAAGTAGGAGAACTGGTCAACGAATGAACGAAATGAATGCAAAAAAAAAAGTAAATCGAACATGTGCAATTTACCCGAAATCTTGCCCTGGTAACTCTCCTGTCTGACTTCAGAGGATGTAGTCACTTTTTACACTTGGGCATTTTGAATCAGTGATTTTTTTTTAGAGAAAAATGATTAAAACAGTGTTCTCATATATATTATGATATAACTATATATTCAACATTTAAGGTGGTTATAATAGCCAAATATGTAAGCATTTTCTAGAACTTTGATTACAGTTTCCTGGCTCTACATTAGGTTGCAAACTTGCCTTATGGCCCCACACACACCTTACTCAAGGTCCAACCCAACAGCCACTGAACAAACTGTGTAGATGATAGTCACAAATCAAGAGGTCACCCGGGGGTCATCACAATCACCTCAGCACACCGAAAGACAACGTGCATCACAGAGACACTCCCGCGCACACACACACCTCCCCTGGAGGGCATAGCGAAACATAAAACATTGCGACCTAGAATCTCCACGTATCTTTCCACAGTTTTAGAGTTTTAGAATTTAGAATCGATTCCACCACATGCAATTTTCTGTGTAACTAGGGGCCTTTCGACAGTGTTCCCATGGCGATGGCATTTGGAATTCTTTTGAAAGTCTTTCAAACCAATTATGAAGGACGACTGCGGAATCCAGAAACATATTAGATCACCTTAAACAGGTCTGAATGGCTCGGGAATAGGAAACGCTGTGTGTCAGCTCTTTGAGCTAAAGAGTGCACCGTTATGAAGGTCGGGCCACTGGGATTGGTCATCCTTGGTCTTCATAACTTCTCACATGCATTTAGCTCCATTCACTAAACAGAATCGCATTATAATTCGCTTTCCCAAACCATTTTAGCAGCCCCTGCATATCTAAACAGCTACATATCAAATCAAATTTAGAGTCCTCAAGGCCCTTTAAAGCAAGTCACAGCCACACGAGCAATAGAAAATAATGAATCTTTAAAAAAAAAAAATTCATTTCATTACTGAAAAATTCTCTAGATACATTAAAAACAATGCCCAAGCTGTCAACAGCCCTGTATAAAAAAACCGAAACTGTTCCATGGGGAGAGACATTGCTGTAAAATTGCAAAACTTCACGTTATATGAAGAAAAGAACTGAAAGATGTAAATGTGTGCTCAAATCAAATGACATTTTGCTTTTCTAAATAACGCTGTGTTAGCCAAAGAGGACAATGATCTCTTTGAAAGGATTACATTAGAGATTAATATATTTTTATATCTACGAAGAAAAAAACACAAGACCTTGTGCAACATTTTTACAGATTCTTAAATCGTGGAAATCTTTGGACACACCGCATGGCTTTTTATTTTCAGAGTTTTCAACTTTGGGGAGAGAGGGCCAGTCTGCGGTGTAAGGGAGGGGATCAGAGGGTTGGGGACTAAGACTTACATGCAGTGAAACCATTTCATTTTCAAAAATACAAAAAAAAAGATAAACATACGAAACATTTAAAAAAAAGAATCAGCAGACAGGTACATGTACGCATTAACGCAGGAAAATGACGTTACGGTTTCTCTAAAGTGTTGAAAGAAATAATAATCAAGCGTTGCTTCAATGACGGTGCAGTGAAGCTCGAAACGGCGTCACATCGAACACCCGGAGCATCTCATCTTGTATCGGTAAAAACAGAAAAGAAGAAATCACCTTAACGCTTCAGCATGTTCAGTGCACCAAAAAAGTAAAAAAATTGACAATGCAATGTAGCTGCACTTATCAATGTAATCAATTCTCACACAATAAACCATAGTGAATTATATTCGCCAGTATGTCAACACAACAAGCAAATGTCTAACATTGTGCTGTCTAGATTTCTTTGTTTTTATTTAATTTCCACTTCACCTATCTTCTGTGTTCAACCATCATATCGTCAACACCTAATTTTGCTCCTTTGCACAAGCACTAACCAACCAAGGGATCTTAGCTTTGTCACTGATGAAGGGAAAAATTAAGTCTGAAACATTTAGCAAGAGTGTGACTGCACACACACGTACACTTAGACACACACACACTGAACCACACAACACATATCAGTGTCTCCAGGACCTCCACAGCATTCCCATCTTATCAAAACTGTGATACACCTTAAAGTAACCCCCTTAGCTTACGCCACATTAACATTGCAACATGTTTTTCTTTTGCTAATGCAACTCATCATGGAACTCATCGGTGGTGTGCCCTAAAGGGGACAAAAATCCTAGACGTAAAGATTGGTCCGCCCTCTAAAATGAGTGATGGGGTAGATACAGTGACCAGTGCAAACCTGTAGTGCGCCTGGTGACCATAGGGAGGTTTTAGCGTCGTCCCGACGAACCCTTTAGCTACACCGCTCCCCCATCCCCTCAGAGAGCCAAGGACAATGGCAGGAAACAAACATACTGCACCGCTTGAGCAACTACAATAATAATCATTAAAAAAAATTAAAAAGACAAAAAAAAAAAAAACTTTCCTATGGAACAGTAAGTGCAATGTGCTTCGTTTTTATATTGACTGAGAACAAAAGATATATATATTTTTAAAAAAAGAAATTAAACGTCACACTGAAATGGTTTGCAGAATAATGAAAGGATCAAATGTTACGAACAACAACAAAATGAAAAACAAAGTGTTAACTAACAGATTCATTAGAAGAATCAAACAAGCACCAAGAGCTCTGGTCTCTAAAAATGTCCATTATCCCTTCCTCCACCCCCTTATTAGTGCTCTGACCATGCAAGCTAAAACAAACAGCCGTCTATGGTAGCCTACCGAAAAGAGCTAATCTAAAAGACCGTGAATGGAATACCGTCTAAAATATCATCGGTTTTAGCCCATGTTGATTTCAGAGTATAATTTTTCCTGTAATTGATTGATTTAGTTTACATATCAGAATCACACGTTAACTTAGCGTATTTGTGTTGTTGATGTTGCCATAGAGGACACACGTGGGTCGAATATTTCATTTCGGTTCCTTTTATTGGGTACGGTTTCTTATATTTGTTTCCATTATTTATAATTAGTTGCTGTTCTTACAGTGTATGCAGGTTTTAGAATTAGTTAGAATCATTTCTTTTCAATCAAAATGTGTTTAATTGTGTTTGTAAAAGTCTGTGGTAGCTTTCGTTGCAACATAATTTAAACTGAAAAAAAAAAATCAATATAGCGCCAATGATCTTGCATTATTTGGGCGACTTTAAGCTTGTAGTTTTAACTTATTGTTAACTTAAAAACTATTTATTATCATTATTATGATTATTATTATTGCCTCGTATGAAAGTATGTTTTGTGTATATTTATTTCATTATATTTGCAAGTTTAAATACTTTTCATTTTGCCAAAATGTGGTTACACCTTTTTGTTTTTCTTTAAAGGGAACAAATAGATTTAAAAAAAATTATATAAAAAAAACAAAACAAAACAGAAAAAAAAAAAATAAAAATCTGCTTTAGAATTACAATTTGGAAAAGTTCTCCATAGGCAAAGAATGAACTGCTATATTAAACTAATTGAGGTGTATAAACATACATGCTGTGTGCTAGATGTTATGCCTTTAATGCCTGTGTTTTGTTTGTCTTGTTAAATGAAAACCTTCTGATTATTTAATCTAATCACAGTCTTGTTTTTCCAGCCACGTTTAGAACCCCATAGCGAGTTCAGGGCCCGGAGCGATGCCTGGGGCAGGGGAGGGGGGCGTGTTGAGGTGCGGTCCGGTCTACGGTCCGGACCCACAGCTAGGCCTAAAGTTCAGTGTCCCTCACCAAAAACCTCTCACCCGCTGCCTTACAGCCACCAAACCGACCGAGAGAGCGGTCTAGAAAATAAAAGAGTCAGTGGGAGGGCTAGAGCGCAACGTTTAACAGACGTGGGCGAAGAAAGCGCAGCGGGGGAGACGGGCCAGGCGAGGCGAGGCGAGGCGAGGCGAGGCGCTGAGCTAGATAAAGGGGTCAGTGGTCACTCTGTTTCTCAACCAGTTGTATTTTGTGTCAGTTAATTTAGGAGGGACACAGAGTTACTTAGCAACGTTCTTCTGAAACCATTTTCCAGGAATAACAGAACAATAACAGAATAAAACAAACGAACAACAACAATACAAAAAAAGATCAAAAGTAGAACTCCTGATCTCAGTGTCTATGTGTCACGAAGAAAAATCTCACACTTCCAAACATGAACAAACAAAGACAAACACATAACAAAGGGGAAAAAAATATTAAACCTTTCAGTTTAGTTTAGGATATTTATTACTGGGATTTCAACTGAAGACGCTTGAGGACTTTTTCATGGAATTGTTTAATTATTTGTACTTTACATGCCAGAAAAAAAAAATAAAAGATATGAATCTCAGTGTTTTCTTGGTGACTGCCTTTTTTTTTTGAGGGGAACTGAGGGGTTTGTAGATGTACATCACATCACATGAAATTTTGCATCCAATTTGATCATGGTCAGTAAAGTTGACAAACAGCTTGATATTTAACAGGTTCACAACTTCAGTAAACAACAGGTAATGCTGAAGTTCATAGTCAAGTGTGTAAAACATTAACCTCAGCTAGTCTGCTAGCCAATGAAAATTTAGGTTGTCCACTTCCTATACTAAAGAGGTGTAATTATGCACTACTCAAAGCTATTTTGTTGAATACAGTGTCAGTGTGTTCACACTGAACAGTCTAAAAAGAAAAAGTACTTCAAATAACCAGATAATGCACTTAACGGTTGCACACGTCCTTATGCAGCTCAGGGGAAGGGGCTATTAAACTCTGATACTGAATGAAAAATAACTTACAGAAAATTCATACACTACACCAGGGTTATTCAAATCTTGTCCTGGAGGGCCAATGCGCTGCAGAGTTTAGCTTCAACCCTGATCAAACTCACCTACCTGTGATTTTCTAATGATCCTGAAGACACTGATGAGCATGCTCAGGATCAGGGTTGAAGCTAAACTCTGCAGTGCATTGGCCCTCCAGGACAAGATTTGAATAACCCTGGTGTAGTGTATGGATTTTCTGTAAGGTAGTCCATTACTGATTTCAAATTACATGACAAAAATTGTAGTTAGTAATGTTATCCATTACATTACACATTTCAGGTAATATAAAGAGACTACTTTGATTACTTTTGACCTAACACATTTATCCAATACAACAGGATATAAAAATACAAAATGAAAAAAAAGTTTTTTGTTGCATTCATCAATAACATGAAGTGCGTTAAACACTACATTACGTCAACGTTTCACAAATGTGGTTTGTGAGTTAAGACAAAGTTAAGAGAATTCCTGCATTACATGTAAATAAGAAATAACAAGTGCATTTAATGTGTTTAAAAAGACAAAAGCCTTCCAAAGAAATTGTAATATGTAGTTAAATAACCGACTGAGTGATAATTCAAACAAACACTAACGTGTAGTTTATGCAACTTGGGAGAAATAAATGTTGAGAAAACACTTCTTAAAATTGGTATGATTTTTGTACATCTAGTGCTTAAATACTGTGTGGCCTCTCAATGTTTTGTGTATTTATATCCACCTAGTGACTTTGTGTGAATGTCCACAAAACTGGAAGGCTTTCTGAATGCATGTATACGAGCGGTAGGCTATTTTAGGAATGAATGATTTATTGCTATTGTGTGAATAATATGTAATCATTGCATAATCCTAACTGTAGTTTGACTCAGAGTATTTTTAAAAGTAATATAATCTAATACTAATTCTTGGAACCTGATTATTTAATCCATCTTAATTGTTATCAGTTAATACCCGGCACTGATCCTGAATCGGTATAATTTAGGACAGCTAAGGTCATTTTTCAACCAGCCACAACAATGTTTGAAATATGAAGGTGAATTTATTTCAAAAGTGCTTAACCGTCGCAGTTTCTCTTATGTAGCCAAAGGGAAAAGGCTATCAGACTCTGTGTTCATAAACTAGACAGTAGAGTACATTTTTGAACAAGTCACAATTATTTTTGTTGAATTTCATAATTATCCATGGAATGTAAAGAGATCAGATTTTACCCCAGTAAAAACAACACATTGCAGTTTACCACATGTAATGTTTTCCCAGCCTCATTTAGCAGATTCACAACTAATGGAAGAGGTTCTTAAACAGCCTGAACAGGAAATGAAGTTAATGTTTCCAAAGAGCAACAACCTACAGACCCTAAAGACAGAGAAGGGGGAAAAGTTAATATTGATTTGTCTCCACACGCAAACATTTAATGTATTCTGAAGAACATAACACACAATTAACTGCACTTTAGGGTCATAAATTGATGATAATGCACAGTGTGCATCAGTATAGATGCAAAAGCTGATTTCAAGAAATTTGCAAGTTAGTTTACTGTAATCTGAATAAAGTCAAAGGCGTTTAAGCTACAACTCCAGACAAAACAAGATCTTTCGTATATAATTCTTGACATATGCAAACTTGTTCCAGACAGCTAAAGGTTTTCCAAATTTGATATTAAACAGAATGCAAATGTTGTTGATCATTGGTGCATGCATTGGTGGAACAAAGCAATATTATATACAGAACTGTATTCAGTTATAGAGTTCATAATGTTGCACATACACAAAGGCTAACTGAATTTATTAACAAAACCTGCAGTAAACTGTCATCACTATGACAAAACCCAGACTCCATTACATTCAAAGTGTGAAAAATGCATAAAACCGATTTAGACCCTACGATCATTGAAAAATTAAGCCTTGTTTTTTTCCATTAAGAGTGCTTTAGACGTTTAAAATAGAGTCTGAATGTATTTTGTGGCACACCATGCATCAGCAAGCGGAGAGTGGAGTCTAGAGCTCCTCGTGGCCATGTGAGCGGTCAGTGTTGGTTGGCTCTTGGCACACTGCAGGAGTGGTGAACTCCATTAGGTATTCACAGCGACTCGGCTCCGACGTCGAGGTCACCACAGTTTCCTTCCCACAAGTCAGCTTCACCTACCACACAAAGACACACTTAGCAGAAAAACTCCCAGCATGAATGGCACCGAGGAAGCAATGAAAGAGCCGGTACTTACTGTAGTTGATCTGTTTGGACCTTGCCAGCACCCAGTGCCATGCTCGTATTTCATCTCCAAGTACTTATTATTTTCAGGCCCTGACCAACTTCCCCATGTCCTGGGAACGTGAGCATCTTTTATTAAATACTGTCAAAAACACTCACGCCATGATACTGCAAAATGTGATGTGATATTGAGGAAAAGAAAAAGCTAAAACCGGTCTATGGTGGTTTGCTGGTTTTAACAGGTTTAGGCTGTTAACACCAATCAGGTGTTTAGTTGATTGCTATCGATCCATCATAATAAAAAAAATAAAAGTATATGACTCATACCACTACAAAGTCAACATTAAAAGCTGTGAGTCAGAGACTTTAAATTACAGGAGATCCCAAACTTCCCCCCCAAAAAAGGTAATTTTAAAAACAAGTGAATTTAGACGCTGAAGCATTACAACATTATAATGTCCAGAATGACAGAGGGATATTCATTTTGAGGTTTTCAAAAAAGATCATATTTAAAAGTGCTATTAAAATATTAGTTTTAAAAATTAATTTGAAATAAGTGTTAAATAGCAGCAAAAAACAAAAAGGTATAAACAGTTAATTAGTAAAAAAAATTTCATTTGATATCCACTAATAACCAATATGGTATTTATACTACCATTCAAAAGTTTCGATTTTTAAAAAGGTTTTAGTTATGTTTTTTGAAAGAAAGAGTCTTATTCTCACGAATACTGCATTTATTTGATCAAAATAAAAACATTAATACTGTGAAAAATTATAAAAATGTTTTCCATTTTTATATATTTTTTAAATATAACTTATTCCTGTGATGCAAAGCTTTGTTTCCCTCAGTATCATTACTCCTGTTTTTAGCGTCACGTGATTCTTCAGAAATTATTCTAATATGCTTATCTGCTGCTCAAGAAAAAATTCTGATTATGAATGAAAAAACATTTTTTTTGTAAATAATTCATGTAAACTGAAATCTTTATAAAAACTATAAAGGTCTTCACTGTTGCTTCTGATCAACTTAATGCATCTTTGCATAATCAAAGTAACTGAAAAGTGTCCAAAGACCTCTAAAACCAAACCACCCTGCTCTGGTTTAAGATGTTTTTCTTACCCAAGGTTGGTCTCTGAGCCCCCATACTTGGGTTTCTGTGAAACCCGGTTGAAAGGACAGAGCCTGTAGATGTACCTAAAAGCAAACAGAACACAGAAATAAAATCACAGCACAAAAATATCACTCCAAAACAACAAACTCTGGTTTCACTTACTCGCTAGTGGTAAGTTCGTAGCACTGGCTGTACATGTAGGTGAACTCAGCATCAGGGCCAAAATCAAACGACAGCTCCTTTTCAATATTTCTGCAACACAATCAAAGGAAAGCTCAACACCCCGGCGCACCAGCGTCAGAGAACACTGCATATGCAGGACGCAAGTGATGCAACAGTAAGTCAAACAAACTCCGACCAATGAGAATTTCAGTTCGCTACACTCCCACTTGATTTCAAACTCAACTTCTTTTGACCATTTTGTGGAAGACAGCAGCATTGAACAAACCTGATTTGATCATCCATCTCCCGAATAGCTTTCTCTGAATCCTCAAAGTCATCTCTGGCCTTCTGAGCAGCTGTGAACCAGAGAACAGTTGGTTAGCAGAGCAAGACAAAGAAGAGCTCGATGAGTACAAACGGATTGATGAATAGGACCGGCAGCAGAGCCAACCTTCGATGAGGGCCTGGGTGTCTGGGTCATAGGGTGGCATAGCCTCCTCATCTTCCTGACTCTTCTCTGGAGTCTTAACGTTGGGCGGCGCCTGCACAAAACACAACCACGCTCATATACAGATATCATTTTTACACCTGCACAGTACAGTGAGCATGAGTTATAGCACACTATGTTGTAAGACCTTTGCCACTGCGCCTCAGGACACGAGTTAAAGGTTAAGGACTTTAAATGTCAAGAGGAGAAGTGCTAATAGAAGAATCAAAATGTCACTGTGGATCTAAACATCAATGAAGTTAATGCTCGCTCAGGTTTTCTGTGCGATACACACTCTCACCTTATCATCGTCTTCGTGATAATCATCTTCGTCATCCTCTTCCTCGTCGTCTTCCTCAGAGATGTCATCTTCTGGGTACGGCTCTGAGTCATTGTCTACAACTGGTTCCTTCACTTCATCTGGAGGCGTTTCCACTGGGGCAGGTTCCTCAGGCTGGGACTGAGAGAGAACGGAGGAACAGTCAAAATACATGTTAATGGGCTATTGAGTTCAATGAACGTGGAATTACAAAAAACTGATTTGTTTTGTTTTTTTACACCGAGAAGACATGACGTAAAGCAAGACATGTTATCAAATTAAAAGACAATTTAAAAGTACAAAATAACTAACTGCACTACTCTTACATTGTTGCGAAAGATTTCTATTTAAAATAAACGCTGATAAATAAATTCAGCTTTGCCGTCACGTGTATGAACTCAATTTTAAAACACAGTGATATAGAAAACAGTATGTTTTAATTGCAACAATATTCCACGATATAACTCTTTTTAACGTATTATTGATCAAATAAATGCAGCCTTGGTGAGCATTAGACACTTTTATAAAATAAAATAAAAAATTGGTAATGATCCCAAAGTTTTAAAAGGCAGCGTAAATAACTAATATTGTTAACAAGGTTTTTGAGCTATTTAATAATTTATCTAAAAAAAAGAAAGAAGAGGAAACAGAATGAGATTATTAATTTTTTTAATTATAGGGAAAATCATGCAAAAGAAGAGATGCATGTATAAATTATGTTATGTATATTTAGTTAAGTTCATACTTTTTATATCTTTGTATAATAAATTAAGCATATCAATTACAAAATGTAGTTAAATGGCTACTTGTCATACTTAATGTTTTCATTTTCTATGTTCATTTTTGTTATAGTTTATATAGCTTCATCACTTTGTTTGTGTCTTAATTGTTTTAAAGAAATTTAATAATGACACAAAGTGTTACCAAAAACAACCTCAGAAGTCATTCAACGTGACATGTCTCTACTAACCTCCGAGTGGTACTTGTCTTTAATGTTGGTCCAAACACTCTCAAATGTTGACGTGTCCACCTGCGCAGCTCCTCCCATCAGTCCCTGAATAAATCACAAAGCAGGCATCTAAATTAGTGCCAGTACTCACCGATAGCAAGCACATTTTGACTGAGAAATGATTAAATGCAAACATACCTGGACCTCAGTTTCAGTAAGTGTGCCATCGGCATCTGGGTCCAGTTCAACATGAGACTGAAGCTCAGAAACAGACACACTGACACAGAGACAACACGCCAGATTATATTCATTCTCTAGATATATGCATAATCATAGAGAGAGAAAATATATAATCATTGGCACTTACAAGCCATCTGCATTATCATCCAGCTCCGAAAAAGCTTCTGCCATTTTGGCTTTGTCCTTCTCCAAGCGAACAGTTGCCTTTTGCTCTGGAATGAAGTTAAAAAACTGATTAGATCAGCATTAATGCCAAACATTTGAAGAAATGAGCCAGCCTGCAAACTAAACACTATAAGTCAGTTTTCAAATGGATTAAAGATATATAAATTAGCAGCTTCACTCACCTTCCCAGGCCTTGAGGTGGCGCTCTTTAGCTTCCTTCTCAGGTTGCTCTGCTGTCTCTTTTACCGTCCTCAATGCTTCTACTTTCTCCTCGAGCTGTTTCTTATTTTCCTGCATATCAGTCACTTTACCCTACAGAACAGATAGCATTTTACATTTACCAAAACTCACTGACAGAGTATGGCTTTTTAAAAATGCAGCGTATACAAGCAATTCTTTAATGTGGGAACTGGATGATTTCTGTTGCATTAGCCCAAAGCCAAAGCTAATATGACTGCAACATTTCATCATGTTTGAAAACTGACATTCGCTAAGATTTTTGCAACAGTAGCAGCTGAACAAAGTGTATGATGATAAAAAAGGAAACCGAAGCATTATGACAAATCTTACCTGCTTTTCTTCTCGTCCTTTCTTGGCTTCCTCAATGAGCTGCTGTTTCAGGAGAAAGCCCTCTTTG
This sequence comes from Carassius carassius, assembly GCF_963082965.1. Lineage (NCBI taxonomy): Eukaryota > Metazoa > Chordata > Actinopteri > Cypriniformes > Cyprinidae > Carassius > Carassius carassius. The sequence goes on along the minus strand of NC_081755.1, from coordinate 40,704,293 downwards.
GTGATCTCAGCCATCTTCTGCAGAACTTCCCGCTCTTTTCGACCTAGTTCCCTGAGAACCAAACAAATCGCTCATATTTCAATGTGCTTATAGCCTTTGCATCATAAGTAAAAATGGAAAGTAAAACAAATAAATATTTTCTCACAGATCTTTGCTCTCATAAAAACAAATGTGTACTGCATTTATTTTTATGCTATTTAACATTCCTACAGCAAAAAAAAAAAAATCAAATTTAAACATCTAGACAGCATTCATGTATGCCAATGGAGCACAAAAATAGAGAACTCACTTGCAGGTATTTTCACATTTGGCTCCGCTGTTGTACTCATCAGTAGTGTCGCAGCAGTCTGTGGTGAGGAAAGATTTCAAATGCAATACCATTCCATTCATTTAACACTGCTGAGGAGAAATGTCCAAAGAGTCATCTTACCACAGATGCCATCATTAATCCGGGAGGATGGGATAAACATGGGCCTGTAACCAGCATTGGTGCAATGGAAGCTGCCATTTGGACAAGCAGCGGTGCCTGAGGACCGACAGAAACAACGGTCACGCACAATGCCAAACTATACGGCATCATGTACTTAAGACAGTTCACACACAATATTACAACTCTGTTGTACTCAACTTCTTTCTCTTTCAACACAATGAAATCATACTCTTCATTCACTTCCACAGATTGAATGAAAAAGGGCAGCTTTTGTATTCTTTTAGATGTTTTCTTTTGTGTTTCTTACAAGAAAGGAAGCCATGCAGGATTTTTTATTATTATTTATATGTATGCATACAGATATTTAGCCATTATTTGCTGTTTTTTTTAGCACATTTTTGTTATAGCACAAACACAGTTTTGTTCATGAGTGTCACACAAGCATGTCAAAGCTTCCATTTATCATATTTGATGTGCTTTATATACGTGCTGTCAAACACATATAGTGTTTATAGTTATAAAGCTGTCAAAATAAAAGTTTTTGTTTGCATGTGTGTGTATACAGTGTACGTTTATTATGCAAATATAAATACAAACATGTATATATTTAAGAATAAAAATTATTTTTATACATTAAATATTTATATGATATAAATTATAAGATTATAAATATATTAGTGTATATACACGTAAATATTTTCAAAATATATACTGTATATTTGTGTATTTATATATACTTAATAAATATACAGGTGCTGGTCATATAATTAGAATATCATCAAAAAGTTGATTTATTTCACTAATTCCATTCAAAAAGTGAAACTTGTATATTATATTCATTCATTACACACAGACTGATATATTTCAAATATTTATTTATTTTAATTTTGATGTTTATAACTGACAACTAAGGAAAATCCCAAATTCAGTATCTCAGAAAATTAGAATATAACTTAAGACCAATACAAAGAAAGGATTTTTAGAAATCTTTGCCAACTAAAAAGTATAAAAATGAAAAGTATTAGCATGTACAGCACTCAATACTTAGTTGGGGCTCCTTTTGCCTGAATTAATGCTTCAATGCGGCGTGGCATGGAGTCGATCAGTCTGTGGGACTGCTCAGGTGTTATGAGAGCACAGTTTGCTATTATAGTGGCCTTCAGCTCTTCTGCATTGTTGGATCTGACATATCGTATCTTCCTCTTCACAATACCCCATAGATTTTCTATGGGGTTAAGGTCAGGCGAGTTTGCTGACCTATTAAGAACACAGATAACATGGTCCTTAAACCAGATACTGGAAGCTTTGGCACTGTGTGCAGGGGCCAAGTCCTGTTGGAAAATGAAATCTGGATCTCCATAAAGTTGGTCAGTAGCAGAAAGCATGCTTTAACACTTCCTGGTATACGGCTGTGTTGACCTTGGACCTCAGAAAACATAGTGGACCAACGCCAGCAGATGATATGGCACCCCAAACCATCACTGATTGTGGAAACTTTACACTAGACCTCAAGCAACGTGGATTGTGTGCCTCTCCTCTCTCCCTCCAGACTCTGGGACCCTGATTTCCAAAGGAAATGCAAAATTTACTTTCATCAGAGAACATAACTGTGGACGACTCAGCAGCAGTCCAGTTCTTTTTGAAGCGAGACGCTTCTGACGCTGTCTGTTGTTCAAGAGTGGCTTGACACAAAGAATGCGACAGCTGAAACCAATGTCTTGCATACGTCTGTGCGTAGTGGTTCTTGAAGCACTGACTCAAGGTGCAGTCCACTCTTTGTGAATCTCCCCCACATTTTTGAATGGGTTTTGTTTCACAATCCTCTCCAGGGTTCGGTTATCCCTATTGCTTGTACACTTTTTTTCTACCACATCTTTTCCTTCCCTTCGCCTCTCTATTGATGTGCTTGGACACAGAGCTCTGTGAACAGCCAGCCTCTTTTGCAATGACCTTTTGTGTCTTTCCCTCCTTGTGCAAGATGTCAATGGTCGTCTTTTGGACAACTGTCAAGTCAGCAGTCTTCCACATGATTGTGTAGCCTACAGAACTAGACTGAGAGACCATTTAAAGGCTTTGCAGGTGTTTTGAGTTAATTAACTGATTAGAGTGTGGCACCAGGTGTCTTCAATATTGAACCTTTTCACAATATTCTAATTTTCTGAGATACTGAATTTGGGATTTTCCTTAGTTGTCAGTTATAAACATCAAAATTAAAGAAATAACATTTGAAATATATCAGTCTGTGTGTAATGAATGAATATAATATACAAGTTTCACTTTATGAATGGAATTGGTGAAATAAATCAACTTTTTGATGATATTCTAATTATATGACCAGCACCTGTACACAGAATGCACACATATTATGTAAACAAAAACTTTTATCTCGGATGCAATTAATCGTTTGACAGCACTAGTGTTGATCAATGTTTATATGTCAATAAATGCCTAAATTAAATCTACTCACCATATAAAGTGGTCATGATGTCTCTTTAGAAGACTTTTACCAAACCAATTATTTACTTTTACAATGCATTCATGAACTTTTTGACACTTCAAAGTTTCAGCAGCATGAATTTTCAAAGAAAGCATAGAAATCTCTCTATGCAAAACAAATGTTTTATGGTTTGAAATTACATGAGGGTGAGTAATTGATACCCTTTAACAACCCTTTAAATTTAAAAACTAAGCAGACTTTTCAGGAAAACCTTTCATCTCTAAATGACTTGAGGAGAGAAGCTCTCAATTAAAGACTGGCAAGATAATCCATCTAATCTTAAATTATAAACCAAATTAAAAAATGAAGTACCTGGCTCATCTGAACCATCCTTGCAGTCACAGTAGTCATCATTCACACGGTCAAAAGGAATAGTCCGGGATCCATCGAGACAGGTGAAAGGCTTGTTCTCCTCATAAAAATGTTTCTCTTTATTTTTTTAGACAAAATATGAGTTAAGCCAGTTAGACCAGAATGTGGTTTAGTGCAGAATAAATTATATATGGCTTTACTTGTCAGTGGCACTCCTCGTGGCCGCTGAATCTCTACAGGTGTCCCCAAGCTGACAGCAAAGCCCAAAGTCACCAGCAGGTGCAGGCAGGACATGATGCCTCAGGAAAAGAAGGGACAAACGCAGACTCCCACCAGAGGCGTGTGACCTCGGAGCAAAATAAAGGCACAGTCAGTGCATTGTTCAACTGAACGTCTTCACACAGTACATCTAATCCATTCATAAACACAGATCTCATACCAATGGTTTACAAAAGGCTAAACAAATCAACGTTATTCTTCATCCAAGTGATGGTCGCAGATAAATCCGTCTATAAAATGTCTTATTCGCATCATGCTCGTTAATTCAATCTGAAATGGCTTCTGCACACACGGCCAACCGAGCACACTCAAATACTCACCGATCTGAAGTGATAAACAATGCAGTGTCACGACAGCAAGTATAATGTTTCAATAAACACCGCCTAAATTATATGTGGGCTTGTATAATTAGTCAAAGAGATCTAAAAAAATTGTAAAACAGTAACTTCCGAAGAGCGTTCTTGCACCGTTTGTTACGTCACCAAGATGAGCGAGCGGTGTTCTCGTGTGATTGGTGGATTCAAGCGGAGGAATGCGGCATTGTGGGTAATGCAGTCATAAAAAGGATGGATTTGCCTTTTTCATTTATTTATTTATTTTTTTAGCTTTTGCACAAAATCAATGATATGCGTAATAATAAATCAGTTACCATATATTTAGTCAAAGCGTCCCACCTATGGAGGACCAAACCTGCAGAAATAAAAAATAACCAAACAAATAAATAAATAAATAAACGACTTGATAAAAAACAAATATAGTACATTTGTAATAAAATTAATCCTGAATTTATTTTTTATTACTCTATTCCTTTATTTGGTATTTTCTGTATTTATTTCTAATTTTTGTATTCGTATTTGACTTTTATTTTCTTATTTTTTAGTTTATTTGTTGGTTTATTTGTGTATCTATTTATTTTTAAACGTATTTATTCAATCCTTTCTTTCTTTCTTTCTTTCTTTCTTTCTTTCTTTCTTTATAATTTCATTTAAATTTAAATAATTTAAATAACCTACTGACAGATCAGCTCCTTCCAACACAGTGGTAGGATTAAATCCTTTTTTGCATAAATAATTGTAAACATAATCATTATTTCAGGAATAATGTATATAATTGAAGCTTGGAATGAAAACAATGTGTTCACGTGCCGTGCGAAAAACCCGCGCGCGGTTTTTCTGCAAGCCTATGTTGTAGCTACTCGTTCTGCTAAACTTATTTTAACCGCATAAAAGTTGTTTAAAATGTTTGCAAGGATTTAAATTAGAAATGGGTTGGGTGATTTAGGTCTGAGAACTTATTTTAACCCAAAGTTTCAGGACTTCAGGTAAATAGTTAGTAAACTATGACAAATAGCCAACTGTGGCCGTATTATCGAGGCTATTAACTGAATGTCTAAATGACCATAACAAAGTCCAGCTATTATAATACCTTTAAACAAAGCTTCATTTGTAACTTTGTCTACAGTTCCATGACGTACGCTTTGCATGGTTAAAAGTACCACAAAAATAGTTATCAAAAAGTAGCTGTATAACAAACAGTGTTATGAATGGTTTCATGTATGATGATTGACTGAATGTTTGCTTTAATACAGCCAGGTCAAAGGATAAAGAGGAGGTCATGAGGATAAAACTACGTTACATGCAGGTGAGAGCTGTTCCATAAGAGAAAATAGTGGATGTTATTCTGTTACCAAACATTTAAACAATATATTATCATTTATTGTAAAGAGCATCTTACAAAAATTAAACACAGGGAAATGCAAGTTCTAGTGTAGTTGGTGACACAACTCTGCCCCCTACCTTCAATTTAAAGACATTTTCCAATTCTCAAATATTTAAAGGGTTAGTTTACCCAGATAGCAAAATTATGTAATTAATAACTTACCCTCATGTTGTTCCAAACCCGTAAGACCTCCGTTTATCTTTGGAACACAGTTTAAGATATTTTAGATTTAGTCCGAGAGCTCTCAGTCCCTCCATTGAAGCTGTGTGAACGGTATACTGTCCCATGTCCAGAAAGGTAAGAAAAACATCATCAAAGTAGTCCATGTGACATCAGAGGGTCAGTTTGAATTTTTTTGAAGCATCGAAAATACATTTTGGTCCAAAAATAGCAAAAACGACGACTTTATTCAGCATTGTCTTCTCTTCCGTGTCTGTTGTGTGAGAGAGTTCAAAACAAAGCAGTCTGGATATCCGGTTCACGAACGAATCATTCAGTTCACCAAATCGAACTGAATCGTTTTAAATGGTTTGCATCTCTAATACGCATTAATCCACAAATGACTTAAGCTGTTAACTTTTTTAATGTGGCTGACACTCCCTCTGAGTTCAAACAAACCAATATCCTGGCGTAATGCATGCACTCAAACAGTACACTGACTGAACTGCTGTGAAGAGAGAACTGAAGATGAACACCGAGTCGAGCCAGATAACGAACAAAAGACTGACTCGTTCACGAGTCAAGAACCGGTTGCATCGGTTTTCGGATCACCAGTAGTTCTTTCTGACAGTTTGATTCAATAAACCGGTTGAAGAAAACGGTTCACCGGTTCTTTTGCGCTCGACGTAATGGCATCATTTGCAATGATTGCCCTTGATTCAAGCCTTCGGTTTACCCGCGCTCATAACACTAGCACAGAATCAGTTCAGAATCAATCACCAAAAGAATCAGTTCGGTTCAGGCGCTCTGTGTGTCAGTCTGCTTCACGCTGAATCACACATGCGCAGTATCATCAGCTCCTCGATTCTTCTTATCTGTCTCGGCTCGGTGTTCATCTTCAGTTCTCTCTTCACAGCAGTTCAGTCAGTGTACTGTTTGAGTGCATGCATTACTCCGGGATATTGGTTTGTTTGAACTCAGAGGGAGTGTCAGCCACATTAAAAAAGTTAACAGCTTAAGTCATTTGTGGATTAATGCGTATTAGAGATGAGAACCGTTTATTATTATTATTATATTATATTAACAATAATACAGCAATAATTCAACAATTGTGTTTTACTAGAAACTTTTGTCTTTAAATAAAGTCAGTCTGTAGGGGTCAGTAAAGTGTCACACATTACTGACTGTAACTCTCTCTCTCAAAATATATATTAACTACTGTTTTGCTAAATACCACTTCATCCTCTAAACAGATGATGCAAAATATTTTCAGTTTTTGTTGTCATGAGGCTTGTAGTGATCATACATAGAAATCAGCCTGGTTACATGTTGCAGTTGTGAGACTGCAGATGGAAAAAATAAAATAAAAATCAGATATTGCATTTATTAGAAAAATCGTCCTTTATTTGTATTTTCAACACACTTTACAGTACTGAACAGTGAAAGAAAAAAATATACTGGTATATATTTATATATTTGTTTTTTATATATAGCTGTTTGCTTATTAAATGCATTTTATTCACAAAATGACAACTTAGTTCTCTGAGAGGAAAACCTTTCATAAAAATAATATAATATAAAATAACTTGGACACATTATACACATTACAGCAATATAATGTACAAATATTACAATCATATCTTTTTCATTTATATTATTACCATAACTTGTGAACAAGTAACATATTTTTTAAAGCCCAGAGAATAATTTCATTGGAGAGTCTCATGAGGCGTGACTTCAAAGTACAAAGAAAAACTGTTCTCCGATTAAGCCTCGTCATCTTTCCGACTGTCTCTTGGTCATTAACCTCACAGAAGTATTTAAAAACCCTATTAAAAGCCATTACAGTCTAGATTATTGACACAGAGTAGCTGATGTTGCTCAGTGCTTTAGCAGAAAATGGCATTGAGGACCAAAGAAACGACGTTTGGACCAAGCCATTTAAAGTGCTTACCCTGTGCCATGCTATACAACACTCTATACCATTCCCCTGATATCAGCCATCTCACAACAGCTTCCTACAGAAAAAATAAAGTGCTGGTAAAGACAAGTTTTAGAAACAACGGATGATTAGTCTGTTTTCCAATACATTTCAAATATTCACATTTAAAGGTAGTGGGAGGTTGACTAAAATCCCCCAAATGAATGGCAGGGAGATGACAAGAGAAAGAAATGGAATGATGAAATTCCACAATTCAACTACAGTTCAGTACAACTAAAAGTAATTCATTGTGACAGTGACTGATTCTGAGAGATTTCAAATTTACAATTCAACATTACAGTATATACAAAACAAGCAGTGATTCGTCTACTATTTATATTAGATAGTAGTTTTTTGATTTCCAAACCATCAAACCAGAATGATACAAAAATAAAAACTGTACACAAACTGTTCAAAGAAAACACTTGTTTTTCCTTTTGATATCCAAAAAGAATGGCAGCAAGGAATTAATTTGAATAATTTCTTAATAAGAAACAATTGCTACAGTGTCGTGTTAAAATGGCAAATATTATTTGTTAGCGTAGTGCTCACAACATTAACGTAAAGCCACACAACAAAGCAATTTTAAGGTAAGACAGGCAAATGTTTATGGAAATCGCACAAACCGATCGTGTAACCTCGGCCTTTCCTCCTGTAGTCCACCAAATGAAAACTTTCACCGTGACATCATCTAATCCTGTCACAGACGAGTTCAGTTATCACATACGTACTGGTTTGACCTCGAGTTACTGCTCTGACCGGCACAGGCTTGTCTAAAGCTAAGCTACTGACCAGCAGAAACTAGCTTGCCATTTTATTTCAAGAGGGATTCTCACAATATAGCAACAATTGATTCATTCAACTGAACTAAAACCAAACCAAATTCTGAGAGATGAGAGAGGCAATATTGCAAATCTAACATCAACCTGAGAACTCACTCTCATTCATTCTTTTCATTCTGTCTCTCTCTGTCTCCCTTTAAACGTTGGTGAAGAGTCAAATAGACACCACTAAAAGATGCTGGACATGAAATACATTAGACGAGCAACAGTTTTCTTTAATGGGTATGACCTGCTTTCTCTGTCTGTACTGCATTACAGTCACTTTGCCATGCAGAAAAAATACACAACACCTCCAGATGGAGCTATTGTGAATTCACAGACATTTAGGAAGGCATATAAGACATGAAACAAATAATCTGGTATCTAATGCCAACATCTTATTATTCCACAAAATGACAGGTAGAAACCCTACAGTTGACATTAAGGCAAAAAAGCATCAAACTCAATATGGCTGCATGTCTTTCCAACATCTAACCACCAACGTCTTTCTCTCTCAGATATGCTTCAACTTCTCTCCCCATCCTCTGTTCTAGCGACCGATCGAGGCTCCTCCAACTTATCAGTTTAGCACTCATTCCTTTGGCAATACATAACTTAGTGTGTTGTGGTGTGGAGAATGCATTACCAGCATGAGTGGGTGAAGGTGAGAGAGTCTGTGCGAATGTGTCCTGCAGTTGAGGAGACTGTTGCTTTTACAAATTTGGCAGGAATGGACATAACAAAACAAAACAAAAAGAAGGCAAAACATATGTTTCAAAGCATCACATGGCTTATCCTCAGAAAGTGACTATCATTAATTATTCACATGGAAAGTGAGGGCAGTTCGTAAGCAGTGACAGTGATAAATCTAATGTAGGCCCTAAATGCTCGGTTGGCTTGAACGCAACAGAGGAAGACTGACAGATGAGAGCAGGACATATTACAAACATAATATGAATGCTCCATGCTGGCACAAACCATATTCAATGGAGATAGATTGCTTAAAAAGAGAAAGAGACAATCAAAAATGAAGACAAAAGCAGACACCCCTGTCCCACGATGCATTGCTTCACAACAGCTCCAGAGTTGAAGCTGGTGTTTCTGAAAGGCACACGGCCATCTTGCACTGGTAGCACTCCTGGGTAAAGGGTAAGAGGGGGTGGGACCCACTAACAAATCATTTCCGACATACTCATCCCTCCACAGTCTTCTGGACAGCAGACGTTATCTTATTTTCTCCCGGCAGATGCAACTGTGTTCTCTCTATGACAGAAATTGAAAAAGAGTCACAGATTTCACTCAGCGTGTGAATTCTGAGGATTCAAGTCGCTGTTAGAATGCTTTAAAAACTGATTATTGACACTGATGCTCCTTTTTTGATGGCTTTTTCCCAAAGAGATTCCTTTCAGATCCAAGCCCCCTGAACACATACACAGACACACAGCTGTGTGTTTGCATGTGCTGTGTGGTATCGTTATATTAGGTTAAAATGTAGGCATGTATGTCTGTGAATGTGTGTATGTGTAGAAATTCCAGAGTGCTACACTGACGTAATGGCCCTTTACAAACCCCACCGCAATTCTGGTTTTCTGTCAAACCTCACCCTTGCTGCTGCTGGACGGACTCCAGCTCGCACTCCAAATCTACAGTTGCTGTGTTCAATACTTCTATGATATCAATATTATTTTGTTCCCTTTTTGAAAAATAAAATCAAATGTCTTATTGGATTGGCACACAAGACGTATTCTGTTCATGGTCTAGCTAGCAGAAACAGAAGAGTCCTATGTGAGCGGAATAGGGACAGAGTTTTTGAAGAATTGCCCCTACTTGGCCTTCTGGGCCAGACAGCTGTTCCTTCAGTCTTGAGTATTACGTGTCATCGGTAGGAGAGGATGACTTCTCCTCCTCCTCCGTCTCCTCCACGGGGCTCTCATCAGACTGTCTCTCATCTTCCTCTTCAACTACTGACTGAACCTGCAGTCGCCTCGGTCCCGACCTCTCGACCACTACCTCTGTCACCTCCTCGCCGTCCTCCATTTTTTCCTCTATCTCGTCCTCCTCAGCTTCATCTGCCTCCTCGTATTCTTTCTTTGCCTCTTGACCACAGTTGTCTATATGGTTTTGACTGGGAGTGCTGTCCTGTCCTGGTTCTCCCTCCAGGGTGAGCTCAAACTGGAATTTGTTCATGCAGGATTCAAGCTCATTATTTGGGCCGTCCGGCGGTGGCGATGGGCTCTGGGGAATGGTGCTTTGATACCAGTCCCGGTTGTCCTCAAGGGTGTCCAAAATTTCCTGAGCATCAGGGTGGACAAGGTCCCCCCAGGTCTCCCACAGGGGATGCACAATATAATCAATAAATCCCACCTGAACAATAAAACCCAACATGTAGTGAGACAGTTAAGGAGCAGCTTATGCCAGAGAAGGTTGAGAATGTATGTTTGTGTGGGTGCTTATATGTGTACCTGACTCTTTTCCACAGACGCAGTGTGTTTGTCACACATGGGGCTGATTTCCATCCCACGCTCTCGCTCTTTATCGCCCTGCCGGAAGAACTCCTCCATAATACGCTCAGTCCACTGCCTGTACACTGCCAGGGGCTTGGTTGGGTTACTAAGGTCAGCACAGTGCACCATGTTCCTCAGGACCTACACACACATACATACAAATTCACACTTGTGACTAAGTAGTCTGTCTTTTTTTTTCTAGACTGCACTTACAGACTCATGTCATAGTTTTGAACTGTTTTGTTGCATGATAAAGACACACACCTGTATTCGGTCATTATAATGGTCCAGCATCAGCACACCTGAACTTGTCACTTTCTTGGTCTCAACCATTGTCTTTAAATCTGCCAGCAAGCTCATATGCTTTGACATGTCTGTTGCCAGAACCTGAAAAGACAAGGAAATGAAAGTGTTCATTAAAAATGTTGACCCTCTGTAATAAAAACAACAACAACTGAGGTTCAGTGCAGTGCAATCAGGGTCTAACCATGTCGATGACTAGCTTGCGCAGACTCTGTCGTTGCCTTTTGGTGAGGTTCTGAAAGATGTCACAGTTCTCCTCATGCAGAAGCTTGAAACCTACAGCCAGGTGGTGGTTCTCCAGTACAGATTCATCGTTGTACATTAATGCCAGTTCTGAGTCTGTAAAAAAAAGAGCAGGACAGGCTATCAGCGGATTTCAGGGTCTTCTTGGGTCCTTTACATAAACAAGTGAGGACGCTGTTGCTGATTTTGCCCATTTTATTTACAATATTTAGCCTCAGATGCAGTATATTAACAAACAGTATAAAATTCAGTACCGGTATCTTCCCTCATAACCGGTATTATCACATACCATGGCAAGCCTAGCTACCGATATATTATCTCCAGGGGTGGGAAACATTTATTACCTCACAGTTCGATTCAGATTGATTTTATTTATTTATTTTATTAACATTAATGTAACAAACGGCAAAGTTTATTAAGCTGCTTACACTTTAAGAACAAACGCACAGATCTAATTTACTGTTACATCTGATTTTCTCAAAACTGTTTATGTTCCCATATGGCATCATAGACTGTGCACTCGACACAATGTGCATTTTGACATAATTATGTGTATATTTGACCATTTAAGCGCAATAAGCTGTGAAAGCAAATTCAGGTCGCATGCCTCTGAGAGGCAGCATTTGTGCTTACACATCAGCTGTATGTCCGTCAGCACAAGTACTGAGCCCTTTTCGCAGCTTACTGTGATTAATAACACTAACATGTTAATAACCTTTGATAGTACAGTCAGCAAGTTAAATGTAACACTATAAAAACAATTTTTGAATTTTGTGAATCAATGCGAATTGGTAGAAGATAGAATCAAGATTCATATGTGAACCGATTTTTTTCCCGTCCCTATAATGATCTAGCTGACTAACACAGATGCAGTTTGATTAAATCTGTGATAGTCTTGGAAGCATCAGTAAAAAACATCACTCATGTTTGCATAAAAAAATTATCTGTAATGCAAATGTATTTATTGTTCTTATCATTTTACTTAATATTATTTCTAGAATATATAAAAATAGGTTGTTAAAAATATGTTTCTTTTGTTCCAAGTACAGTAAAAAAGCTGAATACATTCTTATTGTTGAGGCCTATGATTTTGTGCTGCCATAAACTAGTTCTCAGAGGACATCATCATTATTTTTACAATGTACACTTACTGGTGTTGATGAGGAACTGGTTGGAAACTCCAGGGTGGTCTACATCATGAATGGCAGCAGCAAACAATGCAGCCAGGATTTCAAGATCAGTGAAAACAGCCTGGTGGGAAGATACCATAGTATGATGGTCATTATGTAAAGTGTGAGTGCTGACTATGAAATCTGATTTCAGATAATGAAACTTTTTGCTTTTGAATGGGCACTGGCAGTCCCATGTTGGCATATACTCACATCCAGTGCCGGTGTGGAGAGCAGCACATGTGTTGACTGTGTGACATCAGCGGCATGCAGGCTGTTGTGATAGGCCACGTTGGCATGGTAGTGGTCTTCCAGTGTCATCACATAAGTGATAAACGTGTCCACTGGGATCCGAAATGTCTTTAATAGATCCCTTTCCTTTAACGCATCGCAGATTGTAGACAGAACATAAAAAGTGGAAATAAAGTATCATGAGTCAATATAAATAACAAGGTTTGCTGTTTTAACTAGCATTGCTGGGAATTAGTACTGATTTCCTGTTTCAATTAGATTCGTATTTTGATTCCAGTAAAAAGCCTCGTTCACACCAAGAACGATAACTATAAAGATAACTATATTAGCGACCACACCAGCAGACAATATCGTCTGTTTATTCTAAGTACATGCTTTTCTGTCACTTTAGATTCTCGAGCTTATTATAGCAGGGTGGTTTCTGATCAGGTGTCAATGTTTTTATTGTTCGTCAGCCTGGAAAAATCATTCTGAAAGTTATTCCAATGATATTGTTTCTCTATGCCTTTTTCGTTACAGCTGTGGTGTAGGCTCTGCTATTCTTAAATAGTGAGAACAATTTATGAAATATATATTTATCATTATATTTAAGGCCTCAAGTCTGATTTAATTCAGTTCAGTTGGTATATTTCAGTTATGCTTACATACAACATTAAGGAAATTAATTCTCTGCTAATGCTTTTTTTATTGCATCACATTCAAAACAGACTGCAAACTTACATTCACAACTCAGCAGGAACACTGATACAGGGAACATTCTGTGAAATATTATGAAAATATCCATTTTAAAAGTTAACTATGTTCGTGAATGAGTTAGTTCAGCAGAGCACAATGGCATGTGCAGGACAGAAAGTTCAAGCACATTTGCACACAGCCACTGAAAATTGTCACTAAGTAAAAGATTGATATGGTGATTTTAAGAAACGATTTTATGATTGTTCAAGTTGAGATAAATCTGAGATAAATCTGACATATTTCAAAAGTACAGAACAACACAGGAACTTTAAAAGAAAAAAAACAAGGACCACACACCTGGAAGATAGCAAACATGATGCAACTTAGAGGTCTGTTATTGGAGTACTCAGCCACATGGAAGATATTAAGGCCCCACTTGTTTAAGTCATTCAGCTCCTGTAAAGAATAGTAAATTAAATCATCAAATCCATTTGACAAACTAACTTTTTCATAACAATAACTAGTAGTAATGGTAGAAGATTGGGTGTTGGGAAAGTTCTGAGTTAGTATGCATGCATTGTGCCTGTACCCTGGCCAGTGAGTCCTCCTGTTCGGTTTTGACCCCGAAGCGGGGCAGGGCTGCACTAGTGAGGCTCGAGCTATGTGTAAGCTTCTTGACACCACTGATGTGAGACATTGGTTTTTCTCGCTCCCGGAGTGTAGGAGAGGGAATGTCCACCTCATTCTGTTTGTCTGAGACACAACCAATGCATAAACCTTTAACAGATGACAGCTAATTTTAAATCGGCAAGCACTGAGTTTTTCAGAGCAGTGAATATACTCAAGTATAACATACTGCAGTGTTGAAACTAAGGTTCTGCGCTTCTGAAAATAGTAGCAAGGCCGAGATGTACAGAGCGGAGCGTGTGCAGACTCACTCACCTAGGAAGGTTGTGGAGATGTATTCAGACACCTGATTTCCCGAGCGGCTCATCTCAGACAGATGAGACAGTTCCCTGTTTAACATCCTCTTGAACTAGAGATCAGAAAAGGGAAAGATCGGGATAGACAGACAGAGAAAAAGTGAGAGTTATAAGTACACAATAGATGGTAATAAGGCAGAAAAATAAAAAAGATCAGTCTGAGCAGAAACTTTTATTACAAACAGGCATTATGTACTAATACATGATTATATGCCAAATACATTGTTTTAGATGTATAGTTCACCCCCCACCAAAATTCTCACAAATTAAGATGATGAAGAAGAAAACTGTGTTCTGAACAACATTGGAACCCACTGACTTTCCTTGTATGGACAGAAACATTTTTCAAAATGATGATGAGTAAATTATGGCAGAATTTTCATTTATGGATAATCTGTCCCTTTAAAACTTACTTTTTTTTCCTGTGTTATTTAGATGTTTTCTTTTGCTATTGCATATAGATATAAGACATATATTGAAAATGTCTGAATGCCACTATGGTATGTGGTACTGCAAGGTCATATGCAGTTTGTGCTAATACAGAGTGCAGATACTGTAAATGCAAATAAACCTAAGGCATTTCTAATGTTGTAGCTGTAACATTGTGTGGTTAGAGGAAGGGCTTGTCTTTAATTAAAATCTAATTAAGTGATGGCCATCGGGGGGAGAGCATTGTGGACTTGTCCCCTTAAGTCTCTGCAAACCATTGCTCTAACAAATAGGAGAACAAAGGTCTGTGCAACAAAATTAGAACAAATATGTGCCTTAAATGACTGAAATTGTGCAACTTCAGCAGATAACGCAACACAAGTACACAGTCACACAGCACAACTTCGATAAAACCCCTGGTCTGTCCCACTGACTGGTCCTTCACACATTACAATCTCCATGGAAACCAGCAGGTTTCCTTAGCAACTGCCTCCTCACAGTCCCTCCTGCAGCATGATGGGAGCGAGGCGATGGGTTGGGTGACAATCTGAGAGAGTAGGCAGGTGTCTGTCTCTGACCTCCTCCAAGGTCAACACTCTCTGTATCACTCACCATCTCCTGCACTCCTCCATTCTGTCTTTATCTCTCTCTTTAAGCCCTCATTTTCGTTTCCTGTCTCTCTTTATCTCCGTCCTCCACATTCTCTCCATTTTGCTAATACTATTTAATCACCCTCTGCAGTCATATTTTCCATTGATTGTGTTTCTATTCATTCTCATTCATGGTCTGCATGTAATTTCATTCCTATATTACATGGATGTGTGTGTGTATCAGACATATGCAAATGCATTTCTATTAAATGCATCATCATTGTTGTTAAATTATCTGAAAATAATGGGTTTAAAGACGCAAATAATGCACAATTGCTAATCAACAACACAACAGGAAAAATAACAATCAATGTTAAGTGTAATTTTTAAGTAAGTCCAAGTCAGTTTTCTGTCACAGCTATCAACCCACTCACTGTGAACCTGAATCTTCCTGAATTTTCCCTCAGGGATCAATACACAATGTCTACCTCACACAGTCAAGCTGTTAGTTTATATAAAGCGTCATTACAAAATCCTCTTTCCTGTGCAAGTGCATATTACATACTGTACCAAGGCTCTGTTTGTACTGTGCTGAGTCATTATTAAAACATTCACAGAGTGCCAACTGTTTTTAGCATGCATCCTCTGGAGGACCAAAATGATACCAGATCATGTGGAAAGTAAATCAGAGCAAATTATTACAAATATGTGTTACTAGGGGAGTCTGATAGTATCTGTTGCCTTTATTTCCCAAGATTGAGTTTGATAAAGTGGAAACAAAAACAGCCTCTATTTACATTTAAATATTTAAAAGTAAATGTACTGACACTGAACAAATTAACCACTTTAAATAGTAATAATAAAATTATGGCCACACTTTGTTTTGAGGTCCAATTCTAGTGATTATCAAATTATTAACTACGACTTTTGCCTCAATAAACTCCTAATTTTCTGTTTCTTAATAGTAAGGTAGTTGTTAAGTTTAGGTATTGGGTAGGATTAGGGATGTAGAATATGGTCATGCAGAATATGTGCTTTATAAGTACAAATAAACAAGCTAATATGTTAATTATAGGCATGCTAATAAGCAATTAATTGTAAATAGTGAATTGTTCACTATTTTAAAGTGTTACCAAAATTATTTTAAAAATGCAGTGCTTATGCATTTTAATAGGCTAATGTCTACAGGTCCAATAATCAACTTTTAATCAACAATTAACCAGAGAACGCATCGTAGTCCAAGATTTAAAAATGTCAGAGTGTCACTGATTGTGTCCCAATGTTTTTAATTGTATCTGCAACAACAGATCTTAAGTTTAGCCCATGACCAAGGTTAAGGCTTAAGGTTTGTTGCCAAAAAGAACTAAAAACATTGGGGCACAAACAATGTCTCTGTTTAATTTCACTATCGTCAATATTCACATCTAACCTCACCAACAGTACACAAGTCTTGGATGAAGGAACTATAGCCATTTTCTCCCAGCCACACAAAGTTACACTGAATAAGTGCATAAGTTTAGAGCTCGGGTTTAAAATCACACTTGAGCTATGGAGACCGGTACAAATTTGGATACACCGAACATGCAACAAACATCATCACATTATCACATGTAGTCTGATCCAGAAGCATTACAGGACACAACACCTGGAACTTTTCTTTTTACCCTGTCCTACTTGCATCTCCAAATTTTTATCTCTCTGCTGAACAAACAGTCTTGCCCCTTACTTGGACCTGACCGACTGTTTGATAACAGATGTTTAGTATCCTTTTTCTGTTCATGCTGGCCCTACCTGGTCCCACCAGCCAATCAGCCAGGGTTTGGAGCAGGTGTCACAGAATAGATCCATGAAGGGGGTCCTACGCTCGGTGGCCTGACCATCCCCATCCAGCACCCCATCTGCAGCTGCCCCGACCTCCAGCTCTGACCCTCTTCTCCCCTGTAGGGGGCTGTAGCTGGAGGAGTGGGCCAGCCGGTAGCCTCCGGGCACAGGTGAGGGGCAGGAAGAGGGCGGCCTGTCAATGGCCTCCAGTACACCCATGCTGAGGGTGACGGATGGCATAGACCGCTGACAAAGGCAAGAGGCACGGAAGTGCACAGGGGCCGAAGCGCGGCGGGTGCCCCAGCGGCATGTGGGTGTGGTCAGGGTGTGGGCAGAGAGGCCACAGCCTAGCAGGGCGGGATGCTCCAGAGTGACGGCTGCCCCCAAGAGGCGGGGAGCAAGCGGCAGTGAAAGTCCAAGCAGTACGAGAACTAGGCCCTCCTGAAAAACACTGAGCAGGCTCCACGGCGATTTGCAGGCAAGTGTCCCCTGTGAACGGCCCGCCAGGAGCCGCCCAGATCCACAGGCCAAAGGGACTACATCTCATCCCAGCAGGTTAGCAGAGCTGACCCCGATCTAGCCGGAGGGGGAGAAAGCGGCGAGGGGTGGAACAGACAAAGATGGAGAGTCAAAGAGATGGTACAGTCTGAAGGACACAGAGAGGATGCCGTAGGAAGTGGAATTACGGGAGATAGGGAGAAAGATGAAGATGAGCCTATAGCTAACGGAGACTGAGGGATGACAGGCGGAAGAAAGAAAACAACAACAACACAGGTAACAGCAGGAGGAAATGGATGAAAGGAGATAGAGAGGATGAAGGAATCAAGGGGACACAGAAACTCCAAAGAGATAGGGCCTATAGTCGATAGTCAAACTACAAAAGAGCGGTGGTCTGGAAAAACATCCTTTCTTTCTCTCCCTGCGTCGACTCCCCTCCCCCACCGCAGAGCTCCAGGACCCAGGCCCAGTGTTCCCAGCGAGTTGTGTTCAGAGTGCACAGTCCATAGAGCACAATACCAGTCCTGTCAGCACAATGCAGCTCTCTTCAGCAGCCCCGCTTTTTAATCCACATGCGGCATCAGACTCGCCGAAGCAGCTCAGCCGATGCTCTGCCTCTTGCTCTGTTTTTCCTGGATGCTGTAGACAGATCTCGCAAGCTAATCAGCCTCTGTGGCAGGAGGCGCATGCTCGGGTGTGTGTGCTAGTGGTGTGTGTGTGTGTGTACACGCACCCTGAGAGCGCATGTGCAGCAGACGGCATGTAAGAGTGTGGAAAAATGGAGAAACGTCTGAGTGTGTGTGTGTGAGAGAGAGAGAGATATGTATTTAATAGTCTGACAAAAAGGAGGGGAGGGAATCTAGGCTTTAGTGTCTTCGCTAATCTCCGCATGAACGATTCTGCGTATGGGTGTGAAAATGTGTGTTCTCTGGTTCATTATACAAGCTCTGCCTCAATCGCCCAAGAGATCTTCCATTCACACACAAACGCTGCTTTCTTCTCATACTGACACCTGCCTGATCATGTAGATAGCAAAACATCGGTATTATGGTGCATGGACACAACCATACAAAAACTGCACATCCAAAGTCTTCATGGCTCTGTCTCTTTAAACAGGCAAGCTATGGAAGAGAGCAACAGATTTTTCATTGGCCAGCATCTAAATCACATGCCTCATGGCCACAGTGAAGAGCCAATGGTTAAACTTGCAGGGTAGATCTTGCTGCAGCTCGATAGCAACGAAGGTTACAGCAGAAACACTGGCATCAGGACCAAACTGCAGCCCCCTCCTCCCTCCCTCATGTCCTCCTTATCCATTTATTTTCTCCCCCTCTCTCCATCTCCTACACTTCTCAATACAGAGCATAGTGTAAGGACAAGGTGTTCAGAGTTGCATGCAAAAGCTTTTTGCATCAGTGTTTACGGATGATAATTAAAAATACATTGAAGAACATCACTCAGGCGGGACCATATCAGACAAACCGGCACACACCCTGCTCAAGAATCTTTCTCCGCATACACACAGATATAGTCCTTCATGCGTGATAATCCACAGAATGGCAGATCTTGAAACCTCTTCTTGATGAAATCTAATATGTCATGTTAAGTGTTTTGTAGAATGTAAAGGATGGAAATTATAAACAATGAATTGACACTTGAAATGGAGAAAATACCTAGTGTAATAGGCCACAACCTTATGGTAGACTGTGTAAACAAAAGTGCCTTTGAGAATGTAAGAATAGAAAGGAAGAAGAAAGTTCTACATCCTGCAAATTTTTGTTCTAACCAGCTCCAACTCGCTTCACGTTAGTCTGAGGACCTTGATTAGCTGGCTTAGGTGTGTTTATTTAGAGTTGGAGCTGAACTCTGCAAGACAGTGGCCTCAGGAACAGGTTTGGACACCTGTTCTAAAGAAACCGAACTAACAATTAACTGAAGAAACACCTTGTTGGATGCCATTTCGCTAACAGAGCGGTGGGTCTGAATGGTCTCCAGCTGGTCCAAACACCAGTCAAGCTCCTCCAGAGTCTCCCGGGCCAGCTGCTGGTATGTCTCATCTGCACAGGACATAAGACACAGCAATCAGCACCACATCACGACAGTACTATCATATGCATTTAACACTCACTGTGGGACACAGTGAGAACTTGGTTTGTGAACAGTGGGGATGTTGTTTCCTGACAGGAGGAAGTAAAGAATTGTCTGAGTGATGTCTTCATCGAAAAACTTCCTAGCATGAATATTTCAAGAACTTCATATGGAGAGAGATCAAATGCCTCATAAATAATGGATCTTTTCCTCATATGAATGAATAATCAAACTGTTTTCAAACCAGAGGAAAAAATAAAATTATAGGAAGACGGCTATGACTTTTAAATTGCCAAAAACATGTGATATAAACTGATTTATAAACTTAAAAGTATCAAAGAATCTCAATGAATACTTTAAGGATGAATTAGAACAACAAGCAATGTTCATCAGTGTCTAACCTCACTGACCTCAGTTTACTAGCAAACCAATAACCTGACAGCGCAAGAAAACCATGTTTATAAGACTTTTATCATTCCATTTATTATGTGAGGTATAGCATAAAGCAAAATATTGGAAAATGAAAGCAGGAAACTTTTATGGACTTTTATGGAGTTTCTACAGAATTTTGGCTACACCGTTTCAACTTGAGCTGCATGAGATGAGACCAAATTTTATAATCTCCTTGGTCAAAAAAAGAGTATGTGAGTTGTTTGCTCAGGCCAGATGTGCTCAGTTCACAGTAAGAACACTTTACTGTTACATTGTCAGACATGGGCACTTCAATAAGCCAAAAGAACACAGGTTAGTTTTTGCATGCAAGGTGAAATTGGGGTAATGGGCAATATTCTACCAGTTTTGATTGGCTCATGCTAAGCCATTTCAAAGGAAAATGGGTTTAGTACCAATTTTCAGAAAATATCTCAGTATTTTGTCACTAATGATAAGTAGATGATATTTTGCTGAGCACATTATTGTGCTGGTGCCTTGGCAGGTTTAGTACTGCCATGGATAGATGACTCCCAAAGCTTTTGATATTCATCATATTCTGTGAATTGGTTAGTTTGCAGGAGTAACAGAAAATTACTTTTAAGTTTAAATAGATTTTTACCTATTTTGTTTTACCTTTATAAAGCCACTTTTTTCCTAACCTAATTAAAGGGGTAATATAATTTTTAAAGATCATTATTTTCTGTATTTGGTGTAACGGAATATGCTGACATGCTTTAATGTTCAAAAAACACATTACTTTTCAAATACTGTGCATTATTGTAAAAAATCCAATAGGTGGCAGCAAATCACTGCATAGTGAGTCATTACAGTTTTTTACAGACGCTAGGACACATTTCTCCATACTTAGGTCACTTTTGCAAAACTCTTCACACAGTTCTCCTAACCAACTTTCAGCTTGGCAAAGCAGTTCATTTCACATTCAAAATGCACTACAACTACCAAAACAATTTATTCAGGTCTCAAATCAACTCATTCTTCCAGAACACTAGCAAAGGTTGACAGCCGACAAACACAGTTTGTCACCCACAAAACAATGACCTAAAAAACACTAACAACCGTAGCATTATACAATTTTTTCTTGTGTAAAACAAGGACACATCTCGGTTTATAATTCACTGCAATATATGTTACTGGAATGAATCAGACATGATGCAGGGTTTGTCAATATTTTATGTCGTTTATTTATTTTTATTTTTTTGCACCGAGTAATTCCAAAATAAAAGAAATTGTATACACACCATCCACTGATACGGATACAATAGTAATGCTAATCTACTAATTGTCCAATTGTTATTATAGCATTTAATTTTAAGATTTAAAATATATTTCATTCAAATATTACTGTAGAAAAGTAGCAAATTGCTGTCTTATTCAGTTTTGTATTATGTTATTGTTTTGAATATTAGTTTAACAGTTTTGAAAACAGTATGTAAGCATGTGCAAATTGACTTGTACAAAGCGTTTTGGCAGTTGTTGAGTCTGAGTGAGAAAATAATTCATGAAATTTGAGAGATGTAGTCATTGAATGCATTTTGTGCCAAAGCAATGATAATCGATCCTCAGTTTAGCCCAAATAGACTTCTGTTGTGCTCACTGTGTGAAGAGTTTTGCAAAAGTGACCTAAGTATTGAGAAATGTGTCCTAGCATCTGTAAAAAAATGTAAATCAGTCATTCAACTGATTAGTTCAAGTGGTAATGAAACACCTTAGTATGTTGCTCAGAGATGCAAAAATAAAATTAAATTAAAAATAAAAGCTACAGCAAACCTTAAATTATTTTAATTGACTAAATAAAGCAAAAAGTCAATTAATATTTACTTATTGTTTATTGAACTGTTCTTTCAACCTTTAAAACATTTGCAATTGTGCAGATTTTTGAGGAAAAACTACTATTTGTGTTATATTAACTATATAGGAAAATATAAATATAAACTATATATAAATATCACATGGTGGCATTTTTGCCATCTTACGATGAATTTTGGGGAAATTCTAAATGTATTTTAATAGACTAAATCAAGCAGTGAAAGCATTAACTCTAAATGTGTACACGCATTAGTCTAACCTACATCACAAAGTGTTAAGGTCCACCCTCTGGGTGTGTTTTTGTTTTGTTTTTGCAATATACTCGATAGTTAAATCACACATCATTTAAACAACAATTACGATATAATCACACACCCCTAACTACAATACGCAACCTGCTCAACAGAAGGGACTATCTACATACATTTGACCATGTAATGATAAGATCTGATGAGGGCTCAGGTAAAAGTGATATCTTAAATAAGATTAAATATTTATATATGATTATATAACTGCTTTTATCATAGCTCATTTATTTTAGAAGTTCAACATGTGGAGCACCTTCACTGCTGATACGCTTCTGAGTTCCTGATAGAAACAAGCGGTTCAGGACTGTTATTCAGCTAGTTAAAGCATCTGGTTGGGTTCCAGACCTGTTTCCCATATGGCTCCACTATTTCTGATGCTGTAATTAATTTAACTGGCAACAGTGCCTACAAGAGGAAGTGTATGCGTAATGTGAGAGACACTGTGTAGGAGAGTGCTAGTGTGGGAGATAGAAAGCTCACCAGTGACTAAGTTACAGTACAGTAAACACACCTGAGAGCGTTGCTGGGGGAACCGTGGGTTGGCTGGTCACTGGTGACCTCCTGTGGACAAAAAGATAATTACATTAGTGATAGTGGTGGAGGTCGCCCTCTACTGGCATAAATCCAGTTAAAACGGCTCACTGTGAAGGAGGTCTGCCCTTGTAATGAACTGAGCAATGTTAATATAAAAATGCTGCTAAATATATAAAATGATTTATTGGAGAGGATACACTGATGACCATAAGGGGAAGCGGAAATAAAGAAACTGTTGCATCAAAGCTGGAAGAGCTGAACTGACTTGTTGGTGGGAGTTGTGACGTTGGCGAGAATTGTGAAGTTGCTTCTGACAGTTCGTAGACTAGCCAACACCTGTGTAGAAAAGAAGGAAAAGCGAGAGAGAGAGAAAGAGAGAGAGCAGGTGAACAGCAGAATATCACTCAACTCCACCTCAGCAAGTCATGACAAGCAATTAGCACTCATTATATACTGTCTGCCAGACACAACACTGAGTCTTACCTGAGCAAAAGGGGTGACTATGAGATCTTCAGCATGTCTGTGGAAAGAGGAAAGAGCGGTTTCAGTAAAATGAAGGAACAAAATACTATATATTTTGGCAAATGTTTACAAATGTGACCCTGGACCAAAAAAACAGTCTTAAGTTACACAGGTATATTTGTATCAACAGCAAAAAAATGTATTGTATGTGTCAAAATTTGATTTTGCTTTTATGCCAAAAATCATTAGGATATTAACTAAAGACCAATGTTCCATGTAGATATTTAGTAAATTTCCTACTGTAAATATATAAAAATGTAATTTTTGATTAGCAATATGCATTGCAAAAAACTTCAAGGCGATTTTCTTAATATTTAGATTATTTTTGCACCCTCAGATTCCAGATTTTCAAATAGTTGTATCTCTGCCAAATATTGTCTGATCCTAGCAAACCATACATAAATGGAAAGCTTATTCATTCTGATTTCGAGAAATTTACCCTTATGACTGGTTTTGTAGTCCAGGTTCACAATTATTGGTCTTTTAACATTATTCAGATGAAGCCAGAATCATCCCCAGGTGTGAGGAAACAGATTCAACCCAACATCAAAAATGCTATTTTTTTATGGCCATAATCCAAGTGGCAGTCACAGTGGTCACCGCTGCATGCTGGGAGCATGAGCTCTTCTTCGGGTGTAACAGTATTAGAGAGCGATTTAGTCGATGTGCTTAAATACTGCATGGTGATTCTGGGATAAAAGAACTTCCTCTGAGGCCTTTTATAAATGAAAAGTGGAGACAGTAAACAGTGAGACTGTGCTGTGTGTTGAGGGAGACGGCTTACCCTTCGCTGTTGATGGAGGAGTTTCGTGACATGGTCTTGGGGGACATGTCGTAGTCAGAGTCGGAGCGGTAGAGGAAAGATTCCCTTCTCTGACTCTGAGGGAAGGAGGGATGGAGCACCAGCCCAGGTATTGCCTGCGAATCCATAGGGCTGCAGCCAGGAGAGGGACCATTCTCCCCATCATAGCTGTACAGAGAGAGAGAAGCCAAAATGACAGGGAGAGAAAGTAAAAATGCATGTCTTGTCATTTAGTTTGAACAAAGCTTTTGCCAGCGGCAGCATTAGATTTCCAGTCTCTGGCCAACACAGCACAAATAGAGATGTGAAACACAAACAATCATGATTGCCTCTTACTCTAGAGACAGCAAACGCTTTCTGAATGTATAAAGAGTTGATGAAGACTGTCACCCTGAACAACCATTAAAGGAATCACCAGCCCTAATCAGAGAAAAATCCTCAGCCGCCACTTCACAATTTATATTCTATGACCACTTTGTGGCTTAAAGAAATAGTTCACGCAAAAAAAAAGGAAAATCTGTAATTATCTACTTACCCACATGTCACCAAACCCATATGCGTATCCTTTTTTGTGTGTGAAATAGAAAAGGATGTTTCTTTTCAAATAGTAGAGCATGGCTCTAGCAATGCCAAAATCATGTGTTTGATTCCCAGAGCGTGCATTAACTGATAAAAATATATACCTTGAATGAAATGTAAGTCACTTTGGATAAAACTGTGCCAAATGCATAAATGTAAGTTGCATGTGCTGTAACCACATAAGACATGTCAGATCAAACATGCAAAATATAAAACTAGGAGCTGCCATGGAACATTGTCTATTCTTAATAGTTTAGAAAGTGTTGAATATGGTGATATGGACATATTTTTTGGTCCTTCATATTTCACAGAAAAATAACTATAAAGGTTAGAGTTATAAAGGGCGAGTTAATAATGGCATAATTTTAATTTTGGGTGAACTGCTGCATTAAGCTTTGCACTAAACACAGACATCTGTGGAAGGACTAATCCTTCCACACAGTTTCGGCATTAAACATGTGACTAGTGGAAAAGTACCGGATACAGTGTCTGACCCCATCTGGGGTTATAATAGACATACTGTATTTGTTCAGTTATCGTGGTTCTGTGATAATGAATGAAGACTAGTCATCCAGAAGAACCTAATGACTGCAGAGCTGAAAGTGAGCATAAAACCTATTGCAGGTCATTGGCCTGCAGTAAACAAGGCCTATAATAATCCCACCAAATCCGACTGCAAAAGCAGATATAATAAAGGACAGGGAGAGTATTGGAACAGTGCAAAGTACACAGCTCATCCTCGAACCATTTACCCGGGATCACCAGAGCCTCAAACAATGTAAAAAAGCATCTGCCCATGGAGCTCATAGCAGGGTTAGGGGCCATGGGCAAGGTGCGAGAGATACCAAGCAGAAGGAAGAGAGGGCTTTTGAATGATTCCTGATTCCTCAGCTCAGGTTCCAGCCTCCTCTGAGTCATGCCGGGAATTATGGGTACCAGCACCAGCGAAACCTCAAACCAAAGCCTACACTTCAGAAGTGAAGCGTCAGAACTAGATGCCTGCCAAGACTTCAGTCTCTCTCGCGCACTGTCAGTCACTCTTCCTCCCCCTCACTCACTCCCTCGCTTCTCACAGACAAAATACTAAAGCCCCTCTTCCCACACGCAGTGCATGAGGCATCTGCGCTCGTCTCCTTCCCCTAACTGCAGAACTGAAGGTACTTTTTAGCCTGTGGCTATGGAAAGCTCCTGTTTCTGCGTAGCAGCTGGTGAGCCGGATCTGGACTACGCCTAGGTTCAAATAGTTTTTTATGCCACTTGTTTACATTATCACACAAACGTGCTACAAGTGCTACAGCATTTGAAACATGCCTGAGCTGGTTCTTTCTAGCAGCTGCCATTTCCTCTCTCTGGAGATCCCGAGTGATGTCTGTCCTCTCTACATGCCCCTCGAGACAAACACCACCTCGGGCTCTTGACCTACACCTCCTCTTCCCTCTCCATATCGCACTTCTTCTGCTTCCATCTAAACCCTTCCCTTTTACAGTTGCTCCTTCTGTTTTTCCAGCTCTCACACTCCTTATCTCGCAGCTCCCAGAATTCCTCTCGCAGCGATGGGAAGCCTGAGCTACATGAGCGACTGAAGATGGAGTGCACAAATACTTAAAAAAAGCTTGAGGAGAGCAAAAACATTAAAGAGCAGAGGAAGAGCAAGAGGGAGGGGGTGACTCATGGCCTATCTAAATATTTACATGCCCTAGGTGCATGTACAGCTTCTTCCAAAATCATTTTATATGTATTTTTCCAGCAACAACTGCAACTCCAATTACACATGACAACACAAGTTGACCTTAAAGAGTCAATGTACCACTCCATGTCACTATCTGCATAACTACAACAGTCAGGCTTTACTGCACAGTCCAAATAGCAGCTTCCTATTATGAAGAACAAGCTCTTTTTTTTCAGCATTAACACGGCGCCTTTCGTTCAGAGTGTGTTGCTTTTCTTGCACTGTATTCATGTCTGTAGAGGTAGTTTCTCTCTGTGTGTGTGTGTGTGTGTGTGCGCGTGTGTGTGTGCGAGATAGAGAGAGAAAGTAAATGTGTGGGCGCACACGAATGCTCCTGCTTTTCTGTCTGTGCTTCACTTTAATGGCTCCTGTAGTCATGTGACATCTGTGCTGCTCAGAGACTATCCACATAGGAGCGAACAATAAGAAATGAGAAGCCTTGTCAACCAGTTTTCCCCTCTTCTCCGCTTTCTCGTGTTGTGATTCGAGCCCCTCTCTTTCTCTTTCACCCTCGTTCTAACTCCTTCTCTCCTCTGCCTTTTTACCAGTCTCTGTCTCTCAAAGATCTCTGCCTTTCACTGCCTCCTTCTCTGTAATTTGTGTCTACGGCTGTGACTCAGCCCAGAATAAAAAGCAAGCAGAATGCATGCTGGGATATTGGAGTTCTCATTTGTTTATAAGGCACAAGAGACACACTCGCTATACCCTCATAGATACACAATCAAAGGGCATTTTTGTGTGTTTGTGTGTATGTGTCAAACACTGTGTCACTTACTCTTGGAAATCTAAAACTGAGCTTCGAGAACTGAAGCAATACAATATTTACTGTTTTGGGAATTATTATAAACAACACTACCATCAAGTTGCACATGTATGTGCGCAAATGGCTTGTATTAACAATCATAAAATAATTGTGGAAGACGAAGCAGAAATTATCTTGCTTCAGTAGTCAATAAGGGTGGAAAAATGCATTAAGCTTTCATCATAGATAATGTACTCGAAAAATACACACACAAAACACACTTTTTTCACACGCTGTGAGCGCAGGATATGTCATTGGCAGCTCTTGCTTTCATTCAGCGATAACAGAATCCCTGGAGAGTAGCACTCTGGACAATGACATGATGATCATAGGGGGCACAGAGGAAAAGATTTGTGCCAGCTGGGTGAGTTTCCTATAAAAGATAACACATTAGCATCAGCACATCCCTTTGCCTCTGAAAACAGACCCTAGCAAATTGATTGGGTTGTTTATGTATCTTCTACGCCTCGCTAAATGACCTTGGAGTGACTGTAAAAAGCTGCAACCTTATAATAATTCCAGAAGACAAGAAAAGCAATTACTGCTTTCAAATACAAAGGTACTCAAACTGATGCACACCAAAGTCTAAAAATAAAAGAAACTGTTATCCGGTAAAAGTCCTGAGGGAAGAATTCAAATTCATAATAGCTCACACACGTGCCCCCTGAAGGCTTTACACAATGATGATGTATTCCTAACTTCCAAGAGGCTGCCTGAATGTGACAGCACAATTAAAGTAATTTGATAAATGTTGTACCGTCCTCTACACAGTCCAGGAGAGTGCGCGTGGAGGCATGATTCTTACGTTCAGAGCCTTTCGAGATGGCAGTTTTGAAATTAATTGAATATAAATCTGGGCCTATGAGTAATAGAGCGTGTAATGCTCTAAAAGAAGTAGCTTTGAGTCACAAGGATTTGGACTAAAAGACGACTCGCCAAATAAATGCATGCACTAAAACTACCCAAATTCATAGATGAACCATTGACCCCTCATCTGAAGAGCTTGCCTCAAGTACATACTGTGGCACTTAACTCCCTATTTGCCACTACAAAGTGTTCCAGTAACTCATTCTGAATGTTTTCATTTACAGAGCAATAATAAAGGAATTTGATTATGTTCCATGAATACTCCAGATTTTAAAAGGCTTTGAAGTTTGACTAAAAAAACTGATTGAATTAATTAAAACTTGGTGTACAGTATGTGATGGACAGCTTGGAGGATTCCCTTACGAAAGGAAAATATATTTACCAATATATTTCTTAAAATATATTGTGATATATTGTAATATATTATTTTCCATTTTTATTTTCTAATATATTATATATTTGAATACATTGAATGATATATTGATGATACATATATTATATTATATATTGCAAAATATACAAATGATTGCCGCTTTCAGTATATTGCAATATATTGGAAAAATTAAATATATATAATAATATATGCCTAATATATTACATAATATTTTCCAATATACTGCAATATATTTTTGCTCCATAAGGGTTTGTAGGGCTCACTCAATCCAGTGACCCTCTTATTGATTCCTTACTACCAGTAAACACAAATTCTGGGCCCTGGAGATTCTCGAGCTCCGTGAGCACATGGCTGCAGTCCATCAGCGGATCGGAGTGAATACTTTAAGTGGGAAGAACAATAAAAAAAAGACTTCTGGCCAAATAAAAACCCCACTTCATTCTGTCCCTTTCAGTTAATGATTAACCCTTCCCCCAACCTCTAACCACCACTGCCCGTTCGCCCGTTCCCAGCACGGCAGCCTGAATGGAGAGTGACAGTTATTTCCTGCCTCCACTTTCGCCACTGCCAAACACAGATGCTTGTTGCTTGTGCACACCAATGCCCCGATGACTGCCTCCCCTTCTCCTCACCCATGCATTCAGCACCTGGTTGATTGCTGCATGCAGGGAGGGGGCCAGAGGAGAGGGCAGATGTTGGGGAGTGGGGGGCAATCATAAAATCAGTGGCGACTGTATATGATGCTGTCAGGTCACTGGCTCTTTAATCAGCAGCTGATACCATGTGATAGAGCTTTTATTGTGGCGCTCTGTCCCTTTGGCAGTGCATTACAGCAAACTGTGTCTCATCAGTCCCCGCTCTGACTCACAAAGATATTTAAGGGAGTGTGTGGAACAGTCTCTTCCAGCAGCTGGAGTCCTGGTAAAAGCTCCAAGGCTCCTGATGTTCCCCCACACGATGGTTCGCCGGCTGTGATCTTTGCCCTGTGTCACTGTCCCGACCAAACACGCATGCAGGACTGAAAGAGGCAGGCTGGCCATGTTGCGCTTCCTGGCGTGAAGTCACCTTGCCGGACACCATGCTCCAGTCAGATAAGAGAACTGGGGATTACAGCAGATTATCTGACAGACAGGATCAGAAGCACCCCATTGAAAGTGCCCAAAACAGTGAGAGCACTACCATTTCAGACAAGCCAGGCATCTGCCCTCAGGAAGAGGCTTTAAAGCCTTGATACCATTGATTCACCTGTACAGTCATTTCTCTGACAGCCATTGAGAAGATTGTTTTCACTATCTATATTATGGCTGGATGCGTTTCCAAATTCCATATAAGCCTCGACTTTGCACATTAGAGTGGCTCTTCCATGGTGTGCGATGTCGGAGTCCTGTACAGACATGATGGGCTACAAAACATGTTTTACTACCGTCCTGCTCCCTGTCTGTTTCCGATATCTCTGAGTTGCACTGCATTTGTGCACTTTTTTGTTCTTTTTGCTTGATATCTCTATTTTCATTAAAACCCTTGTGGGATTCCTTTAATTTCTTATTAGACAAATGATATTAGCACACTGCTGACTTCAAGAACAGTACATTCTCTTCACTATTAATACACCCCAGAAAATTTTGTCAGCATTAACATCAGCATTTATGTCTTTCCAAACCAGTGTGACTTTCTTCATTCCACAGAAGACAAAAAAAGTAGACGGTGCATAAAAGGCTGACTTTCAAGCTTTAAAAGGACACAAAAATACTATTGGTCCATACATGTTGAATACTATAGTCTTTTTAAAGGGATAATTCACCCAAAAATTAAAATTCTGTCATTAATTACTCACCTTCATGTCGTTCCAAACCAGTAAGACCTTCTTTCATTTTCGAACACAAATTAAGATATTTTTGATGAAATATTAGAGCTTTCTGACCCTGCATAGACAACAATGCAACTCTTACATTCCTAACAATACATTCCTCTGCTTGCAAATAAGCTGCAGCACATCTGGGTTCCACGTCAGAATGCCTGCTCCTGCTTCAGCAGCATCACGTGAATGTGAAATTGTTGAATAAAGTCTTTATTTTTGTTTTCGTAACAAACAAAAAGTATTCTCATAGTTTCATAAAATTATAGTTCAACCACTAATGTCACATGGACTATTTTAATGATGTTCTTACTACCTTTCTGGGCCTTGAACGTGGTAGCTGCATTGATGTCTGTGCAGGGTCAGAAAGCTCTCGGATTTAATCAATAAATATCTTATCTAAATATAAATATTTTTGTTCCAAAGATGAATAAGGTTATGGGTTTACAGGTTTGGAACAACATATGGGTGAGTAATTAATGACAGTATTTTCATTTTTGTTTGAACTATCCCGTTAAGTCATAAGGTAATGGAATAAAATTTAAGTTGTAATTCACTAAAAAGAAGCCATTAATGATTCATAAAGTAATTGGACAATTTCTTTCCTTTACAGATTATTCGTCAACCAGTATCACAATGTCATCTTTATTGTTTCAGGGAACAAAGAAAGCCACACAAGTTTGGAATGATTATCTTTGAATTACAATTTGTGGGTGAACTATTCCTTAAAAAATTTCTAAATTGATGCCTAAAAACATAACCCTTGTTGTGAACAGCATTCGTGACTGGCAGGCTGAGTGCAATAAATTATTCTTTTCGCTGCCCCACTGCACTCTCTTCTCAATCCCATCCTGCAGTGTCTCCCAGCTCTGACCTCATAACGGCAAACTTCACCCAGTGAACCCCACTGCCATGCCACAGTAGCCATCACAGGGAAACATTACTCAGTGATGTTGGAGCTGCCCAAGCCAAGAAACCAACAGCCTGCCAGGTCCCGGCTCATATACTCAAATCAGACTAATTCCTACTGAGTACAGCCACTGGCACCCCAAAGGCTCTCTCTCCCACCGATACGTTCACTCCTCTCAATCCCTAGTGCACACTAACCTTTTATATGAAAATCGTCCCTGTGCATCTAGGGACCATGAGGAGTAATGCGAAACTATTAAGAATCTGGTTTCCAGCTTACATCTTTTAACAAGCTTTAGTGAACAGAAATGTCAGGGGGAAGCCCCGAACAAGTGTTTGTTTTAATGAGGGTTGCTTGTGATTAGCATCTGTCTGCTTTCAACACTCAGCAGCACTTGAGCACTTTCATCCTCACTGGTTTCAGTATACTGGGATTTATAGCACATCACAGGCTGAACATATAAATGGACTGGGAGGAAGGTACACAAAGGACCGTTTACAACTGAAACAGTTTCATTCACATACACAATAGCTGATTTGAAACATGCAAAGTCTTAAGCTTTGTTTACATCTTACGCCAGCGAAAACAGACCCTTAGGTAGGCTGCAATGCTCCATTTCACTGTATGACGACATACTGATTTGTTAATAGCACCAATCGAACATCATTTCCTGGTGTAATGACCAAGACACAGAAGTAACTGGGGGAAGGAATTCCATAATCAAGATAGCAGTGGTCAGTTGGCTGTCTAACAATGGCTCTTCAGAAACACCATTAGAGACATCGCAGCTGAACTGGAAATACAATTAACACACTGATCCATGTAATAAGCCAATCAGAGATATTGACACCGGCTCGGATCCAGTGAAAGCATTCATCCTGTGCTTTTAGATGGCACATGGAGTCTCATGCTGCATACACCAAATCTGTAATGTACAAACCAGCTTCCAGAGCTGCACCCCCCCCCCTGATCTCCTAGTGCAGCCCACACACAGAGGGGTATTTTTAGCGTATCACCCTGTCTCTGAGATGGAAAGCATAACTCCCCCTCTGCAGGCTGGGGCTGCTGGGGCACTGTTATTTTAATCCAGACTGGAGAGACAGAACGAGAGAGATACAGAAAAATAGGGAGGGAGTGAGTCATCAAGAGCTACCTTTGTGTCACTGTAGAGTTGTCTTCTGCGCCACCATCATCTCTCCATCTCTCTCTGCACCAATCTATGTTATATATTACAGTCACATAGCATTGCTATCTATCTATCTATCTATCTATCTATCTATCTATCTATCTATCTATCTATCTATCTATCTATCTATCTATCTATCTATCTATCCTTCTTTTTGTATCTTTTATCTATTTTTTGTAGTATATTAATATACACTGATCAGCCACAATATTGCACAACACAGCTGGCATTAGGGTCATAGGTGCCCAAGGCTAAATGATGCATGTGGGGAGTGAAGGCTAGCCTGTCTGGTCCAGTCACACAAAATAAATAATCTAGCTCAAATAGCTGAAAAGCGTAGCTGGCCATGATAGAAAGGTGTCAGAAAACATCATGGTTTGCTGCGTATGGAGTTACATAGCCACAGATTGGTCAGAGTGTCCATGGTGACCCCTGTCCACTACCAATACCAAAAGTGCCAGAACTGTACCACAGAGCAGTAGAAGTAGGTTGCCTGGTCTGATGAATCACATTTTCCTTTAGATCAGGTGGATGGCTGTGTGCGTCATTTACCAGGGGAAGAGATGGTAGAAGGATGCAGGCAGATGCAGTGCTTTCTGCAGGCAATTTTCTGCTAGGAAACCTTGGGTCCTGACGTTCAAGTGATGTTACTTTGATATGTATTACCCACCTAAACATTGTTGCAGACCACGTACACCCCCCCCCCCCCATGGCAATGCAATGGTGTTCCTTGAAGGCAGTGGCCCAAATTCCACCAGATCTCATTCTGATTGAGCATCAATGGGATGTCCTGGACCAAATCTGGTTCCACCTCACAACCTATAGGACTTAAAGAATGTTCTGCTAATTTTTTGGTGCCAGACTCCACAGGACACATACTTAAGTTTTGTGAAGTCTTAGCCTCAGAGCTGTTTTGGAAGCATGAGGGGGATTATATTAGGCATATTGTGGTTTTAATGTTGTGGCTGATAGGCTGATGTTGTAGATATACAGATATAGATATAAAACTCTATCAGCAACGATTTAAGATTGCACAGGATAAATATTAATAAATATCTGTGTGTGTGTGTGTGCGTGCACTTTGGATGGGTTAAATCACTTTGATATATGATACATGATATATATATATATATATATATATATATATATATATAGTACAGACCAAAAGTTTGGACACACCTTCTCATTCAAAGAGTTTTCTTTATTTTCATGACTATGAAAATTGTTTATAGTCACACTGAAGGCATCAAGGGCTATTTGACCAAGAAGGAGAGTGATGGGGTGCTGCGCCAGATGACCTGGCCTCCACAGTCACCGGACCTGAACCCAATCGAGATGGTTTAGGGGTGAGCTGGACCGCAGACAGAAGGCAAAAAGGCCAACAAGTGCTAAGCATCTCTCGAGGAAGTCCTTCAAGACTGTTGGAAGACCATTTCAGGTGACTACCTCTTGAAGCTCATCAAGAGAATGCCAAGAGTGTGCAAAGCAGTAATCAAAGCAAAAGCTGGCTACTTTGAAGAACCTAGAATATGACATATTTTCAGTTGTTTCACACTTTTTTGTTATGTATATAATTCCATATATAATTCCACATGTGTTAATTCATAGTTTTGATGCCTTCAGTGTGAATCTACAATTTTCATAGTCATGAAAATAAAGAAAACTCTTTGAATGAGAAGGTGTGTCCAAACTTTTGGTCTGTACTGTATATATATATATATATATATATATATATATATATATATATATATATATATATATATATTTATATATATATATATATATATATATTAGTGCTGTCAGACAATTAATCGCGATTAATCATATCCAAATTTCACATCCATTTTGTTTACATAATATGTGTGTGTACTTTATATTTATTATGTATATATACAGTATATAGTTTGAAAATATTTACATGTATTTACATGTGCATATTTATATTTCTATTATATTATAATTTCTATTATATATATAAATATATTTAATATATTAATATATAATATAACTTAAATTTTTTCTTAAATATATAATTGCATGTTTGTGTATTTAAATATGCATAATAAATATACAAAGTACACAAAGAGATATTATGTAAACAACCACTCTTATTTTGGATGTGATTAATCGTTTGACAGCATTAATATATGTGTGTGTGTGTGTGTGTACAATGTATATCTTTTATACATCTTTTGTACTAAATATTAATTAAGTTTATAATGAGGAGCGCAATGTGATATTCTAAGTATTACTTCTGTTTAGTAGTAATATTTAGAATATCACTTTGCACTCTTTGTGATGTACTCTAAATGAAACTGTGCACAGGATTCCATGATCAGATGGCACGGAGAACCCCATTGAAGCCAGGCTTCACTGGGTGTCTATGACAGATACCTGTTACATTGACTTAATGGAGCAAAGGTCTCTGTTCATTGGACAAGAGGCTCTAAACACGTCATTTTGAGTCCTGCCGTGACACTGGGCTTCTATGGAAGTTACGGCAGCCTTATGTGCATGGTTTGCATTGGAAAGAAAAAAAAAACTGAATTTTCATGGACACTGGGATTTCAATCAATTTTTCATGCATTCAATCATGCCTGGAAGCACTGCTTCTCAATACGATGAACTCTCAAAGGATCAGGACTTTGCAACACATCAGCACTAATTAAAATTTAAGTTTAATTATCTATCTATCTATCTATCTATCTATCTATCTATCTATCTATCTATCTATCTATCTATCTATCTATCTATCTATCTATCTATCTATCTATCTATCTATCTAGACTTCCATTACGCTGGGTTTGTATATCTGAAGTTCCTATCTTCCATCTTTGTAACAGGCAGCATATTAATGAGATTTTATCTAATATGGCAACCTTCACAATTGATTTGTCGCACAAAATTTATATGACACAATGATATGATACCAGATTATGAAAAACATATCATGAATGCTGACAGGTATAATGAGGGAAAATTAAACAAGTTTAATTGGAGGAAACAGGATAAGAATGTGAACAATGTTTTCATTTGCTAATTGTATTTTATTATTCACTGTTGAATTTGAAAATCAATCTCCAGGTTATGGTGGTTGACCTTGCAGAACGGCACTGATAGACAGATTAGTGGGACTGAACTGCCAACAGTGGAGAGCAATAAAAGATTTAAACAGAAGCCTGTGAGGGTACATTTACTTCAACATGGGTATTACACCTATATTTCTTAGGATTAATTAAGTTATCCTGAGAGGATAATAATTATGCTCATTGAAAGAAAAGGCAAAAACAGTCATTAGTGGGAGAGGGAAGAAATCTGTTCCATGGAGATTTTTGCTTAAACCGCATGAACTGCATTCACCCTGAGGCTACACGCTACTCACATTGTGTTGGTTTTGGAGACACTGTCAAAGCTAAAAGATTTGAGACAGAAAAATAATATTTTAAGTTAGACTGTCTGGATGAAGCATCAGGGTCTTTTCACATTGCAGAGGCGCAGCCTGACGTCTGTCTATCTGTGAATACGCCGTGTCACTCCAGCTGTGAAGCCCCTCCAAAATCAATTTTCGTTGAATGTTTGCAGCCTTGACCTCTATCAGCAAATGGGCATCAGCCGTGGTTGACACCGACTTGCTTTTACTAGAAAGAACAGCTCAGACTCTGTCTCAGAGATGTTATGCTTTCTTATCGAATCCCACTGGCTTTTATTTATAGTGTTTTCATGCACTTTTATAGTTCATGTGATTTGATTGTGTTTGACGTCGGGCTACTTTGAGGCAATGGCCTGCATCACATTGAGAAAGAGCTTTATGTGAGAGTTTGTCATTTTATCTTCAATTGGAAAAGCGGCTGGATTATTTTAGACACTTGGGTCCAGGGCTGGTAATGCTGAAAGATCCATTTAGGCTGTGCATCTAGACTTATGCACTAAAAATGGGCTATCCAAAGACACCATCTTTGTTTCTGCAGCTGCATTTGTCTTGTCTAGTCCTCTCTCTACCACTCGCTCATGAACAAAATCATTCTTTTTCAGCTCCTTTTACCTCTTCTCATGTGTGTCTCTTAGCACTCCATCTTTCACAATCTATTCTGTCACTCCTCAGTACATGGAAAGTAAATCTCTCTCTCTAGCTTTTCACATCTGACCACCCTCTGATGAATAGACTTCAGTCACTCCTCAGCCAAGCAATACATTAATGCAAGTAGACATCATGTTTCAACTGATATTTATTATTGTAATTGGAGGCGAGACATATAGGAAGTACTGTGGTTGCTGACTGCGTACTGGGAGTAGTTATTGGCAGTGGACTGAGTGGATGCACTGGAGGAAGCAGTTATTGGTGGAGAGATTAAAAAAAGGGGCAGAAAACAGGGCAAGTAGAAAAGCTATACGTACAATGGTAGAAATACTTTTTCTCTATGTACATGTGAATGCAATGAAAAACATGGTTTGTTGTGAAAAAAATAGATCGGAATGTGTCCAAACCGAATCAGAATGAGGAAGAACTTGTTATAAAGGAGTCTTGTCAAACTCCCATTGCATTGTGCATAATTGTTTTCGGTTACTGAGCAACATAACAACTTGACGCATTAATATAAAATTTAGCTGATGTGTAGTGGCTTTGAACGTGGCTCATTGTGCTTTTGTAATATTACTTTATTTTGTTTTTAACTCGTGTTACATAATGTGAAGCTGTTTGGGCACTGATGCCAGATTTATCATTCATTTGTTATGAATAATCATCTTTTGGATGGCATCCATCAAGTTCCAAATAAAAAGAGAAATAATTAAATCAGATGAAGTATCTTTTGTTTCTTAAGTAATTGATTTACCAAACAGTACGGAAAATTTACTTCTTTAAAATATAAGCAATTTTTGATGATTATCCAGAAAAAAAATATATACATGTAGACTGTCAGTTACATATATATATATATATATATATATATATATATATACACACACAAACACACACACACACACACACACACACACACACACACACACAC
Source organism: Carassius carassius (assembly GCF_963082965.1). Taxonomy (NCBI): domain Eukaryota; kingdom Metazoa; phylum Chordata; class Actinopteri; order Cypriniformes; family Cyprinidae; genus Carassius; species Carassius carassius. The sequence continues at coordinate 40,666,784 of NC_081755.1, read as the reverse complement.
ACACACACATGTTGTACTCATAAGTTTACATACCCCTTGCAGAATATGCAAATATGTTAATTTTAACAAAAGAGCTCATTTTAGTACTGTCCAGAATAATCTATTTCACACAACAGACGTACAAAAATAATAAGTGAATTTACTAAAATGACATACCCTTGAATCTTAATACTGAGTGTCATTTCCTGGATGATCCACGACTGTTTTTCTGTTTTGTGGTAGTTGTTCATACTGTAAGTCCTGCGTTGGTCCTGAGCAGTTCAACTGCAAGTTCGGAAGTGAGTTCAGCTTCCTGACAGCCTGGTGGATGAAGCTGTCCTTCAGTCTGCTGGTCCTGGCCTGGAGACTCCGCAGTCTCCTCCCTGATGGTAGCAGGCTGAAGAAGCTGTGTGATGTTGAGCTGTGAGCAATGATCTTCTCAGCTGCTCTCACTATGCGTTGCAGAGTCTTTCGGCAGGACGCGCTGCAGGCGCCTTACCACACAGTGATGCAGCTCGTCAGGATGCTCTCGATGGTGCCTCTGTAGAAGGTGTACATGATGGGGGGTGGGGCTCTGGCTCTCCTCAGTTTGCGGAGAAAGTAGAGACGCTGTTGTGATTTCTTGGCCAGTGGTGCAGTGTTTTCAGTCCAGGAGAGGTCCTCCTGCACATTCTTTGGTTTTACAGCATCTTCTGCATATTTGAACCCTTTCCAAAAGTGATTTTATGATTTTGATATCCATCTTTTCACACCAAGGACAACTGAGGGACTCATATGCAACTGTTACAGGAGGTTCAAGCTTTCACTGATGCTCCAGAAGGAAAAAAAAAAACATACATCAAGCTGGGGGGTGAAAACTTTTGAACAGAATGGAGATGTGTACATTTTTCTCATTTTGCCTATATATCATATTTCTTCATTTAGACTTCAGAGACTACAGAAGACAGTTACATGTTTCTCAGAAGAAAAAATAAGTAAAATTTACCCTGATCTTCAAATTCAAAAAGTTTTCTCCCTCCGGCACTTAATGCATGGTTTTTCCATCTTGAGCATTGGAGAACATGAGACGTGGATCATCCAGGAAATGACACACAGTATTAAGATTTGAAAGTATGTAAATTTTTGAACGGGTTCATTTTTATAAATTCAGTTATTATTTTTTCTTGTGGAGTATATTTCCAATCACTCCACCGGCCTCGCCCCATTCCCATGGCTCTCGACCCTGCCCCACTCGTCACATACCCCCATCGCCTCTCGCAGGCCGGGGGGTACCCACGAGACTGCGCTCTACTGCCCCCCCCCCCCTCCCTCCGGAGGGGACTGCTCATGGTGACGGAGACAAGAGAGGGGAGAGAGGAGAAAAAAAAAATTAGTTCCGGTTCCCAGACGCACTGCCGCTCGGCCCTCCACCAGCTGGGTGATCTCCTCTGCGGTGCCTGGCGGTGGCACTGGACGGCCCTCGGTGGACGGCACGACTCTCATCTGAATTTAATAATCAAAATAAACACAAAACACATCTCAAACAAAATCAAACACAACTAAAATCCAGGCCTGGTCCTCTCTCGTCCGTCACTGTCGTCGGTCCTGTTTTATATCCTTCCATCTCCTCCGTGGGACTCGAGACCAGTGGAAGAAGGGACTATGCTCATTTCCAATCACTCCACCGGCCTCGCCCCGTTCCCACGGCTCTCAGTCCCGCCCCACTCGTCACATATGTATATATATACTCACCGGACACTTTATTAGGTACAACTATTCAGTTTAGCTTTGTTAATCACCTAATCACATGGCAGCCACTCAGTGCATTTAGGTATCTAGTTGTGGTGAAGACGACTTGCTGAAGTTCAAACCGAGCATCAGAATGGGGAAGAAAGGGGACAGGTGGGCCTGAGTATTTTAAAAACTGCTGATCTACTTGGATTTTCATGCACAACTATCTCTAGAGTTTACAGAGATTGGTCTGAAAAATAAAAAATATTCAATGAGCGGCAGTTGTGTGGACGAAAATGCATTGTTGATGTCAGAGGTCAGAGGAGAATGGGCACACTGGTTAGAGATGATATAAAGGCAACAGTAACTCAAATAACAACTCATTACAACAGAATACCATCTCTTAACACACAACACGTTGAACCCTGAAGCAGATGGGCTACAGCAGCAGAAGACCACACGGGAAGACGGGTACAGCTCCTGTCAGCAAAGAACAGGAAACGTAGGCTACAGTTCGCAAAGCTCACCATAATTGGACAATAGAAAATTGGAAATATGTTGCATGGTCTGATGAGTCTACATTTCGGCTGCAACATTTAGATGATAGGGTCAGAATTTGGCTTAAAGAACATGAAAGCATGGATCCATCCTGCCTTGTATCAACGGTTCAAGCTAGTGGTGGTGGTGTAATGGGCACACTTTGGGCCCCTTAGTACCAACTGAGCATCGTTTAAAAACCACAGCCGAGCTGAGTATTGTTGCTGACCATGTCCACCCCTTTATGACTACAGTGTACCCATCTTCTGATGCCTACTTCCAGCAGGATAATGCACCATGTCACAAAGCTCAAATCCTCTCAGACTGGTTTTTTGAACATGACAATGAGTTCACTTTACTCAAATGGCCTCCACAGTCACCAGATCTCAATCCAATAGAGCAGCTTGGGGATGTGGTGGAACTGGAGATTTACATCATAGATGTGCAACCGACAAATCTGCAGCAACTGCATGATGCTATCATGTCAATATGGACCAAAATCTCTGAGGAATGTTGCTAAAATACCTTGCTGAATCTATGCCACGAAGAATTAAGGCAGTTCTGAAGGCATGGTACTAGCAAGGTGTACCTAATAAAGTGGCCAGTGAGTGTATTTATTTTTTTTTTTTTAAAGATGCACAATATAACATTTTTTGCAGATATGCCGATATTTTTCAAGTCGTTTTGGCCAATGCCAATGATGATAATGTGTATCATTTTGTTTTGTAACAACACCAAGTCTTCCCTGTGCAGAAACAACTATATAATAAATTCAATATTTACTTTTTTTTGTTTGTTCATTCTATAATCTATATTTTCAGCTGAAAGCATGATTTAAACAAGTACTACAACACTTATTCACACGCAATGCTCTCGTAAAAATGCATTCAAACAAATGGTAATCTTACAGTGCTACTTCATCTGTATCCGATTTCGAATGAGCAGAAATCTGTAAGAAATAAATCGATCTGTAGGTAAAATAACTGACGAAAACTATTTGTTATTTTCATCAAAAACAACATTTGCAATGCAAAAAGCAGCAGTTATACCTTTTTATGCTGACTACCATGTCATTAGCTTGTCAAGTGGTAGGAAAAAGGTTTGCACACTAGTGTTCCAATAAGCCCCTTTGAAACTCTCCTGTTATTTTGTTATTTTATTTCTTAATATACGTTATGAACAGAACTGTGATATTTTAAACAAACTGGAATATATTAGACGCAGATCACAATCTGTCACATGCAATTCTAGTTGCATTTTTCATCAGTTAATGAAATTTTTAGATAATTCTTAAATTATCCTTTGACTATGTTCTGGACCACCATCTAGTGGCAGAATTTTTTTGGGCCCTTGTCAAACTTGCCAACCCCTGGTCTAAAGCAAAAGAGCTTTACAAATTCTAAAAATCTTTTAGAGCTCCTTGTTTTTAAGTTTTCATAATCCATATGAATTTTTTTTGCATACTACAGTAATGAATGAATCTGTATATAGTAAATAATTTAATTGACAAATGCCATGTTTGTGATTTTTATTCATGTAAGCTATAGGTTCAAAACATTAAAATTATGTTTGCATTTTAAGCCATTATCGGCTGATTCCGATAATATCGTGCATCCCTAATATACTGATTAAATGGATAGATTATATAACTAATTTCAAATCATGTTAGAAGATTTTAGTCATACTGTTCAGCCCTAGCAGCTAAAGGGTTAAAAAAAACAGCAGAGCACCAACAGCAAGCACCCCTGGTGAGCCGCAGCAGTACTTTAAGAGCGTCTGCTCTTGGAGGATCTTACAGCGTATGGCAGAGAGCATGTATGGGCTGCCGACCAGCAGTATGGCCAAACAGACTGGTCGTCTCCCACTCTGTCCCCAGACACATGCAAATAGTCAGTGACACTCGCACATACAGTACAGGCACATACTCACAAACACATACGCTAACACGTGCTTGCAGCGCCAGAAATCGTCTTGCTCATCATGAGAACTGGCTAATTTTGGTTAGACCTTTTAACTTGAAGAGAGGCATTTAACTACAAAAAACATATCTGACATAAAAACTACCCTGACAAGCTGATTGCAGCCATTAGAGTAAAACACAGCTTGCTGAAGAATTTTTATGGTACTGTGGTGTTAAGCACACTGCCCTGATAAAGGACAGATCACAAGAAAAAACGGCACACCCTGAGCGGAGGTGTGGTGACATTGTGTAAAACAGTAAAACGCCTTATCAAATCCATAATCATTGACACTACAAAAACAATATGGGGAGCATAAAGGCGTGTGATGTGCACGTGGCTTGCCAGCTCTGTTCAAATATATTCTTAAGTCAAATTGTTAATTTACATATTCTTAAGTCAATTATACTGAAATAATAACCAAAAATATCCACCTTATTATTCAACATGGGGGTAAGCTGTTTTCTGTGTTTGTTTGAGACTTCTGATTCATTAGCCATAATGAGGAAATAACGAGAAGATAATACATTAAAATAATTTGGTAAAAAAATAAATACCAGTTTGCAGTTTCAAGCAGCTGTAACGAGCTGTTTTGTACAGTTAACTGGAAGCATATGACACCAGAAGCCAGACACATAAAATGTACTAATGGCCGCAGCCGTTTTAATGTGAAAAATAAGGTGGATACAGAAATCATTGTTATGTTTTATTTCCTCCACTTACAATTCTGACATTTCAGCAACTTAATAACTTTTTGTGACTTTCATCTAAGAGAAACATTTTATTTAAAAAAAACAGTTTATTTTAAAAAAAAATGAAGGCGGGGACTTGGTCTTATTCATCAGTTGACTGGAGGCAAATCTGAATGTGATTTTGCAGTTGAGTAGAATAAAGGGACAGAGTTTAAAGGGGTCATATAATGCTTTTTTAAAGATCATTATATCGTGTATTTGGTGTAACAGAATATGGTGACATGCGTTTATGTTAAAAAAACACATTATTTTTCAAATACTGTACATTATTGTAGGTCCTCTATGCCCTGTCTCTCTCAAACACGTAGTTTTCTACAAAGTCCCTTCTTCCGACAAGAGAAGTCTGCTATGATTGGCCAACTGCCCCAGTACATTGTGATTGGCCGAACACAGCAAGCATTCATCGGAAATGTAATGCCCCTTTCCATAATCGCAAGCTTCACCTTTCAAAATAAATGTAAAGACAGTTAATAATGTCCTAAGTTTTACCATCAGTTCAAGCCCGAGACAGACACAGTGATAAAGCTTGTATGTGTTTGCAGAACACAAGCCACAGACAGTTAAGACAGCTGACTCCACTGTGTGACCCTGTCTCTTTCACACACACACACACAAACACACACACACACACAGACAGACAGACGTGCGTGCAAAACTCAGTATTTGAACATTTAATAGCAAATACTTAAACTTATAACAAAATATGCCAACAGTATACTGATTCATAAGTGCCAGATTGTCGTAGCAAAGTCAGAATGACCTCCTCTTCTAGGTTCACGAAACGGTCGTCAATAAAATGCATTGCATATCTGTTGAAAGTAATCTTAAAGATTCCTAAATGCATCTACTGTTGGAAGGCCAAATAAAGTGCTTTTGCTTTCGCCCAGATACACAGCATCTCCCTGACATGGCTGCTTTAACGTGGGTCATGTGACAAGAACCAACCAATCAGCTTCATCCTTTCCTGTAACAACATTGAAAGCTCAGCAAAGATGAAGGAACAGCTGATCATAGCTGTATATGGCGGTCAGTAACGGAGTAGCTTTACATCGTTACTGTACTTAAGTACATTTTTTAAGTATCTGTACTTTACCGGAGTAGTTTTATTTTTAGTAACTTTTACTTCTCAACATTCCAAAGCATCGTACTTTCATCGTACAAGATCGTACTTTCTACTTCACTAAATTTCATAAAACATATCATTACTCCTTATAATATCTCATGTGCTCCAACACGCAGAAGCGGTGTCCAATTCAAGAACAAACTGATTATTTTCGATTAACCTTTTAAATCGGTTCGCAAATCTCAACAAACGATTCCTTCACAAATTCGAATGATTTGATTGCAGCTGTTCTTGAGTCGTCAACTCACTGATTCAAATGAACCATTTAGTGCAAGTCTCGAGTGAACTGAATTCTCAAGTAAGAACCGGGAGATCTTGTGAGCACACGCGCGACTGATGCTGCTAAAAGTTAGTGTGTGAAATATGTAAAGTTCACATATAGACTCTTGAATATATGTCCAAGAGTTTTACAGTTATTGTAGAGACATTTCCAGGGCAGTCCTTGGCCATTCAAAGCGGCCAAGGTTCCCAGACCTTCTGCCTTCAGTCTAAAGGTCTGGCTACATGAGACTAAAGCACACTAAATGATTGGAAAAGTCTGACATACTTGACCAGAGAGAAGTCTATAATTTCACTGGAAAATAGAGTTTTGACATTATGATTAAACATGACTAGCGCATAACTAAATAAATAAATACATACATACGTACATTAAACATGCATGAATTAATTGTTCACAAAAATGTAATAATATATGATATACCTGGTGATTTGTATTATTGCATTTTATCTTTAAATAGGCCTACAATGAAAATAGGGCTGTGTTGAAAAAAATCGATTCACCAATTCTGAATCAATTTTCATATTCATTTCTAAAGATCGATCCGTAACTCAGAGGATCGATTTAATAATATGCCTACATTTTCCCCGTGAATTTTAATTTGCCACGTCATTGAATTCACGCATGTGCGCGAGGTGGAAGGACATTAAAACAACGAACATGGCAGCTTTGAAAACTCCAGAAATGCTAAAAGCTGCGATCTGGCACCATTTCGAGTTCAGAAGCAATAAAGAGAATGAGCTTGACAAAAGCAAAGCAATTTGCAAAGCCTGCCAAATGGAGGTGAAGTATTGTGGAAATACTACTAATCTCAGGAACCACATGATGCGACATCATCAAGACATCATATCCAAGCCCGCCACCGGACCGCAACAGATGACAATGAAACAAACTCTACAACTGCCAACTAAATCTGCACGCTCTGTCAAAATACCTGAGGCGATTGCGGGCTTCATTTGGAAAGATATGCGCCCGTATTCTGTTGTTGAGAATGTGGGATTCAGACGGCTAATGAAGGTAATGGAACCAAATTATGTCATCGTGTCTCGCAAACGTCTGTCTGAAGAAGTGATCCCCAACATGTACCAGACAGTAAAAGATGGTGTAATGTGTAAGCTTAAGACCGCAGAGAGGGTGGGCATTACGAGTGACTGTGTCCCAGGAACCAGCGTCACATCTGAGAGGGTTTTTTCGACTGCAGGTGATATCATTACTGCCAAAAGAAGTTGCCTTACACCTGGGCACGTCAATGAGCTACTGTTCCTGCAGAAGAATCTTTCCATTCCTGAGTGATGGCAGTTCACACTCTGGGTTAAGACAAGTTTAATTTCCAGTTTATTTTTATTTTCACTTTAATAGGCAAGGCCTTTTCCAGTTTTTATTTATTTTTATCTACAACCCGAATTCCGGAAAAGTTGGGACGTTTTTTAAATTTTAATAAAATGAAAACTAAAAGACTTTCAAATCACATGAACCAATATTTTATTCACAATAGAACATAGATAACATAGCAAATGTTTAAACTGAGAAAGTTTACAATTTTATGCACAAAATGAGCTCATTTCAATTTTGATTTCTGCTACAGGTCTCAAAATAGTTGGGACGGGGCATGTTTACCATGGTGTAGCATCTCCTTTTCTTTTCAAAACAGTTTGAAGACGTCTGGGCATTGAGGCTATGAGTTGCTGGAGTTTTGCTGTTGGAATTTGGTCCCATTCTTGCCTTATATAGATTTCCAGCTGCTGAAGAGTTCGTGGTCGTCTTTGACGTATTTTTCGTTTAAAGATGTGCCAAATGTTCTCTATAGGTGAAAGATCTGGACTGCAGGCAGGCCAGGTTAGCACCCGGACTCTTCTATGACGAAGCCATGCTGTTGTTATAGCTGCAGTATGTGGTTTTGCATTGTCCTGCTGAAATAAACAAGGCCTTCCCTGAAATAGACGTTGTTTGGAGGGAAGCATATGTTGCTCTAAAACCTTTATATACCTTTCAGCATTCACAGAGCCTTCCAAAACATGCAAGCTGCCCATACCGTATGCACTTATGCACCCCCATACCATCAGAGATGCTGGCTTTTGAACTGAACGCTGATAACATGCTGGAAGGTCTCCCTCCTCTTTAGCCCGGAGGACACGGCGTCCGTGATTTCCAACAAGAATGTCAAATTTGGACTCGTCTGACCATAAAACACTATTCCACTTTGAAATAGTCCATTTTAAATGAGCCTTGGGCCACAGGACATGACGGCGCTTCTGGACCATGTTCACATATGGCTTCCTTTTTGCATGATAGAGCTTTAGTTGGCATCTGCTGATGGCACGGCGGATTGTGTTTACCGACAGTGGTTTCTGAAAATATTCCTGGGCCCATTTAGTAATGTCATTGACACAATCATGCCGATGAGTGATGCAGTGTCGTCTGAGAGCCCGAAGACCACGGGCATCCAATAAAGGTCTCCGGCCTTGTCCCTTACGCACAGAGATTTCTCCAGTTTCTCTGAATCTTTTGATGATGTTATGCACTGTAGATGATGAGATTTGCAAAGCCTTTGCAATTTGACGTTGAGGAACATTGTTTTTAAAGTTTTCCACAATTTTTTTACGCAGTCTTTCACAGATTGGAGAGACTCTGCCCATCTTTACTTCTGAGAGACTCTGCTTCTCTAAGACAAAGCTTTTATAGCTAATCATGTTACAGACCTGATATCAATTAACTTAATTAATCACTAGATGTTCTCCCAGCTGAATCTTTTCAAAACTGCTTGCTTTTTTAGCCATTTGTTGCCCCCGTGCCAACTTTTTTGAGACCTGTAGCAGGCATTAAATTTTAAATGAGCTAATTAAGTGGATAAAAGTGTAAAATTTCTCAGTTTAAACATTTGCTACGTTATCTATGTTCTATTGTGAATAAAATATTGGCTCATGTGATTTGAAATTCCTTTAGTTTTCATTTTATTAAAATTTAAAAAACGTCCCAACTTTTCCGGAATTCGGGTTGTACTATTTTAGTTTAAAATGACCAGTTTACACAAATACACTTTAAAGGCAATTTAATGTCTTATACCTGGAGTACTTGAAGGTTTTACACAAAACTGTGACACAGTTGTGTTTTCTAAAGGTTTTGTAAGTTCAAATTGTATTTACATTCTGTGTAATGTTGTCTGTTTACTGTGAAGCCAGTAACCAAATATGTTCTAAATGTTGATCATTAAAATAAAAAATAAAGGTGCATTTGCATCTTAATGTCAATTTTTAATGTCATTTTTAATAATACATCAGGTTCGCGTCTAAATAATTGGTCTACTGCTGCTGATATACCTCTGCATCCTCTGTCGTCTACACCAGTGCAAGTTTGTGAAAGCAGTTGTATCAACACTCTGGAAGGGGGATTGTTCTTTACAACCATCAATACTCCATTAATTTGCAATTGAATGTCTATAATAATAGTATCAATATGTTGCATAACTACAGTCCTGTAATTCAGGTAACCGCTGGAAAAAAATGCTTTTCTCAAGACACTTATCTAAATCTCGAAGATCGGATCGGATCAGATAGAATCGAATAATGATAATCGATTCAAGATCTTGAGAATCGAATCGAATCGATTCTTGAAATTTGAATCGAAACCCAGCCCTAAATGAAAAAAAGTTTTTGTGGATCAGTCCCATTCGCCCTTTTCCCAGCATGCACTGGGTTTGGATCGATGCAAAATACAGTAGTATTATCTGACTCTACTAATTTTCTTTAGATATTGTTGTTGTCACATTTAGTAACTTATTGTCTTGTGATGGATTAGTTTGAAAGATAACATAAAATAATAGAAAATCACGTGAATAATGAAAACCGTATTTTTCGGACTATAAGTCACACCTGAGTATAAGTCGCATCAGTCCAAAAATACATCATGACGAGGAAAAAAACATATATAAGTCGCACTGGACTATAAGTCACATTTATTTAGAACCAAGAACCAAGAGAAAACCTTACCGTCTACAGCCGCGAGAGGGCGCTCTATGCTGCTCAGTGTAGCCTACAGGAGCACTGAGCAGCATAGAGCACCCTCTCACGGCTGTAGACGGTAATGTTTTCTCTTGGTTCATTTTTCTTGGTTCATGTCAAATTAATTTTGATAAATAAGTCGCACCTGACTATAAGTCGCAGGACCAGCCAAACTATGAAAAAAAGTGCGACTTATAGTCCGGAAAATACGGTAATTGGAATTATTTGCATAGAACTCATTCAATACAACTTTACTTAATCTAAATAGGTAATTGTGACAATGGTGGTAAGTCATGGAACTTAAGGTCGCTCAAAGACTTAAAATAGTTAACTGGATGAGCTGCACCCAAAAACAGCCATGAAAAATCATTCTTCATTCTTTAAACTGTTCTTTTCTGAAGCAAGATACAGATGTGATGCTCAGTTCACATTGGAGGTTTGGAATTAATCTCATTATAGTAGAAGCATGAGGCCTCCTATCCTATTTATAGCATTCACAAAGAGGCGGGCTGGATCCACGAGGTCATGCTGCTGTGGCCTCATGAGTGATACAACATGGGCCAATCACAGCAGGGGTCAGCTTCAAATTTGATGTGGCCAAATGGAAGACCGCCATGAATCTGTTATGACAGCAGGAATCACTAGCATCACAGCTTCCTTTCATCTGCCCTACCCCTTCATTCCCTCTGCCCTCTGTCTCTCTCACCTACTCTCACCCCGTCTTTCTTTCCCTCTGTGCCCTCTCCCTGTCCCTTTCCTGTCCTTGATCCACCTGTCTCTCTCTACAGAACACCTAGACGTCTGTGTCGACTCCCATCACAACGACAGGATTTAAACATAGACAACGACAAGTGCCCTAATATGTCACAGGCGATAAGCATCTCAGGAGCAGAAGGAGAGGGGGTGGGGTGAGCGCCACGATGTGTGTGTCAACATCACATTCCACTGCATTCCTTTCAATTACGGTGTTTATCGTTCGTTTGGTGTTCCGAGCAAGCATAACATCGGATACACAAACATAAAGCTGAAAAAAGTGTCCGATAGCCTTCAGCGGTAGTATAAGACCTGACTAAATGATCAGTTCACGCACACACAGGGGCAAACACGTAATCAAGTGCAGAGGGGACAGCAAAAACTGGAAAAGTAGGGCAAGAGAAAGAGCAGACTGCAATAATCAGAATTTAAGAGGGAGAAACAAGGTCTCGCTGTGCTTAGAGTTGATGCTAATGAATTACCCTTGTTGGAGTTATCACTGGCTCTCGGCCCGTTCCCAGCATCACAGGAAATTTCAATTCCTGCTCTTTTGCAGATGTCCAGACCCATGCTGCCAATCACAGTACAGCAGAGACCAGTGCTGCAGGGGAAATCTCTAACCCACCGGCCCGTCCAAAACCAGCACACATGAACCTTTCGCACTGCACTAGGAACATCATCATTCTAACCCGCACATTTCCATTATGTTTTTATATAATATTTTAAATTATGTAATGGGGTAAAGGAACATTTCACACTTAATTTATGTAAGTGGGGTTAACACCTGCTCTGGAGCTAGCATTGCTTTTGCTGTGTTAACCCTGCATTGCAATGCCAGACTTGAGCAGAGTGAACTAATTTGAACTTTGTGTCAGTAAGCCCTTTCACACATACAGACTTTTCTGGAAAATTACTGGTAAATTGCCATAAAGAGATCATGTGTGAACAGGATCTTTTCAAAAATACCGGTAAATTCGTTCCGGCAATTTACCGGTATGAGAAGTTGTAACATTACCAGTAAATTGCCGGAATTCTGCTGTGTGTGAACGCAGAAGGGAAATTACCGGTATGAGCACGTACGAGTTCAGAACGCGGTGACGTAAGCCAGTCATAACAATTTGACGCATTCACGCACTGTTTAATAAAATAAAATAAATGTCATCCAACTGAAGCGACAGTGAAATTAAAGCGCTTCTTCTTATACGGGCGGATGAAGAAATTTGTCGTCATCTGAGAGAAACTGTTAGTGATGCAGTAACGTATGATGAAATAACTGTTAACTGTCTCCGAGAGCAATGCATTCACAGGACAAAGTCAGGTCATCAATAAACTGAATAATAATAAACTGTTTCAATAAACTGAAAACATTGCGTCTTAATATCTAAAAAATAAACGACCATCACAAACGAAGTAGTAGTGGAAGTATTTCTTGTTCCTATTATGACTTTTGTCAATCTATTTGGGGATCCTGCTACTCAACAAATCCTGTAGCTCTAAACCAGTGGATCTCAACCCGCGGCACCCCATGCCGAACACAATAAAAAAAAATAAAAAAAAGTTTTACAACTTATTTTAGTTTTTACATAGGGAAAACCACATAGGGTACAAATGAGAAGTCAGAGCAGAGAAGAAGAGTGCTGGACATTCGGCATCAACTTTCGGTTTGCCCCGCAACTCACTTGAGGATGTTCAGCCCGTCTTTTTCCCAATTCTCCCAAAACAGCTTATACTACTGTTTCAGTTATTAAAATAGTTCAGTTTTGTATGTTTGGAGCAGTTTTTGATTGTTAAACAGGCCTATAAGTTTTGTTTTTAAAGCGGCAAGCACAGAGAGAGAGTTTACATAGCCTATGTTTAATCAGTTTAGCCTTCTCAAATCATCACGAATTGTCTAAAATAAAATCTAAAGATATAAAACAGTTCAAGCATGTAACGATGTTTTAACGTTAAACCCAGATAAATGTGCGCTATATCGAATATTTTGTGCGGAGAGTGCAAGATAAAGCACGCTTTTTTGGGACATATAGGTGCCAGCGCGATCATAATATAAAATAAAGAAATATAAAATAAAGAAAACAAACATGCTTTCTGCCGTCTCGTCTTGAACAGGAGAGCTTACAAAAATAAACCGAAACTCAGCGAATACATGCCTCACAGGCATGATAAATATATCTATAGAAAGCTTTAAATTACTACTTAACGAAACAAAAAATCTCAATAAAATCATAATCCGTATAGAAGGCGCGTCTGAGGAGATGACGAGTCAGGCAACTTCATCCTTAGGGACACAGACTCAGAAAACACTAGTTTATTAGTAAATAATTCAAATATATTTTTACTATTTCCCTCTGTCACATTCACAGTAATTACTTTTTCCGGTGCTTTGCGACATCTTTTGAACTCAATTTGAACGCAGAACTGTTTATCTGCGCTGATAGACTATTTGATATGAATTTGGATCAGCATAGGCTACATTTGTGAACGCACCTTTTCTGCAATGTGCGTCTTACAGACTGCAATTAACAATCGCAACTTCATTGTGCTATTAATCCTTTCAAGACGATTTTTACTAAATTGGTCAGCTCCCGACAGCATCGGGTGTTTTATTAATGGCGAGTATAATTATTTAAACCAGTCGTCTATTACGATGTCTCTGTAACAAAAGCAGTTGCATGAATTCTAAAGTTTAAAAAAAAATTTAAACCATCAACAGAAATACTGATCACGTATTACCCTCCATGTTTAAAAATACAAGCACAGCTGTTTAGAGGTTATTGACGTCACAGAATTTACCGGTATTTTGGAATGGATGTGTGAATGGTGCTTTTCCGGAAAAAAGACGGAATGCCGTTGACTGTGTGAACAGCGCATTTTTGAATTTACCGGTAAAGTTGTTCCGGTAATTTTACGGCAATTTACTGGTATTACTGTGTGAAAAAGGCTAGTATTTCATAATTGGAACAAGGCAGAAGTTTACTGTTGGGGATTTGTCATGTCGCACCATACCACATTCAGCATCACTGATTCTAATGATTTCTATAGTATTTTGTTGCGCCATGCCGCTCGCGTTTGGTGTAGACCGACTTTGTTATAATGCTAAGGCTAGATGCTTAGCAAACAAACAACCAGTCGAGTGGCTTATATTCACATGCTTTGGACTATCACAGAAACAATATGCAGTTTATAGCATAATGTCAATGTTTGAGGAGAAAGTGTCAAATGGTAACAGAAAATGTGTCAACTGGAGTCTGAAACAGCAATTTGTAATCAGTAAAGTACATTTAAGAAAAATTAGCTTTCACCAGTGAAATCTAGTCATTCCATTTGGAATCTGTGCAATTGGGTGGGAAAGTTTGTCAAGCAGATTTTGCCTGTGTTAAGGCAGTCATGTGAATTCAACACATTAACCAAACTAGGTGTTTGATATCAGTTGTGCTTTATACACCTCTAAACTATTGACAGTAGACATTTTAACGTGCAAAATTTCACTAAATTTTCACTAATGTTACTGCACTTATAGTACAGTTGGCAATATACTGAGGATGGACAATTCTAGAGCCATTTTATATATATATATATAAGTGGTTAAATGCTGTGTTTGTCAAACCAATGACACTTACATTGCATGTATGCATATAAAAACAATAACTTTGGGTTTAAGAAATGTCCAACAATCATTTGTTGAGTAGGTACACTCAAAAAAATGCTGGGTTAAAAACAACCCAACTTGGGTTATTTGGCAACCCAGCACTGGGAAAATATTGGACATAACACATGCTGGGTTTTACCCAACATGCTGGGTTCTTTTATTTAAGTCAACTATTGTTTTGAAAAGGATTATATTGCTGGCTTAAAATGGTCTTAAAATCACACACAGAATTACTAGAGGCAACAGCAATAATCAAAGGATGAACAGTTATTATTAAGCATTAACAAAAAGGGCATGGACAAAATACAAGACAAATTAAATTTATTTGAGTGAATGCAGCATAGTTTACAACATTGCATATGTTACAACTTGTTTAACAAGCATTTTAGGAATAACAAATTTTACATTTAAAAGTAGCATTTTAATTTAAGTATATTCAACCGTTCTCTGTAAACACTTTTTACCTAAATAACGCTAATGTGTCACTGAAATCTGAGCTGAAGGGCTGCTGTTCGTGGGGGAACTGAAACAAACAGTACTGAGATTAGAGAACAAATTTTAACATCAAATTAAATAAAACTCAGTGGCAATGGGTGTTTTTCAGTGCAAAACGACCGCTGCTGACCCAGCTGGCATCTTGTCCGTATGTTGCATTATGTAAAATAATAAAATTTACAGCAGAGTAAAGACTTTATAAATAAAATAATGTATACAAACCTTCATTTTGCTGAAGAAGTACACCAAATTGATGGCAGTGCTGAGAATTGCTCTCTTCTGTGGACTCAAAAAGCCTGCAATCTGTAACTCAGCAGCTGGGTTGGTTTGTCAGAGACAGACTCAATCCAGCGGTTGGGTAGAAAAAAATAACCCAGCGTTAAAAATGACCCAGCAAATCAGTTACAGAAAAATTACCCAGCACCTCGTTGAAAAATATAAAAAATAACCCAATAAAATGAGGCAAGATGCTGAACCCAGCATTTTGGTATATAAAAAAAAAATAACCCAGCATTTTTTAGAGTGTATGTTTCAAAGCATTTTGAGCTGGTTTAAACTGGTCATGTGCTGGTCCTAAGCAACATTGGCTTCCCTATGACAGGTTTAGGGGCTTTAAGGCGTTTTTATCGATAGATTGTTATAATATCTGCATCTATGCAGTTACAGTGTGTCATGAGGGTGTAATCGTTTCCCTATCTACTGTTAAGTTTTTTCTGCATCCACCTTTCATCACACCACAACTGTTTCCTCCACGAAAATTAAGCCCTTGACACATATGAAAGCATTACTTTAACAATTATGTTGCTATTTTCATTTGAAATTTTTACTTTAGAAATAAAACATATTAAAGCATATGTGGCAAAGAGGTTTGTAAACTTGAGCTAAAGAAATAGGTTTGTACTAATAATACAAACAGTAAAATTTTGTTTGTACAGTAAACAGGTGTGTGTGTAATCAGGAAGACTTGTATTTGGCCTATTCAGTACTCAAATATTACACCCATCTATGAAATACAGTGGAATACTGAAATAAGTTTAGTATACCCCTTTACCCTATTAGTCAAATATTTTTATTTTATTTCATTCATTATTATTTTTATTATTATACCCTCATTGGGGGCTGATATCCCCCCACCCCCATCCCCAAATGAAAATGTTATATCAACCCTGCTAAGAAACAAGCCTCCTTCTTAGAACCAGCTTAAACTAGCTCATGCCCAACTAAAGACCAGCTTAAACCAGCTCAAACCAGCTTCCATGCTTTAAAACATACCTAACCAGCAAATGCTGTTGTTGTTTATCCATGATTAATGGATAACCCTGGCTTAAGTGTGAAATGTAAAACAGGATAACCCAGGATAATGTTTACTCAAGGTTTACAAGGACCCAGAGTTAACTATTTCAGGCATGTAAAACCCCATATATCTAAAATCTGAGGATAATAGATTCAGTCCCAGCATGGAAGGCAGTCCTGGGGTACACAGGGAATCTAAGGCCTTTAAATGTCACGAGAGGTGGGAGTTTTATCCCATGACTGTTCTGCTAACAGGTTGGGCTTCCAGATCAGATGAGCTGCATCTCCCGAATCTGCTTCACAGAGGTCAAGAGATGGTCCCGAGGGACTGAAGCTGTGTCCATTACTGTAACTCAGCACTGTGATGTAATGACCAGATCAGTCATGTCTTTGTCGATTCCTGCAGTGCCCTGGCATCAATAATGCAGGATCCTGTTCTAAGTTTGTCATGAATTATCCACTGCGGTTTTGGTAAAAAAACAATTATTGAATATTAAATACAGCTCAGCAGTGATGCTACACAGCAGGAATGTGTTTTGACTGAAAGCGAGAAACATTTTAAGCATCACAGCAAGTACCACTTGTTGGATCCCTGGTACCACCCTGAATCAAAAAAATTTTTGAACAAAATGTTAGTTGTCTGCAGGTTATGTAATGCGGGTGACTCAGAAACAGCAGTTTCCAGTCCAGTTCACACATGACCAGACCACAGTCAACTCCAGCTGAGCAGGCCGACTCATCCTCCTGCTTTTTCTTTCTCTCAAAGGATATTCATTTTGTGCAATATTACTATTCCGCGTGCAACCTAAAAATCACGACACACCAAGCCAGCAGACATAAAAATACAGCATAATAAATTCACTGAGGATGCAGTAATTATATTTATCTGCGAGCCGATTCATTGGACCAAGTGATAATGTTGTCTAAATGACTAATGTTTAGCATGGAGACGTGTATTTGCGAGCTAATTCATTATAGGTTAGTACAAGCGAAAGGCAATATTGTCTTGGATCATGGTTTAGTGTGACAGTCAGAGCCATATTCTGCTGATACCGCAGCCATCTGTCCTTCACCAGTGAGCAGGACTGCCACTTTCTCTTAATTATCCAGTGGGTTGAAGCAAGTCTAGGGGTTACAAATCCCTGGTGACATTGTACATCAGGAAGGACAACAGGAAACCCTGCCTCAAACATAACAGGTGGATGGCATACATATTAACTGAGGGACGCTCTTCATATCTCTCAAACCCCAGGTGTGGTGACGCACTCGGCTCAGCTCTGATTTGTTTGCTGTCCTCAGCTTGAACTAGACTCTCCCCGGTTTGCTTTCTGCTGCCCAATCTACATTATCTCACCCGTCTATTGCTCTGACAACGGTCTTTGTGATGTCTCTGGTGTCATGGTGTGTGCACATGTGAGTGAGAGTGTGTGTAAATGCATGTGCGAGGATCTGACAACTCGGTGACACAAGTATGTCGGTCTCTCTCAGAACTGCCGCCTGCTGAGATGAGAGTCCGCAGTGCTCACGCACACGCATTCAGACATGCTTACATACTCAGAGACGGTCCAAGATCCCTTGACGGATGTCACTGCACAGCTTATCATCAAAATGTGAGAATGGGAATGAAGGCTGCCGCTTTGGAGTGTGTTGATTCAGGTTGTCTGTATGATAAGGCATAGAATTCAGGTCTCCTTACACCTCCATGCAGATCCAACACGATCCTAGCGAAATGCACTGATGCTAAATAGCAGTTGCACAGAGGACTGGGAGAGCCGACCCCTTTGCAGACAATCAAAGGCAGCTTGGGAATTTAAAGTGTCTTCTTGCATCAAGAAATACACTGTCAGAAAAACATTATGGCAATGGCTTTTTGTTTCTATTAGCATATGAAAGTGAGGGCGGGTGGGTTGGGGGGGTATTTATGACTGAGCCAATTATGACTAAACTAGACTATTTTACCTGGCATTGAAAGAAGAAAATAATTCTATATAGATTGTTGACACAAGCACAATTTATGTGCTCACACTATACATGTGAAATACTTGAGTTGCGCAGACGATGACACTGTATATGGACAATAGCCAGAGATATAAAAAAAAAAAAAAAAAATTTAAAGCATCAACTATCAAAGATATCCAGAGGATTTGGAATTTCCAATTCATTAATTAAATGAATACCATTACTGTTATTATTATTTTTTATTATGGTACATTTCTTATTAAATTTATAGGTCTGGTACAATTCATTTGCCCTGGAATAATTTCAAAGCTCATTACCGCACAACTGACACGCAGATAATAAATGATTACATTAACTTACTCCTCATTGAAAATGATTTAAAACATTTATTTATATTTCACAGTGAATATGCCTATAATTTAAATTCCTTCTAAAGTGGCCTATGTCTGTACACTAATAATCAGTTATCAATGAAAATATCAAATTTGTTTAATACGAAATACTTAGAGTTTTTTTGTTTTTTTTTTGGAAAATAAATGATGAAAATACCCAATACATCTTTCTTCCCCTTTAAGAATATGTGGCGTTAAGCATCAGATACCAACAGCTCACTAAGTTTTTATTTTTTTACTTTCTGTAGCTTAATTAATTGACTGGAATTTAAAACTTCATCACAGGCACATGCAGTTTGCACATTGTTTGTGTGGCATGCACTGGATTGCTCTCATGGTTTAAAACTGAAATATTAATCATTTTGCAACGTGCTTGTCTTCATCACTAATTGCAAAATGATGGAAGATCTTTCACATTTCCCATGATAATAACATTATTTTATCAAAAGATCTCCCTCTTTTCATTTTCTTTTTTGCTGCATTAAATATTAAATGGTAAAATTTCTATTTTCGCGCAGGCACAGTGAGGGAAACAGCAATGAGTTCAGGACATAGCGGTGTCTGACTAGAGTCGACACGTGGGGTGATGACATAATCATTTCAGAAAATATACGGATGGCCAACGTCCACACGAAAACGCAAAGACAGCGTTTTCAGGTTTAAAAAAAATTGCGGTTTCGCCTTCCAAAAATGCCGGATCCAATAAAAAATTTGTGCGTATTCACAGAAACACGTCTCTGTGTGGACGGGGGCCTTCTAAAACATATTTTAGACTTAATATTAAGAAAAGTGCATTGTGCACAAGTAGTATGCCAAGTAAAGTTTAATTATAATTTTTTAGTCTTTTGCAATATGTCAGTAAATATGTTAATAGTTTTGAACTATACTTAGGATGAAATAAACGTATTTTATTTAAATATATTACTTTTTAAATTAGGTCAATAAGTACAAGATTTACATCTAGTGTGTATATATAATTCTTAATATAAGTTGTATATATAAGTAAACTTCCTGTACATAAATAGTCGGTCTGCTTCACTGCCAAAGCAAGTGTTCAGCAGCTATGTGAATCTACTCCATCAGCATCTGGCACTTACTTCAGACCTAAATAATGCTTGAATTCAATCCTCTAATCAGATCTGTTACAGTAGATGTGTACTGTGGAAAAGCTCCTGGTTTCACTCTTCCAGGCATTAGGCTGAGAGGTAAAGGCAGGTCAAAAGAGGGTGAGCATGGGGCTGCTTAGCCTGTTGGTACACGAAGAAAAACAGATGTCTCTAACCGTGACATCACATGCCCAAACCTGAGGGCCAACGTTATCCGTGAAACTGGATGCCTAATGCTTCCTCATTAAAGCACTCGACTGAGCTACAGCAATATGAAGGTTATAGATGAGCACAGGAACACATTATGTCTCTCATATGGGAAGAAAAAGCCTTACAGGAACACAACAGGCTGAATGCAGCATAAAGGGTTAGTTCGCCCCCCAAAAAATTCTGTCACCATTTACTCACCCTCATGTTGTTGTTGTTCGTTTTTCTATCATGAAACACAACATTTCAAAAGTGTGCAGATTGCTTTTTTCCAGTGCAAATAAAATGAATGGGAACTGGAGCTTTCATGTTTTTCCATGGACGAAATTCATATCGACTTGGAACCACATGAGGATGTGTAAATTAATTTAAATTTTTTTGCTATCTTTAAGCTCTAACGCTCCATCCAGCTGATTTCCACAACAAATAATATTGAATTGTCTCTGGCTAAATGCATTAAAAGTAATGCACTCACAATAGAAGTCCGTGGGGAAATTGTACAGAGCCAGAACAAGCATGAAAAATGCACAATTAGCCCTTGTCTGTCAGAACCGGGTCTCGTACTTGGGTCTCTGATGCCAGAGTCTTAATTTTCACCCACTGAGCCACAGGAGGTAGTGAACCCAATAGTCGGACGCCTTCTTAACTTAGCTCAGAAGAGTTTACTTAACAAAAACAGCAAAAGGGAACAAAAAGTCCTTTGGTTAGAGTTAGGTTACAAAACAGAAAAATCTTCAGACCAGAAAGGGTCAAAAAGAGCAAAATAGTCTACAAAACAAAAACTCAGAGAAAAACAGCAAAACTCATCACAGGAAAACAATTCAAAAAGACTTTCAAAGATTAGATCTTGGAACTAGAGCAGACTTACGGCAGCAACTTGCTTAGATACAATAATAACCAAGCAAAGATGCAAAGGAAGTGATCAGCTTAAATAGACAGGCCAGAATGAGAAACATGTGAAAACAATAACACTAATTATGAAAGGCACAATATTGACGTGAGGGCACATTGGGGACCTCTAGTGGCCAAAATAACACATTGCAAAACAAATGCTCTGACAGGACCCCTCCCTCTAGGAACGGCACTCTTTGGGACCATAGCCTTCCCAGTTCACAAGATACTGCCGGGACCCACGTACTTGACGGACATCCAGTATTCTGTGAACTGTGTAAGCTGGCTGGCCCCCGATGAAACGAGGAGGACGAGGTCTACCTGTTGCAAGAAAAGGAGAAGACAAAACAGGTTTTAACAGGGAGACATGAAAAGTGGGATTCATTTTCAAAGACTTAGGCAAGTAAAATCGATAAGTAGCTGGGTTCACTTTCCTGGCAATATTGAAGGGGCCGATGAATCACTGGGAAAGTTTGCGGGACTCCACCTGTAAGGGAATGTTCTTAGTGGAGAGCCAGACTCTTTGACCAGGGCGCAGAGTGGGGGCAGGTCTGCGACTGCGATTAGCCTGGCGCTGGTACTGCTGAGAGCCCCTAAGGAGCTTGAGTCTGGCTTTTTTCCATGTCCGGCGGCAGCGTTTAACAAATTGATGAGCAGAGGGAACTGCAACCTCCACCTCTTGTTCAGGGAATAGTGGAGGGGTGTACCCGAACTGGCACTCGAAAGGGGACATGCCTGTAGCAGAGGAGCGAAGGGTATTGTGTGCGTATTCTGCCTACATGATGAATGAAGACCAAGAGGAAGGATTGTTAGCTGCCATACATCTCAGTGTAGTCTCAAGATCTTGATTAAGCCTCTCTGTTTGTCCATTGGACTCAGGGTGAAACCCAGAAGACAGGCTCACTGTAGCCCCCAGAGATTGACAAAAAGCCCGCCAGAATCGGGAGGAAAACTGGGGTCCTCGATCAGAGACGATGTCTTGTGGGATTCCAAAGACTCTAAACACATGGTTTATAACCAATTCAGCAGTTTCTTTAGCGGTGGGTAGTTTGGGCAGAGGAATAAATCTGGCGGCCTTGGAAAATCTATCTACTATGACCATGATAGTGGTGTTACCTCGTGATAGCGGAAGACCAGTGATAAAATCCATGGAAAGATGGGACCAAGGTCTATGAGGTATGGAGAGAGGGTGCAATAGCCCTTGAGGAGAACAGTGAGAGATTTTTCTTTGGTTGCATGTGGGACATGCGTTCACAAATTTTGTCACATCCTCCTTGATAGTTGGCCACCAAAATCATCTTTGTAGGTACCATGGTGACAAGTGAGACGAGAGGAGTGTCCCCACTGGAGGATCTGAGAGCGGACAGCTTTTGGGACAAACAGACAGTTGGTTGGCCCCCCTCCTGGGTCTGGTTCTATGACTTGGGCTTGTTTTACAGTATCCTCCAGATTCCACCTGATAGGAGCTAATATCTTGGAACTGGGGATAATTGATGCCACACAATCTCCTTGCAGAGTTTTAACATATGCTCGGGACAAAGCATCAGGCATTAGGTTCTTAGAGCCAGGGCGGTAGGATAAGATGAACTGGAATCTATTGAAAAATAAGGACCAACGTGCCTGGCGGGGGTTGAGTCGCTTTGCCTGCTGAATATATTCCAAATTTTTGTGGTCTGTGAGTACTTGGAATGGGTGTTTGGCCCCCTCAAGCCAATGTCTCCACTCTTCAAGCGCTAACTTGACTGCCAGTAACTCTCGATCCCCTAAATGATAGTTCCTCTTGGTTGGTGTAAGGCGGTGGGAAAGGAATGCACATGGATGCAGCTTATTGTCCTCTCCTCTCTGGGATAACACTGCTCCAACCCCTACATCTGAAGCATCAACCTCCAAGATGAATGGTCTATCTGGGTTAGGGAGAATGAGAATAGGTGCAGAGGTGAAGTAGTTCTTTAGTTTGTTGAAACTCAACTCTGCTTCAGGTCCCCAATAAAAGCTGGTTGTGTTCCCCTTGGTGAGGGCAGATAAAGGAGCCGCCACAGTACTGAAGTTCCGGATGAATTTGCGATAAAAATTGGCAAAGCCAAAGAAACGCTGTATCTCTTTTACCGATGAGGGGGAGGGCCAATCCACAACAGCTTGAACCTTTTGAGGATCCATTTGTATTTGGCCAGGCTTGATGATGAACCCCAGGAACTGAACCTTGGTCACATGAAACTCACATTTCTCAGGTTTAACAAAGAGATGGTTATCAAGAAGGCATCTCAGAACCTTACTGACGTGTTTTACATGCTCTTGGAGGGAACTCGAGAAGATGAGGATATCGTCTAAGTAGACAAACACACATTGGTTTAGCATGTCTCTGAGAACATCATTGATGAGAGCTTGAAATACTGCAGGAGCATTAGTGAGGCCAAAGGGCATAACTAAATATTCATAGTGCCCAGTGGGCGTGTTGAAGGCAGTTTTCAACTCATCTCCTTGCCTAATGTGCACAAGATGGTAGGCATTGCGCAAGACAAGCTTAGTAAAGATGGAGGCTTCTTGCAGAATTTCAAATGCAGTTGTCATTAGTGGCAAGGGATAGCGGTTTCGAATGGTTATCTTATTAAGGCACCTGTAATCAATACATGGTCGAAGTCCGCCATCCTTCTTCCCAGCAAAAAAGAATCCAACTCCAGCAGGGGAAGTGGATTGTTGGATGATGCCTGCCACAAGAGCTTCATTAATGTATTTGTCCATAGCAGTTCATTCAGGGGGAGACAAAGAGAATATACGACCTATGGGGGAAAGGTACCTGGGAGTAACTCAATGGCGCAGTCATAAGGCCGATGAGGAGGTGGCCTTCCTTTTACTGAACACTGCTTTGAGGTGGTGGTACTGAACAGGGACTTGAGACAGATCTAGGGTTTCTTGGGACTCGAGAACAGGTTCAGGGGGGTTCTGGGCCAAGCATTTAGTCTGACAGGAGGGACCCCAACTGAGAACAGTGCCAGTGGACCAGTCAAAGTGTGGATTATGTTGGAGAAGCCATGGGTGACCGAGGATAACAGGGAACTCTGGAGACTGTATAAGGTGAAAGCACATTCTCTCCTGGTGCTGGTAAGTGGTGAGACCAAGGAGAGAGGTGAGGTGGGTTACTTTCCCGGGAGACAATGGTCTTCCATCCAAGGCTGTCACAGTTAGGGGTGCAGGAAGAGAATAAGTAGGGATCTGGAGACTCTTGGCAAGAGAAACATCCATGAAATTCCCGGCAGCGCCAGAATCAATCAATGCCTTGAGTTGGTGGTTTTGTTCTCTCCAAGTGAGTGTGATAGGAAGGAACAGCCCAGAGTTGGAAGGTGAAGGGGTGCGTGTAACTCCCGTCACAGTTCTTCCTTGTCTGTACGGGACTGGGCGTTTCCCGAAAGCTCGGGGCAGGTGGAGCGAAAATGACCATACAATCCACAATATAGACAACAGCGCTCTCTCATACGGTGGTCTCGTTCTGAGGGGGAAAGCCTAGCCCTACCCAACTGCATGGGTTCCGAAGAATCTTGGGGCACTGGTGGCATTTGAGCAAGAGCCGGACTGGCACACAATGAGGAAACAGATGGGCGGTTCCGGCTTCTCTCTCTCAGGCGATTATCCACCCAGATTGCTTGATCCATAAGAGTTTCCAGATCAACAGCAGGTTCTCTGGTAGCCAGATCATCCTTGATTGCCTCTGACAGACCATTCAGGAAACACACCATGAGGGCCTCATTGTTCCAACCACTCCCTGCTGCAACGGTCGGAAACTGAATGGCATATTCAGCTGCACTGCCATTACCTTGACGGAGGGTGAGAAGTCTCTTTGAGGCTTGTCAGCCACTGAAGGGGTGATCGAAGACTCGCTTGAACTCCTTTTCGAATGCAGAATAACTTGTACAGAAAGGGGCCTGTGCCTTCCAGACTGCGGTTGCCCAAGAAAGAGCTTTGCCAGAAAGGAGGGTGATAACATATGCGATCTTGGCCAAATCTGAGGGGAAGGACGATGGTTGTAGTTCAAACGTGAGAGAGCATTGAGTCAAGAACCCATCACATGCACTGGGATCACCTGAGAAATGTTGTGGTGGAGGTAGGCGAGGTTCACTTAGAGAGCACTCGAGAATCTGGAAGGGATACAGAGGCAGCAGTAACTGAGGTAGAGGGCAGCCGGTCAAAGATCTGATGGACAGATGTCATGAGATCAGACAGCAACTGTGAGTGTTTAGCCATCAAAGTCTCCTGCTGAACTAGTGCTGACTCATGGCGTTGGACTCATACTGAGCAACTGTGGCAAGGAGTTCTTGAGGATTAGGCGTCTCTGGGTTCTTAATGTGGCTTGGTTATTCTGTCAGAACTAGGGCTCGAACTTGGGTCTCTGATGCCAGAGTCTTAATTTTCACCCGCTGAGCCACAGGAGGTAGTTGAACCCAATAGTCAGACGCCTTCTTAACTTAGCTCAGAAGAGTTTATTCAACAAAAAAAGCAAAAGGGAACAAAAAGTCCTTTGGTTAGAGTTAGGTTACAAAACAGAAAAATCTTCAGACCAGAAAGGGTCAAAAAGAGCAAAATAGTCTCCAAAACAAAAACTCAAAACTCATCACAGGAAAACAATTCAAAAAGACTTTCAAAGAATAGATCTTGGAACTAGAGCAGACTTACGGCAGCAACTTGCTTAGGAACAATAATAACCAAGCAAAGATGTAAAGGAAGTGATCAGCTTAAATAGACAGCCCAGAATGAGAAACATGTGAAAACAATAACACTGATTATGAAAGGCACAATGTTGACGTGATGGGCACATTGGGGACCTCTAGTGGCCAAAATAACACATTGCAAAACAAAAGCTCTGACACTTGCCCCTTTAATCAGCAACGCTAAAGTGCCATTTCTAGCAGTTAGTCTAATTTCTAAAGTGACTATAAAAATAAACTGTTACTATGCTTTTTAATTACTTTTTAGGGATTATTAAATAACAATTTGTACAAGCAACATACAAAACTTTTTACCAGTGTCAGATGTGAGATGGACCAGTGTCAGATGTGAGATGGATGGGAATGTAAATATATAGTTTCCTCCAGGTATTACACACCTATTATCTCCTCGGTTTTGCCTCATTTGCCTCACACTGCAAGCATGGCGTAAACCCATTAAACATTTTCAGAGGCTTTAACTTGTTAATGATCATGTATATCTCAGATAGCCAGGCTTATTACACAGAGCCGAGATGGAGCAGAGGGAAACCGCAGGTATCTTGAGAGCAGGCGGACATGTCTGGGTGTGAGCTAAAAGCCTGGTGCATTACTGTAAAGTGTCGCGGGGAACTGATGGATGGCCCAGAGAATGCAAGGGATTTGTGAAAGGCCGCAGCATCATTTACAAGGCTGCACCCACAGGGAATGGGAGAAGTAATAAATGACGGCAGAAAGTCTAATGGCGGGCAGTTCATTCAGTCACTGGGGAAATGGAAGAGAGAGGGAGAATTAGATGAGTTTGCCGGTCCTCTGATGATCTCTGTGGACATGCACGAAAGTGGGAAGAAATGATAGATTTAAAGATAGGCCAGCGGTGTGATTAACTCAGCGGTGAGCACGAGTAAAGTGCGTGAGAGGCAATGTAAGTGGCACACAAGGCCCGGAGAAGAAAGCAAACACAATGGGGAGCACAAAAGGCGACTGGAGAAAAGAGAAAGCAAGGGGTGCAAAGCGAAAATCAGACAAATAAGATGATAAGGAAAAAAAGGGGGAGAAAAGCAATGAGCAGACAGATGAGATCGAAGTCAGTAATTTCCACACACAAAGAATCTTACGGGCTGCGTGGAGGGAGGATGCTGAGAAGAGGAAACACAGGCACACATATGCTCAAAGCCAGAGATACGAGTGAGAGACACTCATCCGTCACAAGAGGAAGGAGGGGCCAAAGCCACCAGAAAGTAACAGACTCAAGTGTCGGTGGGTTTCAAGAAATCAGCGAGGGATCGTTGGGACATCAAAGACGACATTTGAAGGAAACAGAAAAAAACACTCAAATGCAGGATTGGGAGCATGTTGAGTGCTTTGAAGTATGAAAATTCTGAGAATCAAGGGGGCTGTAAAAGCAAATAAATGTGGAGCCTAGCTAAGCAATATATGGGAGGACAGATTGCATTTTCAGTGGCGGATTTGCAATGAAGATGATTGATGCCATTTAACGAGCTTGGCAGCATTCCAGTAGACTGTCAAATAAACACAGTGTAGTTCATCTATAAATTCACTTTTAGGTGCCACAAAGCAGATCAAAAACCAGCCGGTGACTGAGAATAATACACACTCGTAAACAACAACTGGGAACAATGTGACTTACAGGAAATCTGTGGGTTCTCAGAGATGGCAGCTTATTGAAAGTGTAAATCCACTACACATTTAGCAGCAATAAAACATATTAGACTCAGCATATTAAAACAACACACTGCGCATCAGGGATTGAAACTTCCTTTTGCCTTTTTGGGCAAAATGTATCTATTTTACACAAGCACAAAACGTAACCATAGCAACAGAACTGCAGGATAAGCTGTTCTTCTGTTCAGCGTCGGTCATTCTCTCCTCAGTGGTAACTTCCCAGAGTGCACTGGGGTATGGGACATGTTCAATAATGCTACCTTCATCCCAAGGTAAAGTTTCGCAAATTCATTTCATGTGAAAGAAATAAAAGCTGCCAAACAGCCTTTATCATCTGAGAAACGGTTCTGTTTCTGAGTCCTATCAAGTTTTAATGACTGAAAGCAGAGCCGGTGAGTTTGGGAATACAAGTGACAGTTCAATATTTCAGTGGGAGGTACAGTTAGAAAGGCTCAAAAACAGTACAAGCTATGGCTGGAGGGGAGTAAACAATCAAATATCAAAAAATATTTCCACCGACAAAAATAAAGCCAATCTTCAGCACCAAACGATCAATCTTCAGCACCAAAGGTGTTCAAAACTCAGTTTGGAGTCATGGTGTTTCTAATAAATCAGTCATCATGCTTCCTTTAAAACCTAGTGTATTAAAAAGTAATGGACAAGTGTATACAGATGGGAAAAATACTGTCAGAGAGAACAATGGTCTTATTTTGGTCCAAGGAGTCTGATAGGTTGAAGATCTTGAGAGAACTGCTGATTACTTCTCACATCGCCTCCAGTGATTGAACTGAGAGCAGATATGGCCCTATGGGTTTACTTTTCATTTTATTTAACGTCTTCTAGAAACTTGTATAAGAAAAGACTGTTCCTACAAACATCTACCTGGAAATGGTTCAGACCATCTCTGCCAATGGTGCTTATTTAAAATTGTTCATTCACTCAATCGACACCAGAAATGTGGTTTATTTTTTCCCAAATTCTTTGTTTCTCATTGGAATTTTTCTGGATTCTGTTTTAATGGTTTCATTAAATCACATTTTTTTAAAATAAGATTTTAATAATCCAAATTATGTCTCATGAATTAAACTTTAATAATTTAATATCTTTTTGAATATTTAACAATAATAGTTCACAAGAAATGTATTATTTTTATATAAATCCTGTGTTTTTTTCCCCTCTGGATTCTGTGTTTTATGATGTGATACAAATTTATGAATTACAAACAATGGTAATCAAATCAGTGCTTAAAACTTAAAATTGTGAATAAAAAGTACATAAAATCTAATAAATGAAATTTGAAAAACTATCATCTATTTTTCATCTATTGATATAAGACATAAAGAGCTGCATAACAGGGTTTTATTGTTTCAAATAAAAGGACAAAAACCAATAATATTTGGTATTCTTAAAAAAAGAAATCTGTAGTGTTATTATGAGTTTAAAAAGTACATTCCACTGTACAATAGTTAAATATATTTTTTTTATGTTAACCATAACTATTTGGGTGGTTTCTGTATGTATCTGACAATAGTTTTTTTAATTAAATTAAGTAATAAATAGATTTTCATTTTTAAAAAATGTCCCCATTCACTTCCATTCGTCCATTACACTTCATCACAGGAACTTCAAGTTTTACTTTTTAAAGAAATCAAAGGAGGGGTTGCAATTTTTTTATAGTAATCAAAATTGTGCCACAGCTGCTGTTGATTGAGATTAACTTGCACTGAATCCTGAATATTCCTTTAAGGGTGATATAAGTCTGTCACGAAAGGGCATGAACTTCATCATCCTCAAACGCATCACACAGCAAAACATGAGGCATTAGTGTATCACTGGGCATGCAGCTGTGTATGAGGTTGATTTAAGTTTAGCCCCAAGTTCAGAGGAACAGATGACATGGAGGGGGTCATCTAGACTCAAAACAGTATATTACTTAAGCTCAATAAATATACACTGGGGGCAAGGCACCCTGCTTTGAGCTCCCATTAAAGGACTGCCGGGATATCTTCGTAAAAAGAATAAATATAAAAATTTGTTACTGTGGCGAAGACCTCTCTACCATCTCTGTGATGTGACCATACATGAAAATTGCTCATTATCATCCGCCTTTTTCTCTAAAGCCTACAGCAACGCATGCGCAAACACACCAGCATGCAAACATACATCATATCCATACATACGTGAACAGCCTGATATCTATCAAAAATATGCATATTTTAAAAGCACATTACATAAATAGGTTTGAGATTGTATAAATGTCCTTTTTGATCAGTTTTGATGTCAAAACTTAAACAGAGATGCACACAAGACCCCGAATATGCTGACAGAAAGCCATTGCAAGTATTTACATAAATATAATATGAGATAATTTACTGTATACTTATATCAAGCAATATATTCTATATAGCAAATCTCGGCTGTGTGCTTGTTCATGTTGTCGCAAAATATAAAGTTTATTATCGCCCAGCTCTGTATATTAAGTTTGATGTATTATATCCAAATGTATCCACATACATACAGTATAGAATACTCACATAAAATAATATATACTACATTGCAAATCTCAGTTGCTTACTTCTAGTTAGTTACAATATGTAATATTATCCCAACAGCTTGATTGCTCGTATTGTTGCAAAATGTAAACTAAAAGTATCGCCCGGCTCTAATCTGCTAAATGTGACCATAAGGTAATTAATAATATTGTGTTTTTTTGTAAAGCTGCACTGAAACAATGTGTATTGTGAAAAACGCTATATAAATAAATATAATGAGCCTATCAGGCTTAGCTTAATCTGGTTATGACCTTTAATCAATAATTAAAAAAAAACTGTTTAAGCAGTTTTTGTGACCTCACATTGTCAAGTTATTTAGGATAATCTGTTCCGGATTTTGCATGTAAACACACTTATTGACACAACACTTACTGGATGAGTTTTGGAGACCTATGCCTTTGCTGGCAGATCATGTTACAAAATGTAATGAGTGCGATGAGGAAGTGAGCAGATAGACATGGACATCTAACTCTGCTTCTTGAGACATCACATCAGCAGAGCCACACGCACTCACACGCAGTTTTATCTGTCTCTCGCTCTTTATTTCTCGTGCCGCATGCCCACAGCAGAAGTCGGACAGTCCAAGCCAGTGCTGCTGCACTAATTCTTGGACTGGCTATGAGTGTGTCCTGGGGAAGGGAATACAAATCAGGCTTTACTGTACAGTCAGGCAGAGCTGGCCTGGCTCCCAGGAGCCTGCCGTGCAGACCGTCTGTGGCCGAGGCAAAAGTTGACAGGAAGGAAATCAGGGCCTTCAGCTCTCGGCCTCCCCTGGGGCTCAGGGCCCTCACAGAAGCTACAGTAATAATCACCCAATTTGGTGAGGCGCCATTCAGCGGAGTGGCACATTTTGCCTCTTCCAGCACTAACATCAGTCTGTATGCGCATCAGTCTACGTACAAGCACAGCAAGCAACACCCACACTTATCCTTGAGGGTAAAAGCAGTGTATTGTATGCTACAGCATATCGTGCAAACCCACAAAATCAACATGAATGTCAGGCTGACAAATGTGTTTCTCTGTAAAAAACTAATTTGAGATGATTATTTATAACAGCGCTGCACAGTGCTGCAAATTGAAAATCCAAGGAATACAGAGCTTCTGGTGTTTATGTGCATGCTTCGGCTTGTTGGCTAACATTATATTACATTAATACACATTTGGATCTCCATAGAACTATTCAGTGAGCATTTCCAAAAATAACCATTTGTGACCCTGGACCACAAGTTAAGCCGCTGGGGTATATTTGTAGCAATTAGGGCTGGACGATATATCGATATAAAATAATATATCAATATATTTTTATACGCGATATGGAATTAGACCATATCGCATATATCGATATAGTTCAAATTTGCGCTGCTCCCCGCGCCACTGCCCCTCCTCTTCGAGGGGGGGGGGCAGGCACAGAGCCACTCTTCAACAAACATGGAGGAAGCAATTATGTCTGCGGAGCGCGCGGAGGAATTGGTTAGTAAAAGAAAAAGCAGTGGCTCAGTAATTTGGAGATGGTTCGGATTCAAATTATCAGATGAGCAACAACATCACGTTATTTGTAGGGAGTGCAATAAACAAGTTACAGCCAGGGGTGGAAACACTACAAATCTTTTTCACCACCTAAAACAGTGTTACAAACTGCAGTACGAAGAGTCTTTGAAACTGCGCGCTGCAGAAGCCCCAGCCTCAAGCCATCGACAACCCGAAAAAGCTCCAGCCCCGAAACAAAGCTCACTGCAAACTTCATTTTCCCGCAATGTGCTTTATGAAAAGAAAAGTGACAAGTGGTGTACTATAACTAAAGCGGTGTACTATCACATTGCTAAAGATGGTAACGTGACCCATTTTGCGTTGACCAGCGATATGTGGTCAAGCAGGACGTGTGAGCCTTACATGAGCGTGACAGTTCACTTCATTCAAGACTGGGAGATGAAAACAGCGTGTCTGCAAACAAGTTATTTCCCCCAGGATCACACCGGTGAGCACATAGCTGAGGCCCTGCAGGACGCAATTGCAAGCTGGAAACTCCAAGAAAAGTATCTGGTTGCTATAACAACCGACAACGGGAGCAACATCGTCAAAGTGGTTGAGCTGAACGAGTGGCTGAGGATGCAGTGCTTCGGTCACAGACTGCACTTGGCTATTGGTGAGTGCAGTGTTGTAAGGAGTATTCAGATATTTTACTTTAATCAAAAACATATTAAAAATGTTAGTTTTTCCTTATTTTCCTTTGTGTGTCTGTCTGCAACTTTGTGTTTTATGCTGCTGTCTTGGCCAGGTGTCCGTTGAAATGCAGTATGTATTGTTAAATATAGGTTAAATAGATTAATTAAACACAAAACTTAAAGTGCTAAATGTAAAATCATTTACAATACAGAATGGTAGATTTCAGAACCATATTTATTAGGTTTCCGTTATTGGATAAGAATTAGTGATGCATTGATGTATTTACCACTTTAATGTTACAGCTGGTAAAGGTGAGGTAATTATGACTTTAAAATGCTGGTTAGCCTGTTGATATCATCAAGGTAACATATATTTAGCTATTATGATAGACTATAGTTTTTTCTCTGGATTGAAAGAGCAAACTGCAAAGTAACTAGAAACTAATGTTGACACATATGCCTTAACATTGTGAAGTTTTTAGTGGAGTAGAAATATGAAGTAGCATTAAAAAATAGCATAAATATTAAATACTAAGAACAACAACAAGAACGGAACACGAGTAAATGTACATACAGTAGAGTCATCATTTATAAATTACACAAAAATAATAATACATAAAAATCACTTACATGATTAAAATTCAGAAAAAAATATTAATATAATATAATATTTGATATTTATGATTAGTACTGGTGTTGATTAAAAAAAATAAACTATGAAACGAGAAAATAATATTAATGTAGAATATTTCTAAAGCTTGATTTTGGATTAGTTGTATGAATGTGTTAAAGTGAAACCAGAGTCAAATTTCTCGCATAAGCACATTTGTTTAATAGTTTTTTATGATTCTGACAGGACATGGCATGAATGACAAGCGTGTCACCCGGGCCATTTCTTTGTGCAAAAATTGTAAGCTGTTTTTCGTACAGCTGGAAGAAAAGGAGACATCTTGTTGAAGTCCAGATTCAGCTGGTTCTGCCAAGTCACCAACTCATAACCGAGTCTGCCACACGCTGGGGATCCAGGCAGCAGATGATAGAGAGAGTCCTGGAGCAGGAAGGAGTACTGGCCAAAGTCCTGTCTAATGACAAAAAGACCAGGCACCTTGTTCCTACCTGGCACTACCTGGACTTAGAGGTCCTAGAAGCAGTCCAAAAGGTCCTGAAACCTCTCCAGGACTTTACTGATGCTTTATCAGGTGAGGAGTACGTCACTCTATCATATGTGAAACCTGTGCTGCACCTTTTTAACGAAAGTCTCCTGGCATGTGAAGAGGGTGATAGCGAGCTTTGTAAATCGATCAAGACCAGCATTGTTGAGTACCTCAACAGCAAATATTCTGACCCAGCCACTACTGATCTTTTGGAGATGGCTTCATTTGTGGATCCTCGGTTCAGGGCCACCTACATCCCAAGTGAAAAAGTCGATGCATTGAAGCACAGAGCTGTCTTGAAGGTGGAGACGCTACTGGCTGATCAGAGCAGCTGTCAACCGCCTTGCCTATGTGTGCCCACTGTGCCTGAGCCTGCAGATGGAGAAGCAGAAGTAGCACCAAAAGCTAAGAGACTGGCAAGCTTCTTTAAGAAGTGCACAGCCACCACCACTGCACCAACCAAGAGGGGGGCTATTGAAAATGAACTGTCAAGTTACTTGCAGTCCGCAAGTGTGGAGAGTGACACTGATCCTATCAAGTGGTGGAAGGATCATGAAGTTTTCTTTCCATCTCTGAGCCACCTGGCAAAAAAGTATCTCTTGGTACCAGCTACCAGTTCATCCTCCGAAAGGGTTTTCAGCTGTAGTGGCAATATCGTGACCTGCCACAGAGCATCTCTGAAGCCGGATGCTGTTGACAGGCTGGTGTTTCTCGCACAAAATCTTTAAACGAAGGAGGATATGCTTGTCTGTCTTCTAATGTCTACCTCAAGACAGCATTACTGTTTATCAAAGTAAAAAAAGAGGGGGAAAATGTTTATTGAGTTGATAATCTGTTTCTTGTGCAACTGGTTGAGACTGTTCAGATAAGAAATTGAGTTAAGAAAAAGGAAAAGGTAATCTCAAGCTGATGTTTAAAAAAATTTTTCTTAAACTGAGCACTTTATTTTGTTCTTTCTTTATATGTAAATGCTGCCCTTAAGTTACTAGGGTTTGTCATATTCTTTTGTAATGTTCGTTATTTGCATCTGTGCATTTGTTAGAAAGGAGAATAAAATCTGTTATTTGATTTTAATAAGCCATTTATAGTTGTAAAACTAAAAATTTTTGATATTGTACTTTTCTCATATAAATATATTTATTTCGGAAAAATATTGGCCTATTTTATTTTATAGGCTATTTTTAAGATATTTTTTTTATTTAAATGTGCACCTTATGGAGCTTTGATTTCAAAAAAGGTACTCCTGTCCTATTGTTATACAGTATTTTTTTTTTTACATTTTATTGTTATTTGAACAGCTAAGCATTTAATTATGAACCAGGTGAAGAAACCTGTTTACTATTTATTCATTTGATTTTGCAACTGTTCACTGAAATGGCCGGTTTCAATAAAACTACTTGTGACGTCATATTTGACTTTGACAGAACATTTGCTCTCACTTTGCGGAAAAAATATCGGGATATATATCGTATATCGATATTCAGCCTTAATATATCTGGATATGACTTTTTGTCCATATCGCCCAGCCCTAGTAGCAATAGCCAAACATACATTGTATGGGGTCCGTGTATATTTTGGTCATTTGATTTTCTATTTAAAAATAAATAAAGATAAATGAGAAACGGTTTGATTTTCGTTTTGTTTAAGAAACGGAAAACGAAAATTTAGCTGCATTTTTCGTATTTTTGTTTGTGGGTAAAAAATGAGATTATGCTTTAATATTTGTTTGAATGTGTGGGCGGCGCTGAAACGCCCCTTTCATCCCTTCTGTACTGCACCGACAAGCGGCAACCGCAAGCTCAGTTCATTTTCACCAGGAGAGAAGCGGCAGACAGCAGAGCATATTAATCCCGCGGATTCTATACTAGTGGTGCTGGCAAGCTTTATATATATATATATATATATATATATATATATATATATATATATATATATATAATTTTTTTTTTACCAAACAGAAATTAATTTATTCAATGACATTTGAATTTTACTGTAGGCCTATATGATCTACAATGACATGAAATATGCGGATTTTTAGCCTACTAATTTTATTCTATACCTATTTAAGAAAAACCTCACAAGTAGCCTATGTTTTCATTTGCTATTACAAACAACAGCAACTGAAGCTTTATCTTGTAGTGTAGTCTGCTGCACTTCTCTGATCGGCGGATCCCGATCCACACCTTCCATCCCGAAAACAGGGGAAAGAGCTTCAGCTCCGTCAGTTTGGATCGTAAAACACCCTAAATAACACGAAAACCTTACAAAACTCAACACGATGTGCTTTCTGCCATCTCGGTCTACATTAACTTCTTTCTGAAACGTCAGAAATGAACCAGGCTCATGCATCAGACGAACCATGTCTAGCTGGACATGTCTACTTTTAAAATAATCCATTTAAATAGAAAAATAATAATAATAATTTTATATTTAGGCCTATGTAATTCAAATGAAACCAACGAGAGGTGCAGTGTTTCCCGTCTGAACTCATTATCTGTAATGATGTCACACCATCACTATATTCATACTGTCATCTACAGAATTCGTGAATTCAGTTCATAATTCTAAGTAGCCTATAGCCTATAATTAAAACATTTAAAGTAGACTAATTATGGGGAAAACTTAACTTATTTTAATATAAATTTTATTATAAATGTGGGGTTGGGTTTTTCCTATTTTATTTTTTTTTATGAATGGCCTAGAATAAAATAAATAAAAATTAAAATAATTAAAATAATAAAGTTGTCATGTCTGCTTTGTCAATAACATGCAGCAGCTGGAAAAGTATAATATTTTTTATTTTATTATTA
Organism: Carassius carassius; assembly: GCF_963082965.1. Lineage (NCBI taxonomy): Eukaryota > Metazoa > Chordata > Actinopteri > Cypriniformes > Cyprinidae > Carassius > Carassius carassius. Next base: position 40,630,644 of record NC_081755.1, on the reverse strand, counting down.
ATTTAATTAATTAATTAATTAATTATTATTGTTATTATTATTATTTTATCTTGCAAGCACCACTAGCAAAGAATCCGCGGGATTAATATGCTCTGCTGTCTGCCGCTTCTCTCCTGGTGAAAATGAACTGAGCTTGCGGTTGCCGCTTGTCGGTGCAGTACAGAAGGGATGAAAGGGGCGTTTCAGCGCCGCCCACACATTCAAACAAATATTAAAGCATAATCTCATTTTTTACCCACAAACAAAAATACGAAAAATCCAGCTACATTTTCGTTTTGCGTTTCTTAAACAAAACGAAAAAACGAAAATCAAACCGTTTCTCATTTATCTTTATTTATTTTTAAATAGAAAATCAAATGACCAAAAGATACACGGACCGTATGGGTCAAAATTATACATTTTTCTTTTATGCCAAAAATCATTAGGATGTTAAAGCTCATGTTCCATGAATATATTTAGCATATAAAAATAATATATATATGATAATATATGATAAATATATGAAAACTTTATTTTTGATTAGTAATATGCATTGCTAAGGACTTCATCTGGACAGTTTTAAAGGTGATTTTCTCAATATTTAGATTTTTTCACACCCTCAGATTCAAGATTTTCAAATAGTTGTATCTCGATCAAATTTTGTCCAAACCTAAGATACCATACATCAATGAAAAGCTTATTTATTCATGTATAAATCAAAATTTAGTAAAATTGACACTTAAGACTGGTTTTGTGTTCTAGGGTAAAAATAAATAATCTTAGTGTGAAGACCATTTTAATAATTTAAAGAACCTTTTTCCACTATAAAGAACCTTTTTTGCATGGGAAAGATTGATGAATGCTAAACATTCTTTTTGGAACCAAAAATGCCAGTAAAGAACCTTTTATTTTTAAAAGCACATTATGTTATGAAGTTTATAATTCTAATATATGATCATAAAACCAGAAGAGAGATAGAGAGCCACAACACTGTACACAAAAATCATAGCATGTTACAGTAAAAAAAAAAAAAAAAAAAATATATATATATATATATATATATATATACATAATACATATATATTTTTAAAGTCTTAAACCCCCCATGTTGTCACTAATTTAATGCTGAAGTGCTTGATTAGATCATGCTAATTTTTTGGGAATGCGCATATGGTGTCTGCACGTGCCAAGAGCGAAAGCTCATATGCCATGACTGTAATATGTAAATGACTGTAATATTCGTGCTTTTTTAGCTCTACACTTAATCAGTCACACTACACTTTGTGGTGTCCACAACACGGGAGCCCGGGCTCTCCAAAAACCCTATTACGTGCGCTCCTTCTACACTTATAATTCAGACGATTAGCATTATTAGTAATCAGTTATGCCATCAGCTGCTCATAACCGGCTCGAGGTTACTTCTGGGGGTAACGCTCGAGGCATTTCAAACTCACGCTCTCTGAGAGATGCTGGAGCCGTTACGCATTACGCATCATCAAGGATGCCCACGCGTCCCGCCTCTCCACACAAAAGCACTATTAACCCTTCCAGCATCATTATTATCAGTTTTGGGCGTTCATCACGCAGAAATAGCTCGTTTGCTCACACGCAATTAGTCACTCGGCTTTCTTACCGCTTGCTCCCAGCGCAGTTGCTCATGGACGCGCTGGTGGTGCCATGGAACGACGATGGCCAGGACATGCGGGACTTCCTGAGCCCCGGCCGGTCACTCGTGTCCATGGCATTTGAGCGCTCTATCTGTCGGTGGTGATGCCGGTCGGTGTCAGAGTAACCACGGTGTTTGATTTTGATGGGGGTCCGTGGCTGTCTCCACAGATGCTGGGGGGGCTTGAGGGTCGCCTGTCCCTCCCGGGGAACCGGTAGCGAAAGAGACAGGCTCTTTTTAGAGCAAGGTGGCGGTTCCATCATAGTGCAAAATTAATAGATGTACCAAACGCAACGTGCTAAGAGGAATAAAAACAATATGGCTATCTATTCGTTAAGAAATCAACCCGTCTACTGTCCGTGGCTGACTAGTCTCCATGTCTTACAGCGGAATGTATTAAAAGCAGGTCCAAAGGCAATAAAGATTCAGTGCTTTTGTGAGAACTAATCACAGTGTTCAGATAACAGGTGATGGCGCAATGTCGTCCTGTATTCTAGTCATCTCCGCAATTATGTTGGCGATAATTCCAAAAAGTTCCCGTGTCTCAGAGAGGCTCCACTTTAAAACATCACAAGGCGTCGTATAGCTAGCATCCGCACCAGTGAAGCTCTTCCCCTGAAGAAGTTTCTCATAGCGCCTCGGGACACTTGTGTTCAGTAGGGATTTATTGCTTTAATCAACCGTCCCTCCAGACTGGTTTCCTGCCGCGATTATTGCTGCTAAAGACCGCACATGTCTCTCCAAGCTCTGATGTCTCCAACTGGATGCATGAGAACTCTGCAATGTTGTGCATCTGGAACTAACGGCGACTAAAACTCAAGCTCGCTGTCAGGAGATTCACCTTCCACCTCCATTAAAACCTCGCCGCGAACAGTTTCATTAAGCGAATCATGTTGAATTTTGCCTTGAGAACAGCGCGCGTGGGATGATGGATGTATGAGAGAGATCCATGCACGCGGCTTCTTCGTGTCCTCGCTTTCTTCTTTCCAGAAGCCTTCGTTCAATTCCGCGAAATCATAATTGTAAACCAAAGTTCACCGATCTTCGCGCTGTACTTTAGTTAGTTTTGCCGTCTTATCTCGTTCGTTTCGTTCAGTTGTCGACAGATGTTAAATTATGGCATTTGAGAAACACTCCACCGTCTCTCTCTCTCTCTCTCTCTCTCTCTCTCTCTCTCTCTCTCTCTCTCTCATTTAAGAGTCCGCGCCTCGATGCAGTTTTCTCCTTCATTTGGACAAGATGGACCCAAACCGCTCCATTCGTCACTAGTTTTCCCCTATGAATTGATTTCGCAGGTAATTCCATTAAGTAAACAAATTGATTTGACCAGTAATGTGAGCTGCTTTTGGAAATGAAAAATCGCCATAATTATCTCTATAAATTTTAAATGGAATAAATATATAATGTGGTGGGGCTAATGATTTTAACCGCATTAAACAGGGTTATTTTTTTAGATATTTCCTTTGATGTTTTTACCATAGTCAACATGGGATGATTATGGCAGCATATTATTCTCAAAGTAGTCTGCTTAACCCCCTAAGGAGAATACCTGTAGAAATATATATCCTTCAGCATTCCCATTCATCTCAATGACAGTTGCTCGACTGGTGCAAAATCCCCATGTACACGATTTCAAATCTTACCATTTTTCCTCATGGGCGCACAATCCTGCTGCCAGGTTATTTTGAGCCAACCATCTAATTACTGCAACAGACAAGGAAAAAGGGGTTTTAAGAGCCCTCTAAGAATCACTAGAAAACCATTTTTTATAATAATAACAAAATATAAAATATTCACTGCAATATTCAGAAAATATGAAAACATATTTTATGCCTACTTTTAAATGGCCACTAACAAGGCCATGCTAACCAGCCAAACCTTGATCGTTTAAAACCCACAAAATTGTTAGCTCTTCTACATTAGCACAATTAAATGATTTAATTCATATCCTGAGCTAGTTAATCCATCAAACTAATGGCATAGCAATATTTAGCAAGGAAACATAACTGTGAAACATAATAACAGGATTGAACACCTCTCCAGAGTGAACGCATCCTTTACAACATGTTGCTTCCTCTTTAATCCTCTTGTTACAGGGAAATCGTTGGTGATTAGATAATTAACCTTCGCTTTCATGCCCACCCTTTGGCTTTCAAATCAAAGTCACATTTTTTAGCCTGAAGACAGAACTTCTTGTTAATGTTTAATCCAGTGATTCCCAATAGTCTTAGATGTGTGTTCCTATCCAAAACAACGATTTCAAATATTGGGAGTAGTCTACTTACAAATTAAAAAGTTACAAAAAAGTTGTATCAGGTCAATTTGATTAGAGAAACCACCAAAACATGTACTGCAGGGTGGCTCCAGGAACAGGGTTGGTTTGAACTAATCTCTAGTTATCTCTAGTTATCTCTATTAGCGCAATACCCAAATACCCTTAAACTTCAAAGCATACATGTTGCTCGTCTAGATGTCTCATGCATCTGTCTCATCTGGCTCTCATTTCCACTGTAAAGTTGACAGCGGCGAATATTGATACTTCACTCATAATTAGATGGCACTCACTCATGTATCGCTGTGACGAAAGGCTTTTTCTTTTTTCGTCGCATTGATCCTGTTTACATTAACTCACTGCTGTGATAATGGAGGGTTCTTTCAGTTGGACTTCTTTAAAGGTCACGCATCTACGCGCTGCTGGGTACACGAAGCACAGCATTAGTTTTATGTATACATTGACATTTCCAATAGACAGATGGTGAAATATGCAAGTGGGCATGGGTGTCTTTTGGACTTTTATATGGAATGAATAGCCTATTGGTTTTCATCACGCTGACAATAAATTACTTTCGGACACCTTAAACAAAAACGCTCCCAATGTGCACCTTAATGGAAATGTCAAGCACTTTAAATTTATTCTGCTTATTCTGGATCAGAATAGGCAAATTCACTGCTCACTTACCCTTCTTTCCCCTTTTATCCCGTAAGTTAGCCTGAAATATCACAGCTCATGCGGGGCAGTAATGTATCTTAGTCAAAATAATAAGGCCAGTGTTCAGAGTGCATCTGGTACGGTGCATCTTCAGCGAGCAGTTTGTCTGCTCCTATTTTCACTTTGCAATGAGCGTATGCTACTTTTCAGCCAACTCAGAAGCACACATGCATAGACGAGCTCTGAAACATAAAAGGCGATTTCTCAATGTAATGCCAAGAAAAGCTTTTCGTCTGGCTGGTGTCCCAAACCATATAGTCTTAGCATGAGGGCAACGCTGCGTTTGGGAAAAGGCTGTAAAATATTAATTTGATCCTCTCAGGAATGGACTAATGAATGCAATGTAAGTGCAGTTGGTCATGCATCTAGCACCTGTATCACAGAACAGTAAATATGGAATGCACTTGGGCTTGAATGATGTGTAACCACCTCCTACACTAGGATATGTGGTATGTTTTGTCGCTTGGCGTCTGAAGAAGCTGAATATTAGTCCAGAACGAGGCATGCCTATTTTCAGCATTTTCTGCAGCTCTGTGCAAGGAGGGAGCACTTTGTTCTTCTTGTTTACCAGGCTGTTACCGGGTTCTGTCCACTTTCTTAAACACCTTCTGCTAATGCTGTACTTGGACAGAGAACAGTATTAATCTTATTAACAAGAAAGGGTCTTTGTTTTAACAACAATAAAGAAGATCAGACAAAATGTGCATCATTATATGATTTTAAATCTGTTGAGAACAAATTACCAAATATATCTACAATACACTAAAATGTTTACAATGTTCAAATACACGTTCAAATGTACATTCTCTCATACTCAAGAAAGCTAAATTTATTTGAGCAAAAACATGATCAAAATTTTAATTAAGTTCTATTTGAATATATTTTGAAATATTATCTATTCCTGGGATGGTCTTTCGCTTCCTTCATAAATCACTCTATATGCTGAGAGATCAAAAGAACCACATTTATGTGAAATATTTAGAAAAATCCTAAAGATATTTTATGTCTCTTTTATCAGTTTAATGCTCAATAAAAGTATTATTTCTTCCAAAAACAAAAATCTTTCTCACCTCAAACATTTGAATAGTGTATGATAAAAAAACAACAACAACAACAACAAAAACAACCCAATCCAAATGTAGAATATACACATTGTCATGTGTCATATTTGGTTTAATTTTGCACTTGCAATTTTTTGTCTAAGCAAATTTGATGTTAAACAATGACAAAATAACTAAACTTAATGGGAATTTTTATTGAAAGACAAAAACTATGAGCACAACAAAAAAGAACACTGGCAGAAAGAAATCATTGAGAAACCCAAGAACTCAGCATCAGATCATTCAAAGACATTAATGACGTGTTTCTGGAAAAAGTGGACACATGAGAACAATGTGGTTTTCTGGAAGAATAAACTAAGTACTCTCCAACCGCCTAATTGCACTTTAAGTGAGTTGCAGAAGTTGTGAAAGCAGAGACTGAGGAGTGTCAAGATGGGCCCGGAGATAGGGTTGAGTGTCATTTAGAGCAGGCGGCCGGCCAGGGTGCCCTTGCACTTGTAGTTCACCATGCACCATTACCATCCACTCTCATTACCTAGCGGCCCATCATCTCAGACGCAGACAATATTGGCAGCATTAACGCTACCCGCAAGATAAGATTTTCCATTCCACCTGATGGAGGAAGAGGATGACATGTCAAGCCTCACTAGACAATGATTCATACGAACCAGACACCGCTTACCCCCCGAGAACCGAGATGTTCTAGAACATTCTGGCGCATTAAGAGTTAATGGTATCCAATCACCTCCTGCACGTTTTATTCTCCTTGCCTTTCTTCTGTTCAGCATTTTGGGAAACCACAGGTTTCTACAGCAGAGTCAACACCAACAGTGCAGGGGGACTGTGTGGGTGGAAAAATGAAAGGCAGAATTCTAAATGCGTCTGACATATCGTCCACTCCTCTCCCTTAGAGCGCTTGAACGTAGACAACTAGCAGAGCTTCTCCATCCAGAAAGAATTACAGAGCTTTGTAGAAAATGGAAATCAGAGCATAAGTGCACATACGTCAGAACATAATAACAGGGATCACTTGTAGTGCGCTCGAGTGCCGTTCTCTATTAACATCTGCAGCGACATGCAAAGAGCAGGGGAAGTCATCCAGTTAGACCGAGCTTATTGAAACATGCGGCGGTCCATTTGTCTTATTGATCTGCCTATGCTCCGTAACAGCATGCTGCCATTTGCATTAGATCTACCATTGCCTTTTTTAGATGCCCTTTGGCTTCTTGAGTGTTTATTCCTCTCGTTTAGCAGCTCAATGCCAAGTGGGCAGGGGCACATAAGCTTAGCTCTAGTCAGCCAATCACAGCAGCCTTTTAACCTAATTACCAGGCTGAGTCTCCAGAAGAGGCTCTTGTCCTCCTGCCGTGGTCTTCAGGGTTGAAGGGCATGGAAACAAAGTACACCGAACATAGTTTTTTTGAAAAGAGGGCGAGTGGGAAATATCTTCCCAACACCTCCAGCGATCCACCACAATTCTTTGTGGAAAACATTCCAAACCGAAACAGAATTCGACAGGGGAACCTTGACATTACTCTCCGATAAATGCGAGTGGAAGGTGTTGACATTTTTGTATTTCTAAATGATAATGTCAAGCCACCCTATGAGTATCTCCTTCTTCGAAAAGTCAATTTAAAGTCTCTCGTTACAGCAGTGTGAGGCCTGTATTGACATTCCTCTACTCTACAGAGATATATATCACAGATTGTTTGTGTTTATTGATGAGTAATCCTAATCTTCAAATCTTAACCTTTGGTGCTGACAGAGGGTGCAGAGTGACTTTTTCCGGCGGCCAGGTCCAGCAGGGACGGCCTTTTTCAGCAGCCAAATCCAACTCCATGGGGCTTTCATTCACGTCAGAAGAGGAATTCTCTGCTCTCCAAAGTGCACAACAAAATGCCATATAAGCATTCACGGCATTAAATGATTCACTATACATTAGTTCCTCTCATGCATTTGTAAAAAACAACTCTACACTTAACCCGTGTGTGCAATAAATATGACTTACAATCAAAAATACATTTCTGTTTTCTTTTTAGATGTGTTTTTCAGTGGCAGAAATATTTTAGGGCAAGAACTGATCAGGAATGTATTTCATTTTCACTTCAGGATGCTTAGACATGGTAAATTTGAAGAGAAAACCCCTTTCTGTAATCCAGTAGGTTCTGCTTTTTGTAAATTGTCTATCAGGGACACTCGATTGGCTGATGGCGCCACAAGAACGCTCACAGTCACAAGCCCTTCACTGGCGTGACTTGAATTAAATTAAAGCCGATATTAAGGTGACAATGTTTGAGATCTGAGCAGAGGTGTAACAAGAGAAGTTGTGATTCAGCAAAGTTACTCTCACGGGCAAATTCTAGAGCACAGATGAGGACTATTGGTTGGCGAAAAGCTTTATTTTCATTATGTTGTGGGGTGTAAAGCAACATGACCGCCTTATTTTCACATTGAGGCATCAAGGATGACACCTAACCTTGTGTGCTATCATAGAATCTGGTACATATTGTTTATTCTGACCCAAACTTTAGACAGAAAAAGGTCATCTGACAGAAATGAACAAAGACTAGCCACATTGTTCGTGACTTATAATAGAAGGTGGAATTTTCTGATGCTGGTGTGTTTTTTTTAAAAGAGGTGCCATTAGTGTAAAATACTAAATGAAATATTCTATGTAAATTTATGCATTTTGACAATTTGGTTGAATAATTAAATAATGAGAGACAAATCCAATAACAGAATCCAGGTCAAAGAGACAGATCTGAATACAGTATTCCATTTTTCATTTGAAGCGATGCCATAATAGTAATAGATTATGACTGATTCAGACTGATTTTACTCAACAGGCCTATAGGTTATAATGAAAGCTGAATTTTTCTGCAATGTACATTCGTTTCACAGAATTATTAAATAATAACTCAAGATTATTAAGCGCATGTGAGTTAAGATCTATGGTCAAGAGGGAAATTAAGATAAAAGTCTAAAATGTGTTTTAAAACAAATTTTTTAAATGTTGTCATAATAGCCTCCCTTTTTTGTCTTTGACAACTCATGAAAGTAAAATATACTAAAATTATATATTAGAAACAACTCTCTTCAGTGTGTTTGATCTTTCAGTTCTCCAGACAAAGACAACACTAAATAAATGACTGAAAACGCACACTAAAAAGTAACGAAAGCTTGCACTCAACAAAAACAATGTCTACAAGGCCATCTGAAGCTGAGACTACTTGACACCAAAAGCTTTGACAAAGCTGGAGGCCACAGTGGTTTGACCTTCAACTCCAAGATCTGGTGAGAGAGGTCTTGGCCGGGAGAAAAGGGAGTTCAGTCCAATCAACATTAAGCTTGAGGATACAGTTACATCTATTTTGAAATGTCAGAGGTATATTCAGTGAACAAATGAAGTGCGATGTCCGAATAAATAAGCGATGTGACAAAAGAGTAGATGTGATTGGAAGGCCCTACTAGATGGTGATGAGTAGGAATCCAAGCACTCATCCCCGAGGAGCCCAGTGGTGAAGCCCCAGCTTCTATTGACTTAATAAATCTTATTACCCAAGATGATGACACTTGCCCAGAAAACTGCACAAGCTGGATTCAGAAGTCCTCTCCAATGTGAAGGAGGTGGTGGTTAGGAGGAATGAAAATGGGAATAAGATAAATGGCCAGACATTTGGAAGTGGGGCACGTTTTGGTTTATTTCGGTTTCTTGAAATCAAGATTGAGTTTCTACCTTCCAAAAGTTCCAGGTCAGGTTGACTTTACATTGAAATCATCAAGCTGAAGAGTATCCTGAATGCCCAAAATGATTGTGAGATCAAATCAGAAATACCGAATTGTAAGATCAGAAAGAAGAACATTTGGGAATTTCCATCATGTTATGACAAGAAAAAAAAAGATCCATGGTCTGTGAGTTATAGAGCTCATGTTCTGACACGGTTGAAATATAGTTCAATTGGAAAACACAACATACCTTAACACCAAATTTGAAGACTTGATCCGGAGACAACAGGGTCTCAAAACCTCAAGCCTCGGACTGATTCTTGGTTTCATTCTGCAAAAGCGTCATGACTCTGAAAAACTGAAGTATGAACTATAGTCAAACAATGTATTTTATAATCAAGAACATTAGCGAGCTATGAATACAGCTGTGATGCAAAGTCATGGCTACTTAGCCAGTGTACAGTGCAACATCAGCTTCTTCACTAGCCACTCTGTTCAGTTCTGTTGTTTTTATATAGCTAAGCATTTTAGCTAGATAAGCATATTGTAAAAAAATATGAGATTCTGTTGTATCTGTACAGCTCAGCATTTGAAAAGATGTCGCAACACATTTAGCACTTTCCCTGGATATTTGACTGGATCTTGAGGACAAGAAACCACACAGACTTTCTTGTGTATATTGTGAAATCAACAGGTCTTAACGTGAATACTGCTAATATTGTGGAAGCTTGAGGAATGCAACAGGAAATCTATGACAGAAGGCAAATTCAACTTTAATCTCATCCCTAAACGAAGCCATTGTATGGTGTTTGAGGATTTCAAAAATAGTCAATATGATTTTTGCACTGTTTGGTGCTTGACAAATGAGTCATTCTTTTCATTATATGGAAAAGAGTGGCCCAGATATTCAAATTTTATGTTGCATGGAAGAAAAAAGGTTGCTGGTGACATGTGGGTAGGTGATAAAATATTAACCTTTGGGTGGACTTTCCCTTTAAGGCTGTGATGTTCATGTGGGTGATATATGTTAAAAGTCTTGCATGATTTTCCAGTCCCAAAGCAGCAAAAAGGCCACAAATAAAAATACATCTTCTTGACCCGAGCCAAGGATATGTCAGAGAACGTGTTTGCAGATGAAGTGTCACAGATTGAAGAAGAGACATTGTTTTGGCATAGAACAATACGATATTACGCACAGTGGATTATCAGCTCCAAGTCGTCCAGGAGATATAAATAAAAGCATTAGAGGATAGATGAAGTTTGACAGGTATCTTTAGCAGTGGATAGTTATTGATGCAGACTGTATTATAGTTGGGAATCATCCATCATCAAAGTAGCGACATCATACTCTATTGTCTCTTTCTGACAAAGCTTTCTTACTCAGAAGCACTTCATAAAACCAACGTTTATGCTGCCTTCATTTCAGAATGATCGCATTTATGATACGCAATCACAAAGTCACAGTTACCAGTGGGAAAGTCATGATTTTCAGAGTTGCATTGTGTCATTTAAAGAATCGTGATGCAAGGTAATGTGGTATCATAATTTAAGGGGTAATTCGCTGCAACAAAAAGAAAATGTGTCTGTCTATGCAGTTGAAAAAATTGCTGACAAATAAATGGGGACATCCATACAAAGCTGGTGGAAAAACCTTTATCCTTTAAAGGGACAGTTTACCCCAAAATGATAATTCTCTCATGTCAAAAAACCAAAACAAATCACTTTAGTTTAGTTCCAAACCTGTGAGACTTACGTTCATCTTCAGAACACAAGTTAAGATGTGTCAGGCTGATGATACACTGGGCAAGTTGAGTATTTTTGCTGGGTAACTTTGGGCAAATGTCATCAACAGGAAACCAGGGGCCTGTACCATGATGGTAGCTGAACAAATTCAGAGTTACAGGATTAGTTTTGAGTTGATAAAACCAAACCTCTCCAATCTGGGTTTGTTGGTACCATGATGCTGTTTATCAACTTTCTTTGTCAACTCAGGCTTTGATTCTGAATTTGTGGAGCGCATGCACATGAATGTGTGACATCACTGGTGAACAGCCAATCACGAGCCTTGCAACACAAAGCAAGTTTGATTTACTTCTCGCGAGAGACCCAGTGAGATTCAGAGAAGGTTTTGCTGAAGGTTAAGAGATTGAAGAATATGACAAATTGAAACGTCATATGAAAAATGAAGGAGGACAAATAAAATAAATAATCTTGCTCTATCAGTGCAGTGACAAGTGAAACTTGTTAACTTAGTTTATACATTTGAAAATAAATAGTGATTGAGACTTGAACATGTAAAGTCAGATTTTTTATTTTTTTAAATAGTGCAATCTTTTGACACTACAGCTTATTTATATTACATGATCTGTATACATTATGTATTAAAAAAAAGATTTATAATAACTGTTAAACTAAAATTGCTTGTGTAAAAGATAAATAATAATAATAATATGAATCACAATTATTATATAAATCATAAAATGACTCCATAATTATCATTAAAGCCAGACTTTTGTCTATTTTTCTTTTTTCTTTTAGCATTAGTGACCTTTAATTTGGAGCAAGATAAACTGGAGTGACTTTGATTGGTCCACCTTCAGTTTGAGATCTCTAACCCAGAACATAACCTGCCCCGGAGCAGGTTAGCCGTGGAGTGTAAGCTACTATGGCAATGAATGCCGCTAAAAGCCAAGCCACTTACGTGGTACCTAAAACCCAGGATTGGTGCAATCTAACCTGAAACTTACCTGGCCAGCTAATCTAGCTTCATGGTACAGGCCCCAGGTGACACACTGTTCATAACCAATCTCAAATATCCAGTTAGAAATTTGTTACCCATTCTCAATGGGAAAGTTCCCAAGCAATATAGCTCAAAAAAAAAAAAAAAAATTGCCTGGCAAAATTGCCATGTATCATCAGCCTTTTGATACAGTCGTGAATCAAAGACTGCCACGGAATAGAATAAACCATTGAATGAAGTATTTTTATTTTCTTAGGACACAAAAAGTATCCTCGTAGCTTGAAATTATTTGAACGTCCTTAATACCTTTCTTCTTCATAGCGGTTCCGTTGCGGCCTACACAGGTTCAGAAAACGCTTTGATTTCATCAAAATATCAACATGAGTGAGAGCAATTAACAAAAGAATTTTCATTTCTGGGCATACTATTCCTTTAAGTAACAGGACTTAAGATTGCATCTTGAATTGTCTAAAAAAATTAAGCTAATTTAGCTAGTTTTAACGATCCATTAGAAAAAAAAAAGCCCCTACTGCATAACCTTCCCCCCATTTTAAGCTTATGACAGACACTTTCTAGTAAAAAAATAAAATAAAAAGGATAAAAAGCCTTAATAAAATTTGAATTTCTAAGCATTTCTAATACATTTTATAAAGGATTTATACATTTCCAATTTCATGTATTTGAAGCATTTTCTGCATAGTGTCTAATGGTGTTTTGGATATTAATAAATCTTCCCTTTGAGTTAACCATTAAGTCCATTCGGTATAGTGATATGCATGTTTGATTGACCACACAGACATCATGAAGGTGAACTTAAATAACATTTACTTGTTCAAATGCCACAAAAACAGAGCAGAAGAGCTGTACAGAAGAGTGATTTGGTGATGAAGAGGTCATTTACCACATCTGAAGGTTTAGTTCATTTCACACAGCAGCAGCAGCTCCTGTTACCACGTATCACACATGAAAAATCATTTACAAGATACTGCACGGTGTAACTTCACTCAGATGGGATACAAAATATAGAGCAGCAATTGTGGTACCATTACAGACTAGAAGAAATACAAGAACACGAGTTCAAGATTCCAGAGAAGCAATGTAATCAAACTCAAGCATGTACACTGCAGATAAACAAACTAAAATGTATTCGAGGCTCACAGTGTGATGAGATTACAGTAAACACTGCCGTTTTAAGGCTCCATCGTAAGCTGCGGTACAAGTCAGAGGTAATGCATTATCACAAATCAAATGTCAACCAGTTTAATAAAAATTGCACACACAGACCAAGTACTCAATCATACGTCAATCACATTCCAGTCTGTAGAAGCTTCTTCCCATTGGGGGGTGCAGCAGTTCAAACCAGAGGGGAAAAGGTAGTCACAATTACAACGGCAAAAGTAAATGCCGCACTAAGGCACAGGTTTGGCCTGCTTCAGACTGTTGGCTCTTTTTGTTTGTTTAAAAAAAAAAAAAGAATATAAAGATATGGAGCAGTGCCAACTGAAAAGCTACCTGGCTCCCTCTGCTGGTCTACAGAGGAAAGGCACCATACAGAAGACTGAGGAGCGAATGAGTATGTGTGTGTGGAAACACAGAAGCAACAGCAGGCACACTGTGCTTTGAGCAGTACTCAGAGTCTGGTGAGAGGAGAACGGCAGCCCATACTCAGTCTCCAACCAGCTGGGCCTTCACAACATGACGGCCGAGACTCTAACGCTTTGCAACAGCAAAACTGTGCAGGCTGAACGAGGTCAAAGAGAGGTGTGAATGCAGGCAGAAAACAGGAATGAGCGTGAACGAGACTGGTGTGGAAAGGACAGATTCCGGAGGATGAATATACATAATCCATATCCTCCAAGTGCAACGCACAGAAAACTCTGACTCTGTAAAAATGGGATGCAAAGATGGGAATTAGTGCAACACAAATACGTGGTGGTGGTGGTGGGGATACAACTATTTTGAGCTAAATCTAACACTAAACGAGCTTCAGAGCTCCCTATAAAGACACAGACAGGTGACTCACTGAAGAAAACAGACAGCTACTGTAGCCGTTGCACAGATACATGATTTTCAAGCATGTTAGCCTTGGCACTTGTACGTGAGAGAAAGTGTTTGTAGTTGAGGAGCCTTTTTCAGAAAACTGAACTATACAGACACACACACACACACACACACACACACACACACACACACAAACAAGACTAACAATAGAAAAAGGCTATTGTTCTGTTTAAATGACTCAAATTAAAGACAAAAAAAAAAAAAGGACTATTTAAATGAACTTGACAGGAAAAACCCTTTTTCTTTCATTGTGGTGTCTGTTGCATCTTTAGGTTTAGAAAAATAAAACAATTAAAACAAAATTAAAAAGGCAAAATAAAAAAAACAATATTTACAGACACGGAAATTATATACACACAAACTTCAGCAATCATCCTTCAGCTTCAGGGTCCTTTCTTTCACCAGCGTGAACTCGAAGATGGTTCATTGCTCTTTCACGCTCACTTAAAGATGGTATTTAAGCAGCGATCCCTTTAGAGAGCTGGTGGTTCAGAGGAAGCCGTTGAGTGCTGGTCAAAAGAAGCGCTTGCGTTTCAGGTAGGAGTCGGCGTAGTGCCCCCCGAGACCCTGAGAGTGCTGACCTACATATCCACCCTCAGGACTGGGCTCTGGAGACGGGATGAGACGGGAGAACAGACGCTTCTGCCCACCGACGGGAGTCTAAACATGGACAGAAAATCTAAATCAAATCGAAGAGCCACACTAAGAATAACTGTTAAAGGTTCCTGGCACACTTAGACGATAATTGACAAGCAGCAAATATAGATGTTAGACATCAGGGCTGAAGATGGCCTACCTTCACACCAGCACCAGGTGCAGCAGAAAACAGGCTGGAATGAGTCACTGGAGGCATTCCAACAGCCTGAAGAAACACAAAAGCACTTATTAAACTCTCTGGGATGGGTTACATATGTTCCAGACATCTATGCAAATAAAGAAATCGTAATAAAGATGGATATTATGTGACGGGAGGATGTCGTGCTTCAGATAAGGATTTCAGAGCTTTCGAAAATGGGTCCCGATGAGTGATTCTTGGGCTCACGGCCAATACTGTGATCAAACAAGTGTTGAGCCGCACAGCCACTCTAGCCGCTTTAAATATGCCTGTCCATCTCAATGAAAGGATGTTTAATATATTTTGTCTGAATTTATTGCAATGAATTTCACAATACATTCACTAATATAGGATTATATCAAAGCCAGATCAAGAAGGCATTAAGACACTTATTAAATCGTTTTGGATAGGGATGCACATAAACATTTAAGTTCATACTAAATTTAGAGGTGTGAATCTCTTGGCACTTCATGATTCAATTATGATTCAGAGGGCTGGTATGCGAATGATAAAAACAGTTTTGATGCAACTTGAGGCATTTATTTTTTCTATAAAGGACTTCTGGACTTTCCCCCTCCATGTGAGAGTTATGTTTTTCATTACATTATGCTTTCAAAGTATCTGTAATGATCCATTGTGAAGTTACTTCTAATACATTTCATTAATAAAACAAATGGAAGTTATATTTAAGGGTTGGAAAGCTTCACCTTACAATAGCAATCTTATTTAATTAGTTTACCTATTTTGAATATCAAACTTGTGCATTTATTATATTTTTATATAAAGTAAGCTACAATAAAATATTTACAATCAATTAAAAAAAGTTGTAAGTTAAGAATTCAACCAACTAAATGAACAAGCAAATATAAAAAAGAAAAATAACAAATCGATAAACAAAAAAGTACTTCTGAGTCCCTTAAGTATCTGAAAGTTTCCAGACAGGTGAACTTATAGATTTTTCTCAGCATTATTCCTTTTTTGATTATTACTGACATAATAGAGCTGCCACGGTCTCACACTAATGCACAGATCCATTTCGACATATCAGATCCTCATAAGTTTATATTGCATATCATAAAAGCATTTGGAGATGCAATTGCATTTAGCCGCTCACAGTTACACACAGCTGCATACTGTGAGGGCTTCTTGTAAGAAAGATGCACAATGTGTAAGTGAGCATTTGAAAGCAGCCACCGATCAGTATGTGAGCGTCGTGTATCCAACATCTACTGCTCTTTAAACGGCATAAACGATGCCTTTGTAGAGCATACATAAGGGGAAACACTGAGGGGAAGAAACGTATATACTGATGATATTGTGCGTGTTTGTATGTAATTGGCAGCAAGCAGAATATACGGTTTTCCTTTACCCTTCAAATTGAAGTAACGCCCCAAGTAAACCAGTAATTCTTTCAAAAACTCCCAAATAAATAATCACAGAAGTTTTTGAAATGAAAATGCAGCTTGAGTAGCACTTGTGAAAAAAAAAAAAAAAAAGACCTAGGTTCAGATTGAATTCTGAAATTTGAGGATTCGTTGAGGGAGTTTAAACGATGTTGCAGTGCTTTAGCTGTAACAAAGAATGGTTTGTTTTGAGTACCTTATTAAGCTGGGTGGAGGGGATGTTGGTATGGGCTCCAAAGCTGAAATAAGATGACTGAGGGGGGCTGGGTGGATAGCTGAAAGGAGACCCTGCATCACTGAAGCCGGTTTGCCTGGAGTGCTTGAGAGACAGAGACAATTACGATTTCACACGTGTCCAATCTCGGAACAGAAGTCTTCTGGTGGGGTAAATGGAGGGGGGTGGAAACTGTACCTGCAAACCGTAGCTGGGAAGTGCTGCATTTTCCAGAATCTCCTGCTGCTCATACAAATGAGACAAGGGGTCCTATGGATGGAGTGAAAAAGAGACAACATCCAGTCAGAAAAGGTGAGAGGCAGCAACACATTTAGTGAAGCTGCTCTTAACACATGAACCGACCTGGTGCAGAGAAAACTCTGGTGTGCAAGACTCCTGGAAGCGCAGGCTGTAGTTCGAGTGGATGCCGTGGTTTGCACGTTGGTTAGCTGTGTTGCCAAGTGCCATTCTCTTCCTGTAGGGGTGAGCCCTTGTGCTGGCACCTAAATAAACGTAATGCTTTAGGAAATGCAACAAGATAAAAACAAGAAATGTAAAAAAAAATAAAAATGCGGGTGGACTGACCTGAAGATGGGAATATGCTAGGAGCACTGAGAAAAGGGTTCTGGGATGCACCAACTTCTTTGGGAGGCTCGCCTAATATAGATGCCTTCAGGAAAAAGAGAGGGTCTGAATAAACAAACCCACTATAGATACAATTTGGCAACACAATGAAGACTAACAGGACCAAACAACAGCTCATGCCAAGCTAAAAACAAATTGCAGCAATTTCAAAGCTTTCCTATGAAAGATCATGGCAGTAAATGTAGGTTGTGAGACAATAAAAGTGCATAAACCGGAGCAGCCATTAGCATCCATCTCACCCCCGGTAGAGTCGGTCCATCTGATCCTAACATCCCACTCAGGAGAGGCAAATTCAGTCCCTGCAGTGCAGGAGAGGCTGTTGGGGGAAGGCCGATTGGTGTGGCTGGGGTCTCGTTCTCTCTCCCAAGAGGTCGGCTGAGGGATGGTTGTTTGACGGGGCCAAGAGTTTCATTCTGCAAGCCCAGTGTCGAAGCAATAGTGCCTGAATGAAATTAAATTTAGAACTTCACTTATGACAGTTGTTCATAAGATGAAAAAAGGTCTAATGGGTTTGGAATGACATGGGGGAGTGTAATTAATGACAGAATTTTCATTTTTGGGTGAACTATCCATTTAACGTAAAAGTAACAGCCGGTTAACACAATTGCAACCAATCAGGGTCATTGTCACTAACTAAAGCTTATTTTATTTCCAAAGTTTAGTTTCCAAATCAAGGTGTATTAAAGTACTAAACTATATAAAAACGTAAAACAAATAAAATGACATTATACCAAATAAATCTCAAATAATTCTAAAACGCAGTGTCCCTGACATTTTTATCCCATAATTGTGGGACAAAACATTCCAAACGTGTGGTACCTTGAGGCATCTCTCCCAACATGTTCATGCCTTGAAGAGGAAGAGCAGCCAGAGGATTTTCACTCAGCAGTCCAGCCTGAGGAATGGCAGAACTGCATTAGTTTTTATTTATTTATTATAGAATAATAATAATGTCAAACACCACAAATAATCCTTCAGAAAGACACTTGTCAATTACACCAAGGAAAAAGACATTTGATGAACATTCTGGCCGATACTTGAGCAGAAGTAGCTAATGGGGTTTTTACTAAATTACTTAAGCTCAAATCATTGGTCTGTAGTGGAACAATAATTGAACAGCTAGTACTTTCCCAGAAGACACTTGAACTAGAAAATATCATTGAAAAGAAAAGCACACAAGCACCTCACACCCACACAGAGGAACCACTCACACAAGGGAGAAGACTGTACTCTTTATTGTGCAGAATATGTGCCCAAAGAAGAGGATTCCCTAAAAGAGCTTGCTGGGAGGGGAGAAGAAGAGAGTGAGGGCTAAAACACATGCTGCTGGGACAGTGGCAGGAGATGAGTGGTGGAGGGAGGGATGGACAGTACCTGTTGGACTTGGTTCTGGAGCAGCAGCTGCATGAGGGCAGCAGAGAGGGCAGGGTTAGCCAGCAGAGGTACAGAGGGCGCAGCTCCCAGCAGGCCTGCATGTTGAGAGAAGAGTGAAAGATTAACTGCTTGGATTGAAAAAAAAAAAAAAGCCTACAGAAGAAAAACGATGAGCATTCGCACCTTGTTTATGCTGCAGCAGCATCTTCAGTGCAGCAGGGTTACTGAGGCCAGTAAGGATCTGCATAGCATTGGGTTCAGGAAGGAGACCTTTCCCTCGGTTCAAGGCCTGTACAAAAATTAAAACCACAATCACTTTATAATTTCATTTTAATTGTAGGATCTACTGAGACATTGCAAAATGTAGTTTGAGGAAATTAGGGAATGTTCTCAAATAATGGAGGTTGGGTGTCTACCATAGTCTGGGCGGCGATGAGGGCAGCCAGCATGCTTCTTCCTGGTGGTCCTGGAGCACAGAAGGACACACGTATGTGAGTGCCACCTAGAGCTCTGCCATCAGTCAGCCGCTGCACATCCTCAGCCATCTCAGGCGTGGAGAACTCCAGCACTGCAAACCGCCGAAAATTACCATCTTGACCCTGAGCAAGCTGTAAAACAATAAATAAAGGGGGGGGGGGGGGGGGGGTATTTATCAGTATTAAGTCAGTCATGGAATTCCAACAAGGCTGTTCCCATGAAGCAACCGACTTGAAATAAATGCTCACCCTCCTCAAAAAAAAAAAAAAAAAAAATTTACTCACCCTCATGTTGTTCCAAACATGCATGACTTAAATTATTCTGTGGAACAAATATTTTGATGCATTTTCCATCCTTATATTGGAACCAAAACTGCTTGGTTACCAACCAACAGTCTTTAAAAATCAAAATGTATTTATGTTCCACAGAAAGTCATAAAGGTTTAGAATGACATGGAAGGCAAATAAATGATAGTTTACAAATTCTGGGGAACTGGCCATTTCAATGTCACATAAAATAGATGTGATCAGGCTGCTGATATGAATAGATTTTTCTCAGATGTTTACTGCAGCATAAACCTCCAAAACGGAGGAGGGGAAACCACCTTGATGTACCTTTTTTTTTTTTTTGCAATTTCACAAGAACCAAGTATATAAATACACTTTATATTCCAAAAAAGTTAAAACAAGCCCACTTTACAAGGTACAAACCAAAAACATTTTCACATTCATCTCATTTAATATCATCTAGCACTCTCTCTCTCTCGTGCAAATCAAAAATTCTCCTCCGAAATACAAATACAATCAGTAAGCTAATGGGAGAGCTCAGTTATACCACCTCAAGTTGATGGGATAAAAGAAATGGAGAAAGTAAGGCAAGATGGGGAAGAAAAAAAAACAAAAAAAAAAACATGCATACTAATACAAAGACAGACAACCTTTCCTGACAGAGCCACTAAGATTAATGCAGCTCCTGAGCTTCTCTGCTTTGGGTGGAATGGTGTTCAACAAGCAAACACAATGAGTCGCTAAAGCCTTGATTAGATGTTCTTAGAAAAAAAATTCATTAAACATTATTTGCCCATTTTACGCATGATTGGAGCCTCATCCACATGAGGCCAATTCAATACCTGCCTAAAACCTGAGGAGATTGAACGGGGAGCACAGCTGATTTAATGAGAATTAACTTCCAAAGCCTTTGTTAATTCCATAGCAATGGGGAACATGACGAAAAGTGTCATTCCCAACAATGCCCTGTGGAGTACGTGATCCACGTTTAACATGAAAGGCAGCAGCTCTCTCGTTCCAGAATGACAGCACCTGGCCCAGTCAGGTGGTGATCACCATAGAAACCAATGCACTCTCTGCCATGGAGCACTCAACACTGCCTCATGGAAAGCAGGTCAAAGGTGAAAGAGCTGAACATAAAATGGAACCATAAAAGGAAATTTAGCTCTATAGTTTAATAAATCTGACAAAAGGCTATACGAAGAAGAAGAAAAAAAAAAAAAATATATATATATATATATATATATATATATATACACACACACATAATAATAATGCAGGAAGCAAAACACACGCCACTTTGTTTTCAAGTACTTTGAAAAATCAGTGGGATGCAAAAGTTAGCAGAAATTAAGCTTTTTTTTCTTCATTCAATAATGGTGAACAGGTACAGGGGTCATCAAGCACCAAAAGGACAACCACAACAAAAGACCATTTAAGCTTCATAAATTCAGCATATTTAACTAAAGATTCCTTTCTCACAAAGAAACTATTGTTGAATTACGAAACTGACCACATGCTTATAAACAACGCTTAGATTCATTGGTCGGTATATTGCAGTTATCGTTCTTCATTAACTTAAGGATTAGTTCAGTTTAGGGCAGTCACTTTATTCAAAAATCGATTGCACAATCGATCGGACCAACCAAAAAGTTTCGAAAATGAAAGTAGGGGAATCGATTTTAACCAAATATGTACACTATTAATTTTAAAAGAATTAAACAATTTAAAAATATAGATTTAACAAAACTCACAAACAAGCAGAAAAAGAAAATAAAGAATTCCGAAAGTGCAGTAGGTGTTGCAAAAGCTAGACAGAAAATACCAGCAATTTTACACGCTTATAAGACCCAGTGACGTCGAAAGCAACCTCTTACAGGATATGCTGAGTTATGAAAAAGGTGCCACCATTGCGTGCCACCAAGCGACCGGCTTTTGTGGTGGAAGATTGGCAGTAATACCCCCACCTTGCAAAGCTGGCAATGAAGTACCTGAGCGCGTCTTCTCAACAGCTGGACATATAGTGAATAAAAAAAACGCTTTGCTCTGGCCCCCGAAAATGCTGATCCACTTGTTTTCCTGTCCAATAAATTTGTAATGGCCCTAGCCTTTTTACACATTTCATTATGCCTGCCTAGTGCCGCCTAGACTAAGTATCGGTTACGTTCAGTAAAAAAAAAAAACCACAAGTAGGGGTGCACCGATCACGATCGGCTGAACGTTAATGCGCATCTCGTCAGTAAAGCCGGTTCTCTAATCAGCAGTAAATTCCATCAGGTGCGTGATTTCACAGAGCAGCGGTTACTACACAGAGACGTTGTTAACTGCTGTGCAAATCCAAGTTCATTATCAGCATTTATTTGCGCAGCTAGTCAGGTAACAACAACAGTAAATGTAAACCAAACCGAAAGATCGCGATACACCACCCACGATACGAATCCCGGTACTCTCACGCCTCCTGCTGTCCATTGTTGAGGTTAATGTCACTTATCTCTTACCAACTAATCTATTAATTTAATCAATTTTATTTCCATACATTTAGGGCTGGGTACCGAACTTCGATGCCTTTATGGTATCGAACGAAAAACTTCGATACGAGTATCGAAAAATTATCTTTTGGTGCCAAATTTCGGTTCCAAACACCAAGCGGTCGTTTTTTTTTTTGCCAAGCAGCTGTGTCTATGTGTGCTTGTAGCATATATGCATGTAAGGACCTAAATTCGCCGTGATTGGCTGTCCACCACCACGTGACGGGGAGGATTTCTGAAGATACTTGCAGTCACACAACACAAGTGTAGTTAGACAAGAGGTCTAAAGTGTGGCTACACTTTATAAAAGTGGATGCCGAGTCTGCAAAGTGCAAGATATGCGATAAGATAGGGCTGGACGATTATGGCCTCAAATCAAAACCTCGATTACGATTAATGAACTATTATTTTGTTTCCGTTTTGTTTTTTTGCCCTCATAGTTCACTGACAAGGTTTGTACCATTTGTGCAAGGCCGTAGCTGGGGTCAGCGGGGCCCCGGTGCAGGTTGTACCAGTGGGCCCTGTTTGAAAGAGTTTAATTTTTATGTTTGTTCTGTTTATTTGTTTGTGCCATTTACACTGTTTAAGTTTTTTCAAGTTTGTATATTGTATATATTTGCTATAGTTTCTAAAATGGTAATAAAATATGACAAGAACTCAGAGTTAAACTGTCAGAACAAATTCATCTTGATAATATCAGATAACTTTGATAGAAAGATATGTAATGGATTACAATCAAACAAAACTTAAACAACAGTCAATACTTTGTTGGCCAATTACCAAGCAATGATTAATTGTGTTCAGTCTGTGGTGTGAAAAGGTTGCATTAGCAATTCCGCAAAGGAGAGCTCAGTTCAGTGTTACTGTCTGTCAGACGCAGCTCTCTCTCTTCACGTGCGCACCGAGCACAGCGCGAGTAACCAGCTGCTCAGTTCAGCTTTTCCGCGTCTTGTGTTTGAGTGCTTTAAAGTTTTTTGAATGGTTAAATTGGCAAGCACCGAAGGTGCGTAGGACCCTATTGTGTTTGTTCCCGTTCTTATTAGGGGCCAAGCACCGAAGGTGCGTAGGCACCTATTGTAATCGTTGGCGTTATTATTCTTCTTCTTCCGCCGCAAGTCTATGGCAGCCCATAGAACCGATTGTGGGAAAGTTGTATAATTTGGCACACTGATAGAGGACAGTCTCAACATTAACTATAGCAAATTTGAAGTCTCTAACTCCTCTCTAGCGCCACCACTTGTCCAAACTTTCAATGTTTGTATGCTAATAACTTTTGAACCGTAAGCCAGAAAATAAATTGTTTTTTCCTCTGAATTTTTGAAAAACCTTTTTCGAACTCGTCCTAGATGGTTAGTCCGATTGCCACGAAAATTGGCTCAGATCATCTTCAGACCATGCAGGCAAAAAGTTATGGAATTCAAGTTGATTCATCCAACCGTTCTCGAATGACACGTGAACAAATTTGACGAAAAGCACGCAAAAATACACGTGAGGCTATATCTCGGCAACGGTTTGGCATATTGAGACCAAACTTGGTGTGTGTAATAGTAACCATGACCTGAGACTACCTGCAGTGTTTCGACGCAGCGCCACCTAGTGGTCAGGAGATATGAAAAATGCATATTTTGGCTTAAAACTTCTGAATGGTTTGGCCAAAAATCACAGAACTGGTCTCTTTAGATTCAGTGAGTCATGTCGAGTCATATGATATCCAATTTTCCCGTGTCGGCCATTTTAGGCGTTGGCCATTTTGAATTGTTTTAAAATGCTGTATTTTTTTAACGCAGCATCGTATCGTTACGAAAATTACAAAAATATTCGTCTCCGTGCCCTGAAGGTACTCAAAAAGTTTAATGGCAGCGCCACCTTGTGGTCAAGAGTTATAATGAAATATCACAAAAATGCTAATAACTTTTGAATAAATTAGACTATTAAAATTAAAATGGTCTCCCTATATTCTCTGTGTCATGCCGAGAGCATTGATGTCAATTATGCGAAAATTGGCCATACTTCCTGTCCGCCATTTTGATTAATGTTGAAAACCTACTTTTTCGAACTCCTCCTAGACCGTTAGTCCGATTTTCACCAAATTTGACGTGAATCATCTTCAGACCATGCTGGCAAAAAGTTATGGATTTCGTGTCGATATACGAAACTGTTCTCATTTAGCGCATCAACGAATTTGCTGGAAGGGTGCCAAAATGTATTTGAGGCTGTATCTCTGCAATGCTTTGACACATACAAAGTTTGGTGCAAATATGTCAGCGCCACCTCACACTGACCATGCCACAAATTTGGTAACAGCGCCACCTATTGGTCAAGAGTAATAAACCATTAATTAACCATGAATAATTACACTTCAAAATGCTAATAACTTTATTGCATTAGCCTATTTGAATGAAACTGGTCTCAAAATATTCCCTGGCTTATGCCGATAACATAGATACCAAATATGCCAGTGTATGCTGAACTTCCGGTCCACCATTTTTATTCATGTTGAAAACCTACTTTTTTGAACTCCTCATCAACCGTAGGTGCAATTTTCACCAAATTTGAATCAAATGATCTTCAGACTGTGCTGACAACATCTTATGGATTTTGTGTCGATAGACGAAACCGTTTTTGCATACCAAAGCAACGAATTTGAGGCACAATGCCAAAATGACACTTGAGGCTGTATCTCTGCAATGCCTTGGCATATTGATACCAAACTTTGTGTGTGTCATTGGCAAGTCACACAGAGTGCACCAAATTGATTTGATAACAGCGCCACCTATTGGTCAAACTTGATAAGCCAAGAAATCATACTACTAGAGATTGCATTTATGTTTTTTTAGCCATTTCAATTACAATCATCCTAAAATTGGTTTAATTGCTCCTTGTTGCACTTCATGTGATGCTCCTTGCCATGCTTAGCTACTCAACTTTCCGCTGGAGTGCTTGGCCCCGTAATTGCTGCTTGCAGCTATATTTATTCTTCCTTTTTCCGACTGGGAGTCTATGGCAGCCCATAGAACCAATTGCGGGAAAGTTGTTTTGGTTTGACATTCTGATAGAGGACAGTGCCAACATTAATTACACCAATTTTGGTGTGTCTAAGACATTCCCTCTAGTGCCACCAACTGTCCAAAATTTCACTTTAATTTTGTTAATAACTTTTTAACCATAAGGCCAATCAACAAAATTCTTTTTTCCTCTGATTTCTGAGCTCATGCCAATTCCAATGCCCTATGAAGTCCTTTTCAGTCATAGAAATATGGCCACCATTTTGAATTTTTTGAAAAACCTACTTTTTCGAACTCGTACTAGACGATTTGTCCGATTCACACGAAAATTGAACCAGATCATCTTCAGTCAGTGCTGACCAAAAGTTATGCAAAACAAATTGATTCGTCAAACTGTTTTCGATAAACTCTCAAACAAATTTTACGTAAAGCTTACAAAAACGGTTGTAAGGCTGTATCTCTGCAATGATTTATCGTATTCAGACCAAACCTGGTACATGTCATAAGCATGACCTGAGGCTACTTGCTGCGTTTCAGCTGATTTTTCATATAAATGTCTATAACTCTGAAGTGAATTGAGATTTTTCACCAAAATTGACACACATATGTATGGGCTCACTCTGATGACACATTAAAAAAAATGGTGGGACTGAGCCTCTTGGTGGCACTATAATAGAACAAAACATGAAATTCCCATTGATTTCAATGCAGTTTTCTGAAATAGAATGCTATACTAAAATGCATTGGTGTAATATTACGAAACTCAGAATGTGCCAACAACACCATCCCCTGAAGGTACTCAATTTCGAAACAGCGCCACCTAGTGGTCAGAAGTTATAACAATTTCCAAAAAGGCTAATAACTTTTGAATAAATCTGGCTATTGAAATGCAGCTGGTTTTAATAGATTCTTTGGGTCAAGCCAAGAACATAGATAAGTTTTCCTTATTTGGCCTAACTTCATGTCCGCCATCTTGAATTTCAGTCAAAACCTACTTTTTCAAACTCCTCATCAACAGTTGGTCCGATTTTCACCAAAATTGAATCATATCTTCAGACTGAGCCACCTAAAAGATATGGATTTCGTGTCGATATACGAAACGGTTCTCATTTAGCGCATCAACGAATTTGCTGGAAGGATGCCAACATGCATTTGAGGCTGTATCTCAGCAAAGCTTTGACATTTTTGCACCAAACTTTGTATGTGTCATTGTCACCTCACACTGACCATTCCAAACTAATTTGGTAGCAGCGCCACCTGTTGGTTACACGTGATAAGCCAATAAATCCTATTACTAGTTGGGTTTATTGTTTTGAAGCCATTTTGCCTAAAATAATCTTAAAACGGTTTTAATTTCCCATTCCTGCCGTTTGTCTGAAGCTTGCTTCTGTGGTGCTTGGCCCCGTTATTGCTGCTTGCAGCTATATTTTTATCTAAGTTCATAACATTTCTTATAGATTATTGCTCGGTGTATATATGTCTATATTTACCAAACTCTTCATATTTCATCCAGGAAAATTACTCCCCTACTGTCGTGTAGTGGTGTATTTTTATTTTTTTAAGTTAGATGGCAGGTTAAGAAACTATGAAAAGTCACAGTTTTGGAAAGGCATGAGGGTGTGTAATTGATTTTCATTTTTGAGTAAAGGATTCCATTTAACACAGGAAAAACATTAGGACGTTAACATTATTTTCCACTGAAGACAACTGCGACTAAGACTCAATGGTGCTCAGCCAGACTGTTTAAAATGTCAGTCATCCAGTGGATAAATGTCAGTAGAGCAACTGAATTATAACAGCTTTTATCAGCAACACTGCAGTAAGAGGATCAGAACAAGTGGAAATTTACAAGTTTGACTGGAATGAAGGGGGGGGGTGGGGGGGGCGGCAGTTGCTAATTCAAAAAAAAAAAAAAGAAGATTTTTTTTTGTGCCATTTTTATTATTTCATGCAAATAAACAATCACTTAGAAAAATAATATTGCTCCTTTCCTCAACCGCTTCGTTCACGAAAGGCTGGAGATAGATCATAGCTTTTTGGATCAGCAGTCACATTAGCTCAACATTTCAGCCAGTTTTTCATTAGCGATATATACACAAGCACCCTAGATTTCATCATTATAATATTGCAGAAGGCAGATAATGTTCCACCAGATAATTAGGTAAATAAGCGTGACGGCGCATATGAAGAGACGAACACAATGGATGCAAATTAAACTTAAAATAAAACTGTAGCACTGGAGAAACAATCAAGTAGCATGTTGATTACCATATCTTGCCATCTGCCTCAGTGTACATACAAATCACATTAAGTCAAAATTGACCCCATTTACTTCCTTAATATCAATGTCTTATTGTACACACTGTAATAAGAAAACTACACCCCTTGTAATTTTCTGTAGACAGAAAAGACCAGTCAAAAAAAAAAAAAAATTACATTTATCTGGCAAAGATATATCAACCCTACCCTTTATAGTTTCCCATTGAAAATGTTCACTTTAATCACATTTTAATGAGATTCTGAATGTGGTTTCAGATTATTTTAAACCATAATTTAACGTTTAAACAAACTAATATTGTCTTCCTTGTGAATTTGTTTTTTAATGAAAAAGCTTCTAATATGGGGGGGGGGCACTTTTTCCACTGGTAATTGATTGAATCTCTTGCTATTGCTGTGATCAGAGTCAGTGTTCGAAACTTTAAAGCTCTTGGGAGGACCCCTTGTTTTAATCAAATATCCATTAGGGGCTGTAGCTATCGAATATTTTAGTAATCGAGTATTCTACCAAAAATTCCATCGATTAATCGGATAAAATGCATTTTTGCTTAAAGTGCAATATTAATTATGCAAGAGAAAATAAGACTCCTGGGTCTCTTAAAATGAACAACTAAGTTTCCTTTTTTAGAACTTTTTTCTTTTGTGAACAATGACAATAAAGTTGACAAATGAATTAAATGCATTTAAGTGCCATTCAGTTGGGGTTTTAAAGCATTTTCTGAGATGCACATTAAACACAAAACAAAACATTTAATAGATATTTTAATTATTGAAAATTAAGCAAACTTAACTTTTTGATAAACAAAGGGGATTTACTATTAAAAATAAAACATGGAAGAAATGTTGTGATTAAACCTTAAAAAAAAGTTTGATTTTTTTTTTTCAGTAGTAGGCTGCAAATAATTGTCTTTTTAACTGGACTTTTATTTTGACGGTTTGACGTACCTTTACAGTTCCGTGTATGTGATGTGACGCTAGTTTTACTCAAATCAAACGGTCAAATGCTCATAAAGTGACTGTCAGAGCAGTTCTGGAGATGTTGTTCATGTGTTCACGTCCTTATTTAGTGAGACAGCAGATGCTGAAATCACCGGAGAGTCACGCGCACTTCAGTATGTGTTTATAAACGGAGACGCGCTTCTGCGCCATTCATTAACAGAGACACAGCATTCATATTTAGATATATCTGTGAATATTAAGCCGGAACAGTCTTAGTCCATATCGTGATTTGATGTAAGTGCAATGACCTATTTTTGATTAATGAATTCAAAATTTGTCAAATTCCGTGCCATTCCGCGTTAAACTGTAAATTCCTTTATGACTGGATTCTGCGATTCCCTCCTCATTTTCTGCATCGCGGAAATCATAGGGCCATAGTTGTGGTATGCCAGCTCTATCTTGCAATGGAAACACGCCACGACGTTCTCTTTACGTTTGCCTGCGCCCTCAAATCAAAACACTGCTGACTCCTTGCAGTATGCGACTTCAGACACAGCGCTTGTGTCTCCTTCCGCTTTCTGGGTGACGTAAACGTGTTGTCACATTAAAAAAATCATTGCGAAAGAACCTGACGTGAGATTTAAAATAAATTAAAAAGAAGCTTCGAGGCAGAGGAATATGCCTCGATCATTTTTTTTAATCGAGTTACTCGAGGAATCATTTCAGCCCTAATATCCATATTTGTCTTATTGACAAAAAAACCTATTAAATATCTGTCCGTTGGTTCCAAGATAAATGCTTCAATATTAGTAAATTAGGTGTACCAAACATTCATTAAGCAAATAAGAATTACTTATCTTGGCCATAGCCAGAGTGTGAACCAACTCCATGGTAAGGCTAAAAGTTTCTACTTTACAGTCATTTATTAACTCGAGTAATAAACCCTTCTTTTTAGGAAAGTACCAGAAATGGAACATGTCATGAAATATTTTAATATGATTGAATTTGTATTTAACGTGATCACAATCTAATAAAAACATTGTAAGTTAATTATAATGCTTTAATTTCCACAGTTTAACAGCTAATAAATTATACAGCGAAAGCAAGCCAACAAAGTTATCAATGACTTCAGTCTAAGTTCAGGCTCTCTAGAAAAAACTCCTGTCAATCACTGAAGCGGTCTACACTATGCTGAATGAATCTTTACATTATGTACATCTGCACTTTGTTTGCTATAAGAACATTCGCAAGCGCAAAATTAATTCTGAGTGCACACACTTAAACTCTGCCATTTCAGCGATGACTCATCTGAACTCCTTTGATTGGCCATTGCATTCAGGCCATCCTTAAAAATATTTTGGTTTGGAGTAACCGTAATAAAAAATAAATAAAAAAAAAGGGTCGGTAGGTCGGTCTATTTTCTTTTTTAATTTTCAATGTAAAAAAAAAAAAAAAGTAAATTTTTGTGATGGTGATGACGTCGGTATGAATTTAAACAAATTAGCATATCGTGACGTCACTGACGGGGTCTTCAACCCGTGCCTTCGGCCGCATCATTGCAAACCTCATTTTGATGCAGGCTATATAGACCACAAACAAATTTAAGTCTGTCAAAAACATGTTCAGGGTTTCCCATACATTCATTAATTTGTGGCGGCCCGCCACAATATCAACGCTGACCGCCACGGATTGATTTAGATTTTAAAACTATTTAATATGGGTAGGCTACAATTGTATTTTATTGTAGAGCTGCTCGCTGCTTGCTCCCTCCCTCTCACAAACTGACAACGGAGGCACGCACGACTAGCCCCTCCTCTTCGAACACGATCTGAATAAAACATGAGCATGCGTTAGAGGACGCCGGATTGTTGCCGGTGCTTAATGCGTATTCCCCCAGCGAAGATTCCAGAATCAATCCGGAGTTGAATGGTTAGTAATGAACATTGTTGCTCAACATAACTCTGAGAAGTTAGTCTGTTAAGCGCGGTCGCGTTTCCATTACAGATTCGTGCAAAACTTTAGTGTTTTTTAAAAAAAATATCGATAAACAACTATTGCGAAATGACAGCGTTTCCATTAACCGATGTTATGCGATCAGTCACTCCAAAAATCATGGCAACGGACGTTGGTTTATATATATCACAGCCACCAGACTAGACATTATATTATTATTATCTCCAGGTTCAGGTTGGTGTGTGTTGGTTTTTGTCCACCTCAATCTCCAGGTTTGTGTGTGTGTGTGTGTCAGAGTCTGTGTGTGTCCACCTCCAGGTCCAGTTTGGTGTGTGTGTGAGCCTGTGTGTGTCTGAGTCTGTGAGTGTGTGTGTGAGTCTTTTTGAATGTTTGAGTGTGTGAGCCTGTGTTTGAGTGTGTCAGTAAGTTTGTGAGTTTGAGTGTGTGTGCGTGTCCATCTCCAGGTCCAGGTTTGTGTGTGTGTGTGTGTGTGTGTGAGCAAAATTTGCAACAAGAAGTCTGTGGAGCAGTCATAGCATAGAAAGTGTAGCAATGGCATAGCAATGAAGCAATAGCAATGTCTTTAAGGTCTCTGACACTAAGTGTTGGCAATGGAAGTGTGTACTTGTCACAAAATATATGACATATTTATGATATATACATACAAATATATATTTAACTTAACTGCATGTCTAAAGTTTTATATGGCAAATAACACCAAATATAGGTAAATCCACGGACAACAGGCAAGAGGAATGTAAAGATTCAATATATTGGTAAAGACCAATATTTCTGATGATTTATTGGCGTGAAGTTACGTGCAAAATGACAAACAGGAGTGCAACATTTTCGAAAAACAATAAGCAGAGTGGACTGCCATAATGCAAAACATTTACTGCAGGCTTCAACATGGCTGTGTTTACGATAAAAAAAAAAAAAAAAAAAAAAAAAACCAAGACGCATAGGCGATTTTCTTAGGCTATCAAAAAAAACATTTTTTCGAATATTCGTCGAATTTAAAATAAAAATCGACATTCGAATGCGCATATGAATTTTAAGTGTGCATTAAGGAAGCTGCCATATGAGCCCCGGTACGTGTTCCATTCCATCTCGCCGTGCGCACAGCTGTGTCTACACAGCTTTCAAAAGGCGGACGAGCTCGACACGCAGTATCTGCTTTCTCATCTTTCACCTCATGTACGCGCACGAGATGCAATGACAATATATGTGTCATTGCATTATACGGTTATGTTAGCCTATCCAGTTGAAGCCACTTGAGAAAAAAAAAAAAAAAAAATCAATGTGGAGAAGATCTTGTTTACATCAAAACTGAAACCAAGCCGTTCACACAGAACGCATATTTCGCGCATCTCATGTTTTTAAATGAAAAAATTTATTCTGTGTGACTGGTTTTCCGCCCTTTTTATTTATTTAACAATGCATGCATACATGATGCCGGTTTGTTTATAGTTCTTTAAGCAACTTAATAATTGGTTCATAAACATTTTAAATGTTTTTTTCACAGTCATGTATTCTAATGCTTTGAGTAAACATGCAGTAATATTTTGCTCGATGCGCCATCTTGAGCCTCAGAAGAGAAGCAAAAAGCTTTTCTTCACCCTAACTGAAATTATGCATTTACAATTCGAATACAATTAGAATTGATCATATTTAAGTAAAAAATTCGAATTTAGTTTTTTCAGCTATTTTAACAGCCCTAGGCGATTCAAGCCCGAAACTGTATGAGACTGAATACCGGCTGAATTCACATTTCTGTTGTAAAAAGAGAAACATTGTGCAGAAGTATTATTTGCTGTTATGCATATTTGTCCGAAGCTGCAGTTGCTATGTGACGCCTGTTCAAAAAAAAAAAAAAAAACCTGGACGCGCTCCGAGAAAAGGTTGTTAAAATCATTTTCTTATTTTCGTTTTTGAAACTTGTGTTGGTTGATTCGTGCAATAGATTTTCGAACATCAAGTGACAGTCGACACTGTCACGGTTTTAGACTAGAGAGGAGAAGGGATGGGAAAAGATCTGGGCACAGTTTTTCCAGAACTTTGTGCCAAGTTAAAGTGGTGTCGAGCTGTTTTAATGATTTTTTTTAGATGTATTATGGTGCCCGAACCCGTATGACTTTGAACAGTGACCGCGAACATTTAGTTTACTGCAGCCGCAGCCATCATTACCAAGCGCGAACCGTTGACTGACAGTGAGTGAGAGTATGAGACGAAGCGAAAGCACAGGCGTGTAAACCAGGGGCGCCCCCAAGGGGTGGCCACACCCCTGTATAAACTCTGGCCACCCCTGCGGCCACCCCTAGGAAGATTTGCAGTTGGTACTATTAATTTAAATGCAGAATGTAAATTCACAATAGTTTAAGAAGTGAAAAGTGAAAAGTGCAGCACCTGCTGCAGCCACAGTTTTGCATCTCTGAGCAACATTAAAGTGTTTCGTTCCTGAATGAATCAACCGTTTAAATGATTCGGTTCAATCGCAATGACTCACTTATTAACAGTGACTCGCTGCCACCTATTGGCGGTTTTAATTTCACATTTAAACGGAACCTTTTCATTTTTTAAATAATTTCAAACATCAGTTTACAATGTTTTATCTTTAAAATATCAAAACATTATTTATTCATTTGTAACTGCAGGTTAAAGTATTCCATGTTCCACGGAGCTGCATTAAACAGTGTGTAAAAACATCTAAATGGCACTTCAGATGCAGCTTCTGTTTTATCTGCATTGCAAAGATCAATTTTGTTGATACTGATTGCATTTGCTTGGTAACAGCCCAAATGCAAGTATTTGACCTAAAATATGGTGCACACTTTTAGAAACAATGGTGTAAAGGTAAAAAAAAAAAAAAAAAAAAAAAACAGGTGTCAGCACAATTAAAAACAAGATATCAGCACAATAACACTCAGCAAAATAGTGTAATTATCGTTATCGATAAAATCCTAGAACTCACAGAGATATAACTTTTTGTCTATTTTGCAAACCCTTAATTTTTTCTTTATTTTAATGTGCCACCCCCAAAATTTACTGTGGCCTCATTTCGCCACCCCTGTTAACATTTTCTCGGGGCGCCACTGGTGTAAACACAGATGACGTTGTAACAGTTTCAGAGTGTGTTCACTATTACTGGCTGTTTATAGCTGTTTTGTAATTTTCTTCCTGGTCACCAGGGGGCAACGCCCTCAGGTAAGGGGGTTAGAGTACCCATATAAGGGAGAATGAGTGATCTAGCTGGAGAGGCCATGTGGTGGCTTTTCTTGGGGAGGACTCACTCTTTCTACTAAAGAGGGGTTTTGAGTTAAGGCTCAATGGTTATGCCTCTTTTGGCTACTATTTGAGGAACAGTGCGTTTGCAATACTCAATGTAGGCCATATTTCCTCAATTGTGTTGTTTGGTGTTACCCGGAATCCTTGTGTTCAATACGGGCTTAACCCCTGCATCAAATCTTCTTCGAACGGATTTCTTTGGTGGATTATATATTTTTTCTGTTCCAACCTGGCCCAGAGGACTACAAGTTTTGGCTGAGTGGGTTTTTTGCGGTGATGGGACTGTGGTCGCAACTGGTATAATTTTGAACTGAACTTTTGTGCACTATCAATTGGACTAATCATCGCTGGATGGCAGGTTCATTATTTCCATTACACACATATCATCCATATTATCCTTTTATGGTTTTGTGTTTACCTTGTATGGACTGAACTACTGTTGAAGGTCTCATTGGACCAGGTTTTGGGTGATTGTAAGCTATTATTGCTTTATGGTGTTGTGATATATTGTTTTGATATATATTCATTTTGAGCTGGTGGTTGGCAATTATATTTGGATGTGATTCCCCCCTTATTTTGTTTTTTTTTGTGTTTCATTTTTGTCTTTGATATTAGACGAGTTGCTACAACGTCAAATATATATATATATATTATATATATATATATATATATATATATATATATATATTCACGATCACATTAAGGTTTTTGACCCACGGATTGGATCAGCAAGAAAAGAAAAATATTTCAATTTAACCTGTTCAGGAAGTGTCGATTTTTTTCTCTCATTTGTTGGACAAAAACTTTTTTATTTGCAAGTGTTTTATGCGATATTTCAGTTTTGTGCACAAATTAGATTTGCATCTTCGGATGGAAACAGCTACTGTAAAGAAGCAAACAGACAATGCACAGCAAAGAGTAACAAATAAAATTACTTCAGCGCTACTTGACAACATTATCTTGCCTCCTTTGCAGTTTTGTTTTTATTCCACAGAGGCTACGTCCACACGAAGCCAAAGCTTTCCCTATCCGATCTTTTTTTCCCCCCCTCGTCTCAAGAAATATCCGTGTCCACACAAAACAATGTAGTATACATGCAAGACCAGCATGTGGTGCTGTAATTCTGCCACGGAGATAAACTAAAAACGACGAAGACATGGACTGTGCGCATAAACCTTGCGCATGGTACACAAATGAACATGGAACAATTCATTTATTAATCTGCGTTAATGTTTTTGTTGCTGTTATGTGACGTAGAGGTGTCTGACTAGGGGCAAGACGTGGTCTGATGACTGACAGCATAGTTTCAGAAAATATTTGGATTCACTGCCCACACGCAAACGCAGCGTTTTCAAATTTATCCAATCGAGGACACGGTTTCAAAAAATATTGGTTTCACTCTCCCAAAACGCTGGATCTGTGTGGATGAAACGCCTATACAAAACAAAATTTATGCGTATACAGCGAAACACGTCTCCGTCTGGACGTTAGAGATGAGACAGATTACGCTAGATTCACCATTTAGATGCGCTCGAAATGTGCATGCGGAGGAAATCTACTGGTTGAGGTTGTGTAAATGCAACAAGTGCAACAAAAACAGACCTTTATCGTTCACTGGTGTGGACACAAATAGTTATTGTATTTATAGTTATCGCTCTTGGTGGGAACGGGCCTTAAAAGATGTGAGCCACTGGGCAAACACGCCAATTTAACGCATGTTTAAACAGGAAAAACAGTGAAAAAACACATTCTGCATGAACAAACCCTTACTTCCACATTTGACTCCGGTCAGGTGGGTCAAGCACTCGTACCAACCTGGCAGAAGATGGGAGTGTGTGTGTCAGTCAGCACACTGCAGAGATCCTGAGAGGTGAGGATGTTTTGAGGTAGTCGGTCCACACAGAGGCAGCACGAGTGCAGCATGGGAAACGTGAGAGAGCCAACCTCTGTCCAGTGTACATACAGCATTCGTGACCCAAGCTGCTTCCCCAGCAGCTCGGACTTCGCCCTGGCTGCAGAGTCCTTCTTCATGTACTCCACAAAGCCATAGCCCTTTGAGTGGCCTGTTGTGGCACTGTGCACCAGGAAGCAGCGCTCAATGTTTCCGAAGGGGCGGACGAGCTCCTCAAACTGTTGCTGGCTAAAAGCCATGGGAAGGTTGGCGATGCATAGCAGAGCGTCGGTCGGCTGCAGCTGCACAGAGATCTCACGCTCACGGAGAACAAATTGGTGAAACTCCTTTATCGCAAACTGAGCCTGCTCACCGTTCAGTAGAGTCACAAAGGCTTAAATAGGAAAAAACAATAATTAGTAAAAACTCCCAGGCAAAAAGAAGAAAAACTAATGATATACTAGTAGTCAAAAAGAAAATTTAAAATAAGTCACCAAGGCTGCATTTACTTGATCAAAAATAAAAGTAAAAACAAAAAGCTTTTGAAATATTGATACAGTTTAAAATAAATGTTCTCTATCATAATGCAACTTAAAATATTCCTGTTATGCAAAGCTGAATTTTCAGCATCATTACTCCAGTGCAGACCCTTCGGAAATCATTCCAACATTCTGATTTGATGCTCAACCATTTATAATCAACGTTAAAAACAGCTGTGCTGCTTAATATTTTTGTGGATCCAGAGATTCCTTATTTAAAATTGTTGGATTAAAGGAGCTATGTGGAGGTTTTTAAAAAATTAAAAAAGATTAAAAAAAAAATCTTTAAGATAGAGTTTTCATTTGTACATGTATGAGCCAACCATGATGTAAAAAAAAAGAAATGACACCTCGACTGTCCACCACGGTTGCCTCTATCAGCCTGTGGGCTCAATTGTGTGTGGAAGAGTCGGGCCCGAAAATTCACAAAATGTGATGTCATGCGCGTTCTCGTCTCCTTGGGCTTATAACCGTACGGCACGCCAGCCATTATAGTAAGCAGCGGCAATAGTGTTTTCAAATGGACTCTGCGGATGGAAAGAAGTGACCAGCCTCCAGCACAATTCAGACACCCACGGACACTCCTCATAAGTTAAAAAAAAAAAAAAAAAAAAAAAGCGTGCGCACTGAGAACGAGCATGAGGCTGGCTGCAGTTCCTCTAACGGCCACTGGTGTCAGTAACTGTTAGAAATTTCAGAACCTACGCAATGCTCCTTTAAAATAAAAGTTCAAAAGAACATTCATTAAATCTTTTACAAAAATCTCTTGTAACATTCAAAATGTTCTGACTGTCAGTGGATCAATTTTAATCCTCTTCACTGATTAAAAAAAAAAAAAGATGATCCTTTCATTTAAAAAAAAATTAAACTATTAAAAACAAATATAAATAAGTAACAAGAAATGAATCCAACACCTAAAGACTACAATAATCAGTCAATAATAATAATAAAAATATGGGTGATGCTAAATGAAGACTTAATTTGCTCAGAACTATATAAATGTTGCCAATGTCTATTAAAAAAAAAAAATGCACCCAACAACACGATTACAAAAAAAATATCCATTCATGTGTTCATGTGATGATTCATACACACCTGTCCCTTTGTATTTGTCCACAAAGCAGTACTTCAAATCATAGTTACTTAACAGCTCATGCACCTCCTAAAGAGAAAAACAGAAAATTTAATTCCTCATTCAGGAAGACTTTCATTCATTAACCATAATGATTGTATACTTCATTTTGCATGAATAAAAAAAAATAATAATCTAATAGATTCAAAACCACTTGATTGGCTCAGGTATCATTTTCTTGTCATATTGGCACCCTCTATTCTCACATCTCTCATTTCAGAGTGTCACAAATAAATTGATATTTCAGTGGTTATGATTGAGGGATTCATAAATTACTTTTGACAGCAATAAGGAAAAAAAACAACAACAAAAAAAACTCCACTTTTGCTTTCAGGCTTCCTACGTGATACCATAATATGAACCAGCACTTTCTTTCAGTGTCAGTGAAAGCAAAACGTTTTGTTTCAGCGCCTTCTATCCTTTGTCATCCTCATTGCTCCCATTCCGATCTGGAACAATACTAGACTCACTCAAACACACACACCTGTTTTCTCCATGAATCAAGCATTTTCCTAAGAGAACCACATCCACAAACAAAAAGAACCAACCCGTGCCATTTTAACATTGCTTGTTCCCATAATATAACAGTTTGAGAACTTGGTTGACAACCACAAAAAAAATCATAATGAATAGCTGAAGTCTGAACCACAGACCACTTTAGTACATAGATGAGAAAATCTGTAACTTTTTTTAATGGCATGCCAGCGTCTTCGGCCATTTTCATGATGAAAACTATGTATGCTGCTGATTTACAATAGAAATTAAAGGCATTTAAGACCAGTTTCCATGAGTATCAACAAACATTTTCTAGAAACAATTCAATGCAAGAAAACTGTTGGGATAGTGACTAGTAAAAAATGAACAAAATTACTAGTATAATTAAGCAATAGTGATCAAATGTACTATTTGAATGGAGTAGCTCTAGTAACTCACAAATAAGCATTAGTGAGCATTAGTATAATTAAATATACTAGTCACAACTGGATTACTTGGTATTGAGTGGAAAAAAATAAACAAATGAATAGTAACTGGTTTTACAAAATAACAGTCAAAACAGACTCTGGTCAGCAGGTAAGTTAACGTTGGTCAAATAACATTCGTGACAAGCAACTAATGTTAATTGGAAATGGGAAACATTTTCAGAGTGAAGAGGATTTCGATAATTGCGTCGCCTAAAGAAATTAAAAATAGTTAAATGAAGCAGCGAATATATAACACGAAGCTGTAACTTCACAATCTGTGACTGGGCACATTTTCAGGATAAGCATCCGGGGATTCAGCTCGATTAAATGAACGGTCAAACGGCCCGTATCCGTTCACAACAAATAACGTAACGTTTCACATTCTCGCATCAGAATCGGTTCAGTGTGATCAAAACATATTTACGACCGTTGAGCATTCGCCTTTTGATTGTCACACCAGATTCAATTATCGACACCAATGTTAAACCCAGTCTGTTAACTATGGAGTCAGCGATAACTGAAATTTGAAAGTGTTAGTGTGACTCAATCTGTGTTTGGGCATCAGTTGTTTGAAGTAATGTTACACACCTGATTGCTGATATCGGCAGGGAGGTTCTTGATAATTATTTTTCGCCTATTATAAAACTCTCTTCTCGTTCTTTCCAAACGACTAGTAATCTCTTCTGGACTGAGGGCCGCCGGTTCATCATCGAGTCGTCGCGGACAGTCGCTGGCCGTCGATGAACCCTCATCGCCGGTGTGCGCATCAACGTGTTTGCCCGTTTCAAACCCCCAGCTTTCGGTTTCGGCTGCTTGGTCGTAACTTTTAAAGTGTGGATTCGGGGCAGAGTTGGCAGCAGTGAAGGACTTCTCGTCTCTGGCAGCTGAGCTAACGGACACCACGGCCGCCATGTCTCCGTGTGGAAGTTTGTGTGCTCACTCGGTCGTTTGGTTTTGGCCAGTTTAAACAATACACACATGCGAGAAACTCGCCCGCTGATTGGTCGAGGGGAAATGCATTTTTCTTTCATACTTGAGGGGCGGGGCTAACGAGTCAAGGCTCAAATTTGAACACAAAGCAGGTGGGTTGCCAGATACTATCAAAATGTTAAAAATTTACATAATAACTTGTCCTTGTTCTTTTTTATGGCATTCGTTTCCGTTTTTTTTTTTTGCTTTTTTGTTTTATTGATTTCATATTAGAAAGAAAGAGTAAAATACCTGATATCATGTTGTTCAGTGTACAGGTTACAAGATATCACTTTGTGCCAACCATACAGTTTACAATATTGACGTCCTTGCTATGAGCTGCAGCACAGAGTTTGTTTAATATTAATACCCCGATGCTTATAGCTAGTTATTTTTACAGTTCTCTAGTTTTAAAGGCGTTAAAATGGGCACTGGTTGCCAGATCAAGATAAAAGATCTCAGTGGTCCTCATGGGAACTTATAAGTGGTTCACCTCATTTCACTGGAAGATCAAGTCATATTTTGTTATGTGGTAAAAAAAAAAAGAAAAAAAATAACAACATAAATGGACAGTGCCTTTTCATTTCATGCTGACTTTGACTATTTCCCCAAACCCCAAAAGGATCCACTTTTAAACAACATAATGCCCCTCAAAAGATTTTATTTCTGTATACACGTTCAATAATTACATTTATTAAAAGAGTTTTATAGATACATTCAGCTGAACATTAAGACGACAGCATTTCACAAAAGAAGATGTACATCCATAAAACGTGGGAAGAATTGCACATTTTTCGAAAAGAGAAAATATAAATAAAAAGAAAAACATTCAAAGTGGCATTTAAATCATACTGTAAACATCTTAATTCTTATTCTTAAGGCCATTAGCTTGTCACAGTCTTTGCTTACTCCATATATATATTGAGAGTAAGCAAAGACAGCCTTTCAGCGATGATCTTCTGTGGCTTACCCTGCTTGAGGGTCGATGATTGTCTTCTGGACAACTGTCAAGTCTGTAGTCTTTTTCCATAATTGTCATTGCATGCTCTAAACTAGCCCAGGAGGTCCCAGTATTTATACTCAAAATTAATCAAACTAATCAAGCTCAAAATGGAATATTCTAATTTTTTGAGATACTGAATTTTACATTTAAATTCAAAGTCATAACCTTCAGAATTAAAACAAACTCTTGAAATATTCCAGTTTGTGCGCAATGAATCTAGAATAGAAAAAAATAAAGAACTTTACCATGATATTCAAATTTTTTTTAGATGCACCTGTGTATATATATATATATAAAACAGCAGAACTGCGGAAAGAGGAAGTAAAATTTGATAGCAACTAAACACCTGATGGTATCTACACAATAATACATTACATTTAGAATGAAATAAGGAATGAATAAGGTCCAAAACCATGCATTCTTTGGTTATTATAGTTTCAACAGCAAGCCACTTGACTTAAAGCATTTTTGAGACCCCTAACAGTAAAGTGAGGATTTCACTATAGTTTTTACAGTGGACAGCTGTACACACGTGCATATGTTGCTGCCGTAAAGCGAGTCAATGCTTTGCCAGGATTTCGTACTTGCTCACCAAACTGACATACTCCCAGAAGAGACTTTTGTGGTGGAGTGTGGAAAAGAAGCCAGTCACCTTCTTAGAAGTCAGTGTACCACCAGAATGATTTTAAAACTGATTATTTAAGGTAAAAACTTACATACGGTTGCATGAAAGAGCACTTAATGTCACAGTTAACTTTTTGCCACCGACAGAGGACCTTTGCTGATGCTGGTGGCTATAGAGTAACAGAAAGTTGAGTTATTGTATATCTCTCAAGTGACTGAAAGCGGTGAACAGTTCAAAGAGAGGTTTGTAGAACCAAGCTCTGGGTCTAGCACAAACACCAGCACATTAGTATGTGGGTTCCCTCAACCGAACATTTAAAAAAACATCCCCTTTTCTAAAAATACGGCCCAATGAGCCAAGTGTGATCAGGCTCACAGTAAAGTGCTGTGGTTACAGGCTGTGAGAACGGCACAGAGAGAGAGAAAGAGCAGGTCAGCGATGGTTGAGCTGAGCGAGCTGCACAGACGGTTGCTGTTTGTAGGTTTGCCGGATGTCCTTCAGAAACTCAACCAGGGAACTGAATGATGGACGCTGCCCAGGGTTGAAATCCCAGCATTGCTCCATCAGTAAATAAACCTGCAATGAGGATTCAGGTTGTGCAAATAAATATGTAAAAATATGTGTGCTGTATTTTTTTGCATGAACGAATATTTGTGCTGCTCAGTTTGACAGTACCTCACGAGGACAGTCTCGAGGGCACGGCAGTCTCTCGTTTTTCTCCAGGAGGGTAATAAGTTTAACCACAGTCATCTGACCATGGACCAATCCCATCATCTCAAAAAATTTCTATGGAAAAACAAAGTTATCCATCAATTTAAAAGACACTGCAAACTTAAAGGAATAGTTCACTAAAATTTTTTTTAAATAATTGATTTTGACAAATGTGAAATTATAAAGAATGTCCACACTTTTCCTTTTTGAACATTCTAACTCCCTTTGGCCTTGGAGCATGAAGTTTGATTATTATTAAAGAGATAGTTCACCCAAAAATGAAAATTACTCCATGATTTACTCACCCTCAAGCCATCCTAGTTGCTAATGACTTTCTTCTTTCAGACGAACACAATCAGAGTTATATTAAAAATGTCCTGGCTCTTCCGAGCTTTATAATGGCAGTGAATGGGGTTTAAGAATTTGAAGCTAAATAAAAAACTGCATCCATCCATCCTTCATAAAAAGTGCTAAACACAGCTCCGGGGGTTAATAAAGATCTTCTGAAGTGAACCCATGCATTTGTGTAAGAAAATTCACAGCTATTATTAACCCCCCGGAGCTTTGCGGAGCACTTTTTATGAAGGATGGATAACATTTTTTGGGCTTCAAAATCTTAAACCCAATTCATTCATAAAACTTGGAAGAGCCACACCATTTTTTTAATATAACTCCAATTATATTTTCCTAAAAGTCGTTTAATTCCTGGGTGAACTATCCCTTTCACTGCTGCTGCATCACACTAGGGTTAACTAAAACTAAAACCTTAAAAAAATTACTCTGATGAAAAAAAGAAAAAACATTTACTCAAATAAAATAAAAATGTATAAAAATTCTGAAGCTCATTTTATTTCAGCTAGTATTTTTATTTAATTTAAATAAAATAACTAAAATGACACAAGAAATAAAAAACAACAACTAAATTATTAAAACTTGAACTAAAATAAAAAAGGAAAACATCAAACAAATTTTATATATATATAAATATAAAAAAGTAATACAAGGATTACAAAAAAAGTTACTAAAATCACACTGCGTCACACCAGAGCTTTTTTTTAACCTTTTTTTCTGTATTATATGATGCATGTAAATATAATTTTTACATTACATTTTTGGTCATTTTGTTGATTACTGAAGGTACAGCATTACACTTGTATTTCTTTATGTGCAAATCTGGAATATATCAGAATGCACTTTTTGCGTTAACATTACAAAATGATGCAAAACTATCAAAGCAAGAGACATACTGAAGGGGGGCTTTGGCGATGGTTGCAGTGGGTTAAGATCTCATAGAGGGTCACAGCAAAGGACCAAACATCAGAGGCAAAGGAAAACTTGCTCTCCTTGAGGCACTCTATGGCATACCTAAAAAGCAGAAAAGAATGGGTTTTGGAATAACAGCTGTTTGTTTTAGAGATGAATTCAATATGTCAAAGATATATGCAAGGTTGCCAACATTTGTTTTTGTCTTATTCAATTATTCTATTTTCTGCTGAATTATTCAATAATTGTGTCGATGGATATCAATCACACTTATGCTTTCACTTAGCTGTCACCACATTATGTCTACTGACGTCCATAAATCCATTAACAGATCATGTTGTATTGATAAAAGCACTCAACGTTAGAGAACATTACCCATCACCCCAAGCCTCCAGCTATTACAGCTCACCAGAACACAGGGCTGTCTCCGTCCTCACGAACACGATAGTAGATCTCCCCTTCGGGAATGTACTTTGTCAAGCCGAAGTCGCCGATCTTAACCACGCCTTCATTCTCCACCAACACATTCCGTGCAGCCAAATCCCGGTGGATGTAGCGCTTGGAGTGCAGATAGTCCATCCCCTATAAGTGCAGCAGTACAGATCGGACAGCAGAGTAAGGACTATTCGTTTTTCTGTAGTAGATACAGTTTGACTCTGAAGGGTGTGAGTTCCTCACCATACAGATCTGCTGCGCAAACAGGAGGCTTTGTGCGATTCCCAGCCGATGTTTAGGAAGGTACTCTCTGAG
The DNA here is from genome assembly GCF_963082965.1 of Carassius carassius. Taxonomy (NCBI): domain Eukaryota; kingdom Metazoa; phylum Chordata; class Actinopteri; order Cypriniformes; family Cyprinidae; genus Carassius; species Carassius carassius. Next base: position 40,587,355 of record NC_081755.1, on the reverse strand, counting down.
GCTTCCCAGTGGAAGATACTCCATGATTAACTGCACCACCTGTCCACCTAAAACAAAATAGCACATATAGTACACGTGAGTGTGGCCGTCACAGTTTGCATGAGTTTATAAAGTATTTCCAATAGAAACAGAAAGTGGGGAGGGACATAGCCCAGGAAATGATGATTTGCTGCCTAGTCGGAGGCAGCTGATATTTATACATTTGGTGGAGGTGGAGTTAAATTAAATTAAATTAAAAAAAAAAAAATTATTTACATAAATTATTGTTATTCAAGAGAAGAATTATCTATGGCCCGTAATATTTGTTTAACATTCAAATTTGGGTCCATATTCCTAGAATGTGAAACATATATATGCTAAAAGTGGTATGTACAGGTCATATTACACTAATAAACATATGACTAAAAGCCAAGAAAATAAACATTACCTGAAATAAAATAAAATCCAGACTCTTATTTCATTTCAGGTAGTGGCCAAGGAAACATTTTTCATTTTCATTTAGTTTAACTTCATATAGGGAAATAACTGAAACTGAAACTGAAATAAACAAACAAAATGTACACACCTAAAAAAAATATATATAATATATATAATAATAGTATCTCAACACTAAAATGTCACTGCCTCAGACCAGAGCTGTTTGTTTATTATTTTTCTTTATGCTTTATTCAGTTTCAAATTAGTTTTTCTCCAATACAGGTGTCTTTTAGCCATACACTAGAATATAGAAAGCTAATGAACATGACTCTTTTCTTTAATGTGGGCTATAAGCTAGTGACTTTACTCACCCAGTTCAGTACAGCACCCCTTGTATTTGACAATATTGTTGTGGTAAAGTGACTTGAGTATCTCAATCTCCTTCATCCAGGAATCGTGGAGGTTACTTCCACTCTCTTGTTTCAATGCCTTCACCGCCACGTATTCTCCCGTTCCATCATTGCCAGGGTCATAGACGTACAGCATCACCTTTCCAAAATGTCCCTGGAAGCAAGTCACAGAGTATCCTAACAAAACTGAAATATTACAGTACAAACTGAAACAAATGATTGAGCAGGAACCGTAAACTGACCTCTCCCAGATCCCTGATCTTCTTCAGGTAACGTTTGTAAAAGAGGCTGGGGTCTCTGTCTGGGAGTGACTCACATTCCGATGAAATGTCTGGATCTCATTGAAGAAGACAATAACATATCAATTTCTGAAGTCACAAAACACAGTTTTTTTTTCATGAATTAACAGTGTATAATTATTCATTGCCGTTCAATGTATGGAACATAAATATATTATTCAAAAACATGGTTTTACCTAAGGTAGTGATATTACCTAAAAGTGATATTATGGTTAATAACCAATATGATGGCTGATAATATGAACGTACACACTTTATTTTACATAATACTGTAAGTGTTGATGCGTCCAGACATTAATATATGCTAATATACTATAAAAGACAAATAAATGTTTTGTGACTAATAGAAATGCCTATTTTAAGTGATATTTGTTTGGAATTACTACACAATTGTAACAGAAATGTTAATGTTATGAATACATCATGAAATACATTATTCTCTTCTTTTCATTTAGTTTCAACAACATTGAAATATTATAAAGGCCTTATATTTTAAACATTTTGTAAATTAAACCATATTGAAAGATTGCATTATTGACTTTAGAGAAATTCTGTTGCAAGCAAACTTGTTGATTTTACAATTACTATTATGATGTGCGGATAACAGAGATCTCAAAACAAATCCCATTTTTCCATACTTATTATGCCTTTTAACATCAAAAATGTATTTTCTGCAATTCTGAAAGACTAACAACATGTTCTTTATCAGCAGCAGCAGTAGCTTCTCTATCTGCTCACTTTAGAGATGGTTTCTAATTGCATTAAATGGCCTCGCAGCTTCTGTTCAAGAACAGGGAAATGCTTGTAATTGGTTACTGTGGTGCTAATAAGACAGCAATCATGAATTCATCTTCAATTTTGCTTTTACATGCCTTAGGAGAGTTGGATAGAGATACTGAACATCGTGAGTGCCTAGTATTAAAGAAACAGTTCCCCCCAAAATTTAAATTCTGTCATCATTTACTCACCTTCATATCAAAACTACATGAATTGCTTCTATATAACATAAAAACATATATTTTGAAGAACACTGGGACCCAAACAACATCAGGCCCAATTAACTTTCCTCATATGGATAAAAGAAGACATCTGTTCTTCTTCTGAGGTTAGGAACAACATGAGGACGAGTAAATGATGACAGAATTATCATTTTTGGATGAACTTTCACTATAATAGTACCATGGTAGTGATAGCACAACCAAACAACAGAAAACCCCTGAGCACACGGTGTTCAAACACTCACTTTTAATCTGAATCTCCGTTAGCTCTCTCAGGATGGTCCGGAAGGACGGGCGTGCAGCGGGGTCGTAGGTCAGACACATGCTGATGAAGCTCGCCAGCTCCTGAGAAGACGGCACCGCCAGACGACTCTGCGTCTCGTAGAATCGCTCCTTCTGTAGACGGAGGAGAGCTTATTAGGCGGCGGTGTGAGTATGTGCTGTCAGTACACAGCTGGAGGAAGCCGTACCTCAGGCAGTGTGCTGCCGCTGATCGGAAGATCTCCGTTGTTGCAGATTTCCAGCAGAGTTGCTCCGAAGCTCCACTGGTCTGCAGCGCTTCCTACACGGGCCCCGTCGGCGATACACTCCGGAGCAATCCACGGGATGCGCTCCACACGCTCTTCAAGTAAAACACAAACATGTGAAACAAAGCCTTTGTCATTTTCTGACATAAAATGCGATCCTAGGGAATTTTTCAGTCTGGATGATTTAGCACTCATCAGGAAGATTTATTTCGTGAAAATTAATATGATGTTTCTCCTAAAAAAGCCATGTGGATTTGAGCAACAAACTGTGCTGAAGGGTTTCTGTCACTGTACATTCTGGACAGCTGCTTCTCTGCTGTAAATATGATCATCCTGACATTAATAAACGTGCTTGACTAAAGGAAGTGTGCATCACCATAAGGAAGTGGTTGGTTCGTAGCTTCCTGTTCTGTGAACCATTTGAGAATCTGATGAAGTAAACAGTAGTGACAAGCGGACTGAGGTAACTAGGGCAATGACACAGATAGAGGGGTACAGGATGTACTCGGCTCTACAGTTCGTGTGAATAACAACACAGTTCTCGGTTACCTGCACGAGACAGAGCCGACAGAGAAATGCCAGGGTCACTGAGCTTCACAAATGGGGACGTCCCCTCCTCCAAACCCGTCCGGACCACCAGAATATTCTTGCCACAGACATTTCCATGGACCAAACGCTTTGTCTCCTGTGAAGAGCAAGGTTATGGATGGATCAATAAAATAAATAATATATATTATTAGGATGTTGGGAATTTTTTTTTGACATTTAATGATTATTTATCTCATTCTCATTTCTGTATGCATCCTACACCAAATATGCTTAACATAAAAAATATTGTAATAATTATATAAAGTAGTTTGTTACATTGAAACAAATGTCCCTAAATACAGGATTACATTTCCTTAATGCAAACACAATTTCTTATAATAGTAATTGTTTTTTTGATTTTGAGGTGAAATGTCTGACATTTCTTAAAAGGTACAGTATATTTTAAAAAAAGAATATTTAATTCAAAAACATCAAATGTATTTTTCAGATTACAGTAATGAGAATTGGATGTAACTGTCAATCGTATTAAAATCATGTTAAAAATAGGCTTTAAAAAATAAAAATATAATTTATTTGAATATTTTCCCATTGATTTAGAGGTGTAATATGTCTCGAATTACTTGTTTATGTTGATTGATATTTAATGAATTGTTCTTGAAATTAAATATATAGAATTACACTGTAACAAGAACAAGGACACCTTAAAATAAAGTGTAACCATTTTAAATTATTAATATTTCTTGAAATTCAACATTTTCTTGAGTTTTACCTTGCTCGTTAAAATTATAGAATCATATTTTTTTATTATATAATGTTCCCATGCAAAAACAAACACATTCTTTTGATTTTAGGGTGAAATATGACCGTTTTCGTGTGATTCACTCAAAGGAGACTAATTACATAGAATGATCTGAGAGAATGATCTTGGCAATTATTGATGTAAGCTGTTCTATTTTAAAAATCCCACACTGACTTAATAGCTCACAAGATAGCAAAGAGCGCTGGCAAGCTGTTTAGCCACAGTAAACTTCCACTGAGGAGTGACACGCTGCTTCTCTCGGTGCAGGAACACGTCTAATGGGCCGAACTCCACAAACTCCTCCACCATGATGTCTGTTCACAGAACAACAGTACAGTCAACGGATACATAACAGGTTTGGCGGATGGTAAAAAGTACAGTTTGCATTACAAAAAGACAACAAAAACAGCTTTGACGACACTTGTGGCCTTTAAAGAGGAAGTCTAAAAGGGCACGGCACTCACTCTCAGATCCCTTGACTGAAACTCCATGCACAAAGACCAGATGACAGTGTGACACCTGATTCATGAGACTAGCCGTCTCAAAGAATGCCTGGACATGAACACAGTCAATCAGATATCGTCTGGGCATTCGCTGGAGTTTACGATACATTATCAGAGGACTCTTACTAGTGCTATATCCTTGTGGCTCTGGTCCAGAATTTTCAGGACAACTCGGATGCCTTTTACGTTGCGGTGATTGTTATTAGACTCGTCGTCTTCATCCTCTAGTGAACCGTGAACCTTCAGCCAGCCCGAGTAAATGTTAGTCCTGGTCCCTCGTCCCAAGTGCTGCTCCTGCATCCAGCAAATAATGCCAAAAAGATTTTCTTCAGTTTCCGAAACAGTTTATTGATCCAAGGGTTGACATTTTTCTCTCTGCTACATGAAGTTCACATCCTTTATGGGTTTTATAACAAGATTTTATTGTTTTTTACTCAAATGGTTTATAAAAAACGCAACCTCATTCACTGCCATTTTCATCACAACAACAAAAAAAAATACTTAAAGATGATGTCAGCGGAGGCTGAAAAATATAAATAAATAACTTATTTACTTGTTGATGCGTTTTTAAATTGTTTTTGTTATTCCACATCGTATTTGACATTGTTTCCAATCTATTTCCAGTCCAATCGATCTATTAATAATTCATTTAAGTTTTGTACACTATTTTAATGTTTATTTTGTAAAAGGTTAAGGTCTCAAGGTTAAAAGTGCCCAAACTTAAAAAGAAACACTCATTTTGTTTCTGAAAAGCTACAAGTCTGATATCTAGAGAAGTGTTGTCTGCTTTCATTTTATCAGTTCGCCTTATCTACCAAAGCGGAATGCATGAAAAAGCCCCTGATCAATGGTTTGGTACTGTAGTGCTCAGCTCACGAGGATACAAGGGCGAATGATTGCGTACGATCACATACCTTTGTAATTTCCTTGTCCTTAATTTGATGAAACCGCAGCTGGCTCAGGTTTAAGGCTTCAGAGACTGTTTTAATGCTACTGCTGGCACCCTTTCTCATTACGAGAAGGTTTGATAGCTCTGCAAGAGAACCATAAAAACCCGTTGACTCATGACTCACTAAATGATAAGAATCGAGTATTTCTGTGGAAATTTTCCCTAATCAGAGATGCACTCCAGGATGACTCAGAGGTTTGATTGTGAAGTCTGCCGAGCAGAAAATACACACACGCTCACCTCCTGGTCTGGGCAGGCAGCACTTCTTCAAAGTGAAGCTGTCTTCTCCAGACTTCAGCACGAAGGTCTTTAAGCTACTGGTGAGCTCCTTTATGCTGGAGAACTCTTGATCCCAGCCTTCCAGTCTGAACGTGGAGCCGTCCTGGGTAATTCTGAACTGTTTGTATTTCGGATTTTCTCCATCCTGTCGGAATCAAAGTCAATCGGAAATATACATGAACATTTAAAGGATGTAGCCACAGACATTTTCTTCTGTATTGCGACGTCCATCTGTGAAACTGGTCATCATAAAATAAAACAATTTAGGGTGGGGATGAGATTTATTTTTCCTATTTTTGGCTTTATTATGATGGGACAGTTCAGGGCTGACAGGAAGTGGAGTGGAAGAGAGAGAGAGAGAGAGGGATGGGACAAATGCCATGTGATTTGTAGAATTGAGACATCTTTCGTTGCACAATGATGTATGGTAACCACTAAAAGATCTTTCGCACTTTGTGCCGCAAGCAATTGTACACAAAGTGGCATGATTTTTACAAACAAGCTCACCTCTTCCACAGATGCCACCTATCTAAGTCAAGCCAAGACAAGTTTGCCTGTCTATCAAGTTAATTATTTCACATTCATAAGCTTAATTATTAAGCACCACTAGTAATACTTAACCAGTGTTGGGGAGTGACTAGTCACATGTAATGCCATTAATTACACATTAAATGTAACTGGAATCAGTTACAGTTACTGAGGAAAAAATATGTAGTTCAGTTACAAAGGGGGTTACATCTGAATATTTTCTGTAAAAAGCTGCCTTTGCCTGTTTTCGATGTGCACACTGCCTCCTGTCATTTAAAGGCTTTTAGTTAGCTGATGCTTTTAATTGGTTTTCTTGAACGAATTTGCATAGCGGCATGCTGAAAACTTTTGGCTACAACCTCTGAGACTTGCCACCCTGGCAAATGGGAGAAAAATGCATTCCAGTGCTGGGAGAAAAAACAAAACAATCTCAAAGTAAAGAGAGGTGCTAAAGTCTGTAATTGAAATAGCTAACACTACTGATTACATTTTAAACAGGGTAATTCGTAATCTGTAACCTATTACATTTCCAAAGTAACCTTCCCAGCACTTTCACATTCATTTCACACAAACCCAGAACTAGAGCATAACCTGTGTCCGACTCAGAGATGCCAGGATTATGCGATGGAAATCCAAAACACTCCAGCGCACAATAAACGCTCCCTCATCTGCTTCTTTCTTCAGTTTCTGGAGCACAAACTCATCTCTAAGAGCAAGATAAAGAGTCAATAAAAAATCTATAAAAATGGTGGAAGGCCACATGGCTGCATGTGAAAATGTGAGTGACGTACAGTATGGGACCGTGCAGGTCATTGGTCTCACTGAGAACCACTCTGGGCGGAGCCACTTCGTGACAAAGATAATGATGCGCGTCGGTTGTAAGGCGGAAATATCCATCCAGCAATGAAACCAGAGAACGAGCCTGGAGACTGGAGCCCAAACACATGTCCTGGAACACAAATATATGTAGGCGAGCACCTATAGCATGAACACAAATGATGGAAACCAAATACAGCTCTACCCGACTATTTACCATTGACATGTTGTCTTGGCGACTGATGCAGACGTTTATGCCCTGAATGGCAATAAGAGAAATCTCAGGAAAGTCACAGAAGATCTTCCAGTTGTCTATTTCCTGTTCATCGGGGGGCTTTGCTTCACTGTTCTGACTAGGAATATAGTCATTCTCCTGAAAGTGGGAAGAATTTAAGAGTACAGTTCTATTGGTGCAGATGAAGGTTAACTATGCACTTCATCAACTTACCCATTGTGCTAATGTCTTCCTCCACCATATGCCTGCTGAGCCAGACACTCTGATCTCATGAGTAGGTTGACCGTTCACAGTTTCCTCAGAGGGAGCTTGTGTTCGGGAGGCATTGAGGTACGACCCACTGCCATCTCCATCAGCTCTCAGGTCAAGACTGAACACAGGGAAGGTCTCGATGCCAAAATTTGGTGCCAGGCGCTCCAGCGTGGATATATACTTGTACACGACCTCTTGTAATCCAAGTTTTCCCATGCCCACTGTGTGCTGCTGGAAAGTTTTCACAAAGTTGGTGAACACGCGTCGAATACGGAACCTCGTCAGGACGTTGTTCCGGGCAATGTGTCGCGAAAACGATTGAGGGATGCAATGGAGGAAGGATAGACAAAGATTTATTTTTAACAAGGTGCCTGATCATTTTAGTATGACTTGCATAGACTATAGCACATTTGGACCACAAAACCAGTCCTAAGGGTCAATTTGTTGAAATTGAGATTTATACGACTGAAAGGTGAATAAATAAGCTTTCCATTGATGTATGGTTGGTTAAATACAACTATTTGAAAATATGGAATCTGAAGGTGCAAAAATAAAAAATCTAAATATTTAGAAAATCGACTTTAAATTTGTCCTAATTAAGATCTTAGCAAGACATATTACCAATAAAGTTTTGATCTATTTAAAGTAAGAAAATTACAAAATATCTTCATGGAACATGAACTTTACTTAATATGCTACTTAACTTTACTTTACTTAATATGTTACTGCAACTTAACACTAGTTTTGTGGTCCAGGGTCACATTTCACAGATGACACATTTAAAAACTGCATTTGACACACCAAACCTTCAGCTTGTTACTGACTGCAGGAAAGTGCTGTAATTCAATCTATTTTCTATTGTATTTCATATACAATGAGAGTAATCACTCAGAATTCAACAAGACACAGTAGCAAATGAGAGAGGGTGGGAAAAGTCACTAGCTAACATTCTTCAATAACATATCTTTGAATTAAGTTCCTCATTAAACAGCTCTGTTTCAGTAAAGAAAGCTGAAGCCCGCACCTGGTATGCTTGGCCACATCCTGTAGAGAAGAGCCACTCTGCAGTGCTGTGTAAGAGAGGTGAAGCACAGCCATACCTAGACATTCATTCTTAAAGCGACTGATCTCTTCCTCTCCCCTCACTGCATCCAAACATGTCAAGTCATTCACAAAATCATATTTAGCCTGGTAAGAGAATCAACAAAATCAACTTAAAAGACTTTTTTTGGACAGTAGTTAGTACATAAAAATGGTAAAACACAATGTATCATAGAAAACTTAATCATTTCGTTTTTCTATTATCGTTACATTATTATTGTTATGTGTACATGTATATACGTTAAATGTGACACACACGAGTGTAGCATATTATTGAAAAAGAAATAAATAAATATAGGGATTCTATAAATCGGATGTTAATAGGATTTCTGTCATTTTCTCTGGAAGGACCAGTTCTGACATTTTGAGTAAACAAAGGTTACAATTACTTTTAAATGTACCATGTAAAAGGATGAATCATTTACAATTAGATTTATAACATGCATTTAGAAAATGAGTAAATTTGCATTGCATGGCGAATCTAACAATGACTCCTTTTAGCCTGACATTATCCGACACCTTTTAGTGCATGGTTTGTTTTATGAATCTGTCCTACAAACTACATCCTAAATGATCTTGCATGCCAACATTAGGAGGAAACATTATAATAAGACCCTCACAAGGACAGATTATTTAGCTTGAGTAATACAGGTGTTTCACAATCGCTAGAGATCGCTGTTCAGTCCAGAAAGAAATCTCAAAAACAGTGATGCTATGGCATTTCAGTAATATCTTTTTTACAGGTTGTAAAATTCACCTGAGCAAAGAGGTATTCCAGGGAGGTCATCTCCAGCAAAGGAGACGTCACCGGCTCAACCCCTATTCCAGTCCGTAATGCATGACGTGTCACTACTGGTTCCTTTTCACTTAATCCGTGCCAGTTATGGAAGTAAAATCTAAGAAGCAATAACGTTTATTGATGTTTAACTCCATTCAAGCAGACAAGCATAATACATATCTCTATGCATATTGCATAAATCTTCACGTGCTCACAATCTCATATTTACCTCATACGGAAATGCAACAAAAGGCCAAACTGGTCTTCTGCATTAAATGTGTGATTTGGACTGTACCAACATGACGATGCTGGGTCATACAGAGCAAACAAGGCATGACAGACTGGAGTGATCCCTGAGGAAGGCAGAAAACATTTTAGCTGGCTGAGAGCAAAGAAAATTCAAGCTTTTACTGGAACCCACACCCAAACCTACCCACAGCCTTTGCTGCGAAGATGGTGAGATCTTCAGCAGTCACCTCACCCTCCTTGTAAGTCAGGCAGCGCTCTCCCTCTTTGGTCCAGAATAGAAAAACATGGACCCCTGGACCTTCACACTGTCCTGTGAATGTGTGAGCTTTGGATTTTTTTGACCGTCCTCTTCGAGACATTATACATCGAGTTCAGCACCTGGGTCAACAATATACAAGAACTTTCACGATTAAAAATATGTTTAGTTTAAAATACTTGTGTCAAGATCTTACAAATGTAGTCTTTGTATATTGGTTTCCTATGATTTCAAAACATTTGTACCATCTTCAGGAAATTTCATATTTAATCACACTAATAATATCATATATTGTAACTATTGTAACTTTATAGAGCATACAAGAAACAATCCATGTACACTAATTGAAAGTTTTATGTATTTTATGAAAAAATATTTAATCCAGATGATTGAAAGATGTTTACATCTTACTTTCTTCAATCAATCAAAAAAAAAAGGGGTTTTGATGAAAACGTTCCATGATTATTCTCCTTATAGTGGACTTCAATGGCTACCAAATGATTGAAGGTCAAAAGTTTCATTGAAGCTTAAAGGGCTCTACAGGATACCACATGAGGAATGAGGTCTTAACGAGCGAATTGATCAGTCATTTACTAAAAAAAAAAAAGAAACAAAAAAAAGGAAAACCAACGGCATTTCCTAGTTCAGTGGTCAAAATATCACTGAAATATCACTTGTCATTGTCTACGAATTTAAAAAGGGGGACAGTATGTTTTTGTGTTTTTATTATTATTGTTATTCTGGGTTCCATACATTAATATCATAACTGATACAGTGGTGTTTGAGGATCAAACCTACCCTTTTTTTATAAACAATTCACCAAAAACAGACTGGGGTGTAAAAAGACCACTCCCTGATATGAACATTACGAAACATGATTTATAATTAATTTAACATACAATGCTCATTTAAACACGTTTGGTCATTTGTAACATTTAATTTAAAAAAGCTGTCATCCCTACCAAAACCTGAATTGTATTTAAATTCTCGTCACTGATAGTATTTGCACTTTTTGCACATTTTGAAGATGTTTTTGATCAAAGATTTTGAGGGCACATGTAAAAAAAATTATAATAATAAGATTAAATGTCGCAATACTCGGTATAAAAAACAAGAATCGTCCATTTTGATTTCATGTTGCCTTGTTAATGAAATAATTGCACAACTGTAGCAGTAGGTGGTGATATGCAATAAGACCGTAAACTTCCATTAAACAAAAGAAGAAAGAACTGTGGCCAGAGACGGTAACATCAACTTGGATCACATATGCCTTGATAACACATTATAGCTTTGACATTACTCAATCTCTGTCCGAGATGTATGACAGTCAGTCACTTTTTACAAATACCATTGGAATGAATCAGAAGTGCCGTGAACTTAATTCTAACAGCTTTTTTTGGTGTAAATAGATAAATCAAAAAATATATATTTAATGGCAAACATGTTAAAGGTTATCCACAAGGTGTCGATTCATTAAATGATAAGCCATTTTTGTGTAGTGCAGAGTCTCCTCCATTGACTCCTTCCCTCATCGCAGTATTGTGTATTTTTGCTAACCTTAGAGGTTTGCCTAAAGCGAATTTGCTATGGTATCAAATGTCTTTGATATTTCAATCTGTTTAATGCCACTTAGCGGATGCTGTATGCATCAGTCCAAAAGAAGTAAAATAAAAAGCTCCCATCCATGAAAAATAAAACTGTCTCACATGGGGTAAACAAATGCCTTCCGTAGCGTATCGCTGCATTTTTGTAAGAAAAATATCCATATTCAAAATGTCACTTTAATGTAGCTTGTGCTCACTGTTGTACATGGAAGGGTTCGTCTGAAAGAATGACTTGAGGGTGAGTAAATAATGGACTTATTTTCATTTGTTGTTGAACTAACCCTTTAATTCCTTTTTCCATGTAAAAACATGGTACACGCACACCTGCTCCCTGTACAAACACAAACATAGAAATGCACCAACATGTTTTTTTTTTTGCCGGTTCATTGCCTGGTTCAGGCCTGTCTGATTCCTGAAGATTTGCATATTCAATTCATATCTTTCAGTCATGTGACCGCCTCGAAGGCCTGAAGGGTGAAACATCCACAGAACTGCAGCACAAGCCTGTCAATTTTCCCTCTGTTTCACAGATGCAAATATTTAGATCACCTCTTAAAAGAATAAAACAAAGGTATGTGAACAAAAAAAAAAACAAGTTTCGGGGACCCACTTTATATTAAGTGGCCTTAACTACTTACATTTTAATTAATAATTTAGTACAATGTACTTATTGTGTACATACATGTTTTTACATTGTACTTATATTTAAAAAAAAACTACATGTAATTACATCTGTATTTAATTTCTGTAATTACATTTATAATTACACTGTTGACCCATACTTTACACCTTAACCCACCCTTAAACTTACCCATACCACCAACCCTCTCCCTAACCTTACCCCTATCCCACCTAAATAGCAGCAAAAGTGTTTTACAATACAATATGAACACAATAAGTACATTGTACTTATTTTTTTATGTAAGTACATAGTAGTTAAGGCCACCTAATATAAAGTGGGACCAGTTTTGGCCATTTGCAATCCATATTAAGCATCTGCGGCAGAATTTCAATCATTAAACTGCACAACAAAGTGCTGTAAAAACACTTAAAGTGCCTTAATATATTTAAAACAGTAATAATAAAATATCAAATTCAGTAATCTCTATATTAATGATGCATAGTTTACAAAGCCTAGGCAAGCAAATGAGGCCAGAAATCAACTTAATAGTTCAGTGTTTTCCTTATAATGGTTTTCTATGGGAATATGTTTATATTCTGGGTCTTATACTTGCCTGTACAAGATAAACATCATAAATAAGGTGTTTACTGAATTTCGCCTTTTTAATATCAGCGTTTTCCTACAACTTAATCCAAACGATCCAAAAAAAATAACTGGCGGTCAGTGGAGCTAAGCTTTGTTTTGCCGTTACTATAAGTATGTGACGTCACATGAAAACTATCAATAAATTATATGCACCAGTTAACAGAAATTAACCCTTTCCATTAATGTCTTAAAAAACAAAAGGCTCTAGGTTTTAATGAGGGAGTCATTCAACCAACCGATTTGTTCTAGCAGCTGATTCATTCAGGAACGTGTCGTTGAATCACTGACTCACCTGTTTTGTTCAAAATTACAGATTCATTCAGTAACGAAATACTGTTGCGTGTTACCCAGCGATGTGCAACAGTTCTGTTGTGGCTTAGTTGGAACAGTTTTTGTTCGTGAAATTAAACATACAATAGTGTGTCTAAAATATAACTCACACATATGAATATGAATGCTGTGTGCATTCTAATAGGCTACATGATGAAGCAAAGGCATATTTTGTGAAGAGTGAGTGACATACTCTATTTTGAAATGGGAAACAGTTTTGCATTGCTCTTGCATTAGGTTGTGTAAACTGCATTCATAACAAAGAACAGCACAGATGCAGGTGTCACGGCAGCCGCTGAATAAATACACAGATCTTGTCATCTGCTTCTGTGTAGTTGGCACTGCCGATTGAAGAATGCATTGAATAACAAAGACTCAGCTGGGAAAGGTGTCGAAGTGAAATATCTGAAGATAGTGCTGCTGTCTTCACAACATGAGTTTTAAAGGGGCTAAAGCAAATAAATTAAAATTCAAAGGGCTGGGAAGAATTCTAGGGGGCTGAAGCCCTTCCAAAAAGGGGCCTAGTCATGCCAAGATTTCAGGGTTAATGTGACGGCACGTTAACACTCCTTTTTGGAAAACAGCCCCATATTTGACAGTTATTCTCTAAAACAATAGTCTATGAAACACTCATGGCAAAACTACAGGATTAGTGCAAAATGTTTTGCAAGATTTTTTGCACTTTTTGTACAAAATATACAATTTTGTGATGTCAAGATGCTACCAATGATTCAATATTTTACATGGTATAATATAAAATCTATAATATTTTACATTAAATAGTTAAACATTTGCCCAATGTGGTTGCATAACTGTTTCATTCTAACATTCTAAGACATGAGAATCATGAGATTAATTATTTATTTTAATAATTTCTTTCCTAGGGTTTTTAACACCCCTTAGTAGGTACGCTGATAAGAAGAAAAAAAACTGCTCATAGTTGGATGGGGGGGGGGGGGGGGGGGGGTTGACAAAAAAAAATATTTCAAGCTCATCACTCTTATCTAGTGACGTTATGAATAGTACTTTTACACAGTAGAGTGTGTTTTTGGCATCATCCTCCAAACACTTACTGTGACAACAATACACAAATACACTTGCATTGAAATGAAACCTTCCTCTTCAGACTGAAACATCAAACATCAATAGCTGTAACATCTCTGATAAACTCCAAACTTAATACTATTAATACTTCTGTTGTCATCAACTGTAAGTCACACTGGATAAAAGCACCTGCTAAATGACTAAATGTAATACATATTAATACTCAATTGAATACTTTGCACATAATATTTCAATAAAACAGTGACAATAAAAGAGCTAGTAACTTAATTGGCAAACAACAAGTTGTATTTTTTATTAGTTGATATTTTGTATGATTAGTATGATATTTTGTACATTAAATTAATGCTATTGTACACCTTAAACACATCAAAGTTCTTGTATTTTAGGAAGGAAGGAGTCCCTCTCAAGGACATTGCCTTATTAGAGTGAGGGTCCATCAAAAAGAGTCTGACACCTCTGATGTAAGACAGTACATCTACATCATCATAAACCTAGAGCTACTATTAATATATCATGTTGTACTGCTGTAATGGCCGTAGTTGGCAAATCTCAGAAGATGTGGTCTTAGATGACCAAAAACTGATTGATCAAGTCGACAAAGGCCAACTATTACTATTACTAAATCACTAATGTGTTTACTGTCCTATTCTGTAGGCGCAAAGTAGCTATAACAATCTTCCTTAAAGAAAATTACGTATAAACTCACAGATACTTCCTGATTCACATTACAGCCCCGTTAGGCAGCTACAGTTGCTATCCCTGATCTCATTTAAATGTTAAAAACAATTGGTAAAAGTGTTGAGAACTGCTCATGAGTTGGTATTTACCTGCAGGCAGATGAACGACGGTGTTTATTATGTCACACAGTGGTTAGTTGTCCTCTTCCTGCAGGATTCACATCTCTAACATCAGCCACTGACGCGCACAGCAGACATTGCGTATGTTTCTCTCGCTGCGTGAACTCTCTCTCTCTCTCTCTCTCTCTCTCTCTCTCTCTTTCTCTCTCTCTCTCTCTCTCTCTCTCTCTCTCTCTCTCTCTCTCTCTCTCTCTCTCTCCCGAGTACGATCCGAAGAGCACGCGTCACATACTCCACACACAGACCGCGAGCCCAGACGAGTGAGCTGTCTACTCAGAGAGGACGGGGCGAGTGAAACATGCTGTCTGGATATTCAGTTCCAACGCTATTGAGACACAGCCAGCAAGTGTTTTCGTCCACGAGCTCTTCAAATTAAGAGTTCGTAAATGGCAAATAGTATACCCTAAACGCGCACATAATTCTTCTTCTTCTTCTTCTTGGATTTTATTGGCGGTTGACAAAGAACACAATGGTGTATTTCCGCCACCAACTGGTATGGAGTGTGGATCAAGATAACGCGCACATAATTAAAGTTTAGATACCATTTAGGTATAATAATTCACTTTTTATTTTATAAATAAAGAGATAAAGAAATAAAAAAAAATCTAGATATCGAACGAGAACTTCATTTATTCATTGATGCTTTTTTCTGTGATGGTTTAAATAAATAAATATTGCTTTAATATAATAATTTACGGGTAATTTGTTCAATTACATTAAGTGCTTTTCAAGTCAATCTCTTTTTGAATATATTTAAGTGATTGCATACTATGACAGATAGGCATATGATAAACCCAAGTTCAGTCACTATATTCATTCTTCTTTATTTATATATAAATAAATACATATGCAATCACTTAAATATATTCAAAGAGAGCACGTAATGTAAAAAATTTAAACAAATTGCCCGTAAATTATATATATATATATATATACAGTACAGACCAAAAGTTTGAAAACATATTTTTAATGTTTTTGAAAAAAGTTTCTTCTGCTCATCAAGGCTGCATTTATATGATTTACAGAAAAAAAATTTAATATTGTGAAATATTATTACAACTTAAAATAATAGTTTTCTATTTGAATATACTTTAAAAAAAATAATTTATTCCTGTGATGAAAAGCTGAATTTTCAGCATCATTACTCCAGCCTTCAGTGTCACATGTAACATCCAGTCTATCACATGATCATTTAGAAATCATTCTAATATTCTGATTTATTATGAGTGTTGGAAACAGTTCTGCTGTCTAATATATTTGATGAATAAAAGGTTAAAAAGAACTGCATTTATTCAAAATAAAAAAAATTCTAATAATATATATTCTAATAATATATTTTCTTTACTATCACTTTTTATCAATTTAACACATCCTTGCTGAATAAAAGTATTGATTTTATTTAAAAAGAAAGAAAAGAAAAAATAACTGACCCCAAATTACTGACCAGTAGTGTATATTGTTATTACAAAATATTTATATTTAAAAAACATAGCTTCTTTTTTTTTCTTTTTTTTTTTTCTTTTTATTCATCAAAGTATCCTAAAAAATCACATGTTGTGAAAAAATATTAAGCAGCAGAACTGTTTCCAACTTTGATAATGAATCATCATATTAGAATGATTTCTAAAGGATCATGTGATAATGATCCAAAAAATTCAGCTTTGCATCACAGAAATAAATGATAATTTAAAGTATAATAAATTTTAAAACAATTATTTTCATAATTATGTATCACATTCAATAATTATATATCACATTTTTTTCTGTATTTTTGATCCAATAAAAGCAGGCTTGATGAGCAGAAGAAACTTCTTTCAAAACATTAAAAATAGTAATGTTTCCAAACTTTTGGTCTGTACTGTATACAGGTCCTTCTCAAAAAATTAGCAGATTGTGATAAAGTTCATTATTTTCCATAATGTAATGATAAAAATTAAACTTTCATATATTTTAGATTCATTGCACACCAACTGAAATATTTCAGGTCTTTTATTGTTTTAATACTGATGATTTTGGCATACAGCTCATGAAAACCCAAAATTCCTATCTCAAAAAATTAGCATATCATGAAAAGGTTCTCTAAACGAGCTATTAACCTAATCATCTGAATCAACTAATTAACTCTAAACACCTGCAAAAGATTCCTGAGGCTTTTAAAAACTCCCAGCCTTGTTCATTACTCAAAACCGCAATCATGGGTAAGACTGCCGACCTGACTGCTGTCCAGAAGGCCATCATTGACACCCTCAAGCGAGAGGGTAAGACACAGAAAGAAATTTCTGAACGAACAGGCTGTTCCCAGAGTGCTGTATCAAGGCACCTCAGTGGGAAGTCTGTGAGAAGGAAAAAGTGTGGCAAAAAACGCTGCACAACGAGAACAGGTGACCGGACCCTGAGGAAGATTGTGGAGAAGGACCGATTCCAGACCTTGGGGGACCTGCGGAAGCAGTGGACTGAGTCTGGAGTAGAAACATCCAGAGCCACCATGCACAGGCGTGTGCAGGAAATGGGCTACAGGTGCCGCATTCCCCAGGTCAAGCCACTTTTGAACCAGAAACAGCAGCAGAAGCGCCTGACCTGGGCTACAGAGAAGCAGCACTGGTCTTTTGGACCAATTTTGCATGTCATTCGGAAATCAAGGTGCCAGAGTCTGGAGGAAGACTGGGGAGAAGGAAATGCCAAAATACCTGAAGTCCAGTGTCAAGTACCCACAGTCAGTGATGGTCTGGGGTGCCATGTCAGCTGCTGGTGTTGGTCCACTGTGTTTTATCAAGGGCAGGGTCAATGCAGCTAGCTATCAGGAGATTTTGGAGCACTTCATGCTTCCATCTGCTGAAAAGCTTTATGGAGATGAAGATTTCATTTTTCAGCACGACCTGGCACCTGCTCACAGTGCCAAAACCACTGGTTAATGGTTTACTGACCATGGTATTAATGTGCTCAACTGGCCTGCCAACTCTCCTGACCTGAACCCCATAGAGAATCTGTGGGATATTGTGAAGAGAAAGTTGAGAGATGCAAGACCCGACACTCTGGATGAGCTTAAGGCCGCTATCGAAGCATCCTGGGCCTCCATAACACCTCAGCAGTGCCACAGGCTGATTGCCTCCATGCCACGCCGCATTGAAGCAGTCATTTCTGCAAAAGGATTCCCGACCAAGTATTGAGTGCATAACTGAACATAATTATTTGAAGGTTGCCTTTTTTTGTATTAAAAACACTTTTCTTTTATTGGTCGGATGAAATATGCTAATTTTTTGAGACAGACATTTTGGGTTTTCATGAGCTGTATGCCAAAATCATCAGTATTAAAACAATAAAAGATCTGAAATATTTCAGTTGGTGTGCAATGTATCTAAAATATATGAAAGTTTAATTTTTATCATTACATTATGGAAAATAATGAACTTTATCACAATATGCACATTTTTTGAGAAGGACCTGTATATATATATAGTTATTTCAATTATTTCAATTATTAATAATATTAATTTACAGATTAAATCGCATTTGTGTAACTTTGACGTAACGTTTCACATGTAATGTTTATCTTGTATTTATTCCACATTTCCTTGCACTCTCTTTAGAGGACGAGGCTTCTTTTTTACCTCCTCAAGACACTTCAGATTTGTGATGAGAAAGGGATGCTATTAAACACTAGAGGGAGCAATTCGACAAACAAACACTCACTCAAGGAAATGATGGCGGGATGAGTGAAGAATTGACGAAGAAGAGATGTGGGAAGTAACTGGGAGTCATTTTTTAAACCCCATCAAACATCCTTACAACTTAATATCTCTCATATTCCCCTGGAAAATAATACATGTCCTTTTATTTCACAGCTGCTTAGGAGTTTTCATACTTAGATATGACTGTGTGTTATTTAAGGCTTTTTAAGTTAACCACAGTCCTTAATTTAGCCAACTCATAAATCCAAACAAGAATCTCAAGGCAACCTCTATGTCTATAAAATGCAAATTGTCTGGTTTTAGAAAACCTGAACCTACATCCTCTTCCTTGAAAGCAAACTGTTTCTCTTTGCATGTACTTCCTCGTGTTCTTCTAAGTATTATTTATACAGCCATCGGTTGACCTTGGGTTTCTTGATCGAGACAATGGAATGGAGTTTCCGCCATTGGTTTGCAAACCACTGCATTATAAAATCAAACACCAGGTTTACACAACTACTGTGGACCAGAAATTATTTCAAAGGAGACTGTGAATCACATAGACACATGTCACAACTGTCCAGGATGAATCTCTGAGAGTTAAAGTAATGAACAAAATTAACATTAACAAATGTGTTTCAACTAAGGTAACAAACTCAACTACATCTTGTCATGTGGGTGAGTACATTTTCTATCCCTTTAATGATATGTTGCAAATTACATAATAATGAATGATAACCCAATTGACACAAAACTTTAATTAGTCTTAAAGAGCATCCAATTAATCAAACATGCTTTATCTTTTGTACTGTATTCATAACTTTTATTATTATTATTCATATTATTATTGGGTGAGTACATTTCTACAAAAACATTGAGATGTCAGAGCCATCACAGTGTGTCATGGAACATACAAATGCTCTGTTAAAAGTATCTTAAACACAATATTAATAAAGCTTACTAGGATGGATTTTA
This sequence comes from Carassius carassius, assembly GCF_963082965.1. Taxonomy (NCBI): domain Eukaryota; kingdom Metazoa; phylum Chordata; class Actinopteri; order Cypriniformes; family Cyprinidae; genus Carassius; species Carassius carassius. The sequence goes on along the minus strand of NC_081755.1, from coordinate 40,567,644 downwards.
CACATATGTAGGTTTGACTCTCATATTTAACAAATCATAATCACCCTGAAAAGAGAGTCCTCTAAAAATACACCTAAAATGTAAGAGCCAAGTTAGATTTTGATCTCCCATGTCCAGAAGGTCCTGAGCGTACCATCTAGAGCTATTTGTCTTCGGTTCGTTCTCAAGGTCTCTGGACTTAAACACCTGTGAAACACACACATTAATGGTGAATTCCAGATTAGGATTGTAAAAATGCTCATGAAACATTAAAACATCTGCTGTTTTGAGATTGCCTAGATGTTGAGCAGGACACATAAACAAAACATTTCAAAACTCATTTGTGCAGATCTGACATTAGATGTTTTGTGCACAAACAGGAGGATCTGTACATCAATGTTTAATTTACTTAAAAGACAATGCAATGTGGTTATTTTCCATGTAGACCCATGACGCATGATAAAAAGCAAGCAGGACTCATATTACTGCAGTATCTGTAACAATAAAAAGTGGTCATGATTAGGTCTCTTGTGAAAGAGGACCAGTTACAGGAAATCCTGTCTCTGCTTTTCCTCCTGTTGGTGTTATATAGAGATATCATAGCAGCACTAACTCATGTTACGTTTTTTTTTCTTTCACTCTGGAAAGCCTATAAAGAACAGCTTTCCCAAAAACTTAACACACTTCACTCAAAACTCATGTGATTTTGTTTTATCTGCTAAACACAAAAGCCGATATTTAAAAAAAAAAAAAAAAAGTTATAGCTGCTGTTTTCCATGCAGTGAAAAAGGATGGCGATTTTCTTTTTCTTTTTTTTTTACTTCAAAGCTCTAAGCATGTATGTTAGTCCATCCCTTTCATGGGTTTTTGAAGCTTTGTGTAAAGAGCAGACTATTTGTTGTTGCGTAAATTTAAAGGAGAAGAGAGGTGAGGATCTAATCACAACATTTTACTGATGAATAAGCAAAAGAAGAACCTAAAAGAAGAACCAGGGACAGGGAACTAGAGGTCAGAGCTCGTGAACCAAGAACATATGAAACATAGGCCTATACATACAGATCAACAACTAATCTACAGAGAGGCTACAAAACCAGAACAGGAAACAGGAAACCAATTACCAAACTGAAAGGAATGTGTATCACTGTGTCATTTCTAAATGCCACTAACACTTGTGAAAGGAAGTGTTTTAAGAAAAAGTGAAGGTTTTGTGATACTATTGAATTCAAAGTTTCAAAATGTTATCTTTTAATGATTTTGTGGTGATATAAAAAGTACACATGATTTTGTTTATAATTTAAACTGTAATGTTTTTTTTAGTATTACACTTAATACATTTTATAAGTACTAAATTGCTACTTCATTTCAAATGTGTCCTTACACTTACATTTAAATAAATGGCATTCCAGTTACAAGACATTAAAGTATATTTTAGTTTACCATCAAATGCTTGTTAATGCATTCTGCCGTGCACTTTAAGCATATTTCAAAGACAACAGAAGTAATTATGAAATTAAATATAAAAATGCACTCATGTCCTACATAAGAGACAAGAAACACTCTAAAGTTCAGCTAATTTTATTTAATATAAATTTAAACTATAATAATTTCCTTAAATTGCAATTAACACTGCAATGGGGAAGTTGTGGCCTAGTGATTAGAGAGTTTGACTCCTAACCCTAGGGTTGTGGGTTCAAATCTCAGGCTGGCAATATCACGACTGAGGTGCCCTTGAGCAAGGACCAAACCCCCAACTGCTCCCCGGGTACTGCAGCATAAATGGCTGCCCACTGCTCTGGTTGTGTGTTCACGGTGTGTGTGTGCTCACTGCTGTGTGTGTGCACTTTGGATGGGTTAAATGCAGAGCACGAATTCTGAGTATGGGTCACCATACTTGGCTGAATATCACTTTCACTCACTCACTCATGAAGAAGTGTTTGAAAACATGATTATAATTTCTGAAAGTAGTATTCTTTTTAAACCTGCAAAAGTGTACTTCTTGTTCACAAGGTTTGTATGCTATCTGTTGAAACAAAATGTGTGGAATGTCTTATCTTTTGGGAGTATCTGTTTTTGGGAGTATCTGTACACTGAGGGGATCAGCTCGGTGAATGGTACTACAATGCTACACTGGCCACAAAAAATAAAAAATAGTTTTAGGGCTTCGTAAGCTTGGGGCAGTGCATGAAAGAAGTAGGTGGTATATGATTTTGATGTTTGTAGCGGTTGAGGTCTGTTTGCATCTTTTGCTTTTTAAAATGCTTTACTCTTCAAAGTCAAATATTTAAGCTTCACTTAATTTTAACTAGGTTTAAAACTAAAATATTGACAACTGAAAACTTCTTGTGTTGCTAAATTATAATTAGCTAAGCAATGATCAATAATTTAAAACTGAGTGGGCAAACGAGTATTAGTTGGGACTGATATTAAAGGGATAGTTCACCCAAAAATGAAAATTCTGTCATTAATTACTCGCCTTCATGTCTGTCTAAACCTGTAAGACCTCGGTCTTCAAAACACAAATTAAGATATTTTTGATGAATTCCCAGAGCTTTCTGACCCTGCATAGACAACAATGTAATTACCACAATCAAGGTCCAGAAATGTAGCAAGGACATTGATAAAATGATGCATGTGACATCAGGGGTTCAACTTTAATTTTACGAAGCTGTAGGAATACTTTTTGTGCACAAAGAAAACAAAAATAATGACTTCATTGAACATTTTATCTCTTCCGCGTCACCATATAGCGCCATTTTGCAGAGTATCCACTGAACGTAAACAGCGTATGCTGCTCTGTGTCAGCTGCGTTACGCGCATACATTTTCTACATTGTTTACGCTTGGATTTAAACAAAGAAAACAAACTGTTGAAATTATGTTTTCTTTGCACACAAAAAGTATTCTCATAGCTTCGTAAAATTACAGCTGAACCCCTGATGTCACATGGACTATTTTAACGATCTCCTTGCTATGTTTCCGTGCCTTTATTGTGACAGGATCCTGGCTGTGTGTGGGAGGGTCAGAGAGCTCTTGGAATTCATCCAAAATATCTTAATTTGTTCTGAAGATAAACACACGTCCTAAAGGTTTGAAACGACATGAGGGTGAGTAATTAATGACAGAATTTTTGGGTGAGCTATCACTTTAAGAGAGAACTCAAGTAACTAAGTGCATCATGTTGCCTTGATTAGAAAATACATTAATATTTAAATTTCTAGTGCTTTATTGCTCTCACCTTTGGATTTGTGCTTGATGACAAACTGTTTGCTCTTTTTCCCCAGGATATTGGATGCAGTGCATGTATATAGTCCTGGGCTCAAAGATGCAGCTGTCAAAACAGGCTGATCAGCCTTCTCCTGAAGGTTTGAGGAGGACCAGACATACACAGGAGGTGGGTTACCCTCCGCAGTACAATCCAGCACCGTTTCACTATCCACACTGATGTCCAGTGTCTCTTCCTCTGGTCTGCGGAAGATCGGCGGGTCTGATAAAAAACAAAATTGAACAAAGGTTTAACATTAATAGCTAAAATGTCTTCACTATTGAGTATTGATGACTTTATTCACCTACATTGAACAGCAATGTTGAGAACATCAGACTGAACTGTTGGAGGAGGTTGAGGTCCTTCCGCTCCCAGTTCCAGCTGTGCTTCACACCTGTATTGAGCTCCATCATCAGCTCTGTTTGGGACAATCAGCAAGGTGGAGGACACCTGGACTGGTGTTGCAGGGGATAACTCTGAGAACGAGTGGTTGTAAACCTCAGTTTTTCCTCTGTACCATCGCAAAACAAGGTACTGGACAGGTGCGACGTTCTGCACCTCACACTGTAGCTGGTACTCTCTTCCTTCCGCCACTGGACTGCTGTGATTTACTAAATTTATGGATACACTGTCTGGTTTCTCTGCGTGAAGACAATTTCAAATTTATACAAAGGCATTTAATGTTCAAAAAACATATTAGTTTAGACCAGTTTGGACCAGCTTAAATTCCAAAGTGGTTTTGTTTTAGATGATTAGTCCTGGTCTGTTTCTGGCACAAGCTGGTTATTGTTGCAGGTCAACCTGTTTTACCAGTGTAACCATGTTAAAAGCCACTTGGTAACCAAAAGTATAGTTTGCACCAAAATGACAACTGTGCCATTGTTTAATCACCCTCATTATTCCTTGATGATCTTTTTCTTCACCAAATCTCTTGAAATTTAAATTCTGCTTATGTTCCCAAAAATGCTGCCACTCAAGACTCAGAAAAATGTTTCGTAACATTTTCAAAGTAATATGTGCATTGAGTAGCACTTAAAGTTCAGTTTTATCTGAAACAGATGAACTTTCCTCTGGAAATGCTTTATCACATTGGTTGTTTTATGTTTCATGACAGTTCAGAAATTAAATGTAATGATGATTAGTGCTGAACTGTTAATATGATCACATACACCCTAAACCCTACCATAAACCTAACTAACCAGTGTTGTTAACAAAAGAAAGTGTGAGAAGAGAAACAAACACATTTGCTGAAGCAACAATGCCATTGTAGCTTGCTTCTACAAGTCACATGCCTTGTGTTTCATGAGACTCATACCGCAAATGCAGTGCTATACCAGGTGACCAATTTCACCAAGCCAGAAAAGCCACACATATGAGACTGGTTATGTGATTAAATGCCAAAACCTATAATGTGTAAGAAACCATGTGAAAATCAGTCTATAAGAATGGATAATCTGCGTTTGGTCCAATTCTCGCTACTAGCAAACCATTAACTAAGACTTGTGCCTCAATAAAATTGGCTGCTTCTTTAGTTAGTTGTTAAGTTTAGGTATTGGGTAGGATTAGAGATGTAGAATATGGTCATGCAGAATATGTGCTTTATAAGTATTAATAAACAGCCAATATGTTAATCATCGGCATTCTAAAAAGCAGCTTATTAATAGTGAGAACTGTTCGCTATACTAAAGTGTTACCGATACTAAGCTGGTCATTTGAAGCTAGATGCATCTAATCAACTCTGATTTTTATTTCTTCAGGAGATTGTTTTAAATAGTGTACTTACTGTATAGAACAAGGTTGAGTTTTTCCTCACACTGTCTGGGTGCAGTGAAAAAAACACCATAGCAGATTGGCTCCTCAATCCAGTCAGTCAAACTGTCCACCCGCCACTGAACGCTGAGGTCATTCTGAGTTTGCGATGCGGCAATGACCGATTCCCATCCCAGCACGCGCACTGGACGCGAGGCCACACAGCTGACCGACACCGGATCCCCAAATTTCACCACTACTCTGGAGGGAGATATCTCTAGCGAGCAACTGTCAGTGGACACTGAAGGAGGTGTGAATCAGAATCAACAGTTTCACAAAATGCTGGGTTGTTTCGACCCAACTTTGGGTCAAACATGGATTGGGACCCCAAAGCTGGGTTAAATGTGGATATGGAACCCCCAATGTTGGGTTAAATTTTTACATTACATTTTTAACCCAAAAGTTGGGTTAGTAAATATTTGACCCCAAGTTGGGTTGAAACCACCCAACATTTTTTTTTGTAATATGCTATTTATAGAAAATGTAAACGCTATTTGAACACAATTATTCTGCAGTAAGCCAAATTTTATTTTTTTCTAAGAAATACTGATGTAAAAAAAATGTAAAGAAAAGTTTTGAATGAATTTTAAAAACTTCCAGAAACATTACAGTTCAGTTCAATAAGTTTTCTTGGGAAGTATATGCACCTCAAAACAGTTTACTCTCAACTTAACCTGAAATATTACTAAACAATTAATGTTATTTTGACAGAGAAACATCTTACCTATTCCGATAATGGACAGACTGAGGAAGCAAAAGAGATTGTTCTTCATTTTGATGAAAATGGTTGAAATCTGCTATAGTCCGCACACAGAGGCGAAAGGAATTCCGACTTGGTCTTGCTTGGCAACTAAAAACAGTGAACAGTGACAGCCAACAAAAGCCTTGTACTGAAGGGCCTGGAGGGGGATTGAAGTAGTGGGCCTCATTACAATCAGCTCTCCCTCTTCTCACACCTCAGTATTTCTCATCCTCTCTCTCCTGTATCTTGTGAAACTGTCCTTTTATATCACATTTGAGTCACACAGCCTACTGAAGCATTACCACATTAGAATGGCTCTTTAATCTTATAATCGTATTTGTGTTTTAACTTGTACTTGCTAAATGCAATAAATAGTTAAATGGCTCATGTTTATTGTTTTAGTGGATCACTGCATTAATCACACATAAACTATGTTTTAACTGATTGTGCACATTTAATTTTCATTATTTCATTCGTGTACCCATACCGTCTTGTTAATTTTTAAACAAGCTTATATGAGTAAAGAGCTACTGAGCTCCAGATATAGCTGTCTTAAAATGCTTCACTGCAGCGAGGTTGCTATGCCAACACTCACTCGCAGAGGTTTTGGCAGACTGAAGTCACACAGGTCACCGTGTTAAACACACAAAAGCGACACAAAGAAGACCTGGTTTAAAAAAACAACAACAACATAAGGATCAGATTTTATGTGTTTCCCTACTTCCTTGAATTGATATGTTTCCCTACTTCCTCAAAGTCACACCACAGTGACTTTGAAAGATTCATGGGTCCCACTTTATATTAGGTGGCCTTTACTACTATGTGCTTACACTTGAATTAATCATTTGGCACAATGCACTACATGTTTTGTTGTACTTAAAAAAAAAATACTTCATGTATTTAAACCTGTAATTAATTTCTGTAATTACATTTATAATTACACTGCTGACCCATCCTTTACAGGGAGCCATACCACCAAACCTATCCTATCTACCTATCTATAGCAGCAAAAGTGCAATGCAACATGAACATAATAACTATAGTAAGTACTTGTTGTTTTATGTAAGTAGTACGTCACCTATATTAGGCCACCTAATATAAAATGGAAAGTAATTTGTTTGGGTTTTAAAAAAAGGGGTCCTATGATGCTTTTATAAAAAAAGATTATTATTCTGTGTAAGTGAATATGCTGACATGCTTTAATGTTCAAAAAACACATTATTTTTCAAATACTGTACATTATTGTAGGTCCTCTGCCTTGCCTCTCTCAAACACATTGTTTTCTACAAAGTCCCTCCTTCAGACAAACACAGTCTGCTCTGATTGGCCAACTGACCCAGTGCATTGTGATTGGCTGAACACAGCAAGCACTCGTCGCCAATGTACGTAATGCCCCTTTCCATAATCGTGAGCTTCATCTTTGAAAATAAATATGAAGACAGTTAATAATGTCGTAAGTTTTACCATCAGTTCAAGCCCAAAAGAGGAACAGAGTGGTGTGACAGACACAGTGATGAAACTCGTGTTTGCAGTACACAAGCCACAGACGATTAAGACAGTTGACTCCACTGTGTGACACTGTCTCTCTCTCTCTCTCTCTCTCTCTCTCTCAAAACTCCATTTGAACTTTCAGTAGCAAATACTTAAACTAATAACAAAACATATTAACAGTAGCTGATTGAGAAGTGCCAATTTGTTGTAGCAAAGTCAGAATGACCTCTTCTCCTAGGTTCACGAAATGGTTGTCCATAAAATGCGTTGCTGTTCTGTTGTAATAATCTTAAATATTCCTAAATGTATCTACTTTCAGAAGGCTAAATAAAGTGCTTTTGCTTTCTCCTAGATACACACAGCGTCTCCCTGACATGGCTGCTTCAACACTTACTGCGGTTACTGAAACCAAGCCTTCTTTCTTTGCGTGAACATTTGAATGGCATTAAGCAAATATTTCCACATAGTGATGTAGATATGTGGGGCGTGTTTGAACGGGCCGTTATAGGGGGTGTGGACGAGTCTTGACTTTGATAAAGAATATCTCTTTGGATTTGAGACTTTAGTCTTTGCAACTTTAAAGATCTTCTTCATGCACCAAGAGCGTATGACACTCCAAAGAGAAAGGAAAACTTGAAATCACATCATTTGACCCCTTATAAAGTAAATATTATAATATTGACACATTATAAAGTAAACTAGGTTTGTTTTAGGCTCAGACAGTCAGGGTGGTTGTTTACTGGCCTAAGTCAAAAGAGCCCACTCACAAGTAGTGTGATATATGGCAAATTCACACTGTGGTTAAGGCTTTGTTGTGATTAACACAATCTTCTAAATATAACACTGAGTCATTTTAAGGCTCCACCTTGTCACAGTTTCCACTGATACTCATCAAGCACATTTCCCCTAACACGCTGAAACTGAGCAAAATGAGAAAAAAATGAGAAGGAAATACAAGCCGAAGAAGACAACATTTATTTTGCTGCTGTTCAACTACACAAAATACATTTTTTTTGTGTTTTCCAAAACATCCTAAAGGGTTGCCGGTATAAAAAAGGATGTACATGGGGGGAAAGCTGTCAGAGGAGGGGGCTGAGGGGAAATTAAATGTCCCTGTGCAGTCAGAGTGCTCATCTTGTGCTCAGCTCACATTCACACCCATTACAGAAGATTTTTAAAAGCAACTCTGTGCAATGAATACACAGTGCAGTGAATATACATATATGCTAAATACCTTCCAAATGCCGTGTTACAATGTGGCAAACCATATACTAGAATACTAATGCAATATTGTAATGTTTTCACATTTGCAACTTTATATACCCTCATATTAATTCAGAGACAAAATGGAATACTTGTTCTCTAAAATGACTTTGTCATACAGCAGTGAGGTCAAACTTAGGAGAACAGTAAAAAATGGAAAAATCCAAAAGAACATTCATGAAAATGCACTTTCCAGTTATCTTCAGATGTTAATTTCATGCTAAAGGCAGGAATTTATTTATAAATAAAAGTGATGTGTTGTACTGGTTCCCAATGACTTCAATTATGAACCACAAGTCAACACATTTTTATGAATTCCCAGCAGAGTAAAAAGAAAGGAAATACAAATCGGCGACTAACTATCTCTGTTGTGTGACTATTAATTAAATGACACTAATCAATGCAACCGACAACTGGAAAACAGTGAGAACAGTCCAGAATGTGGGACGAATACCTGTGGAAGAAAAGCAGTGTTAAAACACTTAAGGGTTTTTAATACACTTAAAGGCTCTTTGTGGAACCATAGATGCCAAAAAAGAACCTCCATTTTTAAGAGTGTACGAAAGAGTGACTCTGGTTTTACACCCAGAAATCAAACATAATGTATAAAATAACACCCAAACCAACATTTCGAGAACCCCCCCCCCCCCCCCATAGATAATGTCTTAAATATGCACGCATTAATGAGAGCAAAATAATACACATTCAAAAAGAACATATATTGTAAATTTGAAATATATTCAGATATAAACAAAACAATAAGTAATGCAATTTCGAGTTTTACAAAGATCAGATGCTATAATATTTTCATTCATAACCCACCTGTAGATTTAAGGTTGAACACTTTACTGTCACTTCCCAGGATGTTTGTGGCGGTGCACGTGTATTTTCCTGGACTGAGTTTTGAGGTCTCGATCACTGAGGAGCTGATCTTCTCTTTCAGTTGATCTGAGGACCATTTGTAGTCTGGAGCCGGGTTTGCCTTCACTGTACAATCTAGCATGACTTTATCATCTTTAATGATGGTCTCGGTTGATCTGGAGTGTCGTGGTTTATCTGAAGAGGACAGAGATACATTTATCAGCACAACAGCATCATGATGAGCAGCTGTTATTAACAGATCATTAAAAATACAACTGAAAACTTTTTATCTGTGTTCATTCAATTCATATATACAGTATCATATTTAAGTAAATATGCAAATATCTGTGTGTGATTAAATATGACAGTTGCACATCTTTCACACTAGAAGGCCCTACAGAAAATATAAACTGAATTATATGGCTAGCTTAGCAATAATAAACTTACAGTATACTTCGACATTAAGAGGTTCTGATAAGTTTTTTGGGGGAGGTTGAGGTCCTTCTGCTCCCAGATTCAGCTCTGCTTCACACCAGTACTGAGCTCCATCATCAGCTCTGTCTGGACGGATCAGGAGTCTGACAGCTTTATTTACTGGAGTCTTGTCAGTGTCACTGAAGATGGTTTGATTCAGCAGAGTCTGATTTTTGTACCATTTGACAGTGAGATTCTGAACTGGAGCCACATCATGAACGTCACACTGGAGCTCATACTGCTGTCCCTCTACCATTGTTTCTGTGCGATTCACAGTGCTAATGAACACACTGTCTGGAGTCTCTGTGGAGGAAGATTTACACACTCTGAAATCTGCTGTGATGAATGTACATGTATTAGATATTTCTGAGAATGAACAGAAAAAATATCAGTAACTGAGAAACTCACTGTAAACGGTGACCGGGAGCTTTACTACACACTGATTACCATCAATTAGATTTATGTAGCAGAATGGATATATGTCCCAGTCTGTCAGTTCTGACACTCTCCATGTGATCAGATTCTGGTTTCTGGTCATAGGCACTCCTCCCTCACTGGCTTCCCATCCCATCCCTTTATGTGCGACTGAAGTGTTACAGTTAACTTCAACAGAACCGCCGTGTCTCACAACAACTCTCTGTGGGTTGAGCTGAAGAGGACATTCATCTTCTGCACCTGTAACACATTGAGAAGGATTTTAATTAAACAAAGCTCACAAAAAACAGCTTTTCAAACATTTAATCAATTAATTGCACAATTCTATCGTCTATATAAACTATTCATTCACAGTACAGGTATATGCGTTTCATAATGCTATTAGTCTTTTCAAAATATCTCTTTCATTTAAAAAGTGAAAGTGAAAGTGACTTAGTATTAGACTTAATGAGTTAATGCATTAAAATGGTTAATCAATGGATCATTTGGCGCTTCAATGCATTTATAGTTATCAGTTCTAGAGATTTGTATTTTATAGAATTGGGCCAAGAACATTTATTTAATAGCTTGATAAAAAACAAAAGTTGGCACACCATAGTCCCTAAAAAAATCTAAACTATTATTATTGGACTTCACACAAGGTAATGTTTCAAGCTAACAGGCTCTTTGTCAGACAATAAAAAATTATTTAAATCATGCCTTTAAGTGATTAATCAAGAATCACATGAACTTAGAAGAAGGACAAAAAAGATAATGAACTGATAATGGCAAAGGAAAAGTACAGTAAAAGTCAAATTCAAAACATAATGCAAACAATGAAGCCTGCAAAATTGAATTTATACCATAATAATAATAATAATAATAATATCTTAAAGAAACGGACAGATATGGAAATCTTTATTTAATCCCTTAGGGGTTCAGTGAATTCTCTCATATAAAAAATAAATTATTACTCTCACCCTCCACGCAGTGGATATTGGACTAATTCCTTTCATACATTTTGTAGGGTATTTTATTAAACTCATTAATTCTGTGACATGACTCTTCGTTTTTCTGTGACTATGGATGTTGTATGTCTATATATAAATGTTTTTATTTTTATTTATATGGAATAGTATTGAATCTCAGTTGTTAGAGTTTCATAGACTGGTTAATGATCACTACAGACCATGAAATTCACCTCTGAATTCCTTTAGGATAAAATTTATTTTCTGCATCAGTTCATGAAACCAGATTTCCTTTCCTTGATCGTAACACATTGTTGCATGTTACATCTTATCATCCTGAGTCATTAAAATGCTCTTTACCTATTTATCAATTCAGTTGTGTAATAACGTCATATTTGCAGTAGAGATGTTGACTTTCAACATCAAGCAGCAATTTTTATCTGAAAGGCTTAGAGCAAGAATCTTTTTCTTTCACTTTATTTATTCCTTCCCTTTCTAGCTTGTATACTTATTTGAACAAAGTCTGAAACTTGGCATTACGAGCACTTCCTGTGTCTGTTTGCCTCTTACTTTATGTATTTCCCACGTGTAAGTCGCTTTGGATAAAAGTGTCTGCAAAATTACTAAAATGTAAATGTAAGAGCATACAAACATGGATTCAGCCTGCCATTTCATGGATAGCCAATGTCACAATGTGAGTGTCAGAAAACCAAATGAAAATAAAGTGAACTGTTATATTCAGTAATCTCTGGAAATGAAGACCACACAAGCAGAAATACTGGAATATTGTGAACAGGGAGTGACCCTACTCTTAAAAATGTTTAGAAAAAACACTCCGTGTGGTTTATAACAGACCATAACCTTCTGATTTGAGCAGATTTAACCTCTCCCTCTATTTTTTTTTTAAATAAGGTTCCCTTTGGCAAGTTTGGATGTGGTTACCTTTAACAATGTGATTTTACCTATTAAACTTAAACTTTCAAACATTCTCATACTGCAAAATAATAATAATATGCTAATTAAAAAGAGATAGGCCTACTATTTCAAGTAAAAACGGCACTTTTTTTTTTTTTTGGGGACTTTTTGAAATTCAGTTTCTATGTAGCCTCGGTACATAATTATTCAAAGGTCCATGGCATGGAGGCGACATAATATTTTTGAGATTTTTTGTATTTACACATTAGATAGCTCTTAGGGGATTAAATGGAGATATTGATATTTGTTGATTAATCACTTGTAGCCCAAGTATAAAGACATGTTTGAAATCATTTTTTATTGCCTGATGAAGAGCCTGTTAGCTCGAAATGTTACCTTGTGTGAACAATATTAAATTATTTTGCATTTTTGGAGCCTATGGTATGCCGAGTATTATTATTATCATTAATATCAACATCATCTATGTCCAGTACATGATTTTAAACATTTTGTCCTTTGATGTGTGTGCTTTGGTTCCGTTTTTGCTTATGGCTTGAGAAAATTGTTTTGTTTGCTGTAGAAGCCTGTCTATTTTCAGTATCCTCACATGCAACAAAAAGCAAACATAAATAAAGATAAGTAATAAAGTTAAAATCATTTAATCTCCAAATAAAGTAATAGCTAACATTTAGGATCATTTCAGATAAACAGATCTTTGCACTTCAGGCGTTAAACAAATAAAACATACAAACCTGTGAGACTCACAAGCTGTGAAACTGCGAAGAGATAAACAAATCCAATTAAATGTTGAAACATGTTCAGCGTTCTCAAGGAAAAGCAAATGAAGAGAAAATATGCAAATAAGATCCAACTTTATGACTGTAACTCTAACTGTATGGTTTTGTGACTGAAAAGCTGCACCTCGAGCACATGTTAATGAGAAGAAAAGAGGAAGAATAACAAACCCCACCCCGGAAAAAAAGAGATTTCATTTGACTCATCCTGTCAGTGGATGGCAGTTGAATGAAAGCAAAGGAGAAACTAAAGGAACTCTAATAACCAGAATTCTTGTGATGAGTTGAAGTTAAGATAACCTCAGTATCGTACCAAAACAGCAACCATGAATTTTGCATAAATTCTTCTATTCAGAATCTAGTCGCTTGTTTCAGTATAAAAGAAGTTCATAAAGTGTCACTCTAGTAAAACTGAACTAGTGAAAAAATGAACTAGTTTATTTGGGCTTTTCTAAGTGTTCTGGTTGTTCTTCAGCTTTAGAATCACTCTAGAATTGTTTTAAATGAGAAGCTCCACCATTTCCACAGAAACTCACAAAGGAAATTTCCCTCAAGAAACTGAGCAAAATCAGAACAATTAACACTGAGAAAGTAAACAACTTTAAAGAAGTCAAAGGTTTTTTTTTTTTTTTTTGTTTAAAGCAAATGTTCACGTATTCTCCAGCAATTCATGTGTTCTCAGCTGGTTTTGCTTGCAGGACCCAGATTTTATGCTGGAGACAAAGTGGCAACCCATTACCTCTACAAAAGTTTTTACCTTACAAGCAAACATTGTTTTTATTTTTATTGTAAATTATTTTTTAATTACCATGACCTGGTAACAACAGTTAAATGTGAGCCAATTCATCACAATTAAATCATCACAATTAAAAGAACCAAAGACTTAAACTACTTCAGTCTGTGTGAATTGAATTTATTTAATACACGAGTCTCACAATTTGAGTTGAATTACTGAAATAAAGGAACTCTTCCATGACGTTCTGATTTATTGAGATTCACCTGTACGGAAACAATGTATGCAATGCATGTAGGCAGATACATTGTTTCACGAGTTCACCCTTACATCTAATCTGAAGGCGAATAGTAGGCATATTTTGGCTTGCTGTCCTGGGGGAGGGGTCCAGGCCCGGAGCATAGACCGAACCCAAATAACTCCCCCTATCCCTAATTTGGGATAAATAGATTAGAAGTGAAGAGTTGGGGTGGAGGAGGTATGCCGAAAAACTGTCGTGGGACAGGAGGTAGGAAGACTGAATATATATATACACACATACACACACGCTTGTGTGGTAGTTAAGATGATTAGCTAAACGAGATGCACCTGTGCCAAATTGGATGATTATCTGATCGTGCTCCTCCCGAACTTTGTTAATAAAACCACATTTATGTTCAGATCAAAATCCAATGAAGTTTACTTCACTTCGGAACCCTCATTCAAGGTTTCAAGCTATAGGCCACATCCTGCAGCGTCTTCTCACACACACAAAACTTACTAGACAAGTGTGAAGTGTGCCTAATTGCAAAGGAGAAATCAGTTTGGTCCTGATTGTGGTATGATAGAAGACAGCCATTTGATTTCATTGAGTGTGTATGTGTATGTGTCATGTCCTGGCCACACAACTGATCGCTTGAATGATCATTATTGAAAATAAATATTAGTCCATTTATTCTAAGCAAATGCAAGCAGCTCTTAAAAATATTAACACAAATACAGCCATGTTCTCTGTTGATTTGTATCTGTGGTCATCTGCTGGCAAAAATATCATGTATATATAATTTGGGTTCAGAAGATGAATGAATGTCTTACTGGTTTGGACATGAGGAGAGTATAGTTAGTGACAGAATTTTATTTTTTTTGGTGAACTATCCCTTTAATTTGAGGATAACATGGAATATTATACTTTTAAAATATGTCACACAACAGGGCAATTTAAAATCAGTGAGGACAGAAGGGCGTTAAATACAACAATATAGTGACAGACAGTTACAGTATATGACATACTGTATTTTAACCTTTATAAGTGTGATGTTTTAAAACAGTTGTGCATTAACATGCATTTATGACAGAAAATTAAATAACATATAACAATACATTTATTTTAATGCAAGGATAAATACTGTAATGAGACACTGTGGTCCAAAAGCACACCTTTTGTTAATAAAAGGTTAATTTCTTAGTTTAAACCCTCAGTCATTAGGAATCACAGTTAAAGAAAGAAGAGCAGAGGTTCACAGGGACTCATTCATTTTTCAGTTCAGTTTCAATTTATGTTTTTTGCATTTTACTTGACAAAATCAAAAAACTGCCCTGGACACCTGTCACACTGGTATGTGTGTGTGTGTGTGTGTGTGTGTGTGTGTGTGTGTGTGTGTGTGTGTGTGTGTGTGTGTGTGTGTGTGAGTGAGTGATTGAATATGCTTGTTCCATTTTGCATTTGTGCTCTCGTATCAGTCCTTCATTTAGTGGAAATTTTAATATTTATGCCAGATTTGCTGATTTTATTTGCCAATTTCTATAAAATGCTCTCTATTGCAGTCGTGTGTGTGTGTGTGTGTGTGTGTGTGTGCATGATATAGAATGTTCGTTCCAATTCGCATTAGTGTTTTAGATCCAGGCCTTTATAAAAATGTAAAACATTCCAGATTTATACTGTTTTTTTTTTATTTTATTTTTTTGATAAATTAAACTTTTAATGTGGGTTCAATACGACCCCAAGGACCTTAAACAGCATTTTTTATGCACACTTTTAGAACAACAAAAACAAGTCCAGATTTTTTTGTGCATGTTTAGACAGATTATTTAGGAAAAGTCACAGAATTTCATGTCCCTGAGAAGAAATTTATGAAAATACAAATGGGGTCAGCTGGACCCCAAGGACTAATTAAGGTTTTTAATGTAAGTTTGTCTTTATTGATTCTGTGCTTTTATTAAAAAATAAATAAAACAATGAACCACAAACGAAGCATTTGTTTTAAAAGAGGGAAAATACCTTATTTATTTGGGTTACAACCCAAGCAGGCTATAGCCTATCTGTCTTATTCATTTTGTTAAAGGGTTAGTTCACCCAAAAATCAAAATTATGTCATTAATAACTCAACCTCATGTCGTTTCAAACCTGTGAGACCTCCGTTTGTCTTTGAAACACAGTTTAAGATATTTTAGATTTAGTCTGAGAGCTCTCTGTCCCTCCATTGAAGCTGTGTGTATGGTCTACTGTCCCTGTCCAGAAAGGTAAGAAAAACATCAAGTAGTCCATGTGACATCAGAGGGTCAGTTAGAATTTTTTGAAGCATCGAAAATACATTTTGGTCCAAAAATAGCAAAAACTACGACTTTATTCAGCATTTTCTTCTCTTCCGTGTCTGTTGTGAGAGAGTTCAGAACAAAGCAGTTTGTGATATCCGGTTCATAAACGAATAATTTGATGTAACCGGATCTTTTTGAACCAGTTCACCAAATCGAACTGAATCGTTTGAAACGGTTCGCGTCTCTAATACGCATTAATCCACAAATGACTTAAACTGTTAACTTGTTTAATGTGGCTGACACTCCCTCTGAGTTCAAACAAACCAATATCCTGGCGTAATGCATGCACTCAAACAGTACACTGACTGAACTGCTGTGAAGACAGAACTGAAGATGAACACCGAGCCGAGCCAGATAACGAACAAAAGACTGACTCGTTCTTGAGTCAAGAACCGGTTGCATCGGTTTTCAGTTTTTTTGTTCCTGAAATCCACACTTTTGAAATCAAGATAATCAAAGGTAATCAAATCAAGCACTACCTAATAAAAAATGTTTCACTGATAAAGGGTTTTGTAAAAAAGATCATGTTGGTGGATATTCTACTAATTTTAAAAACATGTGCAATGGGTATAAACAATCTGGTCCCATATTGATTTGGAAGTATGTTTCTTCCAATATTTAGACTGATTTCATTGAGATTGTTCATGGTGTATAAATCTCTGTTTGCCATTTGTTGTTCATATAGGAATTTACTTTAATAATGTATTTAATAATTTACTTACAACAGAAATCCTTTAACATGTGCTTGCTTGTGTTGATCAGTAGGTCTATCCCTAAACACATATACAATTAAACCCCATTACGACAATCCCTAACCATGACACTATATAAATTATTTTACATATGTAACGTTAATTCCACGCTAAAACGTACCTTTCTGAAAATCGTTTATGTTTCAGTGACGCTTTAACGCGAAACAGGAAACTCGTGAATATTCATGTATCCTCCGCCAAGTGTCACCGAGGCGTCAAGGAAGTCGACCGGAAGTTGAAGTCGGCCGGGTGCCGCCATCTTGTAGCAGAACTTCACTTGCGTTAGCAAACCCTTTGACCTCCCATTCATTTTGGCGTCACTTTGACAGCGAATAACTTTACATCTGAGGCGTTTAAAGACTCCATTTGTCCATTATTTATTTCTAAAGATACACAACAATGTATAAAGGGCTCCATTACCTTCTATGTTACATTATGGCCCCGTAGAAACAGTTTTTTGTAAAAATAGGCTAACGACTGCGTCATAACCACGCGACTCTCTGTCGCATTACCGTACAGACAGGAGAAGCTCGCAGGCAATTAACTTAATATGGCGTACTGGCATTACATTTTAAAATACTATACAAAATAATTAATCAGAATACTTACTCCTGCTCACTCACGCCAAAGAACTCCCCGCTCAAGCTCGCCGTCTCTGCAAGATTAACGATGGCAGTTTGCACGCACAGCCACTAGAAGCTTTACAAATGTCAGACAGGTTGCTGACGTCTAAAAACGCTAAAAATGGGCTTCACTTGTCTCAATTGAGTTCCAATGGGGTCGCTGTGTCCATTTCTTTTACTGTCTATGGCTTCTCTTGTCTCAATTGACTTCCAATGGGGTCGCTGTGTCCATTTCTTTTACTGTCTATGGTGTCACCGAAAATCTCAGACACCGAGGTCGCGTCCGAAATCGCATACTTCCATACTATATAGTAGGCGAAAAACAGTATGCGAAGCCAGTAGTATGTCCGAATTCTTAGTATTCGAAAAACAGTAGGCGAAATGTACCCGGATGGCCTACTACTTCCGCCCGAATTCCGTAGTATGCATAGGATGGGCACTACTCTATACCATGAGGCCACGGGAGAGGACTCGTCATACTCATATTCGAAAATAACGGAAAATCGTGACGCCGCTGTTTTGAAGTGTAAGTACCTTATGGATAAACGCTGTTCATTGTGGTTAAAGTGTAACGTTACTTGTTTAACATAATCCAAGTAAACGACTGACTTGTTAAAGTTTTACACATTGTAAACTGATGAGACTATTTTGTAAATTGAGTTTAAAAACATGTTTAATAATCATTATCGATCAGAGGCTGTGCCTCAGCTTGTTAAGGCTGCTTTCTACAGACGGCTCGTTAAGTAATTTAATGAGATAAAGTTAAAAAAATTTAACGAGTTAATTTACATTTTACTAGTGTTGATAAAAATTGTTGGATACCTTAACTTAACTTAATAGGTGCCTCAGTTTGATCATAAATCATCAGTAATGTGTAAATCCTGTTCTGATGTTACAGAGACTGATGAAACCCTACTCACTGGAAAGCATAATTCAGTAAGTATATAAATTAAATTTAATCTTAACTACACACACTCTTTACATGTATTTATGTTAGGATCATCAATGATTTATGCTGTTTTTTTATTATAATATGAATTTCCAGGTATTTCCAGTTGCTATTTTGTCAGTTGCAAAGTGCTTAATAGCAAATATCTTTTGTAGCAGTTGTGTGCACACTGATTTTGCAGCAGTTTCTAGTTGTTTTTTAAACAAGCAACATCTTAACATCTGAAGAATGTTGTCTTGAGAATGGGTGCCACACTTTAGAGAAATACCCATACACCAAGTCACATTTAAAATTATTCTCTCTATTTATTTATTTATTTATTTTTCATTTCTACATGGATAAGAGCACAAAGCTTCAGACAAAACCACATTAACATTTTCATAAAGTAGTATAATAGAGCTTAAAGCAACACCAAAAGGGAATTTCTTAAGACGTTTCTATAATAATGTCAGGAAAATAAACTTCAGCAGCTTCAGTTCAGTAACTGTATGTGTACAAGATGAGGACTTTACATTTGGGTATCAAAAATGAGTGAAAAACAGTGGAAATCTAAAATTTACCCCAGGGATACAGTAATACAATTGTAAAATTAAACTTGTAAATATGTTGGTATGATATGTTATGTGATATGTTGCTAGATTTTCAAATAACTGTAATATTAATTCCCAGTTATGAGTGTAATATATTTATGTGTATATATAAATACACACACGTTTAAATTTAACTATTTACATGTGTATTTATACATATTTATGTGATTTTATAGTGTATATATATATATATATATATATATATATATATATATTTCTTAAATAACTTATATATGTATATCTCGATTTGACAGTCTTAAAATTACCTTCATAACTTACAGAAGCTTAAACAATAGCACTATGAGAACATGAAGTGATTTGCAGAGTCTTAACCTGTTCAATTGTCCTACAGGTAATCCTGCTCTTGAAGAGCTGCATACGGTCATCTGGTGTGACACAGCTGTGCTCAGATTGTCCCACACATGCTCTCCTGTGCTGGCTTCTGTGTTTTGAGGTTCCAGTGTATCATCGTCATGATCCTCTACAATTTGTGGATCCGCAATGTCCTCATTCAGAAGATGGAGGTTGTGGAGCACTACACAGCATGCAACAACATCTGGCACAAAGACAGGACTCACTTCCAGGGCCTTGAAGATGGAGCACAGCTTGTCTTCATCATCCTGAAGGCTCTCTCAACAATGTTCTGTGCATGAGCATCATTGGTGTTGAATCAAAGCTGTGCAGGATTCTGTTCAGGCTCTCTGTATGGAGTGATGAGGCAGATGTGTGCACTCAAACAAGGATACCCACCATCTCCCAGGATGTGTTTTCCTGCAGGTGGATACAGGCCTTCAGTGTAAATAGGGCTGTTCTTCAGCAACCTGGCATTATACACAGACCCGGGACACTCAACAAACATATCAAGGTACTTCCCCTGGTGGCGACCTGCAACTGAACAGAATGAAACCGCTTCCTGTTGAAATAACATTGGGCTTCACTTGCTGGAGGTTCAATTTGTATGTGACAGCCATCTATTGTGCCAGCTACCAGAAGAAAAGCTGCTTCCACTGCCTGTCATCTGTGGTGGAGAAGGCAATCAGCCTCTTCAAAATCCCCATGACTGACCTGCTCATTCTGTGCACAATGTTATGCAGCTCTTGGATGTCAAAGGCCATTGACAGCAGCCTGTATGATGCTGTTCGCAGTCTGTAAATATGTAGTTTTTGTTTTTTAGAATAAAATTTCAATAGGTTACACATTTTTGCTGATATATATATATATATATATGTGTGTGTGTGTGTATATTGTCTATAATGTATATATTATGTATGTATTTATGTATATATTGTGATGTGTGTATATGTGTGTGTGTGTGTGTGTGTGTGTGTGTGTGTGTGTGTGTGTGTGTGTGTGTGTGTGTGTTTGTGTGTATATTTCTATAATGTATTTATGTGTATATATGTGTGTGTGTGTGTGTGTATTTGTCTAAGCATTCTTTCAAGTTTATTAATTAATTTTTGTTTCTTTTGTGTAATTTTATTTGTATTTATTTATTACAATAAATTACTTTATATCCTTACATAAAATCAGGCTGTCATTCTGTTCACAGATGTAGCTGCTGTTATTCTGAGGTAGAAAATTAAAAGCTAAATTTATATTTAGTAAAGG
This sequence comes from Carassius carassius, assembly GCF_963082965.1. Lineage (NCBI taxonomy): Eukaryota > Metazoa > Chordata > Actinopteri > Cypriniformes > Cyprinidae > Carassius > Carassius carassius. Next base: position 40,546,844 of record NC_081755.1, on the reverse strand, counting down.
ATTTACATGCTGTCAACGAAGGCATGATCTGAATTGTTAATTCAAACGACGTAAAAACGCAGACGAAAGCGGTAAGAATAACGAAAAACATCACCGATTTTATATCATGTTCGCTCAGTAGATTGGGCTCTTTAAATTTACGCGCTGTTGTGGCGACATATGTCACGTGACAATGTCAACATGGCGGATGTAGTACGTCCGAATTCCATTCATACTACCCACATTCATACTATATAGAACGTACTTTTCTAACGGTCGAGTAGTACGTTCAAATTCAAATGTACTACCCAGTACGCAGTATGCGATTTCGGACGCAGCGCGAATAGTTCTGAACACCGGGGACTTCCGGCCAAGATGGCGTGCTAGATAGCAGCATAGTTTAATTACCAGCAAAGTCTCAAAGTTTTATTTCTTATTTTAGTCTTTCCAAAACGTTTTAATAGAGGTTAATTTTTCATCATCTAAAGATGACAAGTAGAGCATGTAACTCCGACGAGACTGGAAGCAGTAACAGAAACGATCATGATTATGATGTTGACGCGATGGAGGTTTCAGCTGAAACTAACAAGCGTGTCTTGGAGGAATGCGTTTCTGTGAATTTACCTGTTACTCCCAGTAAAGTTCACATAATGAAGAAAGTGCGGTCTGAGGTGGAAGATATCTCTAATGCTGATATACTTGAGGCAATTCACTCCCTCGTTAGGAGATTTGACAAGCAGGAAAAAAAGCTGGAGGAGCTGTCCAAAAAAATGGACGAGAATCGTAACGAATTTTTTGAGATTAAGGAAGAGATAAAAGCTCACAAGCATAATGAAGCTATATTGGAGGTGGAACTTTCGGATCTTAAAAAAGAAAATAAAGAGTTGAGGTCAAGGGTAGCTGATTTAGATCGCTACAAAAGGCGATGGAATTTGCGAATCAAAGGCTCGTCAGAGAAACAAAATGAGAACACCCGACAGGAGGTGATAACCCTGCTAACCAAAATTGCTCCTGGTGTGCCCTGGGAAACGGAAGAGGCGGTTGACACGGTCCATCGTATAGGTAGAAGAGAAGGAAATCGTTCGCGCCAGATCATCATACAGTTTTCAAAGCGAATCTACAGAGATAAAATATGGTCACTGTCAAAAGGATCAACCGTGTGCAAGGAGGCAGGCATTCATTTCGCTGAGGACTTAAGCAAAGAAGACCGAGAGGCTAGGGAAGTACTTTGGCCACGCATTAAACAAGCGCGAGCTGAAGGGAAAGTTGCATTCTTTCGTGGTCCCTTCGCTTTCATTGAAGGGAAGCAAATTTTTGCCGGATGATGAAGACTTGGAAAATTGGGAAATGTTGTTTTTTGAGAGGCTTTTTTGTGTGTAAGTGTTGCACTTTATTTTTCTAATCTCATTGTTGATAGCTTATTGACATTCTCGATCCGTTCACTAGAGTTCCAGTGGGCGTACGTTATATGTTCTCGTTGAAATCTCGTCTATCTTTTTGTTCGTTAAATGCAAGGGGTCTAAAGGACAATGTAAAACGCAAAGGTATTTTTTTGTTTTGCAAGGGGCAGAAGTCACATTTTATTTTTTTTGCAAGAGACTCACTCTACAGAAGAAGATGCTGCTTTTTGGAAGAAGCAATGGGGAGAGACAATTTTGTTTAGTCATGGCTCTAATCGGTCAGCAGGTGTCGCCATATGCCTTAACAATTATCCTGGGAAGATTGTGACTTTTCAGTCTGATGCTGATGCTCTTGGTCATTGGCTTGCCGTTGTGGTTAATAGTGATGGTACTTTTCTTATTTTAGTTAATGTTTATGGTTATAATAGTAGTGGGCAAAATAAGATTTTATTTTCTAAAATTACAGATGTGATCACACAGCTTAAATTGAAATTTCATACAAACTTTGTACTAATTGGAGGTGATTTTAATCTAGCACCAGATGAGTGGCTGGACAGATCTCCTTCTAGTTATACAAGTCACCATTTTAATAACATTATTCAGGAGTTTTGCCAGTCAAATTGCCTTAATGACATCTGGAGGTTAAAGCATCCTAATGAGGTTCAGTTTTCTTGGGTCAAACCAAATGGATCCTCAAAGTCAAGGAAAGACTATTGGCTTATTACTGAGGAACACTCTGAGTTTGCCTCTAATATTTCCATCTCTGCCGCACCATTGACAGATCATTGCCTTATTTCAATCATTTTGACACCAACAACCAAACATACCTTTAGAAAAGACTACTGGAAGTTTAATGCAGAACTTCTAAAAGATAAAGATTTTTGTGGGCAAATAAGAAATTTGATTGTTGAGATTCAAAATGACCTCACCTTAATTTCTTATGGGAATAAATGGGAGTATTTTAAATTCAAAGCAAGGGAAGTTTCAATTAGATCTGGCAAGAAAAAAACAAAAAACAGAAGCAAAAAGAATTAAGTTTAATTCAAGAAATTAATGCTTGTTGTAATACACCAGAAATGACTCAAGAAGATATTGATAAATTACTCTCTCTTCAAGCTAAATTAGATAATTTGTATTTAATGAAAGCACAAGGAGCTTTTGTACGGTCTTGTGCAAAATGGTTGGAGGAAGGAGAGAAGAATACAGCATATTTTTGTCAGTTAGAAAAGAGGAGACAGAAAAGTAATGCTGTGAATAGCTTGATTATTAATGAGAAGGTAATTACAGACCCCAAACTAATATCCAAGGAAGTTTACTCATTTTATAGTGATATTTATTCTTCCTCATATTCTGTCAAAAATGGTCAAGAATTTCTATTAAAGATAAAAGATTTTATTCCGCAGATTGATATTGATTTTAAAGAAAGTTGTGATGAAGACCTGAGATTGGAGGAAATTGATTTTGCTATTAAAAAAATGCCTTTAGGTAAATCGCCTGGTCAAGATGGTCTGACTAAAAATTTTTACAAATTCTTTTGGGATGATTTAAAAGATTTGTTGTTTAAAGCTTTAAAGGAATGTGTTGATTCTAACTACTTCCAACTATGAAGCAGGGGTTGATTATTCTTATTCCAAAATCAGGCAAAGACAAGACTTATTGATAATCTGAGACCAATTACCTTACTAAATGTTGATTATAAAATTCTTACATCTGCTATTGCAAACAGGCTTAAATTTAGGTTGAGTCAAGTTATAAGTGAAACACAATCTGGCTTTATTAAAGGAAGGTTAATACACAACAATATTAGGCTTATTTTTGATTTAATTGATTATGCACATTTGATTAAGGATGATGGGTTTATTTTGTTTCTTGATTTCTATAAGGCTTTCGATACTGTAGAACATACATTTATTTTACATGCACTTAAGTTTTTTGGATTTGGTTACAAATTTGTTAAATTGATAGAGATGTTGTATAAGGACATTAATAGTTCAGTATCGCTTCCAGAGGGGGCTTCTAAGCGGTTTAACATAAACAGAGGTATTAGACAAGGAGACCCGACAAGTCCGTATTTGTTTATTTTAATAGCTGAACTTTTGGCAATTTACGTGAAAAATAGTAAAGATATTAAGCCGTTGAATGTTTTGGGGAGTCAGATACTAATAAGTCAACTAGCAGATGATACTACTCTGTTTCTTATGGATGCAGAGCAGATCCTAGCTGCCATTAATTTAGTGTCACATTTTTCCAAAGCTTCTGGTTTGAAGTTAAATTTAAAAAAGTGTGAGTTGATGGCAGTGCATAATCGGACTGAATCTCAATTATTCAATATTCCCTTAAAAAGTGAGGTAAAATACTTAGGTATTGTTATTTCTAAAGACACTAAAAATAGAGAAAAATTACATTTGGCTGACAATATAACAAAAAGTAAAAATATGTTAAATGTGTGGTTACAAAGGGATATTTCCATTTTTGGCAGAATTTTATTACAGAAAACTGAGGTACTTTCTAGGCTGATTTATCCTGCATATTCTTTAGGTATATCTGACAGGTGGATGAAGGATATTAATCAAATTCAGTATAAATTTCTTTGGAAAAACAAACACCATTACATTAGAAAATCAGATGTAGTGAAGCCAATCAGTGAGGGAGGTTTGAATATTATTGATTTCGATGTTATGAATGGCACTCTTAAATTGAGATGGCTTCAAGCTTTCCTTAGGAATAAACATTCCTTTTGGTCTAGTTTTTCTTCCAAAATCTTTGATTTTTTGGGGGGCATTGATTTTCTGTTGAGGTGTGATTTTGAGCCATCAAAACTAAAGTGTAAATTGTCGTCTTTTCATAGTCAGGTATCATTGTATTGGAAAATGATTTACAAACACAATTTTTCCCCACATAGTTGTTCTTTGTGGAATAATAAGTGTATACTTATTAATAGGAAATCATTGTTCTTTCAGGACTGGATGGATAAAGGTGTCTGGTCCATTGTACACATTATGGATGGCGAAGGACATTTCCTTAGTTATGACAATTTTTGTGCAAAATATAACATTATTTGCACTCAGAATTCATATGTAAATTTGTTAAAAGCTGTTCCTGGTGGTTTGGTTCAGATGGTCAAAGGTGCATTGTGTTATTCACCTGTGATTCCAAGATTGAAAAGTCTAATAATTTCTGGCCTTAATTTTACAGAGGATGGCTGTAAGAAGAAAGTATTAAGAACATTGGTAAATATAGAGATTTTCCCTGGTAATGTTAAAAAAAGACCTCTTATGTTTGATTTCCCCAAAGACAAATTGGGTCAAATTAGAACAAGATTTCTTACTTTTCCACTTTTTCCAAAGGTAAAAGAGGTTCAGTTTAAAATTATTAATGATATTTATCCTTGTAATGATTTCCTCCGACACAGATTTAATATGGATTGTAATGAATGCACTTTTTGTGAAGCAGATATAGAGTCGTTGGAACATTTATTTTATTTATGCAAATTTTCAAAGAAATTCTGGGATGACCTTTATATTTGGTTAAATTTAAAATATATAATACCTGACTTTAACTTTAAAACTATAAAATATTTGTCATTTTCTTTGAATTACGATAAGGAAGTTTTGGTGAATAATATTGTAATGTTGGCCAATTACTTCATTCACATTCATACTTCATTACTTCATCCCACTTTTGCACTATTCCTTAAAGATTTAATGATCTTCTTCAAGTCGTTAAGACTTGTGAATAACAAAAAAGCCCTTAAATTATATAATCTTCTTAAGCTATTTTTTGACGAAACCCCCCTTGTGTAATTTTTATTTATTTATTTATTTATATTTTTTTTTTGTGTGTGTGTGTGTGGTTGTTCTTTTTATGCTTTTGTTATATTGTGCTGCTATTTGGACTTATCTGTATTATATTAAGATGTGTATCTTAAGACTCGTGTGGTGTTTGTATATTTTTTTGAGCAATAATAATAATAAAAAAAAAAAAAGTTCTGAACACCGGTAACCCCCTGCAGTCAAGGTTGCTCTCTAGTGGAGTCAATATGTAATTACATCATAAATGCATATAGCACTACACCACAGCAGTCAACACTTATGGCGCGTTTCCACCGAGTGGTACGGTACGGTACGGGTCGGGTCGGGTCGGTACCCTTTTATTTGCGTTTCCACTGCCAAAAGTTGAGAATGGTACCAAAAAGCCGAACTGTACCGTACCACTTTTTAGGTACCCTTTCGTTGGGGTACCTAGCACAGTGGAACGGTACTAAAGGGTGGAGCTAGACTCACTGCAGAACGTTGATTGGTTGACAGAGAATCGTCATTTGCGCGTGCCGCAAGGGGAAAGACACAACACACGAGGCGCCATTTTTAAATTACAACAACGTCGCAACAATGTCGCCGCGCAGCATAACTTTACCGTGGTCGACCCTGGAGGTGCAGACCTTCTTGGGTATCATCGGTGAAGAAAGAGTGCAAAGGGAACTCGATGGCATGGTGAGAAACGAAAAGGTTTTTCAGCATGTTTCTGAGAGGATGTCTGTCGAGGGTTACCAGCGGACGTCCGAGCAGTGCCGCATTAAATGCAAGAAACTGCGGAGTGACTATCGTAAGGTGAAAGACCACAACAGCCGGAGTGGTGTTCACAGAAAAAATTGGAAGTGGCTAGAAATGATGGACGCCATCTACGGGCACAGACCGGCGAGTTTGGGACGAGAAGGAGGCATCGATACGGCTACCTCGTTGCTGGAGTCGATGATGGAGCCTCCCGGTAAGTTTGTAATTGTGAAATATAACGTTAGTATACATCGATCACGGGAAAGCTTACGTTCAATACCGTACCGTACCACTCGGTGGAAACGCGCCATTAACTAATCTCTATTCTCTACAGAAAAAAATTACAGCAGCCAAAGGGATTTCAATGATTTTATTAAATTCAGGTCAATTGTCAATTCAGGTTAATACAGCTACATATAGCCAAAAATGTAAACGTACAAAAGTACCAAAAAACAAACAAACACAAAGCAATGTAAGATTATAGGATTTCATCATGTGAAAGTTGATGTGTGTGAAAGTGTCATCTTTAGTACATCAATTTCCAAACACTGTCCATAGCTGAAGTTGGGTGATAGCAAAATAATAATTCAACCACTTGTAATGAAAACAAGCCACAGCTCTCAAACACCAGACCCTCCCTATCCAGGAACAATCAAAATTACTCCAGACTATGGTCTCACGTCACAAATAACTTTTAAATACATATTCAAACTCTGCTAAAAAAAAAAAAAAAAAGAAGCACATCAGCAATGTACACTTTTAAATAAAAATAATAACTCCTTTAGACTGGGCTTGAAATGACACATTTCCCAACCTGGGGCCTGTACTATGATGATTGTTGAACAAATTTAGAGTTACAGGATTAGATTTAAGTTGACAAAACCAAACCACCTCAATCTGGTTTTGTTGGTACCATGATGCTGATCATCAACTTTCTTTGATAATGTAATGGCTACAAACACTTTAGTATTTATGGTAGTCCTGTTTGGTAGGGTGAGTATGGTAGTTTCTAGCCTACGTGTCCTTTCTGAATGGGATGGTATTAGCTTTGGAGTAATGGCAGGTGCATGGCGATTGCCAGACAGGTGCTGGTGATTTCTTTCTTGGAGACTGCAATGATGGTTTGTTCCAGCTTCGGAAAACAGTTGTTGTAGCTGTTGTTAGGTATCTGACAATGTTGGATGTAATACTTTTTAGCAGTGTGATATTGTGTATAATCATTTGCATTTACATGTTTGTGCAGATGGTAATGAAGGTTTTTGCCAGAGTTGGAAAACTCTTGTCTAGCTGGTACTAGGTAGCCTATGTGATGTATATGGTTAAAGTGTTTGTTTTATATTGTGCTGTATTGGAATGTGTATTCATGTTATTTGATGTATGGTGTTTTTCAAATGATTTTGAATGTTTTAGCACAATAAGGAGGGTGTCTTTCTGGCTGTGTTTTAGGAGCTGGCCTGTGTCACGGTTTTGAATTACTGTTTTTGTCTGGTGTAAAGTATTGCACATTTACACATGATATATTGGGGGTTGTTGAACCCTTATGGTATCAACTTGCTACCAGCTAAGCCTATTTGTGTTTTAGAACTTTTGACGAGTTAATACATTTTGGTTAGTTGGATAATTTGATTGGAGAAACTTAATGCTTGACATTGATAGGTTTTACAATAACTCAGGGTTTGATCCTGAGTTTGTGGAGCGTGTGCACATGAATGTGTGACATCACAAGAGCAACACAGAGCAAGTATGATTCACTTCTTGCGAGAGATCCAGCGAGATTCCAAACTAAAGGGTTAACGTTTTTGTTAAAGGTTAAGAGATTGTAGAATATGATTAATTTAAACACATCTACACTGAAAAAAGTACTCGTTCATGAAAGAGGACAAATAAAAGATTATCTTGCTCTATCAGTGCAGTCACAAGTGAAACTTGATGGATAGAGACTCAAACATGTAAGGTCACGTAGTCATTTTTTTAAAGCATTATCTATTGATTCTACATCTTATTTATATTATTATGATCTGTATATATTCATTTAAAATAATGATTTATAATAACTGTTAAACTAATATTGCTTGTGTGTAATGGATTAACAATAATATAAATAATATAAAAATTATATAAATCATATAAAATAAGTTAACATTAAAGCCAGACGTTTTTTTTTGTTCTAGTGACATTCAATTTGAAACAAGATAAACTGGGGAGTTACTTTTTTTGTGTCAGACATGTGTCACTTTGTTCACATCCGATTGGTCCAATTTCAGTTTGTGATCTCTTACTAAGAACGTAACCTGCCACAGAGCAGGTGAGCAGTGGAGAGTAAGTTACTTTGGCAATCAATGCTGCCGAAATCCAAGCCACTTTCATGGTACCTAAAACTAAACTGAAATTTACCTGGCCAGCCAGTTAATTACTTAAGGCAGTGGTTCTCAAACCTGTTCTGGAGTACCCTGAGCCAGGCGGTCCCATAGTTTAGGCTGCTCAGAGAGAGCCTGCGATGAGCCCAAAGCTGTGGGCCTTCCCTGGGCAAGCCCGCACTGGGCCTGTTTAGATTTGGTGTGGGCTGGCCCTACTGTGCCCGCAAAAGGCCAGCATAGGCCCCAAAAAGACATGTTTGCAGGGAATGGTTAATTATTATCGCCACCTACAGAGAGATCTTTAGGGAATAATATGAAAATAAAGCCTCATGGAAATAATAGTGACAAGCTTTTTTTAATATATGATGAATAAAAACTATATATCAAATAACTACAATGCTAAATAAACACACAGAGAAATTAAGAAGTGACACAATAAACATCCAGAGTGCAAAAGATTCACATCTACCAACCCACCTACCCTTGTACAAACAGAGAGTGAGTTATGACTGTACACATTACTGGAAATATTTCTGGCTAAAATTATGAATAGTTACACAGCAGTACACACAACATAGAAAACTCCAGCCATCTACTGACCAAAGACACCAGGTTAGATGCCATATTGGATTTGAAGTGGATGGAAATGAGGGATAGATTTGCAGTCCTGGCATATAATGGTGTCTCTTTTTTTTTTTTTTTTTTTTACAATTTATTTTTATGGAGTTTTTGTCTACAGAAACATTTTTCAGGAAGAATTCTTATCAGCTGAACAATCAGTTGATAAACAGCAATACAATCCTTTAAATGCACTGTACTGTACTTCAGTCTCTCACAGCCTCATTTTCATTCTTGTCCTGAAATACTACCCTAAATAATACCACAAAGGTCTATAGCTTTCATAACATGATTTTGGCCTGGCATGAAGTCATGTCATTTGTTACACTGTTATTTTTCTGGGTTAAAAGTGACCCCCTACAGCCTAGCAGTTAGGGTATAAGGGTATATGAGTATAAGCTCTAAAAAAACATAACACTTAACTCTTACTACTTCAGAGTGTTATTGTCACAACATTTCATTAAAAAAGAAGAAAAAAAACAAAACAAGATGACAACAATCAATGTAACCAGCAAAAGGAAGAAAATAAGAACAGTCTAGAATGTGTGACGACTACCTGTGGAAGAAAAGCAGTGTTAATAATAGTACACACAGAAACAACACTCAGTGTTTTCAATGCTGAATCTCTGTCTACAGATACACTCCTAAAGTTACAGGTTTGAAAAGGGGGGTTTGATGACATAAAAAAAACTACTCTTGGTTCCCCAAAAGTTCTTAAAATAAACGGAATTGTTTTTGTGAGGATCATTTAAAAAAATGTAAAGGAACTTTTTCCAAAAAGAACCTTAGGTGAAATGGAAAGATTCCATGGATGTTAAAGGTTCTTTGTGGAACCATAGATGCCAAAAGAATGAATTATTAATTTTAAGAGTGTACAAAAGAGTGACTTTGGTTTTACATTCTAAAATCAAACACAATGTATAAAATAAGAAACACCCAAACCAACATTCATGGAAAAAATATAAAAAATATAACCATTATTGTAAATTTGCATTTTATATGAATCAACAGACAAATGATGCGCACTGTTAATCTTATTTTTTTATTTTTATTTTTTTACTTATAACCCACCTGTAGATTTGAGGATGAACACTTTGCTGTCACTTCCCAGGGAGTTCGTGGCGGTGCACGTGTATTTTCCTGGACTGAGTTCTGAGGACTTGAGCACTGAGGAGCTGATCTTCTCTTTCAGATGATCTGAGGACCATGTGTAGTCTGGAGCCGGGTTTGCCTTCACTGTACAATCTAGCATGACTTTATCATCTTTAATGATGGTCTCTGTTGATCTGGAGTGTCGTGGGTTATCTGAAGAGGACAGAGATACATTTCTCAGCACAACGGCATCACGATGAGCAGCTGTTAATAACAGATCACAAAAAATACAACTGAAAACCTTTTATCTGGGTTCACTTGATTTATATCTAATATTTGAATGCAAATCTCTGTCTGAAATATGACAGTTGCACATCTTTCACACTAGAAGGCCCTACAGAAAAAAAATAAACTGAATTATATGGCTAGCTTAGCAATAATAAACTTACAGTATACTTCGACATTAAGAGGTTCTGATGAATATTTAGGAGAAGGTTGAGGTCCTTCTGCTCCCAGATCCAGCTCTGCTTCACACCAGTACTGAGCTCCATCATCAGCTCTGTCTGGATGGATCAGGAGTGTGACAGTTTTATTCACTGGAGTCTCGATGGTGTCAGTGAAGGTGGTTTGATGCAGCAGAGTTTGTCCTTTGTACCATTTGACAGTGAGATACTGAACAGGAGCCACATCATGAACGTCACACTGGAGCTCATACTGCTGTCCCTCTATCATTGGTCCTCTGTGATTCACAGTGCTGATGGACACACTGTCTGGAGTCTCTGTGGAGGAAGATTTACACACTCTGAAATCTGCTGTGATGAATGTACATTTATTAGATATTTCTGAGAATGAACAGAAAAAATATCAGTAACTGAGAAACTCACTGTAAACGGTGACCGGGAGCTTTACTACACACTGATTACCATCAATTAGATTTATGTAGCAGAATGGATATATGTCCCAGTCTGTCAGTTCTGACACTCTCCATGTGATCAGATTCTGGTTTCTGGTCATAGGCACTCCTCCCTCACTGGCTTCCCATCCCATCCCTTTCTGCGCGACTGAAGTGCTACAGTTAACTTCAACAGAACCGCCGTATCTCACAACAACTCTCTGTGAGTCGAGCTGAAGAGGACATTCATCTTGTGCACCTGTTAAACACATTGAGAAGGATTTTAATTAAACAAAGCTCACAAATCTCACAGCTTTTCAAACATTTAATATTTTCTAATGTTAATAAAATCAAAGTATCCTTTTCACTACACAATTTTATCATCTTCATACTATTCATTCACAGTATCTATTATTTATTATTATTAACCTTTATTTAACTAGGAAAGTCACATTGAGGTTAAAACCTCTTTAACAAGTGAGACCTAGTCAAGACCGTGTCAGATAGCCATATTAAACAGATAACAAACCACAGACAAAACCAACATCATCAATAGATACAACAAAGAATACAGCAGCATAAACAACTAGGTATTACCTAATACCCTATATAATACTGTTCACAGAAACAACATTAATAAAATCATATTAATAATACATTTAAGTGGAAGTGGAATTATCAAAACATCTGCATTTAGCAATGACCAATTATTTTATTCTATGTTTAAAATCACCTAAAGAGATGAGGGATTGTAGTTTAAGTTTAGCCTGCACTTCATTCCAGGACCAGGGGCCATAATAGAACAGGCTTAGCTTTCCAACCTCTGTTCTAATAGCCGGCACTTTAAACTGTAACCAGTTTTATGACCTGAAATTGTAGGAGCTTTCAAATGATACAAATTTCCTATATAAACATTTTGGAAGTTTTCCTAAAATAACTTTGTAAATTAAAATATACCAATGTTCAAGCCTGCGCAAATGCAGAGATGACCATCCTACCAAACTGTAAAGTAAACAATGATGTGTCCTAAAACTAGAATTTGTGATGAATCTGAGAGCAGAATGATAAAGGGGGTCAAGTTTGGACAAGGTGGACAGAGAGGCAAATCTATAAATAGTATCCCCATAATCAATCTGTGACAGAAAAAGGCTAACAACTAAACGTTTTCTTGAAGCCAAGGAAAAACAGGACTTTAGTCTATACAGAAAACCCAATGTGAATTTTAATTTCTTTGCAAGAAAATCAACATGATATTTAAAGTTTAGGTTTTTATCCATCCAAAATCCCAGATATTTGTAATTATCTACAGACTGGATGCAAATTCCATCTAGTGACTTGATGGAGAAAGATGGTAGCTTTGTTCGCCCAGTTTGAAAGACCATAACTTTAGTTTTATGTGGGTTTAACAACAGCTTCAAATCTAGTAGGGCATGTTGAAGGGTATTGAAATCTGCCTGTAGATTTGAAAAAGCTAATTTAGCTGTGGGGACACAGGAATACAGAATTGTATCATCTGCAAAAAGGTGATATTTACAAAAAATATCTGCATTTTATATCTGCATTTTATAATGCTATTATTATCAATCTTTTCAAAATATCTGTCGATTAATCCATTAAAATGGTTAATCAATGGATCATTTGGCGCTTCAATACATTTATAGTTATCAGTTCTAGAGTTTTGTATTTTATAGAATTGGGCCAAGAACATTTATTTAATAGCTTGATAAAAAACAAAAGTTGGCACACCATAGACTCTAAAACTACAAAACTATTATTATTGGACTTCACACAAGATAATGTTTCGAGCTAACAGGCTCTTTGTCAGATGATAAAAAAACTATTTCAATCATGCCTTTAAGTGATTAATCAAGAATCACATGAACTTAGAAAAAAAAAAAAAAAAAGGATCTTGAAATGAAAAATAGAAAATATTGTCTAATTCAAAACATAAAAAAATCCTAATAATATCAATAATAATACAATGAAGCCTGCAAAATCCTGCCAAAAAAATAGAAATAAGATAAAAAACAAAAATCTTTAAAAAACAAAGACAAATATTGAAATATTTAATTAGTCCTTTAGGGGCTTCAGTGAATTCTCTCATATCAAAAATAAATTATTACTCTCACCCTCTACGCAGTGGATATTGGATTAATTCCTTTCATACATTTTGTAGGGAATTTTATTGAACTCATTAATTCTGTGACATTACCTAACTCTTTGGTTTTTTAGTAACCATGGATGTTGAATGTCTATATAAATGTTTCAATTTTTTCTTGACCAACTTTCTCTTAAAGTTGCTAGTGTGACTGTTGGAATTGACTAAATTGGTACTGTCATACAATTATTTTGTATTTGCATCTGATTTCTAAAATGGCCCTTAGTTTTGTATCATTTTTTTTAAAATATATTTCAGCATCAATTTGTACACCATACAGATTATAACCGTTTTTTTATTCTTTCTTTTTTTTTTTTACCCTGAAACATATTTTGCTGTGGAAACAGTATATAGATAATTTTTTTACAATTTATTTTTATGGAGTTTTTGTCTACAGAAACATTTTTCAGGAAGAATTCTTATCAGCTGAACAATCAGTTGATAAACAGCAATACAATCCTTTAAATGCACTGTACTGTACTTCAGTCTCTCACAGCCTCATTTTCATTCTTGTCCTGAAATACTACCCTAAATAATACCACAAAGGTCTATAGCTTTCATAACATGATTTTGGCCTGGCATGAAGTCATGTCATTTGTTACACTGTTATTTTTCTGGGTTAAAAGTGACCCCCTACAGCCTAGCAGTTAGGGTATAAGGGTATATGAGTATAAGCTCTAAAAAAACATAACACTTAACTCTTACTACTTCAGAGTGTTATTGTCACAACATTTCATTAAAAAAGAAGAAAAAAAACAAAACAAGATGACAACAATCAATGTAACCAGCAAAAGGAAGAAAATAAGAACAGTCTAGAATGTGTGACGACTACCTGTGGAAGAAAAGCAGTGTTAATAATAGTACACACAGAAACAACACTCAGTTTTTTCAATGCTGAATCTCTGTCTACAGATACACTCCTAAAGTTACAGGTTTGAAAAGGGGGGTTTGATGACATAAAAAAACTACTCTTGGTTCCCCAAAAGTTCTTAAAATAAACGGAATTGTTTTTGTGAGGATCATTTAAAAAAATGTAAAGGAACTTTTTCCAAAAAGAACCTTAGGTGAAATGGAAAGATTCCATGGATGTTAAAGGTTCTTTGTGGAACCATAGATGCCAAAAGAATGAATTATTAATTTTAAGAGTGTACAAAAGAGTGACTTTGGTTTTACATTCTAAAATCAAACACAATGTATAAAATAAGAAACACCCAAACCAACATTCATGGAAAAAATATAAAAAATATAACCCTTATTGTAAATTTGCATTTTATATGAATCAACAGACAAATGATGCGCACTGTTAATCTTATTTTTTTATTTTTATTTTTTTACTTATAACCCACCTGTAGATTTGAAGATGAATACTTTGCTGTCACTTCCCAGGGAGTTTGTGGCGGTGCACGTGTATTTTCCTGGACTGAGTTCTGAGGACTTGAGCACTGAGGAGCTGATCTTCTCTTTCAGATGATCTGAGGACCATTTGTAGTCTGGAGCCGGGTTTGCCTTCACTGTACAATCTAGCATGACTTTATCATCTTTAATGATGGTCTCTGTTGAACTGGAGTGTCGTGGTTTTTTCTGAAGAGGACAGAGATACATTTCTCAGCACAACGGCATCACGATGAGCAGCTGTTAATAACAGATCACAAAAAATACAACTGAAAACCTTTTATCTGGGTTCACTTGATTTATATCTAATATTTGAATGCAAATCTCTGTCTGAAATATGACAGTTGCACATCTTTCACACTAGAAGGCCCTACAGAAAAAAAATAAACTGAATTATATGGCTAGCTTAGCAATAATAAACTTACAGTATACTTCGACATTAAGAGGTTCTGATGAATATTTAGGAGAAGGTTGAGGTCCTTCTGCTCCCAGATCCAGCTCTGCTTCACACCAGTACTGAGCTCCATCATCAGCTCTGTCTGGACGGATCAGGAGTGTGACAGTTTTATTCACTGGAGTCTCGATGGTGTCAGTGAAGGTGGTTTGATGCAGCAGAGTTTGTCCTTTGTACCATTTGACAGTGAGATACTGAACAGGAGCCACATCATGAACGTCACACTGGAGCTCATACTGCTGTCCCTCTATCATTGGTCCTCTGTGATTCACAGTGCTGATGGACACACTGTCTGGAGTCTCTGTGGAGGAAGATTTACACACTCTGAAATCTGCTGTGATGAATGTACATTTATTAGATATTTCTGAGAATGAACAGAAAAAATATCAGTAACTGAGAAACTCACTGTAAACGGTGACTGGGAGCTTTACTACACACTGATTACCATCAATTAGATTTATGTAGCAGAATGGATTTATGTCCCAGTCTGTCAGTTCTGACACTCTCCATGTGATCAGATTCTGGTTTCTGGTCATAGGCACTAATCCCTCACTAACTTCCCATCCCATCCCTTTCTGCGCGACTGAAGTGCTACAGTTAACTTCAACAGAACCGCCGTGTCTCACAACAACTCTCTGTGAGTCGAGCTGAAGAGGACATTCATCTTGTGCACCTGTTAAACACATTGAGAAGGATTTTAATTAAACAAAGCTCACAAATCTCATAGCTTTTCAAACATTTAATATTTTCTAATGTTAATAAAATCAAAGTATCTTTTTCACTACACAATTTTATCATCTTCATACTATTAATTCACAGTATCTATTATTTATTATTATTAACCTTTATTTAACTAGGAAAGTCACATTGAGGTTAAAACCTCTTTAACAAGTGAGACCTAGTCAAGACAGTGTCAGATAGCCATATTAAACAGATAACAAACCACAGACAAAACCAACATCATCAATAGATACAACAAAGAATACAGCAGCATAAACAACTAGGTATTACCTAATACCCTATATAATACTGTTCACAGAAACAACATTAATAAAATCATATTAATAATACATTTAAGTGGAAGTGGAATTATCAAAACATCTGCATTTAGCAATGACCAATTCTTTTATTCTATGTTTAAAATCACCTAAAGAGATGAGGGATTGTAGTTTAAGTTTAGCCTGCACTTCATTCCAGGACCAGGGGCCATAATAGAACAGGCTTAGCTTTCCAACCTCTGTTCTAATAGCCGGCACTTTAAACTGTAACCAGTTATATGACCTGAAATTGTAGGAGCTTTCAAATGATACAAATTTCCTATATAAACATTTTGGAAGTTTTCCTAAAATAACTTTGTAAATTAAAATATACCAATGTTCAAGCCTGCGCAAATGCAGAGATGACCATCCTACCAAACTGTAAAGTAAACAATGATGTGTCCTAAAACTAGAATTTGTGATGAATCTGAGAGCAGAATGATAAAGGGGGTCAAGTTTGGACAAGGTGGACAGAGAGGCAAATCTATAAATAGTATCCCCATAATCAATCTGTGACAGAAAAAGGCTAACAACTAAACGTTTTCTTGAAGCCAAGGAAAAACAGGACTTTAGTCTATACAGAAAACCCAATGTGAATTTTAATTTCTTTGCAAGAAAATCAACATGATATTTAAAGTTTAGGTTTTTATCCATCCAAAATCCCAGATATTTGTAATTATCTACAGACTGGATGCAAATTCCATCTAGTGACTTGATGGAGAAAGATGGTAGCTTTGTTCGCCCAGTTTGAAAGACCATAACTTTAGTTTTATGTGGGTTTAACAACAGCTTCAAATCTAGTAGGGCATGTTGAAGGGTATTGAAATCTGCCTGTAGATTTGAAAAAGCTAATTTAGCTGTGGGGACACAGGAATACAGAATTGTATCATCTGCATAAAGGTGATACAAAATATCTGTTGTTTAATGCATTAAAATGGTTAATCAATGGATCATTTGGCGCTTCAATACATTTATAGTTATCAGTTCTAGAGTTTTGTATTTTATAGAATTGGGCCAAGAACATTTATTTAATAGCTTGATAAAAAACAAGAGTTGGCACACCATACAAGTCCTCGTCATTCTTTTCATTCAAAAAGAATGCAAAAAAATGGCTTGTAGAGAGCCAAACTTGTGGGCACTAATGCTTTTATGTGTGTATTTAAATATTACATAATTTTTATATGAATTGTACTTATTAACCACAATGTGTTGTATGCAATTTTATTTTTATTATTGTGTGTGATTTTGTACTTGTGATTATTATTTTTAAAGGTTGCCTTGTTTAAATCTGGCTGGGGGACTACCGATGAAAATTAGCACTTTTGAGCTAACTCGGGTACATTTACATTGTTTTAATGTTTATAAATGTACACTGTCCCCTTTCAAATAAAGAAATAATAATAATAATAATAGACTCTAAAACTACAAAACTATTATTTTTGGACTTCACACAAGATAATGTTTCGAGCTAACAGGCTCTTTGTCAGATGATAAAAAACTATTTCAATCATGCCTTTAAGTGATTAATCAAGAATCACATGAAATTAGAAAAAAAAAAAAAAAGGATCTTGAAATGAAAAATAGAAAATATTGTCTAATGCAAAACATAAAAAATTCCTAATAATATCAATAATAATACAATGAAGCCTGCAAAATCATGCCAAAAAAATAGAAATAAGATAAAAAACAAAAATCTTTAAAAAACAAAGACAAATATTGAAATATTTAATTAGTCCTTTAGGGGCTTCAGTGAATTCTCTCATATCAAAAATAAATTATTACTCTCACCCTCTACGCAGTGGATATTGGATTAATTCCTTTCATACATTTTGTAGGGAATTTTATTGAACTCATTAATTCTGTGACATTACCTAACTCTTCGGTTTTTTAGTAACCATGGATGTTGAATGTCTATATATAAATGTTTCCATTTTTTCTTGACCAACTTTCTCTTAAAGTTGCTAGTGTGACTGTTGGAATTGACTAAATTGGTACTGTCATACAATTATTTTGTATTTGCATCTGATTTCTAAAATGGCCCTTAGTTTTGTATCATTTTTTTAAATATATATTTCAGCATCAATTTGTACACCATACAGATTATAACCGTTTTTTTATTCTTTCTTTTTTTTTTTTTACCCTGAAACATATTTTGCTGTGGAAACAGTATATTGATAATATGTTTTTTTTATTTAATGGTACTGAATCTGTTGTTAGAATTTTATAGGCTGGTTAATGATCACTGCAGGACATGAAATTCACATCTGAATTTCACAGGATAAAATGATTTTTTCAGATGTCCTACATCAGGTCTTGAAACCAGCTTGCATTGAAAACCTATTGAGCGTAACACATTGTTACATGTTACATCTTATTATCCTGAGTCATTAAAATCCTCTTTACCTATCATTCGAGAGAGCAGCACAGAGTCAGAGACACACACGTTTTGAACCACTGCGCATTATAACCAATCCCATACGATTCTGTTGAGCTTATGAATGCAAGGACCAACCAGAGGCACTCAGATGAGTCACCAATGTAACGCCGCTGTTTTGTCATGATGCGTGCTGGATGATTGAATTATTTGTCTAATTCTCTCATCAGAAACAACAAAGTCAAGATGTACGAATGTAAGTAAGATATTAATATCACAGTGTAAACAGCTTTAAAGATTATTATGGAAGTTTTTTGAGAGTGCTTGAACTCGCTGGACCGAAGTTAAAATTTTCTTTGATAATGTAAACGTTCTTTGCTCTCTTTTTGTGGGCCTACAATGAAAGTGTTATAGGCTAATTAGTAATTTACAATGTTTTTATAAAATTCACATTAAATACAATACCATATTAGTCGTTTTAAAACAATTTTATGGTATGACACCCATATTTGTTTCTTAAGTAAAAAGACAAATTTGTATGCAAAGTTAATAGACACTATTAGTAATAGACACTTTTCTACTTTTTTAGCCAATTACATATCAACTAGCAATCTATAAAGGTGCAAAATGCATCTAATCACAGATATATATATAAAACCCTAAAGCCAGCTCTACCAGTCTGCCATTTCATTTCATGAATAGCCTATGTCACAACGTGAGTGTCAAAAAACCAAATGAAAATAAAGTGAACTGTTATATTCAGTAATCTCTGGAAACAAAGACCATACAAGCAGAAATACTGGAATATTGTGAACAGGGAGTGACCCTACTCTTAAAAATGTTTAGAAAAAACACTGCATGTGGTTTATAACAGACCATAACCTTCTGGTTTGAGCAGATTTAACCCCTCCTACATATATATATTTTTTAAATAAGGTTCCCTTTGGCAAGTTTGGATGTGGTTACCTTTAACAATGTGATTTTACCTATTAAACTTAAACTTTCAAACATTCTCATACTGCAAAAAGAAATAATAAATAAATAATAATAATAATAATTAGAAATAAGAGATTGGCCTACTATTGAATCTAAAACGGCTAATATGTTGCACTGCCCCTGCGGTATTTTGGGTAAATGTGTGTAAAACTAGTAAACTTTTAAAAACCCTCAATTCAGAACATCGTTGTGCGATCAGAAATCGATTATTTACAAGTCTGGTGGCTCAGCAATTTCAGCATTCAGTTTCTATGTAGCCTCGGAACAGAATTAGTCAAAGGTCCATGGCATGGAGGCGACATAATATTTTTGAGATGTGAGACTTTTTGGATTTACAGATAGCTCCTATAGAGGATTAAATGAAGATTTCGATATTCGTTGATTTATCTTGTAGCCCAAGTATAAAGACATGTTTGAAATCATTTTTATTGTCTGACGAAGAGCCTGTTAGCTCGAAATTACCTGGTCTGAACAATATTAAATTGTTTTGCATTTATAGAAGCCTGTCTATTGTCAGTATGATCACATGCAACAAAAAACAAACATGTCAACTGAACAGAAAGAATGTTGCACCCCAAACACTGGTCTTACGATATATAATAAAGTTAAAATAATATAATCTCCAAATAAAGTAACAGCTAATATTTAGGAACATTTCAAATAAACAGATCTTTGCACTTCAGACGTTAAACAAATAAAACATACAAACCTGTGAGACACACAAGCTGTGAAACTGCGAAGAGATAAACAATGAAATGTTGAAACATGTTCAGCGTTCTCAAGGAAAAGTAATTGATCAGAAAATATTGCAAATAATGCCGCGTTCCAGACAACACATAACCCGTGTTTTTCCAACCTTCTACACGTGAAAGTGGTCTCTGCAGAGCAAAAGTGGGCGTTTATCCCCCTGTGGGTGTTTTCAAACTGCTGAGTGTTTCTAAATCATGCAATCTAAACGATCCCCCTTACCCAACCCCACTCCTGAACCTAACGTCACTATTACGTCAACCAATCAGGTATCATGGTGTAAAAACATCCTGATCTGGTAACTCCCATTACTTTCCTGCAGAGACCTATACTTGACTGGAACAGCAATCAAACACGTGACTCCCCACCCTAAAACTCGTACTAGGTCGATTTACTCCAATTCTGTGTTCAAAATGCCATACTATCATACTCTTACTGTTTATGCAGTATCCAGTATGTATGCTGTACATAGTGTGCACATTTTCTGTATGGATCCAATACTAGGATGACCTACTTTATTTACCAGAATCTTATAAATATAACTCAAGTACACTGAAATCAGTACAGAAGCTGTGTTCAGAATGGCATACTACCACATAACTCCTACTATATTGCTGTATGCTGCATGTATACTGTGAATAGTAAGGGAATGTTCTGTATGCATGGAATTCCCGGATTACCCGCTACATTTGCTGAAATTTGATGTATGCATCTGAAGACACTACATGTGATACTGTTTCACAGAACGCAGCGCACTTCATGTAATGTTTCATCTTCAAACGCGTGAGTAAACTGGAGACGGGGAATCGTAATTATAAAACATGCATACATACATGTTACTGTTAACTACAAACTATAGCTGTGTATCTTAAACCAATATCGTAAGTAGGACATAAATTGTACTTTAATCTCTACAGAACGTTTTCGATAAAGTCAAATGACGTCACATTTATCTCTAAAGTGCTTTATACAGTACAGATTAATTTAAATATACAAAATAATAAAAAATATCGAAGAAATGTAATATATAAATAATTTGTTGGCAGAGACTATTTACAATAACTCCGCCCACCAAAACCTTGCCGCGATAAACAGCACTGCAAAAGATGCCCATTTATCTGTAATATCAGTAAAGCAGCGGCTGCAAGACGTATGATAAATGATTTTGACACGAGTTCGAGGCCGCCCTTCACCAAAACTTGCTTTCCCCACCACATATCATATAATATCAGAAAGGCATTTATTTTCAGAAAAAATAAAGGAAATATTTGAAAACTTGAAATAAAACGTCTCATTAATAATGCAGTGTTATTAGGTGGTTAGCAGTATATGTATAGGAAGGTTTAATTGTCCCAATAAAGTTGCATTCATTTAATAATATTTTTAAATATGATAATTTAAACACACTATGTTATTGCATACTGTTTTATAATGTACTACAGTACTGAAATATAACTACCTACCACCTAACTACTATTTACACAATTATTAGTTCTGTTCAGTATGTAAAGTCCATGAATTATGAAATGAGTTCAATTGGGCAATATAGCATTGATTACTAGTATGAATCCATAATTAACAAGCCTTTGTAAAAAGAATAGTTAGTAGATATATTTGTGATGTAACAAACTCAGCAGCTGTGCTAAATTATTGTTTCGTCATGTGACAACACTTTAGCACACTACTCTGAAACATTTGTTGCTTATTGTATACTGCTTCACACACTATTCTTTAAAAAATAGTAGGCAGTATACACTGTGTACTGGGCAGTAATTAGTAAGTATGACATTTCGCACACAGTCCCGTTCCGTGCTCTGAAATCACTTAGCCTTCAAAACAACAAAGGCAGCCCCTACGGATGACGTGTTTATGCAAGTGGTACATGGTGAGAAATAGACTTTAGGACTGTTTAACAGCTTCTCTTGCCTTATGTGCCTTTTTTTCCCTCCTCCGTTTCCCTCAAATAAGCAAGGAGTAAGTACCTTTGTCGATATAAATGATTGTAAATGACTTCGTACGGTCCACCATGCTAGTTTTTATTCTTCTTTTGGTTCCCTCTCAAGAACAGTCTCTCAACATGGCGTTAATACCTTGAAGACTCCCTTCCTTCCTAACCTATCTGAAATATTATTGTACAACACCAGTGAAATTTCAACTCTCACTGGCCAATGCCAGCCAAGATGGTGAATGGGGGCGGGCCCCCGCCAGTATATAATGCACTGTATTGGCGGCAGAATGTCACAATCCAAAGCAAGCTGCTGTCAAGGCTTTACCATCTGACCACACACGTTGCTGACAAAGTGTAAGCAGCCTTGGGAGAAGCGATCTCAACTTTGCACACGATGACAGTGCTCCAAGTTTCTCAGGCACAGCTTCTGAAATCTCTGGACGAGAGAGAGAAGTATCCAGAGGCACTTAAAGCCACAAAGAAGATGGCCCAGGCGATCAGACAGAGCATGGGCTACATGGTTGTGCTCCATATCCAGCACCTGTGGCTGTCACTCACCGAACAGCTGTCCTGGCTTGCACCCTCAGCCAGAAGGCAATATCATTGGCTTTAGCTTATTTTTAAATGTATTTACTTTCAATATCCATATTATTTATCGCAATATTTAGTGCCTTACAGTTCACATTATAGCCTTCGTCACAATGAACAGATCTTTTTTTTACTGTTCCTAGAGTTAAGAGAGAAATTGAGAAATATGCTTTCTGTGTTAGAGCCCCTCGTGATTGGAACAGTCTTCCCGCATCCATTCGCTCTCTTAGATCTTTTCCTCTGTTCCGAACTGCTTTGTTAACACATCTGCAGAATACTTGTCTATGTTTTTAGCATTTCAAATTTGGCATCGATATTAACCCAGCGGGGCTGGGTTGGGAACGCGGATGTGAAGGAGAGCACGCACGTCACGTTAAAGGGATAGTTCACACAAATAGCAAAATGATGTCATTAGTAACTTACCCTCATGTCGTTCCAAACCATTAAGACCTCCATTTATCTTTGGAACACAGTTTAAGATATTTTAGATTTAGTCCAAGAGCTTTCTGTCCCTCCATTGAAACTGTGTGCAAGGTCTACAGTCCATGTCCAGATTAGTTCGCGAACCGGATATGACAAACTGCTTTGTTTTGAACTCTCTCTCACAAAAGACACGGAAGAGAAGGCAATGATGAATAAAGTCGTGGTTTTTGCTATTTTTGGACCAAAATGTATTTTTGATGCTTCAAAAAATTCTAACTGACCCTCTGATGTCACATGGACTACTTTGATGATGTTTTTCTTACCTTTCTGGACGTGGACTGTATACCGTTCACACAGCTTCAATGGAGGGACTGAGAGATCTCGGACTAATTCTAAAATATCTTAATTTCTTTTACCAAGCTCCTCACCTGGATGGTGTCAGGTTTTGTATTACACAATTTATTTGAAAAAAACTTTTCTAATATTGACAAAACACATATCATCGGAAAGTTCTGAGTCTCACGGTCCCATCTGCCAACTGTTTTTTGATATTGAGACTGAAATGT
This sequence comes from Carassius carassius, assembly GCF_963082965.1. NCBI lineage: Eukaryota > Metazoa > Chordata > Actinopteri > Cypriniformes > Cyprinidae > Carassius > Carassius carassius. The sequence goes on along the minus strand of NC_081755.1, from coordinate 40,523,273 downwards.
ATAAATTTGATACAGGAGAATGCATAAAGCACCCAGTGGCTATTTTTGGTAAAACGCCTAAAAAACTCATGGGAAGTTACATTTTGTGATATCAAATTAAAATGTAGAACACATTGGTTAGAAATATGACTTTGATTTGATAGTAATTTTAGAGTAAAAATTATTTTGTAAAATATATATTTGATATAAAATATTTAGAGTACATTTGATTTACAGTAAATGTAATAATTTTTTGAAGTTACTTTTTTCTTTTTAAAAAAAGAAAAAGAAAAACAAGACCAAACTTATGTCAATATTCCAAAACATTCTTAAATTACAACCATTTAAATTTAGTTTAATATATAATTACCTACCTCAAAATCTGAATGTTCTCCACCTCTGGCAGCCATGTTGGATTTAGATCAGGCTGACTAATAGATCACTGAAAACTTGAAGCAAATCATGACAAGCATACTTGAGACAGACCAGGCATTGATAAATGATAAAAGGATTTTAATTAAAAAATTGTTCTTATGCCCCAAAAAAGACAATAAAAACTATGTTACTCGTGTGTCACGTTACCTGTTTAAGGTTAAATGTAGAGGCATTTCTGAGGACTCTACCTGTATGGCTGCAATTGGTGCCATCTTAACTGCTCCTAGAATCAATCTTATTTATTTTGCTTGAATAAAATCTAGTTTCTTTAAGGATGTTGCAGATACAGATTCATGCACAGTATATATCCATAATCGAGAACTGATCTCATGAGTCCAATATATAAACCCTTTAAAGATTGCTTATCTGCACTCAAATCTTGTCCTGCAACCTCTCATTAAATGTAATACTTTATTACATTTCTTTATTATATAATGGATGTGGACTTTCCAAATGTGTTTATCATCAAACCACATTCCCAAATATTTAAATTTAGATACTTTTCCTAATGTAGACCCATATAGTTTAAGCTGCTTATTTTTTTCTAAATTTCCTCCTGGCAAATATCTGGTAATATGTTTTGGATGACGAAAATCCAAAAACATTCAAAACAGAAAAGATTAATTTCTTCCTCTTTTCCACATTATTCCATCATCAGCATATAAAGCTGTATTAATTCCTGGAGGTACTTCTTCAAATACATCATTAATCATAATGTTAAATAATAAAGGGCTTATCACACTTCCTTGAGGTGTCCCATTCTCCACACTCACTATCTGTGACAATTCATTTCCCACCCGAACCCGAATTGTTCTATCTAATAAAAAACTTAACTTAGCCCAGTTATAAATTCTTCCTTCAATTCCAATTTTTCCCAATTTTAGTAGTAAACCTTCTTTCCATGTCAGGTCATATGCCTTTTCAATATCAAAATAAACTGCTACTAAACCCTCTTTCATTATTACAGCTTTCTTGACATCTGTCTCCAGCTTCATTAATGCATCCAATGTTGAATGACCTTGTCTAAAACCATACTGATAAGGTGCTATAACCCTCCCTTACTCTCTACAGCCGCATTTCCACTGCAGGAACTTTACCCAGGAACTGGGACTTTGGGCTGGTATTCGGTGTGTTTACACCATAGGAACCAGGAACTAAAAGTTCTGTGTAAAATATATATTTATATTATATATATATATATATATATATATATATATATATATATATATATATATATATATATATATATATATTATTGTTATTATTTTTAAATAATGTTTATTACAAACTCACGTGGAGACAACAGCATAAGAAAAACAGGCAAGGCATCAACAAAATACAGATTTGACAATTAAAAAAATAAAATAAATAAAATAAGGCACTGTTCTCAAAATAAATAAGTGTTACAGGATAAAAAAAATTCAGCATCATAACAAATTCTAAAGTTTGTTTAGAATTTTTTACAAAGTTCAAGGAAGATAATAACATACAAAATTCATTTTTAAAATAGTTTACATTTTACCCATAATGATGATAAGGTTAATCAAAAGTGAAAGATCTCTCATCAGTTTAGAATTATAAATAAGAATATCTTCTAGTGTAAATTGTTCAAGTTGACTAATTTTATTATTTAACCAGCTGTGGACATCTTGCCAGAACTTACTAACTGAGCAAAGGAAGAATAAATGCTCTGTTCGTTCTGGGTTTTCATGACAAAAGTTGCAAGGGTCAACTTCAAAACCAAATCTACCCCTCAGTGTCTCCGCAGATGGATAGTTGTTAAGAATTTTTAATTGCATTTCTTTTACTTTGGGTGCAACTGGTCATTTTATAAATTTCCAATATTTTTCTGCAATTTTTGAATTATCCAAAATTGTAAGTTTTATCTTCCTATCATAATCATGATATATCTCCTTTGAAAGCTTTATTTAAATATTTGTTGTCACATTTTTTGTCCTTAATGTTTAATTCTCCTATCATTAAGTTTGGAAGTGTTAAAGATATATGTGCATGGATGCACTGGTTGGCCAACATCTAATCCTCAACCTCGATCAGAAGGTTTATAGGATTCAAAGGATCGAGACAGCTTCCGTTTTCAAGCATTGATTTATTCCAATAATCCAGCACTTTGGGTTAGATACAGTTTGCATAGCTGTGTGTTTGTGTGTGGTCTCTGAAATAAATAACAATAATAAATAAAAAAAACTTCTCAAATATCAAGTACAATGCTTCCAACTATCACAATATAAAGAAAAATACTAAATTGAGAACTGATGCATGCAGACAGAAATTACACAAATACACACTAGGCGGAGCTCTTGCTCCACTAATAGAACAAATGCAACGAAAATATGGCGCTGAATACAATCAAATAAAGCTCGTTATACATAAACAACACAATTAAACTGTAATATTAAATAATTACAGCACAGATATTTCAGCGATCCATTTCAGCATCATTAATATATGTATTTGTAGTAAACACCGAACTTGTATTTGTCCATCTGTTAACTCTCTTAGCACGTGCATAAATATCACGGCAAACAATAGCATTGAATATGAATACAAACATCACTATATATATATATATATATACACACATTCACATAATAATGTATATTAGAGCAGGGCCGGCCCTGACCAATTTGCTGCCCTAGGCAAGATTTTACTTGGCGCCCCGTGCATCACAGCCCATTTCACCCCGTCATTGTGATCATGATTTAGCATATATATATATATATATATATATACACACACACACACACACACACATTACAGCAGAACTGTTTCCAACACTCATAATAAATCATCATATTAGAATGATTTCTAAAGGATCATGTGATAGACCGGATGTCACATGTGACACTGAAGAATGGAGTAATGATGCTGAAAATTCAGCTTTGCATCACAGAAATAAATGATAATTTAAAGTATAATAAATTGAAAACAAATTATTTTAAATTGTAATAATATATCACAATATTACATTTTTTTCTGTATTTTTGATCAAATAAATGCAGGCTTGATGAGCAGAAGAAACTTCTTTCAAAAACATTAAAAATAGTAATGTTTCCAAACTTTTGGCCTGTACTGTATCCCCCCAAAACTGCACAACTGTAGAGTAAAACATTAATAAAAAAGTGATAATAAAAAATGCGTCTTAAAACTGACATGATTGTACAAAATCACAGTCTGGGGACTCAGAACTCAGAACAACTGCTAACATTAAGTTTAAGGTAAAAATAACTGCCATGAAATTATAGTATCTTACTCCTATGCAATAAATTGTTCTTTCACTACAACTCTTTACCTCTGTCTTTATCCTCTTCTCTTCTTTTTGGCACTGTATCTATCGCAGACTATGCTCATTTATAATGTTTCATGTAAATTCTGCCTTCCGTCACAATCAGGAAACTTTCACCTTGTCTAGAACTGGCGCGAGCTGCCAGGCCCGTTTCTACGAGCTCTGTACATTGGATGCGGTGTCGGGCACGCTACACAACAAATTACCAATAACTGATCGTGCGCGCGCTCTGTTTCTGACGCACTTCAAGCACTCGATAGGCGGGGGAAGATGGAAGAGCAGGACTTTTTTTTTTCTTTATTTGGTAGTATTTCGAATGAATGGTTTTTAAATAGTAGCATATTATAAAAAAAAAATTGTAAAAAAACCCAAAAAAATTCACTCTGGCGCCCCTATGGATGAGTGGCGCCCTTAGCATTTGCCTATACCGCCTATGCAAAATAACAGTTCAACAGGGATTTTATACAGGAAGTTTGATTTGAACATTAGAAAAAATAATTGTGTTTATTATCAGCTGTATCAAATTCACTGGGATAGTTTTACAGATTTTCTTATATTCTTAAAGAGAACATTGAATATTATTACATTTGTTTTTTAAATCATTTAACTGTAAGATTTCACCTTTTATATCTAAAATGTCTTGAACAAAGATAATGCCTTGGTCAAGCCAAAACTGGTTGAACAAAGACTTTTTGTTTGAAACAATTACTCTATTATTCCACAAGGTGGCACAGTGAGTGGTAAAGTAATGGTTAAATACCATCTTCCAATGATGCAAAACCTGTTTATGAAACTCAGATAAATTAAAAGTTATTTTAGAAATGTCTAAGTCACATTTCAAAAGAAAGTTTAACCCACCAAACCTCTTGAAAATACTTTTTGGAATGTGAAACCACATTGAATCCGGCTTCAATAGAAACTCTTTCAACCACTTTATTTTAAATGTTCCTAACATTGTCTCAAAATCCACTGTTTTGATACCCCACCATTATGCTCCTTAACCAACTGAGATTTTTTAACATATAGGTCTTATTTCTCCAGATAAATATATAATGGAGTTAATTTTCCTCACATTTTTTTGGAGCAATGTAAAGAGATTGGCATGGATAAATCAGTTTAGATATACCCTCAGCCTTGGACATGAGTTACACCCAAAAATAGAAAGATCTCTACTAAGCCAGTGGTTTAAGGATACTTGTACTTGATAAATTCTTTCTTTCATATTAATTTACTCTCTTTGTTTTTCATCTCTAACCATTTTAACTCCAAGATATTTAACTTCTTTTTTTAACAGGGATTGACGTTATTTATGTATCTATACATCTATAACGCAAGTAGTACACACTTTTTCATATTTAAACGAACACCTGAAGCTTTGAAGAAAAAAAAGAAAAAATAAATTATGCAATGCATTGCTTTCCATAGATTTATCCCTAAGGAAGAAGACAGTGTCGTCTGCAAACTGACTGAGGCGTATCGTAATAAAAAAAAATGTGTACCCTGTAAATTTGGATGATTTAATATCAGATATGCTAGTAGCTGTGTGCATAAAATGAACAACTTGGGACTAATTGGACATCCTTGTCTTATTCAGCAAGTTATATTTATTCTAGGTGTTTGTGCTGGGTTTAAGGAGACATAACTGTAAATATTAGTATAGAACATTTTGATCGCTGAACAAAATGTTTTTGTTGAATCCAAAATTTTCTAAAGTAGAAAATAAAAAAATCATGTTCTATAGAATCGAAAGCTTTGAAATGGTCTATAAATAAAATCGGTCTTTCCGATTCCAGAATATGCAGATAGTCGAGCATGTCCAATATTAATCTCACATTATTATGTATACTTCTACCTTTTATAAACGCAGACTGAGTTTCATCTACTATTTGATCAATTACTGTTTTCAATCTCTCTGCATATATTAAGGCTAATAACTTATGATACAACGTAATGGGCCTCCAATTGTCTAAAATTGTTATATCTTTTTTTTTGGGGGGGGGGGGGGTTATTATGCCAGTTTTCATTGTTGGAGTAAGACATCCTTCTTGTATACATTCGATAAATATATTCAATAACAATTCTTTGATATATTCCCAAAATTGTTTTTTAAAAATTCCGAGATCAACCCATAAATTCCAGGTGACTTCACATTTTTCATTTTTTTCAGGGCATTTTCCATTTCTTGCTAATTTATTTTGCCTTCTAACCTTTTTTTGTCATTCTCCCCAATCCTTTTAATATTGCTCTTAATCAGAGTAAAAAAGGATTCACAGTCCTCTTTGTGGAAATTTGTTACTTACTGAATGTGATATTAGCCAGTAATCTAGCCTTGACCGTTGGTTCCTGTTTGAAGCACTAATCCATGTATATTCCAAATTTGTAAGGTTATTCAATCTCCAATAGTCAAAAGTAGTATTTTTAAATAAAAGCACTGAAATGGATCATCATGTTATAACCCTCAAATCCACTCTTTTAGGGTCAGAACCGGTTTATGGCCGGTCAACCGGTGCATCCCTACTTTAGTTTTTTTTTTGTATTTTGAAGTGCGCCCACGTGCACAGACTACATTTGTTATCATTCGCGAACATGTCTTTTATGTGGAAGTATTTTGAAATCTGTGCACAGAACCTAAAGATTGCAATCTGAAATGTCTGCAAAGGACAAGTTAATCGTGAAGGAACAACAGCGAAGACATTCGGCACAACAAACTTGATCAGACATTTAAAAGTTCATCACCTGAAAGAACACGATGAGTATCAAAAGTCTGTTGATAATGCAAAACAGGCAAGACCTTCATCCCTCACTCAACTATCAGTGAAGTTCATAATTCTACAAAAACAGAGTTACAGCCGAGATAGTCCAAAAGCGCAAGCCATTACAAAGAAAGTAATGGAATTTATTGTACTGGATGACCAGCTGTTTTCTGTTGTAGAAGACCAAGGTTTCCGCCGTCTTATGGCGCACATGGATCCGCGATACACACTGCCCAACAGACGATACTTTTTGGATGTGGCTCTACCCAAAATCTATAATGCGTTGTCAGCTCATGTTCACGGTCTACTTAATGCTGAGGTCAGATACATTAGTCTTACCACCGATATATGGAGCGCTGATGTGAGCCCAATATCTATGCTGAGTCTGACAGCCAAAGTATATTGATGCTGATTTCGAACTACAGAAAGTTCTCTTACCTGCACACGAGTTCTCTGGTTCACATACAGCATCTGTGCTTGCCATGGCTTTTGACGAAATGGTTTAAATATGGGATTTAAATCCAATATAAACCTGGAACATTTCCAAAAGCAAAGTGCATGTAATTGTGTGTGATAATGCTGCAAACATGTGTAAAGCAATGCAGGATGCTCACCTCCCTAACCTGCCTTGTATGGCCCACACTCTTCAACTGGCCGTAAATGAAGGGTTGCTCTCACAGCGCAGTGTAATTGACATCTTAGCGACTGGAAGAAAAATAGTTGGCCATTTCAAACATTCACCGCTCGCATACTCCTGACTTCAGAATGTGCAGGCACAGCTGGGCCAGCCAAAGAAAAGGCTACAACAAGATGTCCCAACTCGATGGGACAGCACGTATTATATGCTGTCAAGTCTTATGGAGCAGAAGCATGCTTTGGGGGCATATGCTGCAGACTACGAATTACCTGCAAGGCTCAGCTCGTACCAATGAGGTCTAATCGAGAACATATTGACTCTTCTTGCACCATTTGAGGAGCTTACAAAAGAGATCAGCTCTTCCACTGCAACTGCAGCAGATGTCATCCCTTCAATCATTGCACTGAAACGTCTCATAAATAAAGCGCTGAGACGGATCATTGCGTTAAAACCCTCAAATCCACTCTTTTAGAAGCGGATGAAAAAAGATTCAGCAATGTTGAAATGGAGCCCTTGTACTGTCTGGCTACGCTACTCGATCCGAGGTAACGAAAACAATATAATAATAATAATAGGCCTAATAATAACAATAATCATAATAATAATAATAATAATAATAATAATAGTAATAAGCTAGGCTCTACATAATAACAGGCTATAATCTGTCATTTTTTGTTTGTTTTAATAAAAAGGTACAAGGATATATATTTCTCCAACACAGTCAAACATACAGTACTAGAAATGCTCAAACAGAAAAAATGCCACGCACGCAGAGCAAGCTTACTGTTGGCGATGCACGATGAGATATTGGAAGAAAATTCTGAAGTGATTAAGGATACGGGCAGCCGTACAGCACTGGAAATGCAGAGCTACCTGTCTGAGATACAGATACCAAGAAGCGAAAAGCCGTTGGTTGTTCAGCTCAGCTTCACATGTGCTGGACGAAACAGACTAACTTGTGACAAAGCTGAAATGCTTCTTTTTGTTAAGAAGAAACTTTTGAAAAGCCAGAAGTAAACGTAAGTTCTGTAGGCTACAGGATGAATATTTTTTTATTTTACCTTAAAATTACTTTGACTTAATTTGATTTAAAACACACCTGCTGTAGCTTCTGTAGGCTACAGGATGAATATTTTTTTTATTTTACCTTAAAATTACTTTGACTTAATTTGATTTAAAACACACCTGCTGTAGCATCTTTGTTTTAGTCCATGCACTAAACATAATTTGATTTATCATTTATATAGCCTACTTTTTATTTAGTTTCACTGGTAAAGACCTTTTTTCTTTACACCAAATTTAAAAATGAAAACAAATGCTGAATCGTGATTAAGTAAAATTCTTGTTTGGAGTGTCGAATGTGTTTTGATTTTGTTGTTTGGATTGTGGAACTATGCAGTTGTTGCCCTTAAAATGACATGGTTACAGTTAATGTTTTCATTTAAGGTTTCAATCCAAACTTAGGCTTTTTAATCATATTAATGAGTCTTTTTTCCCAGTCTATTCAACAGCCCATAATAACAGAAGAACAACAACTTGGAAAACGTGTGATTAGTTTTTGGAAGGTTATGGAACGTATCATATATGCATCAAGGATAAACCTTTTTCCCCATCGATGATCGCGTATCCTTCCTTCAAAAAAGCCTTATTTCCGTGGCGCCTGGCTTCGTCCACCAGTGGTCACAGCTTCTCCCTCCCCTCCCGATCCTCTTTGGAGAAATTATTTTTAAAGGTGATCATCTTCTCTTTGCACACTCTGGCCTCCCTCGACATCTTCCACACTTAGTCCTTCACCGTTCGCGAAACAAACTGCATAATGATGGGTCTTGGCATGTTGTTAGTCATTGTACCTTTTATCCCCAAACGGTGAATGGTGTCAACATTTCGGCGGAGCTCGTCAACAGACGTGGTTATCACTCTCGAATTCATCTCTGGTTTTCTCATCTTCCTTCTCAGGTAATCCCAAGATCCTGAGGTTCCATCACCTCTTGTATCTCGCAGCTTCCAAAACCTTTTCCTTCAGGGATTTGTTTTCTGCCGCCAGTAACTCAACTTGTCTTTGTAGCTTCTCTATGTTTTCTTTATTTTCATCCGTGGTTCGTTTAATGGCGTCGGTGCGTTATTCAATGTTCTGCAGTTTGACTTCTAGGGCATCAAACTTTTTCAGAGCTTCTTAAACATTATTCATCCTCGCTTCAATGTTTTCCAGCTTACCATCTAGACCAGTGGTTCCCAAACCTGTCCTGGAGTACCCCCAACATTGCACGTTTTCTTTGTCTCCCTAATCAAACACATCTGATTCAACTCATCAGCTCATTAACCCATGTGATAATGAGCTGATGAGTTGAATCAGGTGTGTTTGATTAGGGAGACAAAGAAAACGTGCAATGTTGGGGATACTCCAGGACAGGTTTGGGAACCACTGATCTAGACCGTCAAATCTTTTCAACACAGACTCAATAGCTAGCATAAAGCTATTTGCATTTTTCTACCCTGCCTTTGCGCCTCTCTTCCTCAACTTTTTCGTTTGTGGACTATTTACAGGAGTTTGATCGTCCTCGAGATTAGCAAAAGATTGCTCCATTTCTTGGATTTCGTTTAACCCCGTTTCACTCATATCACTCAGCGCAGTGATGTACTGTAGGCATAGTCGACTATGTTAGCTTCACCATGTTTTTCCATCTTTCTGGTAGTTAGTTATTTAGGTGCAATTAATTCTTCAAAAAGTTCAAAAGTTTGTCAAAAACGAATAAAAGTCACTTCTGTCACAATATGGTTTCGTTGATTTTTTCTTTAACTAAAGTTTGGACTTGAAAAACCTTTTCTTCGGAGCCTGCTTGAGACTAAACCACTCACTCAGCCATCTTGATTTGTCTCCGTTCCGGTTAAAAAAAAATGCCCCTCAGAAAGTCCCTGCTGGCGAGGTAGTACTTTTTCATGTATTAATGTTATTGTGTCATTAAATGTAATTTTAAAAGTATTTCAGGTGAGAATGTAATTGTTTAAAACTCAAATCTGGTTTATTTCTAAAGACAGCGCCTATTTAAAAATATGTTTCGCCAATTTCGGAGACGGTCAGCTCCATGTCATCAACAGGAGCTCAGTGATCATGTATCCGCCTAGAGCACTCCCAACTCGGCTAGACCTTCTGACAGTTCCCACTGGCTCTGATGTCTCTTTAGTGGTTAAACATAAAATTTAATTATAGTTTTGGGTAAATCTAACAGGCGATCTTTCGTCTGTATTCAATTTATCTATATGTTAAAATGAAAAAAAAAAAATTAAATAAAAAAAAGAGGCAATTGATATAATATTTCATTTCATTTGTAATGGCTGTATATATACACATTTCCCTGAAATAAGTACATTTTCTCTGGCTATTATAATGTTTAAATGAAAAACTAAAGGTGGTAGTGGTATTTGATATCCTATTTCGTTTTATTGTAAATATACAGAGAGGAAAATTACAGTAGCCAAAGTAAGCTGACTGATGTTATCAAGTACGCTGCTGTTTGAAGAACTACAGAGGAAGCAGGTCCAAAATTAGCATACTTTGTACTGAGAAAAGCGTGCAGACCTACGTCACCAGACTATTTGCCTAATCTTCATAGTACTTTAGACCACAGTGGAAATGCAGAAAGCAATGGGTCTGGGGGGGGAAAAGTTCCTGCATGGGGAAAAAATTGTTCCTGGTACAATTGTTCAGGGTAATTTCAGTGGAAATGCGGCATAATACATGATTTATCCTATTTACAATCATGTTTTCCATTATTTTACAAAAATTAGATTTAAGTGCTATTGGCCTGTAATTCCCAGTTGATGCATATTTTCCTGACTTATACTGGTATTACTTTTGCATGTTTTCATGATCTTGCTAGCCTCCCCTTGATCCATGTCTTATTAAATAAATCCAGTACTGCTTTAAGAATACTATCATCTGCATGTTTGATCATATTATTACATTTTATGTTTTCCTGAAGCTCATTGCTTAAATGTACATAATAGGCTTCTCTTTTAAGTTCCCATATCTCAAAATCAGCATCTAATACTCCAGTCCCATCAGGTTTTCTATTATAGATGTTGCATTAAAATGTCTTGTCTTTTCCTTCTATAATTATCATCAAGATTTTCTTTACTATGTAACTTTTGAAAGGTCTTCTAGACTCATATTTCTACCTTTTTTTCTTTTTCTGTGACAGCTGTTACTCCTCCTGTTAATATCAGAATAGGGCTTGGGCACCGCGTTGCATTCTGGGAAGTGTTGATGGCTTCGCGAATGTAAACATTCAGCAAGTCGAATGAAAAGAAGCAGAGTTGGGAGAAAGAAAAAAAAGATGTTAAAATTGCGAAAAGGTTGTGGGATTTATAGGGATATGCTAAATAGGGATGCCAGTGACCGGTATGCGGACAAAATCGCCACTGTTAACGGTTTGGATCCATATAAAAAAAAATCCAAACAAAGAGTGGAGCACCGATGAAGACTTGCTGCGACACTTTTGCATTACAGATATCGTTGGCTAACGTTACCTTGTTTGTTTTGTGAGCACCTACACTTCAGAACAGTTCCGAAGCTACAAGTCATTGGAGTCTCATGTGCAGTTCACAAATGGATGGGTTCAGGAGCTGCAGATCATAAAGCCGGTGTTGTGCCCAATTTTGACCCCTGCCGAATTATTACCCCCCCCTAGTATTGGTAGGTTTAGGAGTAGGTGTGGGGGAGGGGTTAGGATTAGGGGTGGGGTTAGGATTAGGCAAACAGGTAGCGAGTTGAACAAGGGGGGTAGTAATTCGGCAGGGGGTCGAAAATGGGCACAGCACCGGCAAACAGTATACAGTAATCCGGACAAAGGTAAACAGCGCTCCACCTAGCTGCTAGTTAAATAACTGTTAGTGCTAACAACCACTCAAAAATGTACTTTTAACTATGTGTTTCAAAAGTGTAGTTAGTAACTGTCAACCCTCCCATTTTTTTTCCGGGTTTCTCACGTATTTGAGCTCTTTTCCCGCGGTCTTCCCGTTTTAGTATTTTCCTGTAAAATATCCTGTTAGCCCCTCCATCGGACCTGTCAGTCTTTGTACTGTTGTCCTGTTGCTACTCCTTGCCCTTATTGCGAAACAGAGGTTTTTTTTTTACTTGAAAGCAACCTTAGCGTGATTTTGGCTTTTTTAAGATAAAACCGTGGTTGTTACGAGAGCACAAATTCACGCCAATCTGTAAGCAAAGTCACATTAGACAAGTTTTTGCTGTCAGCAGAGGGATAGCAACAGAAAGATGAATGTTGAAATTTTCCCGTATTTTGGACGATTAACCCGGGAAATTTCCCTTATTTCCAATGTTCAATGTTGAGATGGAGTACGTCTAAACTCTGTGCAGTAGTCCAAGTAGCAGTAAAGGAGGCCATCAACATGGCGGCCACGCCAAGTAATGATGTCACGACAGCCAAGCCCTATAGGCAGTGAATGGTGGTAAGACTGAGTTACATACTGACAGGATAATGATGTAACGAGGAGGGAGGAGCTAATCAATTACTATAGAAACTAACAAGATGGGCAAAGGATCAAGGGAACACAGAAACAATGGGGAACAAGAACATTTCAAAATAAGAGTCCGCAAAACCAAAGACAAGGGAACATAGACTGGGATCCTGACACTAAGAAATAATCATTTAAGCCAGACATTTTTTTGTACTAGTGACCTTTAATTTGGAGCAAGATAAACTGGGGTAGTGACTTTTTTGTGTCAGACATGTGTCACTTTGTTCGCATCTGATTGATCCAATTTCAGCTGAACATTCAGTTGTGAAACAGCAATACAATTCATTGAATGCACTGTACTTCAGCCCTCACTCAACATTCATTTTCATTAATGTCATAACTGAAATACTGCCCTAAATAATACCACAACAAAAGTCTATAGCAGGGATCCTCAAATATGGACCTCGAGATCCACTTTCCTGCAGAGTTTGGTTCTAACCTTAATCAAACACACCTGAGCATGCTAATCAATGTCTTTGGGATCATTAGAAAATCACAGGCAGGTGGCTTTGATCAGGGTTGGAGCCAAACTCTGCAGTGCATTAGACCTCCAGGGCAAGATTTGAGGAAGGGGGGTCTATAGCTTTCATAACATGATTTTGGCTTGGCATGAAGTAATGTAATTTTTTACACTGTTATTTAAGGGACCCCCTACAGCCTAGCAGTTAGGGTATAAGGGTATATGAGTATAAGGTCTAAAAAATTTTTTTACTACTTCAAGGTGTTAATGTCACAACATTTCATAAAAAAAAAAAAAAAAAAAAAGATATGACCACTTTCGGAAAGCAAAAAGCTTAAGAAAGTTAAATGACAACAATCAATGTAACCAGCAAGTGGAAGAAAAAAAGAACAGTCCAGAATGTGTGACGACTACCTGTGGAAGAAAAGCAGTGTTAATAATAGTACACACAGAAACAACACTCAGTTTTTTCAATGCTGAATCTCTGTCTACAGATACACTCCTAAAGTTACAGGTTTGAAAAGGGGGGTTTGATGACATAAAAAAACTACTCTTGGTTCCCCAAAAGTTCTTAAAATAAACTGAATTGTTTTTGTGAAGAACGTTTAAAAAAAATTTAAAGGAACTTTTTTCCAGTAAGAACCTTTAGTAGAATGGAAAGATTCCATGGATGTTAAAGGTTCTTTGTGGAACCATAGATGCCAAAATAAAATTTTAATTTTAAGAGTGTATAAAAGAGTGACTTAGGTTTTACACCCAGAAATCAAACACTATGTGTAAAATAAGTAGCACCCAAACCAACATCCAGGGGAAAAAAAAAAAAGTTCAGATATGTCTCAATTGTGCACTCATTAATTGAGAGCAAAACAACTTAGCTCAAAGAATATGAAAATGCAATACAAAATGTTTAAATAAACATTTATGAAATCTTATTGACATATAAACAAAATAATCATTACTGCAATCATTATTAGCATTTTATATGAATCAACAGACAAATGATGCACACTGTCACATTTTTTTTTCACTTATAACCCACCTGTAGATTTGAGGATGAACACTTTGCTGTCTCTTCCCAGGGAGTTTGTGGTGGTGCATGTGTATTTTCCTGGACTGAGTGCTGAGGACTTGAGCACTGAGGAGCTGATCTTCTCTTTCAGATGATCTGAGGACCATGTGTAGTCTGGAGCCGGGTTTGCCTTCACTGTACAATCTAGCATGACTTTATCATCTTTAATGATGGTCTCTGTTGAACTGAAGTGTCGTGGTTTATCTGAAGAGGACAATGATACATTTCTCAGCACAACGGCATCATGATGAGCAGCTGTTATTAACAGATCACAAAAAATACAACTGAAAACTTTTTATCTGTATTCATTGAATTAATATCTAATATTTGATCAAATAGTTTCAATTAATATGCAAATGTCTGTGTGTGATGAAATAGGACAGTTGTACATCATTCACACAGAAAATATAAACTGAATTATATGGCTAGCTTAGCAATAATAAACTTACAGTATACTTCGACATTAAGAGGTTTTGATGAGTTTTTTGGGGGAGGTTGAGGTCCTTCTGCTCCCAGATCCAGCTCTGCTTCACACCAGTACTGAGCTCCATCATCAGCTCTGTCTGGACGGATCAGGAGTGTGATAGCTTTATTTACTGGAGTCTCGATGGTGTCACTGAAGATGGTTTGATTCAGCAGAGTCTGTCCTTTGTACCATTTGACAGTGAGATACTGAACAGGAGCCACATCATGAACGTCACACTGGAGCTCATACTGCTGTCCCTCTATCATTGGTCCTCTGTGAATCACAGTTCTGATGGACACACTGTCTGGAGTCTCTGTGGAGGAAGATTTATTACACTCATCTGCTGTGATGAATGTACATTTATTAAATACAGGTGCATCTCAATTAATTATATTGTCATGGAAAAGTTCATTTATTTCAGTAATTCAACTCAAACTGTGAAACTTGTGTATTAAATAAATCAAATACACACAGATTAAAGTAGTTTAAGTCTTTGTTTCTTTTAATTGTGATGATTTTGGCTCACATTTAACAAAAGCCCACCAATTCACTATCGCAACAAATTATAATACTTCATAAGACCAATGTTTTTAATTTAGTGAATTGTTGGCCTTCTGGAAAGTATGTTCATTTACTCTACATGTACTCAATACTTGGTAGGGGCTCCTTTTGATTTAATTACCCCCTCAAATCAGTGTCGCATGGAGGTGATCAGTTTGTGGCACTGCTGAGGTGGTATGGAAGCCCCAGGTTTTTTTGACAGTGGCCTTCAGCTCATCTGCATTGTTTGGTCTCTTGTTTCTCGTCTTCCTCTTGACAATAGCCCATAGATTCTCTGTGGGGTTTAGGTCTGGTGTGTTTGCTGGCCAGTCAAGCACAGCAACACCATGGTCATTTAACAAACTTTGGGTGCTTTTGGCAGTGTGGCTAGGTGCCAAATCCTGCTGGAAAATGAAATCAGCATCTTTAAAAAGCTGGTCAGCAAAAGGAAGCATGAAGTGCTCCAAAAGTTTTTAGTAAACGTGTGCAGTGACTTTGGTTTTCAAAAAACACAATGGACCAAGACCAGCAGATGACATTGCAGCCCAAATCATCACAGACTGGAAACTTAACACAGGACTTCAAGCAACTCGGGCTATGAGATTCCCCATCCTTCCTCCAGACTCTAGGACCTTGGTTTCCAAATGAAATACAAAACCCGCTCTCATCTGAAAAAAGGACTTTGGACAAATGGCAGCAGTCCATTTCTTCTTTAAGATGCCTCTGACGTTGTCTGTGGTACAGGAGTGGCTTAACAAGAGAAATACAACAACTGTAACCAAATTCCTTGACACGTCTGTGTGTGGTGGCTCTGTCAAAGTGTCTGGTTTGTGTTTCCCTGGGTGTCCACTAGTGGTCTCACTTCCCCATAGGCACCCCGCTGCAGGTACTACATTTCCCACAAGCCTTGTCCCTTCATCACGGTTAATTGCACACCTGTTAATTGCACTCAGCTGTCTCCACTTTCATCGTCTTCACCTATCTATATAAAGCAGTCTGTTTTCTATCTGTTTCATGGAGTCCTTGTTTTCCATTACCCTGTTTTCTCGCATTCCCTTGTGTTTTCTTGTTTCTTGTTTTTGGACAGCTTTCCCCGTTATTGACCTCTAGCCTGTTTTGGATTTTGATTTTGGATTACCCCATTAAACACACTGCATTTGGATCTCTCGTTTCCTGTAATCAATCGTTACAGAAGGACTCCATCATGCCCAGATCAAGTGGTGTGGGACTTCGTATCCGTTCCCCAGCCAGTGTGGAGGAGTGGAGGGCAAGGTTCCAAAACCTAACCACCCTCCATCAAAAGGGGAGTGAGGTGGGTGGTGCAAATGCTCTGGAACATGGCGGTAGGAATGGGGTATAATGATGCGGCCCTGAAAGACTTATTCAACGTCTGTCTGGATAACCCTGTGCCGGAATGGGAAATGAATGAGCTGGAGATCTTGGATTTTTGGGGGTTCATAATGTACCTGCAACATCGGTCTCAGTGGGATACCCCAGCCACACCTGTCTCTCCAAGTGTGATGGCCGACTCTAGACTGTGCCTCCAGACAAGATGGCCACCAGCCCAGCGCCATTGCACAAATGGCCGCAGGCCGAGCGCCTCTGCACAAGATGACAGCCACATGTGTCCAGAGTCGAGTCAGGTCCCCGTTGACCCTTCAGAGTCGAGTCAGGTCCCCGTTGACCCTCCAGAGTCGAGTCAGGTCCCCGTTGACCCTCCAGAGTCGAGTCACCACGGATCTACCAGAGCCTCTCCATGTCTCTGCCGAACTTCTTGAGCACTCAACTTATCCTGTCGTGGCCATGGAGGCCATCCAGGAACTCACTGCCTGCCCTGTCATGGCCATGGAGACCATATACCATCTCCTCAGGGCCACGGAGGCCACCCTTAACCTGTTCATGTTCTCTATTTCAGGTTTACCTAACCAGACTTGCTCTCCTGTGCCATCGATCCCACTGTGGTGGTCTTCGGCGCCGCCCTGGTGGGCTTCTGTCTCGACCGTACGGCTGTGGTGGTCTTCTGCGCCACCCTGGTGGGCTTCTGTCTCGACCGCACGGCTGTGGTGGTCTTCTGCGCCCCCTGGTGGGCTTCTGTCTCGACCGCACGGCTGTGGTGGTCTTCTGCGCCCCCTGGTGGGCTTCTGTCTCGACCCCATGGCTGTGGTGGTCTTCTGCGCCAGCCTGGTGGGCTTCTGTCTCGACCGCACGGCTGTGGTGGTCTTCTGCGCCCCCTGGTGGGCTTCTGTCTCGACCGCACGGCTGTGGCGGTCTTCTGCGCCGCCCTGGTGGGCTTCTGTCTCGACCGCACGGTTGTGGTGGTCTTCTGCGCCGCCCTGGTGGGCTTCTGTCTCGACCGCATGGCTCCAGTTCCACCTGCTCCACTCTGGATTCCTGCCCTGTCGGCTCTGCCCTGGGCCCCTGAACTCTCTGTTCCCTCCTGGTCTTTGTTTTTTTTTTTCTCTGTTTCCCTCTATGGACCTGGCCCTCCATCCCTCCGCCTGGTGCTCCGCCGGTCCACCTCCCTCCTGGTCTCCTTGTGGTTGTTGTTTTGTTTGTTTTTTTCACTTCCTGTCTCTGTTTCCCGCTATGGACCTGTTGTTTCTTGTTTTGGACTGCTTTCCCGGTTATTGACCTCTAGCCTGTTTTGGATTTTGGATTACCCAATTAAACACACTAAATTTGGATCTCTGTGATTTTGATCTCTGTGATTCCTGTGATGAATCATTACAGACTCTTAATGCCTTGACCCCAGCCTCAGTGCATTCCTTGTGAAGTTCTCTAAAATTCTTGAATCGGTTTTGCTTGACAATCCTCATAAAGCTGCCGTTCTCTCGGTTGGTTGTGCATCTTTTTTTCTTCCACACTTTTCCCTTCCACTCAACTTCCTGTTAACATGCTTGGATACAGCACTCTGTGAACAGCCAGCTTTTTTGGCAATGAATGTTTGTGGCTTACCCTCCTTGTGAAAGGTGTCATGATTGTATTCTGGACAACTGTCAGATCAGCAGTCTTCCCCATGATTGTGTAGCCTAGTGAACCAAACCGAGAGACCATTTTGAAGAAACCTTTGCAGGTGTTTTGAGTTGATTAGATGATTGGCATGTCACCATATTCTAATTTGTAAACATTTTTTTTAATTGGTCTTATGAAGTATTCTAATTTGTTGAGATCATGAACTGGTGGGTTTTTGTCAAATGTGAGCCAAGATCATCACAATTAAAAGAACCATAGACTTAAACTACTTCAGTCTGAGTGCATTGAATTTATTTAATACATGAGTTTCACAATTTGAGTTGAATTACTGAAATAAATGAACTTTTTCCTCGACATTCTAATTTATTGAGATGCACCTGTATTTCTGAGAATTAAAATAGATATCAATAACAAAGAAACTAACTGTAAAGAGCGACTGGGAGCTCTTCTATACACTGATTCTTATCGCCTATTTTATAGTTTATGTAGCAGAATGGCTTTATGTCCCATTCTGTCAGGTTTATCACTCTCCATGTGATCAGATTCTGGTTTTTGGTCATAGGCACTGCTCCCTCAATGGCTTCCCATCCAATCCCTTTATGTAGGACTGAAGTTTTACAGTTAACTGCAACAGAACTGCCGTATCTCACAACAACTCTCTGTGGGTTGAGCTGAAGAGGACATTCAGCTTGTGCACCTGTTAAACACATTGAGAAGGTTGCGATTTAACGCTGGTTAAGTTAGAGCACTGAAGTATCATATTACAAGCAGACACAAAAATAACCTACAGTACCATGAGTCTTTAAGACTTACAAACTGACCACTACCTGCTTCTAGAGCTTTGTATTTTATAGAGCTGGGCAAGTAACATTTTGTTTTTGGTTGCTGTAGAAGTCCATCTTTTGTTATAATCATATGTAAAAAAAAAAACAAAAAAAAAACACACGTTTACTGATAAATGCAGTAGCAAGACAACATTTGACAATGTTAGTACAAGCTCAAACATGTCAGTTGAATAGAAATTAATTAATTATTCAAGTTCCATTAATTACTCCAAACATTTTTCCTTAAAAAAAGTTATTATCATTTAATCTCAAAGAAAGCAAAAGCTAAAAACATATCTAAGCTAATTCCATGTAAAGAAAGTTTGCACTTCAGTATACAAACCTGTGAGACTCTGAAGCTGTGAAACTGAAGAGAGAAAAACAAATCCAAAGAAAAGTTGAAGCATATTCAGTGCTCAAGAAAAAGAAACTGAGCAGAAAATGTTGGAAATAAGGCCCTTAACTTTCTGACAAACTCTGACTGTACAGTCTGTGATTGAATATGCTTTGAGCACACCATAATAATAATAATAAAAAAGAGCATACCCCGTCCCCGCCCAGAAAATATTTTGAGAGGTCATTTCAGTGGAGACTGATTCCAAGAATTGTTCACATTAATAGATGGTCTGACGGCTGAAGGTCTGAAATTCATGGCAGCTTTCATTGGCCAAGGCCCGCCCATGATGCCGTTTGACCGACATGTCAAACAACCAATCACAGTTTGTTTCATTCATCGTCACGTTTCGAAGCATGGAAATGTCGCCACAATAACAGACCAGTGTGTAAAACTCTCGGACGGATGATGGGCTAATGAAAAAAGGCCTAAACATCAAGGATATAGCAAAGTGTAAGGTGGAAAACACAGGAAGGGTGCGAATGAGGAAAAAAGATGGAAGGGTAGGGGTGATAACAGGGGTGCCAATGAACGTTACAATGGGGGAATTAATGAAGAATATCAAGGGAGCAAAAGTTGTAAATGTCCAAAGGATGAAAACATCAAGAGATGGAGAGGTAAAGGACACAAGAAACAGTTTCAATAGAATTTGAGGAAGAAATCCTCCCAAAAAAAGTATACTATACTCCAGTGAGGATGTTTACACCAAAACCATTGAGGTGTTATAAATGTTAAAGGTTTGGTCACACTGCAATGAACTGTAATAGGCAGAGAAGATGTGTTGGACTGCTTTCCCGGTTATTGACCTCTAGCCTGTTTTGGATTTTGGATTACCCAATTAAACACACTGAATTTGGATCTCTGTGATTTTGATCTCTGTGATTCCTGTGATGAATCGTTACAGACTCTTAATGCCTTGACCCCAGCCTCAGTGCATTCCTTGTGAAGTTCTCTAAAATTCTTGAATCGGTTTTGCTTGACAATCCTCATAAAGCTGCCGTTCTCTCGGTTGGTTGTGCATCTTTTTTTCTTCCACACTTTTCCCTTCCACTCAACTTCCTGTTAACATGCTTGGATACAGCACTCTGTGAACAGCCAGCTTTTTTGGCAATGAATGTTTGTGGCTTACCCTCCTTGTGAAAGGTGTCATGATTGTATTCTGGACAACTGTCAGATCAGCAGTCTTCCCCATGATTGTGTAGCCTAGTGAACCAAACCGAGAGACCATTTTGAAGAAACCTTTGCAGGTGTTTTGAGTTGATTAGATGATTGGCATGTCACCATATACAAACTGACCACTACCTGCTTCTAGAGCTTTGTATTTTATAGAGCTGGGCAAGTAACATTTTGTTTTTGGTTGCTGTAGAAGTCCATCTTTTGTTATAATCATATGTAAAAAAAAAAAAAAAAAAAAACATGTTTACTGATAAATGCAGTAGCAAGACAACATTTGACAATGTTAGTACAAGCTCAAACATGTCAGTTGAATAGAAATTAATTAATTATTCAAGTTCCATTAATTACTCCAAACATTTTTCCTTAAAAAAAGTTATTATCATTTAATCTCAAAGAAAGCAAAAGCTAAAAACATATCTAAGCTAATTCCATGTAAAGAAAGTTTGCACTTCAGTATACAAACCTGTGAGACTCTGAAGCTGTGAAACTGAAGAGAGAAAAACAAATCCAAAGAAAAGTTGAAGCATATTCAGTGCTCAAGAAAAAGAAACTGAGCAGAAAATGTTGGAAATAAGGCCCTTAACTTTCTGACAAACTCTGACTGTACAGTCTGTGATTGAATATGCTTTGAGCACACCATAATAATAATAATAAAAAAGAGCATACCCCGTCCCCGCCCAGAAAATATTTTGAGAGGTCATTTCAGTGGAGACTGATTCCAAGAATTGTTCACATTAATAGATGGTCTGACGGCTGAAGGTCTGAAATTCATGGCAGCTTTCATTGGCCAAGGCCCGCCCATGATGCCGTTTGACCGACATGTCAAACAACCAATCACAGTTTGTTTCATTCATCGTCACGTTTCGAAGCATGGAAATGTCGCCACAATAACAGACCAGTGTGTAAAACTCTCGGACGGATGATGGGCTAATGAAAAAAGGCCTAAACATCAAGGATATAGCAAAGTGTAAGGTGGAAAACACAGGAAGGGTGCGAATGAGGAAAAAAGATGGAAGGGTAGGGGTGATAACAGGGGTGCCAATGAACGTTACAATGGGGGAATTAATGAAGAATATCAAGGGAGCAAAAGTTGTAAATGTCCAAAGGATGAAAACATCAAGAGATGGAGAGGTAAAGGACACAAGAAACAGTTTCAATAGAATTTGAGGAAGAAATCCTCCCAAAAAAAGTATACTATACTCCAGTGAGGATGTTTACACCAAAACCATTGAGGTGTTATAAATGTTAAAGGTTTGGTCACACTGCAATGAACTGTAATAGGCAGAGAAGATGTGTTGGACTGCTTTCCCGGTTATTGACCTCTAGCCTGTTTTGGATTTTGGATTACCCAATTAAACACACTGAATTTGGATCTCTGTGATTTTGATCTCTGTGATTCCTGTGATGAATCGTTACAGACTCTTAATGCCTTGACCCCAGCCTCAGTGCATTCCTTGTGAAGTTCTCTAAAATTCTTGAATCGGTTTTGCTTGACAATCCTCATAAAGCTGCCGTTCTCTCGGTTGGTTGTGCATCTTTTTTTCTTCCACACTTTTCCCTTCCACTCAACTTCCTGTTAACATGCTTGGATACAGCACTCTGTGAACAGCCAGCTTTTTTGGCAATGAATGTTTGTGGCTTACCCTCCTTGTGAAAGGTGTCATGATTGTATTCTGGACAACTGTCAGATCAGCAGTCTTCCCCATGATTGTGTAGCCTAGTGAACCAAACCGAGAGACCATTTTGAAGAAACCTTTGCAGGTGTTTTGAGTTGATTAGATGATTGGCATGTCACCATATACAAACTGACCACTACCTGCTTCTAGAGCTTTGTATTTTATAGAGCTGGGCAAGTAACATTTTGTTTTTGGTTGCTGTAGAAGTCCATCTTTTGTTATAATCATATGTAAAAAAAAAAAAAAACATGTTTACTGATAAATGCAGTAGCAAGACAACATTTGACAATGTTAGTACAAGCTCAAACATGTCAGTTGAATAGAAATTAATTAATTATTCAAGTTCCATTAATTACTCCAAACATTTTTCCTTAAAAAAAGTTATTATCATTTAATCTCAAAGAAAGCAAAAGCTAAAAACATATCTAAGCTAATTCCATGTAAAGAAAGTTTGCACTTCAGTATACAAACCTGTGAGACTCTGAAGCTGTGAAACTGAAGAGAGAAAAACAAATCCAAAGAAAAGTTGAAGCATATTCAGTGCTCAAGAAAAAGAAACTGAGCAGAAAATGTTGGAAATAAGGCCCTTAACTTTCTGACAGAAACTCTGACTGTACAGTCTGTGATTGAATATGCTTTGAGCACACCATAATAATAATAATAAAAAAGAGCATACCCCGTCCCCGCCCAGAAAATATTTTGAGAGGTCATTTCAGTGGAGACTGATTCCAAGAATTGTTCACATTAATAGATGGTCTGACGGCTGAAGGTCTGAAATTCATGGCAGCTTTCATTGGCCAAGGCCCGCCCATGATGCCGTTTGACCGACATGTCAAACAACCAATCACAGTTTGTTTCATTCATCGTCACGTTTCGAAGCATGGAAATGTCGCCACAATAACAGACCAGTGTGTCAAACTCTCGGACGGATGATGGGCTAATGAAAAAAGGCCTAAACATCAAGGATATAGCAAAGTGTAAGGTGGAAAACACAGGAAGGGTGCGAATGAGGAAAAAAGATGGAAGGGTAGGGGTGA
This sequence comes from Carassius carassius, assembly GCF_963082965.1. Taxonomy (NCBI): domain Eukaryota; kingdom Metazoa; phylum Chordata; class Actinopteri; order Cypriniformes; family Cyprinidae; genus Carassius; species Carassius carassius. The sequence goes on along the minus strand of NC_081755.1, from coordinate 40,500,015 downwards.
TAACAGGGGTGCCAATGAACGTTACAATGGGGGAATTAATGAAGAATATCAAGGGAGCAAAAGTTGTAAATGTCCAAAGGATGAAAACATCAAGAGATGGAGAGGTAAAGGACACAAGAAACAGTTTCAATAGAATTTGAGGAAGAAATCCTCCCAAAAAAAGTATACTATACTCCAGTGAGGATGTTTACACCAAAACCATTGAGGTGTTATAAATGTTAAAGGTTTGGTCACACTGCAATGAACTGTAATAGGCAGAGAAGATGTGTTGGACTGCTTTCCCGGTTATTGACCTCTAGCCTGTTTTGGATTTTGGATTACCCAATTAAACACACTGAATTTGGATCTCTGTGATTTTGATCTCTGTGATTCCTGTGATGAATCGTTACAGACTCTTAATGCCTTGACCCCAGCCTCAGTGCATTCCTTGTGAAGTTCTCTAAAATTCTTGAATCGGTTTTGCTTGACAATCCTCATAAAGCTGCCGTTCTCTCGGTTGGTTGTGCATCTTTTTTTCTTCCACACTTTTCCCTTCCACTCAACTTCCTGTTAACATGCTTGGATACAGCACTCTGTGAACAGCCAGCTTTTTTGGCAATGAATGTTTGTGGCTTACCCTCCTTGTGAAAGGTGTCATGATTGTATTCTGGACAACTGTCAGATCAGCAGTCTTCCCCATGATTGTGTAGCCTAGTGAACCAAACCGAGAGACCATTTTGAAGAAACCTTTGCAGGTGTTTTGAGTTGATTAGATGATTGGCATGTCACCATATACAAACTGACCACTACCTGCTTCTAGAGCTTTGTATTTTATAGAGCTGGGCAAGTAACATTTTGTTTTTGGTTGCTGTAGAAGTCCATCTTTTGTTATAATCATATGTAAAAAAAAAAAAAAAAAAAAACATGTTTACTGATAAATGCAGTAGCAAGACAACATTTGACAATGTTAGTACAAGCTCAAACATGTCAGTTGAATAGAAATTAATTAATTATTCAAGTTCCATTAATTACTCCAAACATTTTTCCTTAAAAAAAGTTATTATCATTTAATCTCAAAGAAAGCAAAAGCTAAAAACATATCTAAGCTAATTCCATGTAAAGAAAGTTTGCACTTCAGTATACAAACCTGTGAGACTCTAAAGCTGTGAAACTGAAGAGAGAAAAACAAATCCAAAGAAAAGTTGAAGCATATTCAGTGCTCAAGAAAAAGAAACTGAGCAGAAAATGTTGGAAATAAGGCCCTTAACTTTCTGACAGAAACTCTGACTGTACAGTCTGTGATTGAATATGCTTTGAGCACACCATAATAATAATAATAAAAAAGAGCATACCCCGTCCCCGCCCAGAAAATATTTTGAGAGGTCATTTCAGTGGAGACTGATTCCAAGAATTGTTCACATTAATAGATGGTCTGACGGCTGAAGGTCTGAAATTCATGGCAGCTTTCATTGGCCAAGGCCCGCCCATGATGCCGTTTGACCGACATGTCAAACAACCAATCACAGTTTGTTTCATTCATCGTCACGTTTCGAAGCATGGAAATGTCGCCACAATAACAGACCAGTGTGTAAAACTCTCGGACGGATGATGGGCAAATGAAAAAAGGCCTAAACATCAAGGATATAGCAAAGTGTAAGGTGGAAAACACAGGAAGGGTGCGAATGAGGAAAAAAGATGAAAGGGTAGGGGTGATAACAGGGGTGCCAATGAACGTTACAATGGGGGAATTAATGAAGAATATCAAGGGAGCAAAAGTTGTAAATGTCCAAAGGATGAAAACATCAAGAGATGGAGAGGTAAAGGACACAAGAAACTGTTTCAATAGAATTTGAGGAAGAAATCCTCCCAAAAAAAGTATACTATACTCCAGTGAGGATGTTTACACCAAAACCATTGAGGTGTTATAAATGTTAAAGGTTTGGTCACACTGCAATGAACTGTAATAGGCAGAGAAGATGTGTTAGATGTGGAGGGGACCATGATTATGGAAAATGTTCGAAACCATTGCCGCCCGGGAGGCATGGCCCAGGGACGAGTGGGTGTGTGACACTGCTCTTGACGGGAGAGGCACAATGGGCGTACTTTGCACTTACACCGGAATGGAGTGCTTCAATGAGAAACTGAGGACGGAGATCCTGGGCCTGGTTGGGCTATCGCCGCTCAACTCTTCCACGAATGGACCTTCGACCCGCGGCAGCCGGCCCTGGCTCAGGCACCAACCTTTCTCGCCCCGGGTCGACAAGCTGTTGGATCTCCTCAAAAGGGCCCGTTTTATCTCACCAAGGGCTACTGGCAAGTCCCCCTAACGGAACAAGCCAAGCCGAAGACAGGCTTCTCAACCCCAAGTGGCCATTGGCAGTACAGGGTCCTTCCCTTTGGCCTGCACAGGGCCCCAGCCACCTTTCAGTGTCTAATGGACGTCCTCCTGCGGCCACACCAAGCCTACGTGGCTGCCTACCTGGATGAGGTCATTATCCACTCTGAGACTTGGGAAGACCATCTGGAGCGGCTGCGATAAGAAGGTGGCAGCTATCCTCTCCGCGCCGCGACCTGCCTCCAAGTCTCAGGTACGGGCCTTTTTGGGGTTGGCAGGCTACTACCGCTGCTTTATCCCTATCTTCTCCTCCTTAGCTTCTCCCCTGACAGACCTGACCAGGAAGGGGCAGCCGGAGAAGATCCTTTGGGGCCCTGAGACAGAGGCAGCATTCCAGAGAATAAAGACAGCCCTCACGTCATAACTGGTGCTCAGAGCCATCGACTTCAACCACCCTTTCCTGCTGCAGATGGATGCATCCGACACCAGGTTGGGAGCCTTCCTGTACCAGGTCCATGACGGCGAGGAACACCCGTTGATATACATCAGCTGAAAGCTGACCCCAGCAGAGCAACTGTACGCGACTGTCAAAAGGGAGGCATTGGCAATCAAGAGGGCAGTTCTGGAGCTCCGATATTACCTCCTTGGCCACCACTTCACCCTAATCACCGACCACACTCCTTTGCAGTGGATGGACCGAGTAAAGGACATGAACGCCAGGGTGACTCGGTGGTTCCTCATAATTTTATTAATTAAGATTACCAGAACATCTATAGGCGAAGCTTGGGGTTGATTGATACAGTGTTCTTTTTTTATCATTATTATTTTTAACATGCAAAACAACAAAAACCAATTGGAATGTTTAAAACATTTTCCGAAGGATCCAAGGCAGACAATGGCTCGGTTTTATTGCATACAATGCCCTCTTGTGGTAGTTACAGTATACAACAAGAAAAAATCCAGAAACATCTGCCTGACTTAAATGGTGAGTGTTCATCCACAGCATCAGGCTGAGAGAGCATGCTTACTGGGGCCTGGGATCCTGTGAAATAGACTGCATGTGCTGAATATACAGTATGTCTGAAACCTCACATGCCATTCTGACAAGTGTTTGGTGGCAGACATGAAAGAAGTGACACCATGTGTTTGCAAAGTTTACAAGTATCCATTTTCCAATCCAGTTTCCAATTCAGACACCATAGGGGAAGAATAATACTTTTATAACAGTTTTTGGTACAAATCTGAGGTTCAATTGATGGTCATTGGTCACAAATGGTCATTAATATCAAATATTAGGCTAAAGGATTAAAAGCATCATTCACCAAATTAATAATTTGTCATTTAAATGGTTAAATAATGAATGATTCACAACACTTGATCAGCAACCATGTTTGTGTATAAATTTTACATTGTCCTGAAAGTGAATTACTGAATCATTTACTGTATTGTCTTCGTGACATGAGAGTGAAATTAAATACTGCACAAGCACATAAATTATAAATTGCTACAGTAGAATAGAGATCCATTTTAATCTCCAGTGTTTTGGAGGTTTGATTGGAAACACCTACGGATGACTAATATTGAGCAATATAAAGACTATTATGTACCATCAGTCAGTCACCAAGCAAACTCCAATCGAAAGTGAGAATCGGGAGCAATGGAAGACGGCATAATTTCCTCTTTATCATCAAAGATGTTGCTATGATGAGAACTTCTTATTTATTGCTGTTTATTTAACTGCTGTGAAATGTTGCCATCTGGACCCAGTAACATTAAGTAGCTTCTAATAAAAGTCTCCACGTCAGACATTTCAGATCCGACCCTGAATGCTGGATCCTGCCAGAGAGTTTGTCTTGTATCCAAAACCCAGTCAGCAGAGTATGGTCTGATGTCCAAAACCCGCTATCAGCAAGTCTTGTCTGCACCAGTACAAATCCAAGAAGTGTTATTATACAACAAGCAGTAGCTATGGAAAATTACCATTCAGTGATGGTAAAAACCTTGAAATGGATCTTTTATGTCTTGTCTCTTACTTGTGAAGAAAAAAACTTGAAATTGCTCAATCACAAGTTTAAACAACAATGGAAAACAGTTATAAATGGTCAAATGAATATAATAAATTAGAATATGTTTAATAATACAATTATTAAAAGATTAAATTAATAAATGAATATAGAAGAAAGGAAAACCAACAACACAAATACATGTTTTTACTGTTCATGCAACAGACATGTTTCTGTACAAAGAACCCTTAGATCCTTCAAACACATGTTTTTTTAGTTACAAATGTTACAAAACATTAAAAATATGTTAAAATATGTTCATGATGAAAATGTGTGTATTATATCATAACAACATTTTTTGGCCTTCATTAAAGTGTTAACTGTATATTGAGTTACTTTATTTCTTTTGTTTTCTTTCTTTCCCTTTATTTTTAGCCTTGAAATATCAGTTTTCAATCGCGCTCGGAAACACAAATCCAATCCGATAAGAAAAGGAGCCGAACCAGAGTAAACATCGGAACTGCTTTCAATCGCTGGAGACAACTGATGGACCTGAAAGAAATGAGGTTCGACACCGAACTTGCAACATTTCCTTTGGATTGGTAAGTTAGATGCTGTTAGTATTTCGCTAGAAGTTTGTTTTATATGTTTGTGTATTTTTTTTCGGGAAGTTATAACATAGAAATGTATCGAAGGCTGTTCTATAAACGTGCTAATGTTAGCGATGGCTAACCGTAGCTGCGTTTGATAATTAGCTAGCTATAACTTACCCATATTTTTATATCATAAGTAATCTGCTCTGTCTAGTCTGTTGGGTCTCCGTGTCCTCTTTGCTTCGTGGTTTTTCTGTACGTGAGAAAATTGATGTGTGGCGTGAAAGCGTGTGAAAAGAGTCAATTGCGTGTGTCTCACGGTGAATGCTTGAGAGTTGGCAGCTCTGGTTACGTTGGTTGGCGCTATCAGCTGTCTGATGTTGACCAATGATGTTGATAGAATGCTGTCTGTCAAATTAATTTAATTCCAATAATGTGTATATACAACTCAATGTAATATGAACAAAACGAATATGAACATATTCACTGGTAAATGTGAAGGGGAGTAGCTTGAAGATGTCATGTTTCAAAATCACTTGACATCACCCAACGTTCCTCTGGAGGCAAAACGTCCTCTTATAGCAGCGGTTCTCAATTCCAGTCCTTGCGCCCCACTGCTCTGCATATTTTGCACGTTTCTCTTTGTTAACACACCTGATTCAGATAATCAGCTCGTTAGAAATGAACTCCGTGCATGAACTGTTTTTCAAATGTTCATTGCTCCCTACTCTCTGAGCAGGGGAAATCTGTTGAAGTTTACCTCACATCGAAACATTCATTCACTGATTTGTGCTGTGCAGCGTCTTTAAACATGGACAACTGTGACATCATATACCTCTGTAAATCAATACAATTTAAATTCACGTCTTGCACACTTCAATGCACTTTGATTGGAACATATAGCTACGTTCACTTCAAACTGGAATCATGGCTGAATATCCTGTGATGACCACTTCGCAGGGCACTTATGTTCGATTAGAACAAATGTCTGAAGCTCTAAGAGAAACGTTCAAAATGTGCAGAGCAGTGGGGCGCGAGGTCTGCAATTGAGAACCGCTGTCTTATAGGCTTCGGCTATGCTCTAGTGTTGTTGTGAAGGTAGGGGCGGAGCATAGAGACTATGCTGTTTCTCGTTTGTTACTCTAGAGTAGACCAATTCACTTTATTGAGGCATACTGCCCCCATCTGGTATGGAATGTGGAGTATGACTTGATTTTTTTGCCAGATATGACCGATGGCACCTTTAAGCTGATCTGTCAGTCTCCTGGTGTTCGCTTCTGCGTTTCCAACAGTTTTGGTGCCGTGACCCCGATAGAGCTTCTTGCCTCACATTGTTCCAGACTGAATTAAAGATCCTTTTTTTTCAGCTCAATGACAATTTGGTCAATATTACTCTATCCAAAGAACCACTACAGACCAGTAAGTGTGGTTATCCTTTGCACTGTCAGAGAAGTGTTAACAGACAGCTGCAGGGTTTGGATAACAGACTAGTTATCCTCTGCTTTGCCAGGGAAGAAAGTTCATCCTCTGTTCAGTCAAAGAAGGTTAGTAGCAGTTACAGTGTGTCAACTAGGGCTGGGTGATATATCTAACGATATGATCATGCGCATCTAGTCACTAAATCTGGTTCCCTGATTATCGCTAAATCACCATCACCTGCTTTCAAATGGAGCGGCAATTAATAGACAGACAAGCTACGCAATATCAAATTCATTATCGAAGGCGATTCATCTGGGATAATGAACCCAATATAACATGTCAGTGATCTACGGCTCTGTCTATTAAGTGCCGCTTAATAGTGTACTTTGAGTTAAGTACACTCACAGCCTTCAAAGCTTTACTACAGCACACTTCAGTCCCTCACCTATCCTCTTTGGTTTATGTTTGTTATGACTGATCTATAATGTTCCATTAAAGGGTGGAGATGTTGCACAATAAAGTTTGCATACCAACTACAGGCAGGGGCAGATTGAGGTAGTCAGGGGCCCCTAGGCTGCTCTTTGTGTGTCCCTCATCACTTGCTGTTGTCTCTCTCTCATCACTTGCTGTTGTCTCTCTCTCATCACTTGCTGTTCTCTGTTCTCTCTCTCTCATCACTTGCTGTTGTCTCTCTCTCATCACTTGCTGTTCTCTGTTCTCTCTCTCTCATCACTTGCTGTTGTCTCTCTCTCATCACTTGTTGTTGTCTCTCTCTCATCACTTGCTGTTCTCTCTCTCTCATCACTTGCTGTTCTCTCTCTCTCATCACTTGCTGTTGTCTCTCTCTCATCACTTGTCTCTCTCTCATCACTTGCTGTTGTCTCTCTCTCATCACTTGCTGTTCTCTCTCCATCTCTCTCATCACTTGCTGTTCTCTCTCTCATCACTTGCTGTTTTCTCTCTCTCTCAGCATTTGCTGTTGTCTCTCTCTCATCACTTGCTGTTCTCTGTTCTCTTTCTCTCATCAATTGCTGTTGTCTCTCTCTCATCACTTGCTGTTGTCTCTCTCTCATCACTTGCTGTTCTCTCTCTCTCATCACTTGCTGTTGTCTCTCTCTCGTCACTTGCTGTTGTCTCTCTCTCGTCACTTGCTGTTGTCTCTCTCTCGTCACTTGCTGTTCTCTCTCTCTCATCACTTGCTGTTCTCTCTCTCTCATCACTTGCTGTTGTCTCTCTCTCATCAATTGCTGTTGTCTCTCTCTCATCACTTGCTGTTGTCTCTCTCTCATCAATTGCTGTTGTCTCTCTCTCTCATCACTTGCTGTTGTCTCTCTCTCATCACTTGCTGTTGTCTCTCTCTCATCACTTGCTGTTGTCTCTCTTGCTGTTCTCTCTCTCATCACTTGCTGTTGTCTCTCTCTCATCTCTTGCTGTTCTCTCTCTCATCACTTGCTGTTGTCTCTCTCTCTCATCACTTGCTGTTGTCTCTCTCTCTCATCACTTGCTGTTGTCTCTCTCTCATCACTTGCTGTTGTCTCTCTCTCATCACTTGCTGTTGTCTCTCTCTCATCACTTGCTGTTGTCTCTCTCTCTCATCACTTGCTGTTCTCTCTCTCATCACTTGCTGTTGTCTCTCTCTCTCATCACTTGCTGTTGTCTCTCTTGCTGTTCTCTCTCTCATCACTTGCTGTTGTCTCTCTCTCATCACTTGCTGTTCTCTCTCTCATCACTTGCTGTTCTCTGTTCTCTCTCTCTCTCATCACTTGCTGTTGTCTCTCTCTCTGTTCTCTCTCTCATCACTTGCTGTTGTCTCTCTCTCATCACTTGCTGTTCTCTCTCTCTCATCACTTGCTGTTCTCTCTCTCATCACTTGCTGTTCTCTCTCTCTCATCACTTGCTGTTCTCTCTCTCATCACTTGCTGTTCTCTCTCCATCTCTCTCATCACTTGCTGTTGTCTCTCTCTCTCATCACTTGCTGTTGTCTCTCTTGCTGTTCTCTCTCTCATCACTTGCTGTTGTCTCTCTTGCTGTTCTCTCTCTCATCACTTGCTGTTCTCTCTCTCATCACTTGCTGTTGTCTCTCTCTCATCACTTGCTGTTGTTTCTCTTGCTGTTGTCTCTCTCTCATCACTTGCTGTTGTCTCTCTCTCTCATCACTTGCTGTTGTCTCTCTCTCATCACTTGCTGTTGTCTCTCTTGCTGTTCTCTCTCTCATTACTTGCTGTTGTCTCTCTCTCATCTCTTGCTGTTCTCTCTCTCATCACTTGCTGTTGTCTCTCTCTCTCATCACTTGCTGTTGTCTCTCTCTCATCACTTGCTGTTGTCTCTCTCTCATCACTTGCTGTTGTCTCTCTCTCATCAATTGCTGTTGTCTCTCTCTCATCACTTGCTGTTGTCTCTCTCTCATCAATTGCTGTTGTCTCTCTCATCACTTGCTGTTCTCTCTCTCTCATCACTTGCTGTTGTCTCTCTGTCATCACTTGCTGCTGTTGTCTCTCTCTCATCACTTCCTGTTGTCTCTCATCACTTGCTGTTCTCTCTCTCTCATCACTTGATGTTGTCTCTCTCTCATCACTTGCTGTTGTCTCTCAATTTCAATTTAGGTGTGCTTTATTGGCATGACAAAAACTGTACATATGTATTGCCAAAGCAGTTGCAGCTGGGCTGCTTACAAATAGTGCACATATGTATTTACAGAAAGAAAAAGAATAATAGTAATAATAAAATATGTAAAAAGTATTAACCATGTAGTGCAAAGTGAATTAGGGTATGTGAATGTATAAGTTAGAAATAAAACAAAATAGAATATGGTATTAGATTTACAGAGGCAAAATATACATCTAAGTAATACAATACAGTAATATGGCATAACATAATCTACATTGGAAACATCAGATCAGGGCAGGTTGAGTGTTTTCTCTAATATCATGGCAGGCAGACACATATTGAGCAGCAAACACTCTCATCACTTGCTGTTCTCTCTCTCTCATGACTTGCTGTTGTCTCTCTTGCTGTTCTCTCTCTCATCACTTGCTGTTGTCTCTCTTTCTGTTCTCTCTCTCATCACTTGCTGTTGTCTCTCTCTCATCACTTGCTGTTCTCTCTCTCATCACTTGCTGTTGTCTCTCTTGCTGTTCTCTCTCTCATCACTTGCTGTTGTCTCTCGCTCATCACTTGCTGTTGTCTCTCTCTCTCATCACTTGCTGTTGTCTCTCTTGCTGTTCTCTCTCTCATCACTTGCTGTTGTCTCTCTCTCATCTCTTGCTGTTCTCTCTCTCATCACTTGCTGTTGTCTCTCTCTCATCTCTTGCTGTTTTCTCTCTCATCACTTGCTGTTGTCTCTCTCTCTCATCACTTGCTGTTGTCTCTCTCTCATCTCTTGCTGTTCTCTCTCTCATCACTTGCTGTTGTCTCTCTCTCTCATCACTTGCTGTTGTCTCTCTCTCATCACTTGCTGTTGTCTCTCTTGCTGTTCTCTCTCTCATCACTTGCTGTTGTCTCTCGCTCATCACTTGCTGTTGTCTCTCTCTCTCATCACTTGCTGTTGTCTCTCTTGCTGTTCTCTCTCTCATCACTTGCTGTTGTCTCTCTCTCATCTCTTGCTGTTCTCTCTCTCATCACTTGCTGTTGTCTCTCTCTCATCTCTTGCTGTTTTCTCTCTCATCACTTGCTGTTGTCTCTCTCTCTCATCACTTGCTGTTGTCTCTCTCTCATCTCTTGCTGTTCTCTCTCTCATCACTTGCTGTTGTCTCTCTCTCTCATCACTTGCTGTTGTCTCTCTCTCATCACTTGCTGTTGTCTCTCTCTCATCACTTGCTGTTGTCTCTCTCTCATCACTTGCTGTTCTCTCTCTCATCACTTGCTGTTCTCTTTCCATCTCTCTCATCACTTGCTGTTGTCTCTCTCTCTCATCACTTGCTGTTGTCTCTCTCTCATCACTTGCTGTTGTCTCTCTCTCATCACTTGCTGTTCTCTCTCTCATCACTTGCTGTTCTCTCTCCATCTCTCTCATCACTTGCTGTTGTCTCTCTCTCATCACTTGCTGTTGTCTCTCTCTCTCATCACTTGCTGTTGTCTCTCTCTCATCAATTGCTGTTGTCTCTCTCTCATCACTTGCTGTTGTCTCTCTCTCATCAATTGCTGTTGTCTCTCTCATCACTTGCTGTTCTCTCTCTCTCATCACTTGCTGTTGTCTCTCTGTCATCACTTGCTGCTGTTGTCTCTCTCTCATCACTTCCTGTTGTCTCTCATCACTTGCTGTTCTCTCTCTCTCATCACTTGATGTTGTCTCTCTCTCATCACTTGCTGTTGTCTCTCAATTTCAATTTAGGTGTGCTTTATTGGCATGACAAAAACTGTACATATGTATTGCCAAAGCAGTTGCAGCTGGGCTGCTTACAAATAGTGCACATATGTATTTACAGAAAGAAAAAGAATAATAGTAATAATAAAATATGTAAAAAGTATTAACCATGTAGTGCAAAGTGAATTAGGGTATGTGAATGTATAAGTTAGAAATAAAACAAAATAGAATATGGTATTAGATTTACAGAGGCAAAATATACATCTAAGTAATACAATACAGTAATATGGCATAACATAATCTACATTGGAAACATCAGATCAGGGCAGGTTGAGTGTTTTCTCTAATATCATGGCAGGCAGACACATATTGAGCAGCAAACACTCTCATCACTTGCTGTTCTCTCTCTCTCATGACTTGCTGTTGTCTCTCTTGCTGTTCTCTCTCTCATCACTTGCTGTTGTCTCTCTTTCTGTTCTCTCTCTCATCACTTGCTGTTGTCTCTCTCTCATCACTTGCTGTTCTCTCTCTCATCACTTGCTGTTGTCTCTCTTGCTGTTCTCTCTCTCATCACTTGCTGTTGTCTCTCGCTCATCACTTGCTGTTGTCTCTCTCTCTCATCACTTGCTGTTGTCTCTCTTGCTGTTCTCTCTCTCATCACTTGCTGTTGTCTCTCTCTCATCTCTTGCTGTTCTCTCTCTCATCACTTGCTGTTGTCTCTCTCTCATCTCTTGCTGTTTTCTCTCTCATCACTTGCTGTTGTCTCTCTCTCTCATCACTTGCTGTTGTCTCTCTCTCATCTCTTGCTGTTCTCTCTCTCATCACTTGCTGTTGTCTCTCTCTCATCACTTGCTGTTGTCTCTCTCTCATCACTTGCTGTTGTCTCTCTTGCTGTTCTCTCTCTCATCACTTGCTGTTGTCTCTCGCTCATCACTTGCTGTTGTCTCTCTCTCTCATCACTTGCTGTTGTCTCTCTTGCTGTTCTCTCTCTCATCACTTGCTGTTGTCTCTCTCTCATCTCTTGCTGTTCTCTCTCTCATCACTTGCTGTTGTCTCTCTCTCATCTCTTGCTGTTTTCTCTCTCATCACTTGCTGTTGTCTCTCTCTCTCATCACTTGCTGTTGTCTCTCTCTCATCTCTTGCTGTTCTCTCTCTCATCACTTGCTGTTGTCTCTCTCTCTCATCACTTGCTGTTGTCTCTCTCTCATCACTTGCTGTTGTCTCTCTCTCATCACTTGCTGTTGTCTCTCTCTCATCACTTGCTGTTCTCTCTCTCATCACTTGCTGTTCTCTTTCCATCTCTCTCATCACTTGCTGTTGTCTCTCTCTCTCATCACTTGCTGTTGTCTCTCTCTCATCACTTGCTGTTGTCTCTCTCTCATCACTTGCTGTTCTCTCTCTCATCACTTGCTGTTCTCTCTCCATCTCTCTCATCACTTGCTGTTGTCTCTCTCTCATCACTTGCTGTTGTCTCTCTCTCTCATCACTTGCTGTTGTCTCTCTCTCTCATCACTTGCTGTTGTCTCTCTCTCATCACTTGCTGTTGTCTCTCTCTCATCACTTGATGTTGTCTCTCTTGCTGTTGTCTCTCTCTCTCATCACTTACTGTTCTCTCTCTCATCACTTGCTGTTCTCTCTCCATCTCTCTCATCACTTGCTGTTGTCTCTCTCTCATCACTTGCTGTTGTCTCTCTCTCATCACTTGCTGTTCTCTCTCTCTCATCACTTGCTGTTCTCTCTCTCTCATCACATGCTGTTGTCTCTCTTGCTGTTTTCTCCAATCCAATTTGAATGTGTCTAAAATAGCAAGGAGACATATAATTATTTATTAATAAACTGGTGTTTTTTGTGTCGCTGCAAAGATGAAGTAGACGATGCGGTCTCGCCATGAACGCCAGAGAGAAATGCACATTTCATATGGATTACATATTCAGAGAGTAGCCTATTAATTTTGGTTTTGAATATTTTCATTTAAAAGTAAACATTTCAAGCTTTCTATAGATAGCCTATATTTCTCAAATCTGTGAGGCACAAGCTGAGTTTCGGCACCCTCCAGTTCACTTGCAATGCAAGTGATCACCTGCTTCGGGTTAAGTGATCGTGTCGGCGATTTATTACATTGTCTGCTATATATTTGCTTCTTATTTATTAAATACAGGCAACTGGTTGATAAAACACTGATCAAAATTAAAATCTTTTAAAAAAGAGACTACAAAACAAAAATTAATGTAGTGGTACATCTCATGATGTATCATATCTTTCTCATGCTGCATGCTCACTTTCATAATCAACATTGATTTAATTAAAAAACATAATGACATATCTTCCAACCCAGCCCTCAGTCCTGTAGCAACTGTCGGTAGCACTTTATTTTCCTGTTCCCCATTTACATACAATGTACTTATTATAGTAATTACAATAACTATGTAATAACTAGGTACTAACCCTGATCCTACCCCTAAACCTAACCCTACCCCATGTAGTTACCTTTTATTACCAGAACTTTCTTAGATAAATACACTATAAGTACATGTAAGTACACGTACTGTAAAATAAAGTGCAACCCAACTGTCATTGTTTATGTACCTTAAACGCGCACATACAATGTAAAAACTAAAGGTTCGTGGAGGCACCTTTTGGGGTTCTTCACTTCGCCACACCGGCGGAACCCTCTGAAGAACCTCTAGGCACCGCTCTAAATGGGGGGTGGTTCTCTGAGGAACTTTCAATGGTTCCTGGAGGAACCCTTTTATTAGGATGGCCAGGAACCACCTGATGTGCTTCAAGGCACCATTTCCCTAATTTCAGTTCTTTAATACCCCCCCCACCACCCCACCACCCACCAGTTTATTTGTCCTGCTATTGACATTTTTAATGATTTAAAAAAACAAACTGAAAAAATAAAACAAATGCGTATAAAACATAGTTTATTGATAAACAACAACAATATCCATAATCACCTTAAATAGTCAGTACTGCACATCACAATCCCATTCATGGAAACATCAGTGTTAATATTGCTATAAACAACAACAAAAAACATTTACACCTTGGTAAAATTATAAACAAACAAATGTGACTCAATTATCTTAGAACTTTAAAAAACATTGTATGTAGCTAACACAATGATTAGCTTAAATTTAATTAAATTTTAGACACAATGTAATTAATAGTAACATTTTCCTTCCTGTTCTTAATAGTGGTAACTGATTGGGAGAATTCACACAGGACATTTTAAGAAATTGAAAAGCCTCAAGATAGCTTAATGTGATGAAACGGCGGAGTCAGTTAGATCCATCTGCAGCAGTTTATTTAGGCAGGTAATCAAACAGAGAACGGCAGGCTGGCATCAAAAGGCAACTCAAGCTGACGTTAGTAGAGAACTCCGATATTCTAAATAATCAGGTTACTGAGTCCAGAGATAATACGGAGAATAGCAATATAGACCAGGGGTAAAACAAAACTTCACAAAATAACAAAGAGGAGAGCAATCCATATAAAGGGGAGAAGACTAGTTGCAGGTGATAATACTTAAGGTAATCAAGATAATTAAGCAGGGTTAGACGGGGATGTCTGGGGAGAGGGAGACTGGGAAATGCAGTTCTAATATTCAGGAGAGAGGGATCTGATGCCGCCAGAGGAGGGCGTAGCAGACCGTTCCATGACATAGCCCCTCCCCTGCGAGCGGCTCCGGAAGCGAGGACAAGAACGTCGATGGGGTCTTCCTCGGGGTCTGGGAGCAGGTCGGTCAGGATGGTCGCGATGGAAGCTGGTAAGGAGAGAGGGGTCTAGAATGTCCTATGACCTGACCCAGGAGCGTTCCTCAGGACCGTACCCCTCCCAGTCAATAAGGTAATGTAGAGCCCCGCCACGACGTCTGGAGTCCAGTACTGCTCGCAACCGGTAGGCCTCCATGCCGTCAACCTCAATAGGAGGATTCTGCACCGGCGTGTTCCCCTCTTGGCCCTCCTCTCTCCTGGGGGTGACTGCGGCTTCTGAAAAGAGACACATGAAAGGTAGGTGAGATTCTGTAATGAGAAGGAAGAGCCAACCTAAATGAGACCGGGGTGATCTGGCGCAGAATTTTGAAAGGACCAATGAAGCGAGGGGATAGCTTCTTGCTGGGTAGTTTGAGACGGAAATCTCGGGCTCAAAGCCACACCCACTGGCCGGGACGGTACCGGGGACCCCCGCGTCGCCTCCGATCCGCATAATGCTGATATTTGCGAATGGCCCGCTGTAAATGCACATGAGCAGCATCCCAAGTGGCCTCGCTGCGCCGAAGCCAGGAATCAACCGCGGGGAGATCGGAGGGCTCGCCCGCCCACGGGAAGAGCGGAGGCTGAAATCCCAGGACACACTGAAAAGGTGTCAGACCAGTGGCCGGTTTAACTAAGGAATTCTGAGCGTATTCCGCCCAAACAAGGAAACGACTCCACTCCTGCTGATTTTGATGGCAATAGGTCCGTAGGAAACGAGTTAGGTCCTGATTCAACCTCTCAACCTGCCCGTTGGCCTGAGGATGGTAGCCCGAGGTGAGACTAACATTAATATTGAGTTTCGAGCAAAGTTCCCTCCACACAGGAGAAGTAAACTGAGGGCCTCGGTCAGTCACAATGTCCTCAGGAAGGCCAAAGAGCCGAAACACATGATTGAGGAGGGCTTCGGCGGTCTGTAAGGCTGTGGGAAGACCAGACAAAGGGATGAAACGACATGATTTTGAAAACCGGTCTATTACCGAGAGGATGGTGGTGAAACCCTGGGACTGAGGGAGGTCCGTGACAAAATCCACGGCGATATGGGACAAAGGGCGTCGTGGTACCGGCAGGGGTTGTAAGAGGCCAGCTGGTTTCAGGTGAGAAGCCTTGACCATGTTACAGGTGGAACACTGATGAACAAACTTGATCGCGTCAGCTCGAAGGGAAGTCCACCAGAAGCGATTGGAAACTAGCTGAGTGGTGGCCGTGATACCTGGATGTCCCGCGCTGGGAGTGCAATGAACCCATTGGAGGACACGGTCGCGGAGCTCGGGAGGAACATAGAGGCGGTCCCCCGGACATTCCGGGGGTGCGGGATGTTTTTGCTGAGCTGTAGAAACCTCCGTGATTATATCCCACTGCACTGGTGCGACAATGAGAGAGGAGGGCAGAATAGGAACTGGTTCAGAACTAGAGTTGTTCCGATTCCGATACTAGTATCGGAAATATCTCCGATACCACAACAAATTCTGGCATCGGCGAGTACATGAACCCATATACCGATCCGATACCATTTTCAAGACCTAGTTATGAATGCTAGCTTTGCCTAATTTTTTATATTCCTAGACTTATTTGTTGCAGTTTTTTATACACCAATATTGTAATACTAAAATACCTTTTTTAGTTTGCGGTGTTAGATTTTTTGGATGCATCTGAAGTTCTTTTTCGCTTAAGAAATTAAATAATATTACTGTCAAATTCATGTCAGATAATAAAAATACTGTAATAAATACAGTAGTTAACCATGTATTTGTTCATGTTTTATCAAGGGATAAGTCTGGAGCACACCATAAAATAATTCTAGAAATTTACACAGGGCTAGTAGTATATACAGCTGTATATACAGATACACACCCAGGTATCGGATCAGTACTCGGTATCGGCCGATACCCTGAGCCCAGGTATCGGAATCGGTATCGGGAAGAGAAAAAGGGTATCGGAACATCTCTATTCAGAACACCCGTCTTTACTGTCTTTGACATTAAATCGGGAGAAGAAGAGGGACCAGCGAGCCTGGCGAGCATTCAGAGGATTTGAGATACTCCAGATTTTTGTGGTCCGTAAGCACAGTGAAAGGATGACACGCCCCCTCCAGCCAATGCCTCCACTCTTCAAAAGCGGTCTTCATCGCCAGAAGCTCTCGATCGCCCACATCGTAGTTGCGCTCTGCTGCATTGAGTTTACGAGAATAAAAGGCACAGGGATACATTTTAGCTGGATTACCATGACGTTGTGACAGGATGGCACCCACGCCCGTGTTAGAAGCATCCACCTCCACAATAAACTCTCTCTCGGGATCTGGGTGATGGAGAATGGGTGATGTGGTGAATCTCTTCTTCAAACTTTCAAACGCCACAGTGCATTCCGAAGACCAGCGGAAACGTCCTCCTCCTCCTTGGAGCAAAGAAGTGAGAGGAGCCACAACCATGCTGAAATTTCGGATAAATCGGCGGTAAAAATTAGCGAAGCCCAAGAAGCGCTGTAGCTCTTTCACTGACGTGGGTCGAGGCCAGTTAACCACCGCTTGTACCTTGTTGTCATCCATTACCACTCCGTCTGCGCTTATGATGTTACCCAAGAACGAGATCCGAGTCTGATGAAACTCGTATTTCTGTATCTTCGCATACAACTGGTGCTCGATGAGGCGCTTGAGAACAGCTCGCACATCCTGAACGTGCGTTTCAAGGTTGTCTGAATAAATCAGGATGTTGTCAATGTATACAATTACACTCTGATTGAGCAGGTCTCTGAAGATCTCGTTGACAAACGCTTGAAAAACTGAAGGACTGTTGGAAAGGCCAAATGGCATGACCCGATATTGGCCGGAGGTTGTAGAAAACGCCGTCTTCCACTCATCACCCTCCCGAATACGAATAAGGTTGTAAGCATTTCGTAGGTCGAGCTTGGTGAAATATCGGGCCGTACAGAGCATTTCAAGGGCAGCTGGGACCAGAGGCAGAGGATAGCGGTATTTGACAGTTATCTCATTGAGACCCCGATAGTCTATGCACAGTCGGAGACCCCCATCCTTCTTCTTTACAAAAAAGAAACTGGCCAAAGCAGGAGATGTTGAAGGGGTAATGAAGCCTTTGGCAAGCTGTTCTTCTATATACGAATTCATGGCCTCGGTCTCTGGCTGAGATAGGGGGTAGACACGACAGCGTGGAGGCATGGTTCCCGGCAGGAGCTCAATAGCACAGTCGACAGCACGATGGGGAGGTAAGTGTGAAGCTTCACGCTCGCTGAATGCTTGGGCAAGGTCATGGTAAACAGCGGGGATTTCCTGTAGATTAACGTCCACGGAGGGGCTGTCACTCAATTCAGGACCCTGGACAGCGGGTATGCATTTATTCCGACAATACAAAGACCACTGAATAATCCTCCTCTACGACCAGGAAATTTGCGGGTTGTGTCTCTCCAGCCAAGGAAACCCCAGAATCATAGGATGAAGTGGCGAGTGAATGGTGTAAAACTGGATGGTCTCCCTGTGTTGCGAGCCGATGCTGAGGGTGAGAGGTGGTGTGATGTGCTGACGCTCCCCTGTCCCCAGGGGGCGACCGTCCAATGCTGTCACTGTCACAAAGGGTTCACAAGAGCGGAGAGAAATTTGATGAGTTTTTGCAAAGGTTGAGTCAATAAAATTTCCAGCAGCTTCCGAGTCTATAAAAGCCCTCGATTTTACCACCTGCCCATTAACAATTAACGAAATATCCACAGTGAGAGATTTCGAAGAGAGTGAACGTGAACTCACCGCAGCGGGGTTACGAGGAGCGGATTTCACCGGGCAGGAAGCCCTGAAATGACCAGCCTGACCGCAGTACATGCATAAATGATTGCGCCTCCTCCTCTCACGTTCCGCCTCGGAGAGATGGGTGTATCCGATCTGCATGGGCTCGGGCTCAGAGGTGCATACCGGGTTGAACCTCAGGCTGGTCCTGGCTGGAGGGCGGCGAGCCCGGATGAGATGATCGAGCCGGATGGTAAGTTCCATGATCTGACTGAGGGTCCTTCCGTCATCACGACAAGCAAGTTCTTCCTGCCTGCAGCTCCGCATTCAAACCCTTTCGATACAATATTTTGAGAGGATCCTCCCCCCAGCCGGTCTGAGCGGCGAGCGTACGGAAGGAGAGAGTGTAATCCGCTGCTGTGGAATTCCCTTGCCGCAGGGCGAGCAACAGTTCACCTGGATCCTTTCCTCCAGCTGGGTGCTCAAACACTTCTCTGAATAGGGTGACAAAAGCATCATAAGTAATAGACGTGAGCTGACCTCCTGACCACAGTGCCGTTGCCCACTCCAGCGCTTTTCCCGTAAGCAGGGTGCAGATGAGAAAGATGCGACCCTCATCGGTGCGATGTTCCGGGGCCTGCTGACTTAGAGCTCGCACTGCAACAAAAATTCCTTGCAAGTGGAGGGTGAACCGTCATACTTTTCGGGTAGGGATAATCTTGGATTTGAGATCGTACTCACGACTGGCAGCAGAGGAGCAGGTGCAGTGGGAGCTGGTGCCTGACTAGCAGCTGCAATCTGCGGGGTTAGTGCCTGAACAGACCTGACAAGTTCCTCTGTGAGCGAGGTTAGTTTAACCAGCTGCTGCTGATGTGAAGCGAGCACCGCAGCCTGGGATGAAACCTCATTGGCGAGATGATGAAACGCTGCTGGATCTTGAGTTGGTGAAGTTTTCTGTGATGAAACGGCGGAGTCAGTTAGTTAGTTAGATCCATCTGCAGCAGTTTATTTATCATGACACTTAATAAACCAGTTTCTCAGCAGCGGAAGTTGTTATAGTTGGGTTAACTTCGAGAGCAGTGAATGGGAGAGTATCACAAATATATATTTTTGCATTCTCATTTACTCAAATAGCAAAATGAAAAACTCTACAATAGCATTTTCACAACTTTCAATCAAAGGAAAAAATCTGACAGACACTGATAACAGCAGTCAGAAGAGAGAACAATGTCAAATTTAGCATTCCTCCCAAAGACTCTGGATTAGGATTAGAAACACCCTTGCATTAGCATTAACTATTTCTTTTCTGTAATTTGATACGAATGTGATATAATACAAAGTATAGTGTAACTAATGCACATCATTTTTTTAAATTCAAAATATACAAACATTGTGAGGGTTTACGATGAAAACACAGCTGAAACACATCATTAGTCTTGTGAAAATGGTCCATGATCTCCTCCTGAATGGCCAACAGATACAGCAGAAAAATAGTGCGCTTTAGTGTACTTTTAATTGCTTTTCTGTATAATGTTGAACAGAACATAGGCACTCATAGTAAAGTGAACTCATGTCGGCAGGTACATCAGCAGGTAGCTCCTCACCATCAGGAAGGTCTGCAGTGCTGCTCTCACCAAATGGGTCTCCTGTTATTACCACAGCTGTTCTGAGATTATGTGTAGGCTATTCATTGAAAAAAAGAGTGATTTACAAAAAATTAAATAATAGAATATTTATTTATTTATTTTTATATATATTTATTCATTTAGCACAGGTATTTTTTTTATTATCTTAAAAATGAGGAACACCACAGGAATTATTTTTGTCATATTAGTGCATTGATTAATGGTTGTGGACTAATTAAGTGCACAATGTGTGTAATGTGTGTGTGTACACTACATATGTATACACACATGGACAAACTCATATTTACCTCATCATATACAGTCCAGGACAGCAGGATCATCATGTTACAGGAAGGGCAATGTACGGAGCCCCTAAAGTGACCTTTGCAAAAAAATAAAAACAAAGAATTTCGCGTTCGCACGAGAATCTATGACGTGCGCACGAGAAACTATTGCGTGCTCACGAGAAACTATGACGTGCGCACGAGAAACTATTGCATGCTCACGAGAAACTATGACGTGCGCACGAGAAACTATTGCGTGCTCACAAGAAACTATGAAGTGCGCACGAGAATCTTTCTGCTTGCTCACGCGTTACAGTTTCCGGTTGACTCTCTGCCATCACTCTCTGGAAGCAAAAGCATGGATGCGCACAAATTATTTGAGATCTATTTTAAACTTGGCCTTCAGTACAGAGAAATTGTCTCTGTTCTTGCATTTCGACACAGATATATAATCACTGAGCGGCATCTAAAACGCATTTTGAGGTCTAGACGCCTGTTTCGACGAAAAGACTACTCAAGCTTCGAAGACGCTATCGCATTTATTCAGCATCAACTCCAAACATCAGGCCAGCTCCATGGATACAGGTGGATGCATGCAAAGTGTAACGAAAACGGACTGCATGTTAGAAAAGAACATGTTCGCTTCATTTTGAGCTTCTTAGATCCTGCTGGAGTAGAATTTAGGAAAGCCCGACGTCTCCATCGGCGTAACAATTTCGCAAAAGGACCGAATTACATCTGGCATTTTGATTACTACGATAAACTAAAGCCATATGGTATTTGTATTAACGGCTGTATTGATGGCTTTTCAAGGAAGATCATTTGGCTAAATGCGTTCACAACCAGCAGTGACCCGAAGGTCGTCGGAGGATACTACGTGGAAACAGTGGAGAGTTCAGGTGGCTGTCCTCGGATCATGAGAGGCGACTGTGGAACAGAGAACGGGCACGTGAGAGACTTCCAGCGTTTGCTCAGACGCAACATTCTGCCAGAATCCAACATTGACAGCTACATGGAAGGTGCAAGCACAGCCAATCAGCGAATAGAGAGTTGGTGGGGATTCCTCAGGAAAGAATGCATGGAATTTTTCATCTCTTTGTTCACTGACCTGAAGGACAGAGGATTGTTCGATGGGGGATTTTTGGATAAAAATCTCATCCGTTTCTGTTTCTTGGGAATTATCCAGGTGAGTTTTGTCTTAAAAGTTTACCTAGTTTACCTATAAAGCATTGCTTTGGGATTCACCAAAAGTATCGCGAATCCATGTTATCATCCGTAACATTGCCAATTTATTCGTTTTATTTTAGAGTTTTTACTGAATTAATGTAACAATTCACATTTTACTGAAGTAAATACAAACCTTATAAGTAAATAATTGTGTAATAAAAATTCACATTAATAAAAAAAAAAAGCCTAATGCCTATTTGTGAAAATTTCATAATCTGCATCATCAAAAGTGTATATTGTTTTATACAGGTGATTATTTACTGTGTGGGGTCAAACTAACCCCCCAAGTCCATGAGTGTGACTCACTTGGATGAACTATCCCTTTAATTCCAAAACTGAAAATGATTTATGTTGTTCCAAACCTGGATGAGCTCCTTACCTTCATACTGACAACCAAACAGCTGATGGTAGACACCGACTTTCACAGTAAGAAAAACTACTTGGTAAACAGCATTCTTCACAATATTTTATTTTGTGTTCAACAGAAGAAAGGAACTCATTCAGGTTTGGAACAACATGTTTTGGATGATATATCCCTTAAATTCTAAGTCTAAGTCATGGAATTGTGGGGTTATAATTATAAATATATGCTGTTAGTTTTTTTTTACTCATCACAATATTCTCAACACCATTTCCTTACGAAATATTACATTTCCATTAAAAAGTCACTTTGATGAAGACCTAAATGAAACATGTTTATGGATATTGATGATCTAGAGACTAAAAAAATTACACTCCCAATTGCAGGTTGAATAACTTTAATGCAAACCTTTTGTCTATAATTATTTATTTAATTGCAGGATGAATTGGATGAAACTGCACGTGTGTGGGATGCACATGTAATAAGACCTTCAAAAAACGAAAGAGTGCCGAGCGGTAGACCCAATGTCATGTACAGTACTTATTCCCAGAGCTCTACAGAACAGAGAACTACATGTCACCAGCGGACCCAGGAGACCTACAGCTGTGCAAGACAGAATGCACATTTCGTTCATCTATACCTTGTGACAGTGATGTCTATGACATTTGTAATTCTGTTATGACTGAAGCAAACATTGAGCTTCCAAAGGACTCCTATCAAGCAATAGACTTATACTTGCCTCTAAGGAATGCAATACTGACTTTATTGTAACCTGTGCTCAGACTGAAAATAAATAGAGGGGTTGGTGGCATTTTTTATTTACAGGATATCCGATGCCCAAATGCTATTGCTAAAGAAGTACTATGATGTAACACTATACATTTTAAAAGGCTTGTATAGCAGTTTAAAGGTGCACTTTGTATTATGTAAATATTTAGGCAACAGTTTTCAGGAAAAGTAATTCTCTAAAATACATAAAGGGTTAGTTCACACAAATATAAAAATGATTTCATTAATGAATCACCCTCATGTCGTTCTAAACCCGTGAGACCTCCGTTCATCTGACGCTGCTGACATGTTTTCTTTGTTATTGGGCACACCGGAAAACACGTCAGCAGTGTTGTACATCAACAGTCATAGCAGTCGCACTCGCAACAGACCCGGAAGAGAAAACGATGCTGAATAAAGTTTTAGTTTTTGTTATTTTTGGACCAAAATGTATTTTCGATGCTTCAACAAATTCTAACTGACCCTCTGATGTCACATGGACTACTTTGATGATGTTTTTCTTACCTTTCTGGACATGGACAGTATACCGTTCACACAGCTTCAATGGAGGGACTGAGAGCTCTCGGACTAAATCTAAAATATCTTAAACTGTGTTCTGAAGATAAACGGAGGTCTCACGGGTTTGGAACGACATGAGGGTGAGTTATTAATGACATAATTTTTATATTTGGGTGGACTTACCCTTTAATGTTATTGAGTATATGTTATTATTTGTTTAGGCAAGGTTCTTTCTATTAGTCTTATTAAATAATGAAAATTATGTAATTTATTTACAATTGTGTTTTCCAAATTCAGACTTTTTCTTCTGTGGAACACAAATGTTTAGCAGAATGTGCATAAAGCAGTTATCAGTTTCCTCTGTCACCATTTTTCATACAATTGTTGTGAATGTTTTCTCAGGCTGCTAATGCCTGAAATTCTGTTAAACGTGTTCCTCAAAGTCAATCTTGTTTAGAAGCAACACAAATAAATAACAGAACTGTGATTTTCTTGTGAACGATCACTTTAGACTCGTATGCAGAATTTTTTTTCCTCCCTTGATATAATTTAATAAGCATCAAATGCACTGAAAGATTTTAACACAGTTGGGGTCATTTTATTGATTATTATACTTGAATACAGACAATGTTTTGCTGACATCTAACAATGTTTACAAACATGGATACTCCTACATGTTTTTCATGCATTACAGTAAATTGTAAAGGAAAGAAAAAAAATGTCAGTGTCAACAATATTAAATGGATTAAAATTACAGTGTGTAAGGACCTGTCTGTTCCCCCCCCCCCCCCATTAAAATTTAACAGGAATAGATTGGAAGACCGTTTGCCTGAAATTTATGAACATGTTTGTGTATTAAAACGCTTCTATACAAGTTTTTAATAACAAGCTTAACTTCCCTGAAACCAGTAGGGGTGAAACATAATGATTTACATAATCTCCTCCATGTCTAATTCTAAACACTAAACCGTTATCTAACAATTTTTTTAATAGGGTATTTAATAGCTGGCTTCTGATTTGTAACAAACAAATATTTGCAACTGTAAACCAATGTACAGGATAGCTATTCTATCTTTCAATTCAGTGGAATTTAATGTTTTGTATAAAATGGAACAGGATGGAAATTTAAACTTGACTCCATAAAACATATTTAAAGCTAATCAAACTATAAAATCTTAAAACGTCTTAGAAACTACAACCCGAATTCCGGAAAAGTTGGGACGTTTTTTAAATTTTAATAAAATGAAAACTAAAAGACTTTCAAATCACATGAGCCAATATTTTATTCACAATAGAACATAGATAACATAGCAAATGTTTAAACTGAGAAAGTTTACAATTTTATGCACAAAATGAGCTCATTTCAATTTTGATTTCTGCTACAGGTCTCAAAATAGTTGGGACGGGGCATGTTTACCATGGTGTAGCATCTCCTTTTCTTTTCAAAACAGTTTGAAGACGTCTGGGCATTGAGGCTATGAGTTGCTGGATTTTTGCTGTTGGAATTTGGTCCCATTCTTGCCTTATATAGATTTCCAGCTGCTGAAGAGTTCGTGGTCGTCTTTGACGTATTTTCCGTTTAATGATGCGCCAAATGTTCTCTATAGGTGAAAGATCTGGACTGCAGGCAGGCCAGGTTAGCACCCGGACTCTTCTACGACAAAGCCATGCTGTTGTTATAGCTGCAGTATGTGGTTTTGCATTGTCCTGCTGAAATAAACAAGGCCTTCCCTGAAATAGACGTTGTTTGGAGGGAAGCATATGTTGCTCTAAAACCTTTATATACCTTTCAGCATTCACAGAGCCTTCCAAAACATGCCGTATGCACTTATGCACCCCCATACCATCAGAGATGCTGGCTTTTGAACTGAACGCTGATAACATGCTGGAAGGTCTCCCTCTTCTTTAGCCCGGAGGACACGGCGTCCGTGATTTCCAACAAGAATGTCAAATTTGGACTCGTCTGACCATAAAACACTATTCCACTTTGAAATAGTCCATTTTAAATGAGCCTTGGCCCACAGGACACGACGGCGCTTCTGGACCATGTTCACATATGGCTTCCTTTTTGCATGATAGAGCTTTAGTTGGCATCTGCTGATGGCACGGCGGATTGTGTTTACCGACAGTGGTTTCTGAAAGTATTCCTGGGCCCATTTAGTAATGTCATTGACACAATCATGCCGATGAGTGATGCAGTGTCGTCTGAGAGCCCGAAGACCACGGGCATCCAATAAAGGTCTCCGGCCTTGTCCCTTACGCACAGAGATTTCTCCAGTTTCTCTGAATCTTTTGATGATGTTATGCACTGTAGATGATGAGATTTGCAAAGCCTTTGCAATTTGACGTTGAGGAACATTGTTTTTAAAGTTTTCCACAATTTTTTTACGCAGTCTTTCACAGATTGGAGAGCCTCTGCCCATCTTTACTTCTGAGAGACTCTGCTTCTCTAAGACAAAGCTTTTATAGCTAATCATGTTACAGACCTGATATCAATTAACTTAATTAATCACTAGATGTTCTCCCAGCTGAATCTTTTCAAAACTGCTTGCTTTTTTAGCCATTTGTTGCCCCCGTGCCAACTTTTTTGAGACCTGTAGCAGGCATTAAATTTTAAATGAGCTAATTAAGTGGATAAAAGTGTAAAATTTCTCAGTTTAAACATTTGCTACGTTATCTATGTTCTATTGTGAATAAAATATTGGCTCATGTGATTTGAAATTCCTTTAGTTTTCATTTTATTAAAATTTAAAAAACGTCCCAACATTTCCGGAATTCGGGTTGTACTCAGGAAGTTCAAGAATGATTAAATTACATTACAAACAAAATTGCATGCACCGGTGTACACAAAATAAGCTTAACCTGACTTACTCCATTTCATTACAATTAATACAGTCATAGAATGTCCATTGCAAAGCAATCTCCATTTAGTACATTGTCAAACTCTGCACGAAACTCTGGATAAGAGCTGTATGTACACGGTAAGTCGAGAACTGCTCCACATGTATGTGCAACAGGCCTACGTCCAAGGCCACATGATACATTAAACATGACTTCGATTTTGTCTTTACACATGACAGTAGAGCCGGTACAGAATCGTGAGAAAGTCTCCAGCTTTCTTTGGTCTAGATTTTTCACATAGCGCTGCAGATGATTAAGGGTCAGCTGCTCTTGCTGGTTCAAGCAATCTTTTGCTGGCTTTATCATTTGTGACACTTTCTTGTTTGTAGCTTTCTTTGACTCGTATGCTTCAAGTATGCATTGTCTGGTCAGATTCAGAATGCCAGTTGGCATAATGGTCCGGAAGCAGTCAATTATAAATTTGGGCTCTTGAAGGAGGACTTTGTGAGCCATTGTCAAAATAGCAGAACGAATGTTTTCTTTTGGAGGCAAGCAGTATGAACCCATCCGTGAGAAGAGATCAAGTAAATCTTCTGCATTATTTTCATCCAGGTTGCCTTGAATAGCTTTTTCAACAACAGATTGCTCTGATGCAGACAGATATTTAAAAAATGAGGACATCAAGAGCTCTTCAACAACGGAGTCAACACCATCAATACAAGCCAATATAAATGCCGGAGACAACCTGATGGGCATCACACCATGATCAACATAGCCTTTCACCCACACTCTTCCAACAGCCTGCCACTCCCTCTCGGAGTAGTCTGGTCTCAGTCTTGGAACTCGTTCATCCTCACCCTCACACTGAGCAAGAACATCTTTCCAAAAGGCAGTGTACAGTTCACGTGACACTCCATCATCATCAATGGCATTTTCATTAGTGAATTCTACACGCAGGACTTGCTTTAATACTTCGGGTTTTGAGAAGATCTCCAAAACATCTTTTACTATATTGACCCTTCTCACTTTCACACTTTGGATTTCTTTCATGCTCTCATGATCCTCTGTTTCTTCAATCAGCTGTTCTGCAGAAAATGATCCTTCTGTCTGAGGTTGATCTATTAATGGTGGATTCTGCAGGATTCAAAAATAGTGTATTATAACATGAGAAGATAACATTGAAAACACTGTGCCTTTGTGATTTACAATTAACTAAAACCACATCCAAACCACTTCATGCGTACTGTTGATAATTGAATTGTATTACATCTATGGTGTCAGACTTAGCTGTTGTAAAGTTTAAATACATTAAGCATATGTAAATATATACCTCTGTCATGAGTGTGATAGTGACATTTTACAAGTTTCAGTAAATGTTAAAATGATACAGTAATTCTGTAATAGTTTACTCACCAAATGTCATTTCAAACATGTTTAACTTTGTTTCCATAAAACAAAAAATTTTAATTTGTGGAAGGAAAAACTCATTTGAATTTCTAAATGAACCAAAGGCTGTATTTTACTATTATTTACAGTGTAGAACGATTCCAAGGTTCTCCTGTTGTTTTCCACAGTAAAAAAATAAAATAAAATCAAAACAGAATAAATAACAGATTTTAAGCGTACTATCACTTTAAGGGTTTAAATTATGTTTTAAAAAAATAAGATAAAAAAAAATAGTACAAATAAATAAATAATATCATACATATAACTACCTGTCTAGGATCCCCATCTTCTGTATTCCAGGAAAGAGTGGAATCCAAAATGGCAAAATTATCATGTGAAATTCCAATCTGGATCTCGGAGTCCTCCAGTTCTAGATCATAAGACACCGCAACGAATGACCCTGGCTCTTCGCTCAAACACACCACATCATCAGATTCATGGTCATGAGGAGTGGATGCCCAATTTTCCTCTCTGGAATTTTGACTGGTAGAGAAATCTATCCTCTTCTTCAATGAGTGATGAATGATTGACAGGCACAGGATCACTTGTTTGGACAAGTGGTTGTCCTAATATTCTTGCCATGCTTCTGGTTCTCCTAGTACTCTCTGTCTGTTAAGGACAGGCAAATAAAATATATACAGTGTACATTATACCATTATTAACTCATTCTCCCTCTCTTTCTTTCTCGATCTAAATAGATATATAGAAGGCATATAAACATCTAAAGATATACAGTGTACATTATAACATTAGGGCTGTGAAAAAAATCGAATTCGATTTTCATGCACATCTCATCAGTAAAGACGCTCCTGTAATTACTAGTATATTTCCAGCACGTGCGTTCAGATCAGGGTTGCCTGGTTTTAACAACAAACCCTGCCCGTTTGCTTCTCAAAACTAGTCCAAAGCTAGCCCAATCGCCTTTCCATGGGGTTCCCCGATCAAAATTGCGTTTTGGCAGAAATGCTTTGGTAAAATTTGCATTTTAGGGGCTAAATATCACGTTTTTGGGAATGGGGTCGCTTCGACCCGCGGACATGAAAAACGACCGCAGACTTGGCAACATTTCAGGTGGGCATTTACTACACAGAGCCGTACGTAGTTCACGGACAAGCTACACAAAATCGCTTTTTAAATCGGCAATAAATCGCCAGCGATTTTGAAATCGATTTTGTGTAGATTTTCAGTGAAGTACGGATATGTGTAGTAAAGTCCAACCAGTGTTGCCAAGTCAGCGGTAGTTTTTCTTGTCCGCGAATTGAAGCGACCCCAATCCCAATAACGTGATGTTTAGCCCCTAAAATGCGAATTTTACCAAGGCAACCCTGCCAAAAAAAATTGTATTTTATCGCCTGGAACGAAACGCGATTGGGTTAGTTTTGAGAAGCAATTGGGCGGGTTTTGTTTTGAAAACCTGGCAATCCTGATCTGAACGCTGGAGAATACTAGGAGCGCCTTTACTGACTAGATGCGCATGAAAATCGCCTTCGATTTTTTGCACAGCCCTAAATTAATGTTTAATTCTCTCTTTCTCTAAATAGATAGATACAGGACAGGAAGCATATAAACACCTAAAGATATACAATGTACATAACATCATCAACATATTCTCTACCTCTCTCTCTATAAAATAGATTCACAACAGACAAGCACATAAATTACTTTTTTAATCCATCTTACCACTCTTGGCTCTCGTTCCAGTTCGTCAAGAGTAAAATCTGAGGACGAGTCTGATGAAACTTGGGGAGAACTGACCAAATCCTTTTCCATCGTGCATACGTACAGTCGTAGCATTCTGAGTTTACTCTGCTCATATAGTTCATTCACTGTAAGACTGAATGGAATAGTGGTCTGGCTGAAATCTCGCATCTCAAAGATATAGCTTGCAGTTGGGCCTTTTGAAGAAATCCCTTTAGGAAAAAACAAATCCTTCCCAATCATCATCAGTTCCTCAACCGAAGTGTTCTTTTTAACCGTCACATGTCGCGTTCCTCCTCCATGTCTTGTCCGAACCTGGTGAAATTCTCCTTTATAAAAATGAAGCCACCCAATTTCCAGTCGTCTGGTCTCTTTAGAAGCATGTTTGTTGCCGATACCTGAAAGTTTGCTTAATAAACACCCGTCATTTGCTGATGTACTGCCTCTTTTTTGGATCTTGTCTCTTAATCTCTGCAGTGCAGTGGACTTGGTGGTTTCACATGCTGCGAGTCTTTGACGGCAAAATGCTCTAACTGCAAGACGATCCCCATATCTAACAATATATTTTCCAAGTTCGTCTTCGGTCATAATTGCAATGACACTTATGTTGATCAAAAGGAAATTTCAGCTATAAATACATTGGCAACGAAAGCATGCATATTGATCAATTATCCTAACTGTAACAATTTACCTTATCCTCTTTTATTTTCTCAATCGAATCTTGAGAAATATCTCGTGACCTCAAAAAATCAACAAAATCTTCTTCCATGTTGAGATCTTTTGAAAAATTACGCTCTAAACACTCTCACCAACACATTAGTACGCTCTAAACACTCTCACCAACACATTAGCTAAATCAAAATGCATAAAACGGAAATTGCGATGTGTGTGCACGCCATAGGTTTCTCGTGCTCACGCAAAAGTGTCTCGTGAGCACGCAAAACATTTCTCGTGCGCACGTCATAGTTTCTCGTGCGCACCCGAAAGTCTGTGTTTTTATTTTTTTGTAAAGGTCACTTTAGGGGCTCCGTAGCAATGTTATAATTTCTCTGAAAAAAATAAATAAACAAAAAATAAAATAACTGTTAATAAACTATAAATAATTGTATGTTTTAGAAGGGTTTCTGGTGTGTGTCTGCAACCGTTCACTTATTTACACACCTGCAAAAGATGGGGTACATCCAGAGAAGTCTATTTATTGCCAGCCAGCATCAGACATCAGCAGCTGTCTGTCCACTCCCTCACAGGTGTCCACTACAGAGCCACATTTCTTTATTGACTGATGAATAAAAAAGAACATATGGGTAGTTTTTTATTTTTTAATTCAGTTCAGTATAACAGTGTATACAGTCATATATAATTTTGGATTAGGCCAAGCTGAAACACTATTTCAGTTATTTCAATGTCAAATAAATAATTAAATACTTACATAGTGCTGCTCTGTGAACCTTTTGAGATTTTTAGAGAAGTCATACTGGATTTTCTGAGGAGAGAAAATTATCAAAACCAGTTTTATGTAACTTACGTTATGTGTAAATGACTCGAAAAATAGGCTAATAGCCTAACGTTAACAGTTACGTTACATGGATGTGTAACTATTTAACAAACGTAAACGACAACAATAATTTTCTTTAAAAGTTAAAGAAAATAGTTACAATGAATAAACGTAAACATCATGCGTAAACCAAACTAATAATTATTGTTTGTGACCTTGTGTTTGTGGTCTCCATTTCGTCCCACAAAGTGCATTAGACTCGTAAGCATCGCGGCTATTAAATTAATGGTTAAAACAAACATTTAAAAAAAAAACATATCTAATGTGTCAGTGTAGGAATTAGTATACAAATAATAAATCTGTGTATTTATTTCGGAGTCTTTACTCAACCTTGCGCAGCGGTTGTTTCTTTGAGGAAAGGAGCCGTTACTTCTTTGTATTTGAATTCGCTCTTCCACGCACGCGCGAGCGAGCAAACAGCGGGAGCGCATTTTCTTCTTCTTGACAACAGCTGAACAATTATTTCTGAATAATTTAAACTTATTTTATTAGGCAAATTAAAAAACTCTAAATATTACTATTGTACCGATTGTTATATTTAGAGTATTTTTTTTATTAAATTAATGCGTTGAGACATATTTTAGTTGAATATACTGGCTGTTTAGAAGATTTTGTATGTCTTTTTGTTATTTTATTTATTTATTTATGTTTTGACAGAACAAGTGAGAAGATTTTTACAAACATTTAGGGGTTTTTTTCACATGGAAAGTGCCACAAAATCATTGTTCCATCACATTCCTAAAAAGTAAATATTAATAATAATAATAATCAGTCAAATTTAATTTTTGTCACATGAATCTCTGGGTTCTTCCAGATGCTGGCTTTTACAAGTGAGATCTTCCAGGAACCACTTTAATGTTAACAGAGCTTACAGTAACCATTTTTAAAATTTGAGTTCCTCCAGGAACCTCCAGAGCACTTTGAGGTCTCAGTGTAATGAAAGGGTGACTCCAGAACCTCAGAACTGGGAACAAAGTGCTTCAAGGATCCCATGAGTTCCTACACGAACTGCAAAGACTATAATGGTTCCTCCAGGAACCATATTATGAGAAAAAGAGCTTTGAGGCAATTAAAATACATTTTAAGGTTCCTGGAGTACTCAAAAGGATACCTGAGGCACCTTTAGTTTTTACAGTGTACAGTCTCAGAGTCATCGCTGCAACCAGGAGATGAAGAGAGCTGAGATCCACATCACCTAGCACATCTTCGTCTCTGCAAGCCCAGGGTGCTAGCACACCTAGTACCATTGCTAGAAGGGCGCCAGTCTTTTGAGTGAACCTATGTGGGAAATTGACTACAGAAAACAGACTTCACAGCTATTCAGGTGCTGTGGACTGACTTCAGGACATCCACTCTTCTGCTACATGTTTTTTTTGTCATCAATCATGTAGTTTGTTTGACATTTTTAGAGCCATAACTGTTGACACATATGATATGGATGGTCAAGTCATATGTGTCAACAGTTATGGTTCTAAAAATAACTATTAGACCTAAATTAATCTAGGACAAGACACTGAATAAGTCATATGTGCCTGTAACTTATTCAATTACTGCAAGAGGGGGATTGTGTTTACAAACATAGGACATAGAATGGACTTATGAAGGTTTAAGTTATTAGAACTCTCAAAGGGAGGACTGTGGGATAACAAATTTAAGAATCTTTAAGATTTTTATTTAACAACATTTATGAATTTAGCAGACACTTTTATCCAAAGCGACTTACAGTACATTTAGGAGATACATTTGTGTGTATGTGTGTTCCCTGGAAATTGAACTCACAACCTTTTGCGCTGCTAACATAATGTTCTACCACTGAGCCACAAGAACACTTTTATTGCAGTCTTTATCTGTTTATATATAGCCTTAATCTGTTTTAGCAGACTGATTTTCTGAGAATCTGTTTAAAATATGCTGATCCCATGTTCTGACATAGCATCACATAAAAAAACTAAAGTGCATTGTATTAAGCATTTAAGGTAAATGAGATGACATCAGACAAATGATTCTCTTATATAACGTTTGTAGCAAGACATATCCTGTAATAATTTTTTTGAATTTTTGATTTTTTTTTAAAGATAACTATAACCATTGTATTGTTGGATATTGCTAGAAATATTCCCGTAATATGAGTTGCAACGAACTTCACCTGGACAACTTTAAAGGCGATTTCCTCAATATTTAGATTTTTGTTGCACCCTCAGATTCCAGATTTTCAAATATCTCGGTCAAATATTGTCCTGTCCTAACAAACATAAATGGAAAGCTTATTTTTTCTTAATTTAAAAAAATGGACCCTTATGACTGGCTTTGTGGTTCAGGCAGGGTCACAAATGTTCCTTATTGTTATTCCCTTTAATTATGCTTCTCGAGTAAAAGAGGGAAAACTTGCCTCCTACTAAGGCGAAACCTTAACACATGAATATTAATTACGCAATGCTGACGTTGCTTTGTAGCCTCGCAAGAGGTCCTCTCAACCTAATTCATATTCAGTCCAAGCCTTGGCCATAGTAGGATATGTAAACTCGGCAGAGGGATTCACACACACCTCCCATCGCCCATGTTTACGTCAAATCCTTCCCAGCGGCGGATGTTATTGGAAAAGTGGGGCTACAAACGTGCACATATGAGCTGGAAAGCACTGAAAAGTTGTCAGGCCTGATATTTTCATAAACACGGTGGATCCAGAAGGTAAGGGTGTGTTGTCTGAGTGACTGTTAGTCTGTGTTTTGTGTGCTGGGAGCGTGGCTGCAGCCGCCAGGCCTGTGCTCGCATTAGTAACGTTCTGCATCGCCGAGTGGTTTTAATCGCTACGATGTTTATCGGTCCTGGAAAGTTGTTACGTTTCGTTTGTATATAATGCTTGGCTTTTTAACAGTTAAACTTCGTTACTAAATGACAGTGAGACATGTTAGCTTGCCAGGTTTGTTGCTGAGTCTACTGCGATGAATGAGGATCGCATGTATGCAACAAAGAGTCATTTTACACTTGTGTGCTATATTTGGGGATAGTATAACGTTAGATAGCCTACTGTGGCTTATTTTAGCTAGAATAACGGTAGCCTTTTCTTGTTAATGATGAGAGGCTAGTAACTAATGACACAATCAGCAATTTGCTGTTATTTGTCATGGAGAATCACAGTAATAGTGTAGTGATGCTGAAGGTTAGGGCAGTCTTATGTCATCGGTGCTAGTGGCGATGAAACAGGTTGGATGGATAATCGCTGATCTCTGTTTGAGCGCATCATCTACTCCAGAAAGCACCAAAACAAAGGCTTCTGTCTTTACACAAACTAGTAAGGCCAAAAAATGTCTTAAATCAAAGAAGAAAGTCTTAAATTCAAGCCATTAAACTTTGCATGCGTGCATTACAAAATTGTATATCTTACATAGTATGTTTGGTTTGTTTTCCAAAACAAATATCCAAACATCCTTAAATCAAGATACACTGAGATGCAAATTGAAAATAGTTAAGTGAGTTTATGCTCAAAACAAGAACAAATATCTATCAGTAGGTTGTAAAAAAAAAAAAAAAAAATTAGCATTTTGATTTAAGCAAATTTTTCTGACACCATTTGCAGATACATTTCTAATAAGACAAGACTTATTTAAGGTTATGTCTTATTGCTTCTCAAATAGCCTAAATGCATCTTGATTTAGCAATCAAGGACAACACTCTTTTTTTGCAGTTTGATCAGAGAGTACAGTAAAGTAAAAGTCAAATTAACTAAAATTAATTGGAGATCTGTTGAAAGTTTTATTCTCAAACTTTAAAGCATGCCTTATACAAAATACATTAAGCAACCATATTTTGACGAACTGTGTTGCATTTCTTAAAAAGTAATTTACCTTCATAAAACCTTCAGAAACCCTGGCAAACACACTATTTTTTGTGCTGGTTGGTCATTTGGACACGTTAAAATAGCCAAACATTAACCTTAATCTTATAGTTGGATTCCCTGCAGCTAACATTGAACAAATTAATACATAAAACCATGCCAAGCACGTTCAAACATCCAGAAGTTGTAAATTTTTTTTATCAATGTTGGTTAATTAGAATGTTTTTGTTAAAATATATTATATATCTGCTGTAGAAGAACAGTACCACCACTGGCCTATAGCTGGCGCTATTATTTTATGCTGGTATATAAGCTGGTGTACAGTCAGCGTGGATAAAATATTCAGATACATGCAATGTTAATGTTTGCACTAACGACACAAGAGAAATGTGTGGGATTTGTGGTTATGGAGAAGCATTCTGCATAATCATTTTCCATTATCTCAAATAATACAGGATGTGAACTGGGCAACAAACTACTCTCATAAATCAACAGCCGTTCGGTTCACACAACATTTATATGCTTCACATATAGCCTAGTAGTAGTCACATGCTTTTGTTTTCACATTTCCTGCTTAATCTCCATCATTCATAGGCTGGTGGTAACCATTCCAAAAAATGCAAATTAGATGTGTTTATATCACCTGCCAGATCATGAAAGGGGATACTGCTATGATGATACAATATTGGCATTTTGTTATGCCTATACTTCAATTTGGCTTTCAAATGAGGTGCTGTTTTCCCAAAGATCTTGTTTCTAATTTGCATTTGTTTTTTCTAAAAATGAATTAATTTTCTTTTCCCCCTACAAAATGACACATATTTCACTCAAAGGACGCAGTGCTTGACCTCTAGT
The DNA here is from genome assembly GCF_963082965.1 of Carassius carassius. NCBI lineage: Eukaryota > Metazoa > Chordata > Actinopteri > Cypriniformes > Cyprinidae > Carassius > Carassius carassius. The sequence goes on along the minus strand of NC_081755.1, from coordinate 40,464,884 downwards.
TAGACTTGACCTACATGGTTCCAAGAATACTGTGCTATTGTTTCTACTGTAAATGTTATTACTTTAACTTCTCTAAGGCCCAAACTGTCTACTTAAACCCAGGTGCTGAAGATTACACTTACTACATAACATTGCATGGTATCCTAGTTATTATTTCATTTGTCTGTTTTTATTCTAGCTGTAGATTTCTGTAATGATTGGTAAAATCTTGAACAGTTGTACTAACTAGCTTACTAACTAACTTAACTATCTTTAACCATCAGGTAGGATGATGCACTTCACCATTCAGGCACATATATCATGAGGATTATGCATTATACACTACCATTCAAAACATTGAGGTTGGTAAGATTTTTTTTTTTATATTTATGAAGGGAATAATTAGTATTTGTCTCTTTTGCTCACTGGGACGGCCTTTATTTGTTCAAAAATACAGTATTGTGAATGTTATTACAATTAAAATGTATATTTAGAAAATATTTCAAAATGTAATTTATTTCCGTGATACAAAGCTGAACTCCAGACTACAGTGTCTCCTGCTCAAGAAACATTTCTTATCATCATCAATGATCAATGATCATCAATGATAAGCAGCTGTGCTGCTACATATTTTTGTGGAAACCATAATAAATTATAGCTCTAAAGAACAGCATTTATTTGAAAAAGAAAAATCACTTTCACTTTTGATCAATTTAATGCATCCCTTTTGAAAGAAAATATTAATCGTTGTTTGTTTTCATATAAATATATAAATCTTTTGTAGTGTCTGTTTTGATCAATTTAATGTGTCCTTGCTGAGTAAAAGCTTAAATTACTTAAAAAAAAATCTTATTAACCCAAAACCTTTAAAATAAATCTTAACTTTTGAATGGTTTATCATGAAGTATATTGATGTAGTGTTTACCTCAGACTCAAAGATGATCACAGACAGAACAGTGTTTTATCTCATAACTTGTAGTATTGGGATACAGGTGGCTTGACGGACTGACTCTTATTAGTCTAAAGTGCAAAGAAAATCTGTGTCCATAAGAGCAGATAATTCATGCTTATGGACACGTTGTTTTTATTTGTGGGCTCAGGGGAATGTAGAGGCAATGAGCCGCTGCAAATCGATGATAATTGGATCCACTTGAAATGCCTCGGCAACAGTAGTCAGGGATGGCACTATCACATTACACTATGTGGTTACTGAACCTGCGGCCTGTTTGTGTTCCCCTCAGAAACGCTGCTTGAACGTCAGCACAGTGTGAGGAGAGCTTCCTTCTCTGGCCTCCTTCCAGGGAACCAACATGTCCAGTGACCCCCCTCCTCCCTACCCAGGGGGCCCCAGTGCCCCGCTTCTCATGGAGAAAAATGGGCAGCCTCCAGTTCCTGGTAAATTCCTAGATATTTTTCTCATCTTTATAGACATTATTGACAGTCACTTTGATATACATATATCTCTTAAAATACATTTTATATACCTTATTTTACTACCACTTGCAAATCAAGCAGAAGGCATCTGAGTTGTTGTTTCTTGTATTTAAGTGTGTGTTTCCTCAGCTGCCAGTGCTCCAGTAACAACAGGGCCTCCACAAGGGCAGCCACTGCCTCCAGATTATGGACCTCCGCCTTATGAAGCTACACAATCAGGCTTTGTTCCTCCACACGTCCCAGGAGAAGGTCCCATGCCTAAGCCTGTGCATATGCCGATGCCCATGCCTCATCCTCACGGTGAGAGTGCCTTCCTAACTGAAACCGTTAGCAGTTCAGAAAGAAGAATTAGTTGTCAATTGAAATCAAAATCTGCTGTGATGCAACATATTTCTAGGAACAGGTCATTTTTTCCGTTCACAGTGAAACTAAAAGTGATGTGTCAGGGCTAGGAGCAGTATTTCACAAAATAAATCCTTTTCTCTTTTTTAATATACATCATGATTGATTGGTGTGTATATTATTCGATAGAAAAAAGCTTGTGTTTGTAATCTTGCATTAAAATGTAATAACTCGCACCGACCGAATTTACACTTTTAAAATCTTGTAAAGGAATAAATCATGCAAAAATTAATATTCTGCCATCATTCATGTCATTCTAAACCTGTATGACATTCTTTCTTGTGTGTAACACAAAAGAAGATATTTTGAAGAACCAAACTGAAAATTCTGTCATTAGTTACTCACCTTCACATCGTTCCAAACCCGCAATACCTTCCTGCATCATGTTACTCTTGTGAACGCGCGTCAAAGACTGACATAGAAGAGAATAAATTGTTGAATAAAGTCATTTTGTTTTCTTTGTGCGCAAAAATGATTCTTGTAGCTTCATAAAATTGCTGTATGTGCTGCAGGTGGTTACTATGCTCCGCCTGGACACTTTCCTCATCCGATAGCCGAGCACTATGGTCCGGGGCCCAGTCACTTTGCTCCAGGTCACACAGCCACAGTCCTCGCCCCTCCTGGTGCCACCACCACCACCGTGACTGTTCTACAGGGGGAGATGTTCCAGACGGATCCAGTGCAGACGGTTTGTCCACACTGCCAACAACCCATCCTCACCCACATCAGCCACGACATCGGCCTCATGAACACTCTCTTCTGTATGTTCTGCTTCTTTGTCGGGTAAGTGAGCTCTGGAACCAGACAGCTCAGTGTGAACTGGTGTTATGATCTCTGCAGGGTTATTATAGTCAAGTTAAACTAAAACTAAAACCACAACCATAAAAAGACCTTGTTATTTGAAATGGAGTATTAAAAAATCTATAATTTCTGCATTAATTTCAGCATTTAGTGTAACTTGATTTACTAAATTACTCAAACTGAAATAAAAATGAATAAAATCTACATAGATATATAGATATATAAAAAACGAATATGACAAAAACACAACATGATTACCAAAACTTTACAATGAAAACGGCAATTTATATACATATTAATTAAAAATATTAATAAAAACAATAACAGTCTCACAGTGATTCTAAAATAACACTGGACCTCTCTGTGAAATCGACTTTCTGTCAAGTTTTTTTCTTGACAGTTCTTTTTCTTAAACACTTATTATTATTATTATTATTATTATTATTATCAATTGAAAACTATTAATAAACCATGATTATTAAACCATGATAAAAAGAAATGTAAAAGAACAGGCATTATTTGAAGATTTTTGTTGTGTGTAATATTGTAAAAGTCTTTACTTTGACTTTTGATCAATTTAAACCATCTCTAGTGAATAAAAGTGTTCATTTTATTTCAGAACCTTACTGATGAACCTTTGAATGGTGGTGTACATGAATTTAAGTACAGAAATTAAAGCCGTTTTCAAAGCAGAAATGTTGTATTCAGATCATTGTGTGTCTGAATTGTATTTTTAATTTAGTTTTGAATAAATGAATACATAATGAGCCTACAGTAATACCTTTTCGAGATTCCTTCTGACTTTTGTCTTTGTTTTGCAGGTGTGATCTAGGTTGCTGCTTGATCCCCTGTTTGATTGACGAACTCAAGGATGTGACACACACTTGCCCGAACTGCAAGGGCTATATTTACACATACAAGCGCATATGCTAACACTTTATCCCATCAACGATCTTGCTGTGACCTCGTTCTGGTGGGTGTTGATGACTCGCTTTTTCGTGTTCATTTTGCCCAAGCTGACTGCTCATCTTTCCAGCCACTTCTCACTTCATGTAACCATTGATTCTCACTCATTTTGACATAGTTACTGATGCCTGTAAAATTAAGCAGCAGTCATTGAAGGATCGGTAGATTTTATATGCACAATGGTCAGGATTACATTGTATCATCCAAGTACTGTTTTATTTTTATTTTAGCAGTAGAGCAAAGTGTATACATTTAGAAAATATGTGAAAACATTAACCTCGCAAAGCTCATATGTGAATATTACAGAGTAGCGAAACTAAACGAAGTTCACTTCAGGGTCAGTGTTGTTGGATTGTAGGATTATTATTGTATGCATTATTGTTTTATTTTAACCTATTAAAATGAAATTCTTTGATGGCTGGGACTTTTGAAGTCCTGGAGTAACATTGTTGTTTTTATATGTGAAAATGTCAATGTATTTGGCATTTTATGCAAATGTCATGATTTTTTTCTTTCTTTCACTTTTGTTTCGGATTTCTTCTATTTGTCGATAAGGCTCATTTCAAGTTGATTTGAAAAATGCGTACCAATGTAACAGGCACTGTGTCGTTTTAGATGAATTATTTCTATTGGAAAAAGGGATCTATATGTCCATCTAAATCTCCTTTAGAGATGCTAGGAACAATTCAACCAAAATACACTTAATTATTTTGAACTGTGAATAAAAAAATTATAGCCATGATGCTTTTCAAACCACTTCACTAGCTGTTCTGTGTTGTCAGTAGGCTGTTTGAGACTTCTGTAAACTATCATCTGCTATTCACGTCAGTTTATTAATCATTACGGTAGATAGGTCTGTGTTTGCTGATACTAAGGTTGGGGTAGAAACGTCTATAATAACAGACAAGCATCGATGAACAGTTATTCTGCTGAAGAACATATTTAGAAGTGGTTGTTGCATATTTTGTCATTTCTACTTGCCATTTTGAAGTCGTCGTCCTAGACATTTCTGGTTAAAGCTGTTCAAAGCTGCTTTGCTGTTTGAGTTCACCGGCATGATGAAGGACGCTGCATGAAAACGCTGTAATCTTGCATAGCGCTCTATTGGGCCATATGTGCCCTCAGTGTGTCACGCTGCTGCACTGGGCTTCATAACTCAAAGCAGATTAACCCTTTGCTTATTAATACTTTGGGCAACATGGGACGTTTTTTTTTTTTGGTCAGATTGTGATTTATATACATAAATAATTAGTTGTCTGTCCTGGCTTCGAAACTGTAAATTTTCGGTTCTTCTTGTTCTGTCCATAAATGTGATTTACTGCTGAAATGTTACGAAATTTAAAAGTTACAACATCAGCAGTGCTATATATATACCTCTGTTTTTTAAAACGACACTAAGTAACATTTGGGTCTGTAGCGGTTAAAAAAAATAAATATAAAAATAACCCTGCATGCGTCTTGCGGAAGAACATTGTTTTGGTTGTGCTAATGTGCTTCGGCTCCGGTCCTCTGCGCGGATGAATGTAGTTCGACGGGCCGCTGTATCGGTGTGCGTGGTTTCTTTGATTTTACAATCGCGATATACCATTTTGAGTGATCTATGGTAATTTTTCTCATTCGTTGTGACGGCAAACTTTAAGCTTCGCTCTTCTCCCACAACATAAACGCTAAAATATTTCTCGGCTTACGGATATATGCTGATAAATAATGTAATGCACGGAAGACTGTCGTAGTAGCCTATGCAATTTCCCGCGAAATCCATCCTAACTGCTCAAAAAAAAAAAAAAAGTAAATATTATAGGGTAACTAAATTATATTTGGGTGAATTAAGGAAGTATTTACTCAAAAGGTTCCATAGTGTAGTTTTAAACGAGGATTTAGATAATAATTATGTTTTTCTGGTAGACAATCTGCCAACATTATAGCTGATTAACAGTCAGACTTTCCATCTTTCCATTGTACTTTTTAACACAAAACAACAGTCGCTCTGAATTCACAAAAGCCTTATTGTATGATTTTTTAAATCAGAAACAAACACTGAATTATATGCAGGTATTACAAACTGCCACATTAAGTTATGATTTCAGAGTATTCAGCAGTTAAAATTACAATGTACTATTGTCTGACTAAAAAAATAAGGATGACCTCATCCCATCCAGCTTAATTCCATCCTATCAACCATGACCTGTAATATCAAGACACCTCACCGTCATCTGCAAAAACTACATGTCTGTCTGATTATTGGAAGATAATCTCCAGTAAATATGTATGCATGACCATGGGGTTTACTTACACAATCCAGTCTGGCTCCCTTTAATATGCTCTTGACTACGTAGGTCTACTTGCTTTGTGAAGTGACTTGATGCTGTTGCAGAAAATAGATGTGTTCAAGCTTGTGTTGCAGGAATGCTGCTGTAGATAAATGCCTTGAGAATAGTATATGGCACAACAGCAGATGCCATGCTCAACTCAAGTCTCAAATGTGATGTAAAACAAAACTTATGGACTGACTGAACAAATAAAAAGACAAACTGTATCATATATGAAGAGTAATTTTATTAATTGCACACCCACACAAAAATCAGTCATCAGGCCAACGAAGCTCATATAGTTACTGTCTTAATGATACATACACATTCTGTAAAAGTGAAAATAAAGTAGTTAATGAAGAATAAAGGGGTGTCTGTCGTTTTGAATCCAAATACACGACACAGTATCATCAAGTTTTGGCTCCAACAAATAAATATAAATCTTCTATATGGAAACTGAATATTCTGTTATGAGCACATATTCTGAGCCTCAAAATAAAGTTTAAATCTGAGATCTCTGATTTAGTCTCTCCAGCGATGCCCACATTGTATATTGCAGCACTTGTAGAAGGTTGTCATTGGTTCATCAGCAGACCTAGTCTGAATCTGCATAAAGTAGGCCCTTGGGTGCTCACATTTTGGACAAGGTTCTGCAAAGAAATATTATGATGTGTTATACCTCAAAACGAATTGAGAATAATTAAAAACATTAATTTAAAGCCACCAGGACTTTTAGTAAAATATTCACTGTGCATACAGGTACTGTATAATAATAAATAATACACTACAAAATACATGGTTTTACCTGGAGTGGAATCCACATTTTCCCAAGCAGCAGAGCCCCCGAGAACATCATCAACCTCCTTCAGTTTGGGGTACTTTCTGTTATTTACCTGTCAAAACAACCTACAGTTAATTCCACACACTCCGCCTACTACAAAGGTATCATTGGCTGATACTATGTAGAAAACATGGTGCATGTCTTTCATATTCAGATGCAGTAGAATTATTTATTTTATTCAAATAAACGTATTACATGCGTTATAAAAGTAAGGTTCACGTTCTGTTCCAGCATTACATGCATTTGAATGGAACGTTCACATTGTTTAATGCGAATTTAGTATGCTTTATCGTTATGTTAAAACATTAATCATATCATGTTTCAGAATCACATGTTCGCACGTCACATGTGTTGGAATCGAACAATACTTTTATTTCACGAGTAATCTAATCGAAGTTTCACAGATATGCTTGAATCATAACGTCCAATCATTTCATATTCAAAGTATTTCATTGTGTTCCATTTAAAAACGAACTACAGATAACCACGTATTTAAACAGAGCGTTCAAACGAGTTTCTGTGTTGTTATGGTGATTTGTTACCTTCCTCGTGATGTTGTGCACATATGGACATGTGTTACACGCGAATCTGAAGCATCTCTGTCCCTCCTCCACGATCAACACATTCCCACAAGTTGGACAAAACAGGAGCATTTTCAACCTGTTATAAATAATATTGTATACTAAATACTGTTATTTTTTTTCTTTTTCTGATGCAACTGAAGTTGGTGTTTACATATATTCTCATGCCTAGTCGCTACAGGAAACACGTAATGTGAACGTGCCTCACTATTTTATGCTCGACATGAAACGAAATATAAACGCGAATAAACATCAACTATATAATAATGTTATATATACTTATAACTGTCAGGAACTATATATATGTGTTATATTAAATTAGTTAAATGTTAAGAATTATATAGTTAATATCGGAAATATAACATAGAAACGTAAGCGGAACTAAAGTTTAGTGTATCACAGAAATATTCCGACAGCGTGTTTGTTAAAAAAATGGATAAGGAATGTTGGAACGCAACAGAACTGTAATGTTAGATGTTAAAATTTTATCCGAGATAATTTGCCAGCGGTACCATAATTCCGTTTAAATTCACTAATTGGTTTAATAAACATGGAAAGAACTTGACGCCTTAATGTCTCGTATTTCTGGATGCTAGACTTGCGTCAAGGAGTTTTCGCTTGTCAGTTGAACATGGATGAATTAAAGGAAGAAAGCCTAAAGAATGTCGACGAGGCCGAGTTTGAAGGGAAAACTGTTGTAGATGAAACTAAAGAAGAACAAGAAGATGAAGAAGAAGAAGAAGAAGATGAGGAGGAGGCATTGCCACACTCTGAATTTCTTGACATCTTTGAGGAAGGACTGGCTCTGATGGTCCAGGACCCTTTATTATGCGACCTGCCAATTCAGGTCGACCGTCCAACTTGTTTTAATAGAATAAAATTGAAACAAGCTTCATATTTGAATGTATTAATTCATAAGGTCTAGAATTCAGAATCTTTTCTGATCTTTTAAATGTTCAGGTCACTTTGGAGGAGGTGAACTCTCAGGTGGCTCTGGAATATGGTCAAGCCATGACTGTTCGTGTTTGTAAGGCTGATGAAGAAGTCATGCGTGAGTTTTCTTGGAATTTTTTGGAACTGCTATACATTTATTGGTTCTAACTGGAGCAAATCTCTTCACAGCTATTGTTGTCGTGCAGTCTGCAATGGTTCTGGATCTGAAGAATGCCATTCGCAGATATATGGAGCTAAAACAACAACGAGAGGGAGGTGTCAAGCACATCAGCTGGTGAGACATGAAAAAAGTATAGGGTGTAATTTTGTATTTATTTTTCCTAATCTACTTTCTCTGTCAAGGAAATACGTGTGGAGGTCATTTCATCTGGTCTTCAATGGAGAAAAGTTAGAAGATGACAAAAGAAAGCTGAAGGAGTGAGTCCAAATAATCAGTTGCTTTTGTAGAAATTTGTTAACTTGTGTTCGTTTTGTTTCTCAGTATTTACGGTGCTTTGAATTATAATATGTTTTGATTGTGTTTCCTCTTTTCTCAGCTACGGGATCAAGAATAGAGATGAAGTGACGTTTTTAAAGAACCTGAGAAGTAAATGAACAGTTCTCTTTAACGGGTGAAATTTGTAAATAATGAATAGACATTTAAATGAAATGTTCACCCCAAAATTAAAAACTCATCCCCATGATGTTCCCTACCAAATACTGTTCCCTGTTATTTTTCTGTGCAACAAAAAAACAAACAAAAATACAAAACAAAAAATATATATGTTAATATATATAAAATATATATAAAATTATGTCATTAATAACTCACCCTCATGTCGTTCCAAACCCGTGAGACCTCTGTTTATCTTCGGAACACAGTTTAAGATATTTTAGATTTAGTCTGAGAGCTTTCTGTCCCTCCATTGAAACTGTGTGTATGGTACACTGTCCATGTCCAGAAAGGTAAGGAAAACATCATCAAAGTAGTCCATAGCCTCTTTCACACTGCATGTCGGACCCGGCAAATTGCCGGAACATTGCCGGGTCGCCTTCTCTGTGAAAGCAAACACGTCCTGGAATTGATTCCGGCATTGAACCCGGGTCGGGGACCTAGTAACATTGCCGGGTTCAGTCCCGGGACGAGTGCTGTGTGAACAAAAGCCAGATCTAATTTCGTGTCGTAGTGATGATGCACGTTATCGCGTGACTCTTTTACCGGCTGTTTTGAAGGAAGATCAACATTTGCGACAAAAAAAAATATGTGCAAACTGTGATAAAGCAGAGATCAGTTAGTTACTCACTTTCCGCGCTGACGCTGAGATCGTTCACTAGCTTCACTGAAAGTATAATGTGCCTAACGTTTTCGACTCGTACATTACATGTCACGCCGTGATGTTACGTGTCATTACGGGATCTTTACGGGTTGTGTGTGAAAAGCATGCACATATCCCGGGTAATCATTGGCAGTGTGAAAGTGCAAAATCTAGTGACCTGGGAACAATTGCCGGAACACTTTACCCGTGTATTTGCCAGAATCGCAGTGTGAAAGGGGCTTATGTGACATCAGAGGGTCAGTTAGAATTTTTTGAAGCATCGAAAATACATTTTGGTCCAAAAATAGCAAAAACTACGACTTTATTCAGCATTGTCTTCTCTTCCTTGTATGTTGTGAGAGAGTTCAAAACAAAGCAGTTTGTGATATCCGGTTCGCGAACGAATCATTCGATGTAACCGGATCTTTTTCAACCAGTTCACCAAATCGAACTGAATCGTTTTAAACGGTTCGCGTCTCCAATACGCATTAATCCACAAATGACTTAAGCTGTTAACTTTTTTAATGTGGCTGACACTCCCTCTGAGTTCAAACAAACCAATATCCTGGCGTAATGCATGCACTCAAACAGTACACTGACTGAACTGCTGTGAAGAGAGAACTGAAGATGAACACCGAGCCGAGCCAGATAACGAACAACAGACTGACTCGTTCACGAGTCAAGAACCGGTTGCATCGGTTTTCGGATCACCAGTAGTTCTTTTGGACAGCTCGATTCAATAAAACGGTTGAAGAAAATGGTTCACCGGTTCTTTTGCGCTCAACGTAATGGCGTCATTGGCGATGATTGCCCTTGATTCAAGCCTTCGGTTTACCCGCGCTCATAACACTAGCACAGAATCAGTTCAGAATCAATCACCAAAAGAATCAGTTCGGTTCAGACGCTCTGTGTGTCAGTCTGCTTCACACTGAATCACACATGTGCAGTATCATCAGCTCCTCTGTTCTCGAATCGGACGCGTCTGACAGAAACGGTTCTTGACTCGAGAACGAGTCATTATCTGGCTCGACTCGGTGTTCATCTTCAGTTCTCTCTTCACATCAGTTCAGTCAGTGTACTGTTTGAGTGCATTAATTACTCCAGGATATTGGTTTGTTTGAACTCAGAGGGAGTGTCAGCCACATTAAAAAAGTTAACAGCTTAATTAATTTGTGGATTAATGCGTATTAGAGACGCGAACCGTTTAAACCGATTCAGTTTGATTTGGTGAACTGGTTCAAGAAGATCCGGTTACATCGAATGATTCATTCGCGAACCGGATATGACAACTTTATTCTTTTTAGTTAGACCAAAAACAAAACTGTCACATTTGCAAAGATGCAAATGTGTGATAGTCCTCCTTTTCTAAGATCCGTAGTTATTAACATGTATTCATGGTACATCCTCAAAACCGCTGATTCACTGGAAGTAAATGTCTCATAAAGTGCTTACAAAAATCATATTTTATGTTGCTTTTATATTGATCAAAATAATGAAATCTGAACATGGTGAAAATGAGTCGCTTTCAAAGGTGCAATTTAGGTCCCGCTAATGTTGCTTGCTAAAGTGCTTAATATTAAAGTCCCACCAGATTCGCTGCAAAACTATAGATATTTGTAGTTTAAGTCTGGATGTGAGTTAGTAGTAAAATACAGGTAAACCACACGCTTTAAATATTACGGAGATGTTCCTCATACTGTTCCGCTACAATATGACCAGCCTCTTATTTCCTTATTACTGCAATGTGAAGAGCGACTGAAGAGACACTGCATCAATGCATGGGTAATTGTTAAAATATAGTAATTATTTTTGAATTTGAATTCTGTAATTGCACTAGGGTTAAACAATATTTTTCATATCAGGAATACACTTTCTTTTCCTTTTAAACAGCCATAGCTTCTGTTATGAAACTATCGTATCTATTTCAGAGTGGATGCAGTATGAAGGTCTGAGGCTTTTGGAGGTTTAAGTGAAGCGTCATCTCGAGCCTCAACATGTCTGATGTACAGCTGATGAACATTTTTGAGGAACTGAACCGGCTGTCCTTTAGCAGACAGCAGCTGACTGACAAACGCAACATCCTGGCTTTGCTCATCCAGTTCAAGAAAAACAATGGCCAGAATGAGCAACGTGAGTCAAATTAACTTGAACTACTTGATGACAAGAAGCCAAATAAACAGTGAAAGACATTTACAGATTCTTCTTAAATAAAGAATTTGGTTATATATGCAAATATCGTGATTTCTCATTATATAGTGTTACAGTATGTAAGGAAAAAGCGAATGTTGCTCACACGAGATCTTGTAACCAACAGAGTATCCCAGTGAGGCTGAAGAACTCAAAGAGATTGATGAGCAGCTTAAAGTTCTCACTGAAAAGAAGATTGAACTGGAGAATTTGCAAGAAAGGCTGGGAGGCAGTCATTTAATAGGTAGGACAATATGATATCTTGAACAGATATTCTTTTTTACAGGAAATATTCTTAAAACATTAGGAATTTGACATCTGTATTTGTATTTGAAGGTGCAGTTCTTTTTTCATATGTCCTTATGTTTTGATTGTTCCAGACACAACTGTTTCAACTACAGAAAGTCCGCCATCTTATCCAGGTTAGTAGGTTTTGACACTAGTTTCTGTGATGGTAAGGTGGGATTTTTTTTGCGACAACTACACATTTACAAAATCCAACTGGACCAGAGCTTCCTGAAAGCGGCTCATGTTTGTTTTTCCTCAGCTCCGCGGGTGATTTTGGAAATTGGTGAACTTCCTCGACACTCAGCTCCGACACAGTGTCCATTCTGTCGCCAGTATGTTACCACAGAGGTCACAACCAAAGCTGGCAGTGCGGCCTATATTGTGTGTTTTATTTCCATTCTTTTTTGGTGAGTTGAACTGTCGTCTGATATTTGACTTATTTATTCTGATTTACGTCCACTATGCCACTGTGATTACCATTCTATCTTTCTATTAAGGGTTAAACATGACAGATTTGTGTTCTTGACTGTTTCTTTTGTAGTTGTATAGCTGGATGCTGTCTCCTCCCATTCTGCTTGGATAGATGCAAAGATGTCATTCACAAGTGTCCAAAATGTCGGAGTCACATACAAACATGCAAAAAGCTCTGAGGAGGGAAACGTTTGAATCCCGTAATGTGAACTGAAATGAAATGGTTGCTGGAATTGTTTCCGCCGGTGTCATGCCCATGGAATTACCTGGAGTGGCTTTTTTAAAGGATGTGATGGCGCTATCTCACGGTTCGCTCTCTGTGAGGATTAAGCCGACTTTTCGGTTTGTCTTACCACTGATCTACTAAGCTACACTGAAATAGCACCAGATCTCTAGATTCAAGACAGGACTCTCGGCTGTACATCGTGCAAACTGCTGAATCAAGGAGAATTCGTCTAAGACAACTGTACATTTGTGGCTACTGTGGCTTAATTATAAACACTATCTTTAACTCATATTTACCCTAGTAAAAACATATTACATTTTAGTACGATCGTCACTTCCCAATGCAAACACGCCCAATAAAACGGCCCCACCCCTGTCACTTGATTGACAGGTTTCCGTGTAGACGTTGGAAATTCAAATGCAAAAGGTATTGCCATTCCATTTGAGTTTTGGCAGTTTACATGCACAGTGCAGAGAGAGTGAAAAGGCAAATGTGGTAATTAATATTGCTATTTAAATATGACAGGTTCATAGCTCCTAAGATATGGGAAACACAATTGCAAACGGACTTTGCATTTCCATTTTAAATTTGACAGACACTGTGCGTTCACTTAATCGAAAATGAAAACGGTAATGCGCGATTTGCATTTGGATTGTGTCACATTTTATGCGTCCACAAATTGAAAACGCAATTGCAAATACAATTTGCAATGCCTTTTGAATAAAGTCCGCAATATCATTCCATAGTTTGGTCAAAAATCAAGACCACAGCGGTCTCTTTGAATTCGGTGCAGCATACCAACTGGATTGATACCCAATGTTCCCATGTTGGCCATTTTGATCTTAGCTTTGCTGTATTTTACAAAAGCATTAGCTTATGGTTACAAAACTCTGTATGTGTCTTTGGCATCATGCCCTGATGGTACTCAAAACGTTTCAGGGCAACACCACCTTGTGGTCAAAAAATGCTATTAGCTTTTTGTTATTTTTTCATGAGACTGGTCTTGATGGATTTTCTTGGATCATGCCGAGAACATCGATACTAATTACACCACAAATGTCCTGTCTGGCATTTTGATTTTCAAACATGCTTCCCCTCCTAAACCACTGGCCCCATTTTCACCAAATGTGACAATCTTCAAATGTAAATAATCATCTTCAGATTTGCTTGTGAAATAAATGTTTCTTGATTTAAGGAAGTAGACATCCTTAGGCAAAAGAAGGTCCTTGTAATGCTTTGCAGTGCTTTGTTAAATTTGCACCATCAAAATTAAACAAATGAAAAATTGGCTTCAAACTTTCATTTTCCATTTCTTTGGAATAATTCACAAACGGATAATTGTTCCTCAGTTTAATTTTCAATTCTACAAGCTTGGGTTGTTGCGTCCGAGTCTGATTATCTTTTGAATAAACATAAAAAATTACTCATTGCTTTGATTTTCCATTTCTCTGTTTTGCTCGCGGGTCAGGGTATATTCTGGCAAACCGTTTACCAATCACGTTTATCAATCGGCAAAGCTATCTGTGGCACACGCCTCTACCAACAAGCGATGGGTGACTCGCGAAGCACAAAGTTCCTCCATGTTTTCGGATCGCCTGCATTTATGTCCAATAACAATATAACACGATATAAGAAAATCAGATGGTTTAAATGTCCTTTGAAATAACGCTAACCACTTGTTTTGGTAAGTGGGACATTTTAAGTAGATCATTAATTATTACATTTATATTGGTTAAAAACTATTCTAAATAATTTTAGCTTGTTTTGTAGGTTATGCCAGGTTAAAAATATTATCTTTGGTAAATTGTCAAATGTTAAGTATATTCATTGTGTTCTTTGCATTGCTGAATAAGGACCAGAACCTGGTTCTGTCCTTTGGAAGGCCAAACAAGTAATTTCAATGAAACAATTAAATGGAACATTTTAATGATAAAAGGCTGTATATACAATAAAGATATGTACAAAGATAACCTCAAAAACATTATTTACAGTTGCACAAATACATTTGTATAAAATGTAAATTGTAAAAATATATACACTGTGCAAAATGAGGCATACAATCTACATCGCACTTCAAAGGGTCAGTAAGATTTGATATATTTTTTCCTCTTCATAACAGAGCAACTACTCTTAATGGACATTGAAAAAAGGGTACACAAACCCTAATAGTCTTTACAGGTTCATTAAAGGTCTAATAGGATTTTCGGCCATTTTTTACACAGAAAAATACACGTAGAGTCATAAAATATGTGTTAAAAATATATATGAAAACTGCATAAATGCAGTAAAATGGTACGTTTACAAAATTAAAAGCTTTGGGTCTCTGATAGAGACAGAACTATGGTATCCCTTTAGAAATCACGAAATTACATTTCTAAACATAGAAATCCATTCTTTCATTTTGACAACATGCTTGGATAAGGAACTGATTGTCAATGGGTTCAGTCCAAGGTCAAGTAAGTGCACTATTTGGCATGTTTGGCATATTTCCACAGAGTGTCTAAAGAGAAACCTGCGATTACATCTGCCAAACATGGAAGAAAAAACATTTCATAGTGATCCATCTGAAGGGAGCGGTGATGAGAAATCATTCAGCTGTCTTTTTCAAACTGTTCCAGCAGATGACGCTACATTGTCACATTTTATAGATAAAAAATTACAATCTAAAACCAAAAACTCCTTTATTCTTACAAATAACTGAGAAGATGAGGTTTAGGTACATTAACAAATGCTGCCAGCTACCTATATTTCAGTGGTTATGAAGAAAGAAGCTCAGACTCACTGAATTTCAGTTCATCTACATCCAAAAAACACATCTGTACTGTACTAAAGAGCCTGGCCAATCAAAATGCAGCCGCTCTCTGATGTCATTCTGATCTGAATAGGAAAATTTCACTGTGTCTTGACCAGGGAAACAAGGCTAAACAGGACCACAGTGTCAGTTCAGACTGTAAGAGCTGAACCCTGTCAACTCTATCTACTCTTTTGATAGGGATAAGTATGGCCCCTGGTCAGGCGTTTGTGTGCCTCTCTCCCTCCCTCTCTTTGGCCCCATGCTGGGTTTGGTAAACAACCTCGGTCTGACCTTTCCCAGTCAATGCACTGGATGATTTTGAATGTTTAGGAATTGAATGTTATTATTTAGCTGCCACAATTTTGAGTACCCTAATGCAACAGTTAACAGCTCATTGACCATGGCAGTTGAATGTAAATGAGCCACTAAACATCACATTTGTAACAATTACATTGGCACAATGTTTCCATCACAAAAGTCTGACATTTGCAAACTCTGTAGTTAAAAGGATAGTTCACCCCAAAATTACAAGTCTGTCATTAAGCTGTTCCAAACTCAAATGGCTTTTTTTTTCTTCAGCAACACAAAAAAATGATTTTTCATAGAACATTTCAGCTGGATAATGGGGTCCAAAACTTTCGATCTTCAATACGGACATATAGGTAGCATGAAATTAATCCATATGAATCATTTTGTATGATGTGCAGTTTTTAAGCCTTTATTTTGGTTGGGCACATGACATGCAACATTCAGTGAGATCTGACATTTAAAGTTAATTAAATGCAAGTGACATATTTGAGTGAAGCATGTTACTAAAAAGTAAAAAAAAAAAGTTCCTGAAGCCAAATTTAACTTCATCTCTGTTTGCACTGATTGATGTTCTGGTATGGTTTGAGAGTTAAAAGACTTTGAGTAAATAAAGTTTGATCTGTTTATCATAAAATGTAATTGTGCTGCTTCAGAAAGCTTTGAATTTACCAGTCAAGTCATATGGATTCATTTTATGCTACCTTATGGCCTTTTTGGAGTTTGAAAGTTTTGGATCCCAATGGAAAAAACCCCAGCTGAACAAGATCTAAAACATTTTCTTTTGAGTTCAGAAAGAAAGAAAGACACGAGCTTGGAATGAGGGCAATGCTTTTTGAACTTACTATCCCTTTAACTCTAAAAGAGTTTCTGGAAAAGGCACTATGATTGTACTTATAATCCTTGCTTTCCCCAAAATATATGATACATTTAAAATATGTTCTGTAAGAAATTATACTTATCAGAATCTAACAAAAAACAACATTCTAACATTCTCTATAATATAAGCCAGCAGTTTCAAAGACTGCTTCAAAATATGAAAAGCAGAAGCTCACTGCCTATATATACAGGTGGAAAAAGTGTCTCTACATTCTACTTCTGCTTTGAAAGAGGTGTTGGTGACAATAACAGCACACAAACCTGCTCGTAAAGGTGCAACTGAGAAAAGCTGACACTACGCTATCAGTGGTCTGTACACAGTTCCTTGGAACCATCCGCAAATCTTTTCAGTACGTCTCCATTCTCCATCCCTTTGAGAGCTCAGTCCCAGTGTAACTGTAAATCAGTGGAGTCCAAGAAATCAGAGGAAAAGACTGCAGTTGGTGAGGAGATACCAGCAGGACCTGGAATCGTAAGGTCCAACCACTCCATGTTGTCGAGGCCTGTGTCATGCAGAGGGAGGGCAGAAGGCGGCGTGTCGGTGAAGGTCAGATCCGAAGTGTCCATTGGGGAGTGGGACCGCTCCAGCAGCTGGTTTTTAAGCTCCTCCATCAGTCTCAGGGTCCGTGGCTCAGCGTCCTCCAGCAGGGCCTCCAACTGGTTATCAGAGGCCAGGGCTACCATGTTGGGTGGAGGCGCTTGGGTTTGGTTGGGCGTGCGGGCAACATGTATCTGCGGTGGAGGACGAGACAGCACTGTGTTGATGGGCAGGGTGGTGATGTTTGCTGTCACTGGAAGAAATTTGTCCAGAGAAGGATCCTGCCTGGATAGAGGGGATATTTCTGGGAAAGCACAGAAAGTGGTTTAGATTTAGAAACCTATTGTAGCTGAAATCAAAGAGCTGTTTTGACTTTTCTCACCGCCACTCTCGATCAAAACGTCAAACAAATCGTCCATGTGCTGACTGGTAGCAGTAGGAACCTTTATGGAAGAATACAAGGTATTAAGACAACAAAGTATTCAAAATCGATTACCAAGTGGGCAATTTTAGTACTGTGCCCTTCAACTGGAGGTGGAAATATTCAATTTCTGAGCACATGAATGACGGATGAAATCATATTTTTGAGTGGAAATGTCTGTTAACCTAAATCCCAGAGCATTCTTTAGTTTTTATGCATATGCCAGGGTATGCGTACAGTCATTAGTAAGTTATACGAGTTCGAAGACATTTTTATCGGATATAACGTCTGGAGAGAAATGTCGCAGACATTGTACAAGAATTAAACTTTTACTTTTCTGTGTTGCGACACACGATCAAGTGGTGCATACTATGAAAGGTTATGTGTTTGGCTGTCAAAACTGAAGTATACTTTGGGCCTAACTTTAAATTACCTCCATTGTAGCTTGTAGACCTCTGGTCTGTTTGACAGCCTCCTCGTAGCGGGGTGGGTCTTTGCTCTTTGGGCTGCGGTGATTCGATGGATGAAGGATATAGTTGAGCTGACAGGGCGAGGGAGGCTGAACAAAACATATAATTTTCAAACTCTGTAATGGGGTTACGAAGCAGAGTTCTAGACAAATAAAGAGTATACAAGAGCATATAAGGATCTTGGCCTAAAAAATAAATATATGCATTAGACAGATACAAATGCTTGTGCAAACTTGCCACAATGTTAAAGTGTTCTGTTCTGATTTTATGATAGTTAGCTAGCAAGTTGAGTTGAAGAAGCTGAAGAAGACTGTTTATTCTCCCACTGTGTAGATAGTTTAAAGGGGTCATATAATGCTTTTTTAAAGATCATTATTTTGTGTATTTGGTGTAACAGAATATGTTGACAAATACTGTACATTATTGTAGGTCCTCTATGCCCCGCCTCTCTCAAATGAGTTTTTTTTCTACAATGTCCCTCCTTCAGACAAGCGCAGTCTGCTCTGATTGGCCAAGTGACCCAGTGCATTGTGATTGGCCAAACACTGCAATGCAAAGTCAGAATTACCTTCTCTCCTAGGTTCACAAAATGGTCCTCCATAAAATGCACTGCTGTTCGGTTGTAAGATTCTTAAAGATTCCTAAATGCATCTACTTTCTGAAGAACAAATAAATTGCTTTTACTTTTGCTTTCTCCTAGATACACACAGCATCTCCCTGACATGACTGCTTCAACACTAACTGCAGTTAACTGCCGTTTTAGGGGGGCGTGGACGAGTCTTGACTTCGATAAAGAATATCTCTTTGGATTTGAGACTTTAGTCTTTGCGACTTTACAGCTCTTCTTCATGCACCAAGAGCTTGTAACAATCCAAAGAGAAAGGAAAAATTTAAAATCACATCATATGACCCCTTTAATAGCCAATATAGTGCCCTTTATTGCAAAATTGAGAAAGCATTGAGTGCTTGTTTTGCATTATGAGTTCGAAACCATTTTTTAAGAGCATCTTGAACACTTGAAACATAGCTTGTGCTAGCTAGGAGAATTTGTGTTTGTGTACTTGCGTATGCGGAGTATGTTTTCAGGATGTAACAGAATGGTTACTTTTGTCTTACTTTGTTACTAGGTCCATTTGTGTGTCTGGCGGAGTTGTTGAGGAAGCACTGGGGCATTTCTGCCATGGGCTGGCTCTGGTTCTGTCTGTACTCAAACCCAGAAGATGAGCTTCCACACAGGGGTAAAGCCTGTAAACACATGTAGCAGGAGGCAGTTTTAGGCCCAGTGCACGGTTTAAGAAAATATGCATATATCAGTGTATAAACAGACCCCTTTTGTTCTTGAACCAAATCTCTGAGTTAGTGATAAATGCTCTTTCTGATTTTCTCTGTACTCTTCTACTTCTGTCACCTATTTAGTCAGGTCTGCGTTTGATGTAGTTGAGAGGGTAATGCATCACCTGAACTCAACAGCTATTTCCAGGGCAACGTCAGAGATAAGCACAGAACATGTTGCAGGCCTAAGAAATGCTTTCCATTTCAACGCACGTGCCAAATCAGAGAGCAATGCGTCTGGGCCTTGTCATCACAAAGGTGAGCTGAACTGGATTTATGAAGTGCAGGAACATTAAAAGCAAGAGGAAAGGTCTACAAGCACCCTAAAGTTTACATGCATAACAAAACAATTCAGATCATATGGTGTATTCCTTTCTAACTGTTGTATTAATGTTTCTATTTTACTGCAAAGTAAAATATCATTATTTGTGGTGGCTTTTCAGTTAGAATTGTGCGTAATGGATATCATAATTACGCTGTATGTCTAAAGCAGCTCATATAGTTAATATGTTGCCCTGTGTCTGAGCTGAAAAGATGCGCTTGAACACGCCACAAAGATGATAGCCAATGGTCAACCAGCACATATGTTCTTAGCCAGCTTCAGAGGGAATTGCTCTCCATACCAGTAGATGGCAGAAATCTGTATTAGTCATTCCAAAAGGGAAACCGCAAAAGCTAGGGTTGTGTATATAAAAACAGTATACAAAGCCTCCCATTTGTTTTCATCACTTCTGTTTTTTTTTTGCTAATGCACAATTTTAAATGACGTCGGATTGCTGTTCTTCTCACACTGCACGACTGTTTGGTGTACCATATAGTCGCTGTTGTGTGCACACTACATGATGGATTAGACAATACTAATTTTCAATAGGAAGAGTCGTTGATAACATATATTTAGACAAGGCAAACACGCGAGAATTGATACAGGAAATAACGCAAGTTCACATGAGACACAAGCATTCTCGCACAAGCATGAAATTATTCCTGTCAAAAATGGTAGCCTGAAAAAGCCTGCAAACCAAGTCATCTGTACACTGATATGCAGTGAAAAAAAAATAAAATAAATAAAGTAGTATATTAAGGAGGGAATGCTTGCTTCCTCATGTTGTCTTGCACATCTATTATGACTCCTCCCCCTGAACTCTCTGTATTCTGCTCTCTCATTGTTTGTAAGGGTGTCAGTTATAAGGGTGTTCAGGGTAGTTGCAAAGATGTTTCTATAGGACTGCTAAAGGGTTTTGAGTGTTTGATAATGTGCTGCCATGCAGTTGGCAGGGCAGTGTTCTCAAACTCAATTCCCATTTGATCATTTGCTTGATGTAAATCATTTCGCTTACTTGAGGTGGAGATGCCGTCTGATTTGAATGCTGTTGTAACATTGTGTTGTTGGACGTCTGTGTTTGCAGAAGTGGTGTTTGTATCATGCTTTGAGCCAAATTGGGCATTGTATGTTGGAGAACGGTCTGTGCCTGCAAAAAGTATAGAGAAAAACTCCAAATAAGATAATGTTATTTTATAATTTTTTTCTTACTGTAAATAGAACTGGCATTTCATGAATGTTAAGAGACCTGTGTGCTGATGGGATTGTTGGGCAGGCTGATGGGCAGCAGGATTTGTGCGGCAGGCTGAGTGTTGATCAGTGTCTGCTGATGCAGCACTTGAGGGACTTGCTGGGTGTTGATATAGAACTGCTGGACTTGGGTGTGGTGCCGCTGGGCATGTGGCTCTTCCTGTTTCACACCAGTAGTTTGCAGAAGGGGACTCTGCTTGGAGTTGCAGCTCGGGGAGGCTCCATTCTCCTCTTTGACCTGGACTGATGGATTGAGTTCAGGCTGCTGCCCTCCGCCCTGCTGACTCCTCTTCTCCACCTCCAGCTGCATCTTCAGCTCCTCCACCAGCCGCTGCTCCTGCTCCAGCTTACGCATGAGTTCCTCAATCTGGCGCTCCTTCTCATGAAGGCGCTGGTCTTTTTTGGAGACCTTGATGTCCATGGTCATGTCTTCAGTCGTGGGTTTGTGGGGTGAGGTGCCTGTTGGTGGACGGGCTGGAGACAATGTAAATAGAGCTTTGGTGGGACTGTCTCTGCTGTCCTCCATACTGATGTTGGAGGCCTCAGGAGAAACAGGTGGAGTTGTGCTCATGCTGTCAGGCTGCAGAGAAGCTTTGGAGATGTTCGTATCTATGGTTGTAGCAACTTGAGAGCTCCCCTGGTGGGCCTTAAGCCGTTCTATGAGATCGGTTTTGGTGCCGGATACAGGAAGTCCTCGCAATTTCAACTCCATCTTAAGCTCAGCCACCTAGAGGTTCAAAGAACAGTGGTACTTCTGCATACTTCTATATTGTAGGAGCAGGAAATAAATCAGCTTGTTACCTACCTTCATCTCATCTAGGTTGGTAGGCAGAGCACCGGTTTTACGACCGGTCACGACGGTGTTATTGGGACGTGAAGGAGCCGCATTGGGCAGAGATATCACAATGGGAGCTGGAAGACTCGGGCTGGTGCTCAATGTGATGTTGGGGCAGCTGTTTTGACTCTCAGCTACTGGCCTGTAGAGGATGGAGGATTTTAAATGCAATGGGAACTTCCTGTTCTCTCATCATTCACAATAAACGGTTTCTCTACACAATAGAAGCGGAGGTATATCTTGCAGCAACAGAAGCCAAAATGGAAAATAATTTGAGGAACTGCCGTACTACAGCTTGGGTGATGACAGGTCTTTTAGACATGATTAGTAGGTTAAACTATTATTTAAAGGCTATAGCTCATAGCACACAACGCTCACATTCTTTTCTGAGTTACATACTTCTGCAGCAAAGCAATCAGGCTCACAGTAAATCCTTTTAGTGTCAGAGCTGAAACTGATATATCAGAATCATATGCAATTGCGCTGGTCTGTAACCAATTATTCAACTGAACTGACATCACACAAGTGAACTAGCACTTGGGTGACAGTAAAGTGACAGTATTCCCCAAGGCATTGAACTCTATGAAGTAAACTGCCAAACTACAGTGCTACTGTAGCAAGTTGATGCACAGCACTTTTTATGGACAATCTGCACAATGTACATATAAAGAGGGCAAATGTAATTATTGTATATACTGGAAAAGTATAGCGTTCCATCCCCTGCTCAATATTCTCCTTCAAAATAATGTGCAAACTGAAGGCTGTACAAAACAAATATAAAAGTATAATTGTAGGTTATGCTATACATTAATCTACACAAAAACTATCCTGATCCTTAATAATAATAACAACAATAATTATAATAATACAAGAGGTATAATGTTTGGAAAATATTACTATACTATGAAAATAATAGACTTATGTCTCCCATAACAATTGTTTTGTGTGTTAAATGTATGATTTCAATTAAGAATGTTCTAATTAAAATCAATTTAAAGCTGAATTATGTCCAAAAACTAAATATTTTATCAAAATTAATATTGTAGTCAAAGTTATATTATCAGTCTGGTCAATGTGCATGCAAGTCTTTTTGCAAAATGTAAATACTCATATTTTACAACTGCAAGAGTTACAAATTGAGTTATGTACTGGACGAAAACAAACATTAAACAGAACACACATCTAACTTCAAATAAAGGTGTGCTTTGGATAGCTTGAGCGGTCCACTTTTCTTGTAGCAAAGAATGCCCCCCCCCCCCCCCAAAATGTGTTTTTCATTAATGTAAAATTACATCACTGACAGAGTTTACCAAATAATCAGTAATTCAACTTGTTCTTGTTTATCCATATTCAAACAACATGTTATGACATTGAAATAATAATTAGCATAGTATACTCATTTTGTATCATTCTATTATTTAATATGTGAATTATTAAACAAACTGGTTGTGAAAAATGCTTTTCATGTTAAGGTTTTAGAGACACAAGGTGTTTATGCTAAGGGTTGCATGTTATGTTGGAAACTATATTGGAAGTGTGGCATACTTGAGAGGTGCTGGTAATATGGCCTGGTAACTGTACTGCTGATGCTGCTGACTGAGGATCTGGAGCTGCAGGAACTGCTGCTGTTGCTGAAGCAGCTTGGCATATGTCGAGTCCATTGGGGCTTCACTGGGTTCCTGCTTCTGGTCGGGTGGAATGTACTGGTGATACTTGAGCTTCTTAATTCGTGGTTTAGGTTCTTTACTCCTCTTGCTTCGGCTCTTGTCACTGGACTGTTTGGGCTGGCTTTGCTGCATGGAAACAAGGACAGAAGAACTGAATAAAAGGTGTCACCTGAAATCCCACAGTCAACACCCTAGCGCTTTGGCATGATATCACAACACAAGTCTATTTGCTTTGCGATTTTTAGGAGATTCCCTTAATGTTTCAACAAGCCCAGTTCTCTTGCTAACAGAGATGTCAGCACTCTGAGATCAGCAGAAGCTGAGAGATTTGTGGGCAAAACCGCAAGTATTGCAGCTGCTGTGACTAGGTGGGTCTTGTATGAACATCTACCTAAAATCACAGGAAGAGGAAACAGGATGCTTGGAGGGGACATGACCCTCATTGTTCCTAAATATTGAGTCACAGGATACACATGAAAATGGTTTGGCTTCTGAGGAAGGGAGTTGGAAGTCATCAGGATGTAATAACACAATTTCAAGCTGGCTTATGTGTGAGCATGTTCCCGAAGCTCTACTGGGTCAGCAGTGACTCTCTGTCATGGAGTAAATATGCGGAGTATGCTTTGAAGGCATGGATTATGATAAGTGCACAAGTTATTGCCTGACTCCTGTTTCTATGTCCCCAGCTTTAGTTTGTTCTTCTCTGCATTATGAGTGTGAATATTTAATTTAATCTCCAAATGAAGACAGAAGACGGCTGCTAGCACTTCTACTGATTTAAGGTACCTTTTTTACTTCAGCAGGGATGCATTACATTTATCAAAAGTAACAGTAAAGATGTTTATAATAAATGCTGTTAATTTCAAAGTTTCCTCAAAAATATTAAGCGTCACAACAGATTTCAATACTGATAATAACAATAATGGTTTCTTGAGCAGCAAAGCATCAAAATAAAATGATTTCTGAAGGCTCATGTGACACTGAAGACTGGAGTCATGATGCTGAAAACTCAGCTTAGCATCACTGACATGGATTACATTAAAAATACATTTTCAAACGGAAAAACAAGTTATTTAAAACTAATAATATTTCACTATATTACTGTATTTGGGATAAAATACATGCAGTCTTGTTGAGCATAAGAGACATAAGCATACGATTAAATCTTTGACTCATTTTTTATTTTAGTTAATGTCTGACTATGATGATTGCATTATCAATTTTTTACCTCTTACTCTTTCAGTTTCACAGTCAGCATTGTCTTTTTCATTATTTAGCTGGAGCTGCTGTTGTGAAATTAGCCAGTAATGCTATGAGTCACTGACCCTTATCTCAAAAATAAACATAGGCAGGAAATTACATCATGGTGTTTAGGACATATGGTTTACCTTCACAAGGGTGGGTCCAGGCTTTGTGGGAGCAGCAGCAGTGACTGTCTGAGTTGAAATCATTACTCGGCCATCTTCTACTGATGTTCTATTCAAGAAGTCTGGACTCTGGGTTGTAGGTGGACATAGTTGATAAAAAGAGATTAAAAGCCATATGGCCATAAGAAGGGACAGACGTATGAATCTAACCAGCACCACAAGGCTGATGTCTGGATAATTTGTAGAGAAAACCGACACGACTTAGCTCTTTGGGAGAGCTTCATACTTCATATGCTTTAATGAAATCACTCTCTATCAGACCTATTAATTATAAGCTAACTGTAAACTTTAGAACTGAATATTTCTGAACTGGTTATCAGCCTGGATGTGAATTTAGGGACTGTTAAGACACTTACCTGGAGTTTGGAGCCAGTTGGAGGTGAAACAGAGGATGGTTCTGGCAGTCTGGCTTCTACAGGAGAAGATACAGAGCCTTGAGACTCATGACTAGCTGGCTGCTCTGGAGACAGGGCTTCACTGCTGTCCTCATTGAAGTTATAAACATCCAGTTCTCCAACTGCAGTGTCAAACAAAAATGAACAAAAACAAAAAAAACAAAACAAAAAAGAAACCAAAATCAAACAAAAGCAATAAACACAAAACAAAATAAAGAAAACCAAACCAAACAAAATCAATAAACAAAAAACAAAACAAAGAAAACCAAGCCAAACACAAAACAAAAGAACAAAAAGCCACACACAAACAAAACAATTTAGTAACTGACATTTACTTTCTTTGGCAATTCTAGTGAATTTTATTAAGCATGGAAAAATACAATATTTTATTTTTCATTTTTACCAACGTCAACAGGCAGAATGTTCTTCTCCACCAGTTCCATTGGTCCAGGCCTCTGTGAAATCTTCTCATTGAGGTCATCTGCTAGACGCGCCCTCTTTAGTTTCATCTGAGTGGCTTGCAAAGAAGCCTCTGCATGGGTTTCTGAAATACATAACATCAGACCAGAGTGTAATAAAGCGGCGAGATAAATTAAGTATCCAGGAAGTGACGCAAAATGCTAAAAATCACATCCGTTTGATAAGGTGCGTACCTTGTAAAATGTGCATACGAACAAGTTCAGCACGGTCAGGTCTCCTGTGGATTTTATGCTTCAGGAAGTTCTCAGTCTGTATGATGAAAATGCAGTATGAGTAAATGAATTTAAGAATTACACAGACTCATGACTAATTTACTCATGACTTAAGCAAATTAAATGATGATAAACAACACATATAATGGAACTGTTGTGATTTTTCTATAACATTATTTTACTAAACCTGTGTAAAGTCCAGTTCACTAATAAATAATGCAAAGTGTAGGAATATTTCTGAGCGTTTGAGTCTTACTCTTGCCCTCTCCAGACTTCTGACCTGCCCGTGAAAAGCTGCAGGTGTCTTCAGCGCTGGAAAGAAAAATATATTCAATGCCTTCATTTCAAAACAAGTCACATGACATTTAATATCCTGTTATATAATACATCATGTTTTCATGGCACAAAGCTTCATATATATGCATAAAACAAAAGTCAATCTGCCAATGGTTAAAGAAAAATACAATTCATTCAACATAATCTCTGAAAACAAGTTAAACTACAATTCATTCAACATTCTCTGAAAACAAGTTCAATTATTTTATGTAATTTTCCTTTGCATAAATCATGTTTTAACCATTTTTAGAATATTGTTTACATGTAAAGAAATATTTTTTTCAAACAACATTTCAAGAAAAATTTCTGCTACAAGTATTTCAGTGGGCGTTGAACTGTCATCTGCATGCTTTGCCAACAGGAAATGAGTGCAATGTCACAGTCGCTATAGTTGCTCATCCTGATTAGTCGTATATATCACTAACCAAGAGTGGCCTCTTAAATGGTCTACTGAGCTTACAACAACACTTTCAGGAAAGGTATATAAGCCTGACATTAATGTGATTAAAGACTGCAAGAACTGGTCTTTGTGGGAGAATCCGAGCCATTGAGCACTGACTAAAGCCCGGGAGGTGACCACAGATCTTGCTGAGCAAAAGTGCAGGCCCAGTCGCTGACTCACTCTTGTTACTCTTGGAGCTTGGACCATGATGTTAGGGGCCCTATACAGACGGCTCCTGCGGTTTCACACAGACATCAGTCACACTACTGTTCTATCTCCTTCCTTATCAGTTTGTATCCTCGACAGACACTTTCTTTTATTAGAACTGCTCTCCGTACTGACAAGCATAACTTACTCCATCCCCGTGCCTTCAAAAGGGTAATCTACAAAAAACGGTGTCTGGAGGTAATTGTGTTTCTCTTAATGAAGAATAAGTATAGTGTGTGTGCAGAGCTTAGGTGATAATATGAGTGGCACTTTGTTATTGATGCTGGTTTAGAGTTAAAACAACAAGGAAGCAGATCATTTGATTAACATATTTTTTCGGTCGCAACCGATTTTTTCCATGAAAGTAAACTGCATGTAGGCTGAATTTGTCTAAACATTAATAGTTGACATTTGAGCGTTATGTTTCCATGAAGCATGCATACTCACGTGGCATGATGCCCTGGTCTGCGAGCTGCTCGCGTGTGCGCCTCTGCTGTAGTCTTAACTGAAGCACTGTGGAGGAAGCAAAAACAGAAAAATATGTAACTTGATGAGTTTCTACTTTTAAAAGGGATAGTTCAGCCTAAAAAGAAAATTCTATCATTAATTACTCACCCTCATGTCATTCCAAACTCAAAGGCCTTCTTCAGAACACAAGTTAAGATATTTTAAGGTAGTTAAGAAACTACCAAAATGAAGGCCCATAAAGGTAGTAAGGACATCATTTAAATAGCCCATGTGACATAACTGGTTCAGCCGTAATTTTTTGAAGATAATTTCTTCTCTTCCATGTCAATCATTGACATGCATTCATGAAAGTACAACGATGTGCAATCCTCTGCCTGTAAACAAGAGAGTGCATCCTGGTCCTACATTCTACAACAAATATTATTGTAGCTTCATAAAATTATGGTTGAATCACTGATGTCACATGGACTATTTTAACGTTGTTGTTACTACCTTGCTGGATCTTGAATGTGTCAGTTGCATTGCTGTCTATGGAGAGTCAGAAAGCTCTCGGATTTCATCAAAAATATCTTAATTTGTGTTCTGAAGATGACCAAAGATCTTATGGGTTTGGAAGGACACGAGGGTGAGTAAATAATGACAGAATTTTAAATTTTGGGTGAACTATCTCTTTAACTAAAATTGAAATAATTAAAATTAAAAATTATTTAATTTCATCTAGTTGCTAAGATTTCAAATTTTCATTCAGTTTAAATTGATGTACTGGAATAACTAAAACATTTCAAAATGACAACAACAATAAAAAAAAAATATATAAAAAAATATGACAAAAACAACAAAATAATAAAAAATAAAATAAAATAAAATGAAAACAAAAACATACAAATAAAAACTAATTCAAAACAATAATAAATACTATAATAGTATGTCAATGATACTAAAATGATTGACAGGTTTATAGCACCATATACAATGGGGTACTACAACAATAATAATAAGAATAAAATAATAAATGAATAAAGAAAGAAAGAAAGAAAGAAAGGCCAAAATCGTGAGGTGTGGTATTAAGTTATTTATTCTATGCATAATTTTAATAGGGAAAAGTAAATAGTGGTAGTATTGCTTGGTTTTGGTGCTTCTGGTAATAAATCATATTGGAACTTAACACATCACAAATAATCCACAACATTTAATCTTTCATCCAAAATGTTTTGGGGATGAAGGTCAACCCAAGATTTCTACTAAGTATTAAGCTGTAAAAAAAAAAAAAAAAAAAACCTCAACAGTTTTGACCTCAAAAGCAAACATACAACAGATTGCTGTTTATTAAAGGGATAAACAACAGGACAGCGTCCAAAGCACAAAATAATAAACACTGCAATGGTCCTATCAACTTCTCGAGGTGATGTCATCTGAACTCTTGGCTTGGATTTGCTGTCCATAAAAAGCGAGATGCAAGGTATTATGCTTTGGAAGAGGAGGCACTGGTGCATTAACGACAAAGAACATCAAAAAGACAAGCGAAAAGGTGAAATGCAGGCCGTTATGCACAGCCTACTACTTACACCGTCAATGTTATTTCACCAGCCTAACAAGACGGCTCGGTTTATACATTTCAAAACACACAAGCGTAGGCATGCTGGTTCAAGAGAATAACACCACTCCTCTGCAAAACATTTTTAAGAGGAGGATGGCAGTTGATTGTGACAAATGGGACAGCGGAGAGTGGAACATGCCCAGCAGACCTGCGCTTCCACCCGTCATCAGCACTGGGAGCACAGAGCCCATCGGATTGGCTGCAGAATGAGGCCTAGCACACCCAGTTCTGCCGAAGTCCCGGGAGAGCGACCACTCTGTCTGACTCACCCCTGCTAAAATAAACCCAGCCGTTGTGAGAACAAGGCCTGGGAAGCAGAAGAGTTTGGAAATGGCATTGGGGGTGGGGGGGGTGTACGTTGAACACATACATACGGTCTCACAGCTGAATAAAGAGTGGACAGACCGAAGGAGGAGACCGAGTGCCTCTACTAAACCCCCCCAACAGCTTGGAACACTCTGTCCCAGATCATGTTTTCCATTATTATCTGTGCCAGAAGGTTCTTTGGTGGGTTTCTGTATTAAAGCGGTTATCCATTACAAATCAAGATCCGTGCCACCACCAAGCATCTTTTTTTTCTCTCAGAGCAATGGGCCCAATGAAGCTTGATGGAAGAGTAATACCATAATCATCTTCACATCAGTACGCTGGTACATGACATGCCTGCAGTCATCCCGGTGTTTGCTGAGCTGATGTCATTCCTGATGTTCTCTTCTGAACCCTGACTGACCTTTATCTGGCTCCAGGCCTCTCTCTCGAACTGTACAATCAACAAAAGGCAGCTTAGATCCTTGTATGTCTCACTTCTCAAAAAACCTCTTAAGATTTGGTTTAAATCCAAAACCAAGCCTAAAGTTGTCACATTGTTTTGCTTTTTTTTGGGTGGGGGGTGAAATCAAGTCATTTCAATAGGAATAGGGTTCAAGTTAGTTAAATTTATCACTTACAGAAAGCCGCTTGGTTTAAAAGCGACTTCCGTGTGAGCTTCATTGATGACAATAAACAATGGAACTTTTTTGACCTCAAAATTTCGCTAATATGACCGCACCTTAACGCAACCAGACGCTATCGTAAATTAAATGAATGGGCTGTGTTATGGCTACCGAGCCTATTAATGTTGACTAAACTGAAGCTGTTTAAGAAACACTCTGACATTGACCTGGACTGTGCTGACATTTTTGTAGCAAAAATATTTCAGCTGTATCTTTATGGGTGCTCGCAGAGCTCCAGAGGACTGTATGATAAACGAATACACCATTTGGTTTACGGTTCACTCATGGGAATCATCCCAATGACCAATAACTCACTTGAAACTATCACAAGTGAAACTGTATATTAGTAACAGTGCAGATATATCGTCATGCAGTTGAAAGTCTTATTGTTAAGAAACCTATGAAGAGGTGTTACTCCCTTAAGGCATTAAAAGCAGACAAACTTCCTGAACAGGCATGGTTAGCCAGCTAAATTAACTGAACGTTAAAGTAATGTTTGGGTGCGAGATTGAATAAAAACCTTGGTATCAATACAACACACACACACACACACACACACACACACACACACACACACACACACACACACACACACACATATATATATATATATATATAAAAAATGAAACCAACATTAGACAGCTGAAATAAATCCCTGTACCCTCACCATAACCAAACCTTTAGTCACTTTCTCATGACTTTTGATCACACATCTTCTCAACATCTGCTGCAGTAATAATTACCAGATGCCTAATTCAGTGTCCTTCACTCATGTTTGGCATCAACTTCCCCATTTTAATTCATGCTGACATGGAATTTTAAAAAGATTTCAAACTATTTGCATTTACCCCTGCAGACACTCAAGGTCTCCACTTCAAGGCAGGCCATGGAGCCGAGAGACGGACCGGAGAGCTGTTGTGTCTGGAGTCCCATGGATTGCTGAGAGAAAAGAGACCAAAGCGGCGATATCTGGCCGGAAAATCCTCAGCGTGTTGTTTGATTCCAGACCGTTCCGACAAGTCCCTTCACCGGTTCTGTCTCTAGACTGCTTGTGTGAGTGTTTGTGGGTATGTAGCTCTCAGCGAGAGTCAGTGCTCTCTGCAGCACTTCAGCTCTGGCTCCGTCACTGACTGACAGGAGAGGCGGGACTACAGAGCTGCAGCTGTTAACCCTCAACAGCACTGAACACTAGGAAAAAATCAGTAGTCCAAAAGCTAACTTAAACTTAGACAATAAAGAGGAAGCCAACGCAAAACTATACACGTACAACCACAACTTCCCATAATTCTATTATATGCTACTTCAGCTTTAGCAGAGAGTAAATTAATTTTGTACCTTGTTTTCCCTCTTGTAAACATGTTGTCATGGAACAAAAATGACAAAAACAACCAAGCAGCACCCCAGGAATATCTCTGTTTGTCTCTGTCACTTAGTGTGGAAATAAACTATTCATATTCAGGGTTTACAGATGAGAGTCAACATTTCACTCTTCTCATTTGTATTTCAGCAATCCGCCTTTCTAATAAAGCACTATGTGTCTCATGGGGATTCGAGCAAAAAATGGCATTACATTTCTTATCTACATCCAGGGATGTTTCTTTCATAGTCTCTGGAGATTAATATTGCAGAGAGGGAAAGAAAATATTTAAAGCCTATCTGAATCAGCTAAAGTGATTAAACACGATGGAACAGGAACGTCCCGGGGGAAGGGAATAGGGAACGTAGTCCCAGGCCCACTGAGGTCCTGTAAGGTTTAGTCTATTAGGGTCATTCAAAACTACATATTTAGTGAGTGCGCTGTGTGGACAAATAATAGGTCCTAAACAATGTTGGAAGGTTACTTTGGAAATGTAATGGTTAGAGATTAAAAGTTACCCTATTCAAAATGTAATAAGTGATGTAACTATTTCAATTACTTTATTAAAGCAATGCAACTGGTTATATTTTGATTACTTTTCAAAATTTCTAGTGAATGTTTTCAATTGTTAATCATTTTCAAACATCTAAACCAGGCAGGGTTAACCTTGTATAAATTAACCTTGGTACAGTGCACTTTTGTGTACATGTATGCTTTTACTTATTTACTTAAAAATACCTATATTTAATTACATTTATAATTACACTGTTGACCCATCCCTTACAACTTAGCTCACCCTTAAACCTCCCCATACCCCCAAACCTGTGCCTAACCTTTCCACCACCAGCAGCAGCAGAAGTGTTTTGCAAAATGCAAAAGTCATGGCCTAGTGGTTAGAGAGTTTGACTCCTAACCCTAAGGTTGTGGGTTTGAGTCTCGGGTCGGCAATACCACGACTGAGGTGTCCTTGAGCAAGGCACTGAATCCCCGGGCGCCGCAGCATAATTGATGCCAACTGCTCCGGGTGTGTGTTCACGGTGTGTGTGTGTGTGCACTTTGGATGGGTTAAATGCAGAGCACAAATTTGAGTACATAGTAGTTAAGGCCATCTTATATAAAGTGTGACCTAAATAATTTATCAAGTTTCAGGTCACCAGACTTGTTGTTCCTTACAAAGTGTTTACATACTTTGCATTCCTATTTTTAAATACATCTAAACAGAGTGGATCAGAACTCAATGGTCCGGAGACACTTTTAACCTCATTAAAATGTTTCTTTACTTTATCACTTATGATATTTGATATGTTTGAAATGCATGATCCTAAAGGGAGTTATATCATTCTTAACTTGGCATGCTATCTGAAAAACAGAACCCTTAAGGGGACACTCAAAAATGTAAACGTTCGATAAATTATATTAAAAAATGCAATGTGAAAGCCAAAAACATCCATCTAAATGTGTACGGTTGCAGTGTTTGTGTTCTACAGGGAATTCGTTTAAAAGCTCAACTTTTATTAACTTTTTTCACAGTGCAAATCTAATCGCTCACTGAAATATCAAAATTTATTTATTTATATATATATATATAAAATAAAAACCACTAAATTTAGATTTGTTTGTCTTGGCTGATGTTTTGACACATTGTGTCCACCCATAACACTATATTTTAGCAATAACCCATCCAATAGAGTCTCATGTGAACTCACTGGACAAACAGATACAACCAAAGATTACATTTACATTTATCAGACACTTTTATCCAGAGCGACTTACAGTGCATTCAAAATAACCATTTTTTTTTTTTACCTAACGTGTTCTTTGGGAATCGAAGCCACAACCTTTTTGTGCTGCTAACACAATGCTCTACCACTGAGCCACAGGAACACTTAGTATGAAAACACTCAATTTTCACTAAGTTTTAATGAGACAATGCTAAGACTCATATCTCAATATAATATAGCGTTTATGTCTCCAGATAAGTTGTGGGAACATAGTCATAAATGTTTCAGTAGGGGAATTTGTGAGGAGTGGTGACGCTGAGTTTCACTAGGCGGGTGGGTTGAAAAGAGGAAGGATGGGTACAGTCTGTCCTTCAGCCGGAGCAGGAACAGATCATGTTGATTCAGACCAGTGCAACAAACGCTCTATGAGTTCATAATATCTTTAGGCAGCAGCGAGCAGGAATCAATTACGAGAAAATACAAGAAAAGAGTGTTCTTAAAGGTATTTAATAGTGCGGTTATTCTGATAAATGGCATTTACTCAAACTCATAACTTAGTATCTCGAAGCTGATAAAAAGCAGAAATGATGCCTTGTATTAGGATTTACTGCGAGTCTCTTTCAAGTTTATCAGCTTATGCTGAATGTTATAAGGTGGTCTGTTGCACATTATGTTCTCATGAAATACACCTTGTACCAGGGCTGTAACCACATGACACTGAGACATGACACAAATGTTGTAGCATACAGTACAAGCAGCACTTGATTAAAACAACTCTAGACATTTGCAAAAGTCAGGAAATAAACAGGGTAATTCTGAGGTTGTGTTAAATATTGAAGTGTCTAAATGAGTCACAGTTTTATGTCTATTTCAATGCAACAGCCCTGAGAAACTGCTTATTGACATGAAGAATGAGATGAAGATAGTCATGTAGTGGGGTCAGAAATGCACACATGCCCTGGTGGGGTCTCTGTTTACTTCCCTTCTGCACTAAATTACCCAGCAGCCCGAGGACACACTGACATTTTCAAGGGCAATGATGTCCATAGGGAGTGAGATATGAACATTTCTTGCGGTCGGAGAGTTGTAGCTCGGAAAAGTTCAGTGCCACTCCGCCCACAGGACCATCCCTTTAGTGCCGTCTCATTAGGGTCCATGTACCACTAAAATATTTCCAGGATTAAACTTTGGACAGGATTGTGAAAGCCAACATCAGAGTGACTCAAAGAATTCAACATCACTTTTTAAAATGGGCAAATGTAAAGAGAACAAACTATGCACCCTCATGTCATTACAAACAATTTTGACTGACTTTCTTCCTTGGAGCGCAAAAAGAGGAATTTTGAACAATGCCTGGTTGCTGTTTTCTATAAAACAATTAATGGGGACTTGATTGAAACAAATCATTTGGTTTTGTAAAATGATAGATGGATTCACAGAAAAGAACAAAAAGACTCAAAAGAAAGATATGTTCATGAATCAAACTATTGCTATTTCTCTCATAAAGGCACTAGGAGGATGTTGCATGGAGCGCTTTTTATTTTACATAATTTGAGCCCGAAAGACCCAGTCCTCATTCACATATATTGCCATCAAACTGGTTAAATAATAGGGATTTTTCTAATTAATAATTGTATGTCATTATTGGAAATACATAAATTTAGTTTTCATTGTAATTGGGGTACCGTATTTTTCAGACTATAAGTCGCACCTGAGTATAAGTCGCATCAGTCCAAAAATACATCATAATGAGGAAAAAAAACGTATATAAGTCGCTCTGGACTAGAGGTCGCATTTATTTAGAACCAAGAACCAAGAGAAAACATTACCGTCTCCAGCCGCGAGAGGGCTCTATGTTTTCAGTAGGCTACAGGAGCACTGAGCAGCATAGAGCACCCTCTCACGGCTGTAGACGGTAATGTTTTCTCTTGGTTCATTTTTCTTGGTTCATGTCAAATTAATTTTGATAAATAAGTCGCACCTGACTATAAGTCGCAGGACCAGCCAAACTATTAAAAAAAGTGCGACTTATAGTCCGGAAAATACGGTAATTGGGTAACTGTTTACCATAAACGCTGAAAGTATCATGTTTTCAGGCAATGAATTAAACCTGTCATAGTAAAATTCTTTGACAATAAGCGGACTCTTGATATTTTGTTATAGTTTATCCACTTCATGTGCAGGAAATAGACACTAACACATTCAAACGTGTCATCTGAGTGTTAATTACTGTAAATATCCATTTTTTTAGCATTACAAAACTGAAGATGAATTATTATTATTTGTCTCTTTTGGATGAATATTTGACTGGTGAAATTATGGTGAAACACTACACAAAATAGTAAAGAATTCAAACATTCACCATTTATCTGTTACCAGCCATAGCATGAACGATCAGCTTATCAGTATGGTCCATAATGTTATGTTACTGTATTTTTTATTTCTTTGCATTACTTTAAGATATCCTACAAAAAAATAAAACACCTTTTGTAAAGAAAAAGAAAGCTCTGGAACATAATGAGGTTGTATAAAGAATAAAATAATGATTATTTCTGAATGATGAACTGTTCCTTTAAATTACAGCCAAACGAAAACCACAACACGACTGCAAGCCTAAGAATCCTCTATATTTGAGGTTTTAGGCAACCATATTTGACGCAAAATCTATCACATTAGCTTAGCAGTCGTGCACCCCAACATGAGCCAAGAACACTTTGGAAAAGAATTAAAGGGAACACTTAAGACATGATTACATGTTGGCATTCACAAGCAATTCCTGTGTAATTCCCCACGACTTACCGCAAACAAATTTCTCAATCTTCTGGCAGGCCTTATTTTCTCAGTGTCAAATCAGGGCGGTAGTTTAACGGATGAGGAGGAAATAGGAGCTCAGGAGCAGAGTTATGGCCTACAGCCCTGACCAAATGGGCTTACTCACCGTTCTTGCGCTCTTTAATGGGTGGAAGGCTCTGAGAGGGCTGCAGAGACAATTCCTCCAGGTCATGGGTCACTGCTTCGCTCCGTGGGCTAGGCACTAGCCCGCCCAGTGCGCCCGAGTCACCCTCCACTCCCAAACTCTCCTGGGGCTCCATATTTTCTGAGGGGGAGAGGCAAGGGTCTCTCCGAGGGAACCTACCACAGCGGTACAGATGACTACACTCTGCCAGAAAAACAAAAAGAAAAAACAAAAGGCTTTCAAGTGTTTTGCAGCCCTTGTAAACATTAGAAAGCCCTAATGGAGCTTAAAGTTGTTGTTGTTGGGGTGTGGTGGCAAAACTAATTTACTAGTATGTGGTTGATTGCTAATAAACTTTAAATGGGCCAGAAATGTGGCTCAGAGGTTAATGTATCCATTTGTATCACATTGCTGAGATCTAGGGATGGGACGGTATGAAAATTTAATGTCACGATTATAGTGACTAAAATTATCACGATTATCAATATTATCACGGTTTTGTTGAAACGAGATGAAAGTGTTCAAAAATAGTTGATGCTCACACTGAAAACATTTCAGCAAGTTTTATATTTAATAATCAACAAACAACTAATAAAACAAGCAACTCTATGCACTTAATTTAAAGAAAGATTAAATTCTGTGGCATTTCCTTCCTTACAATGAAAAGTGTAGAAGCATAGAAAAGTCACTGACTTTCGCCATTCCTTCTCGAAAAAAAACAAAAAAAACATTGTGCGCTGCGCTTGCGTCAGACTGTTGCTGGCTGGACATGATTTAATAGTGAGTTATTAAAACCGCGATAATCAAACACGGTTTTAATGATAATTCATTTTTAAACGATATTACTAACCTTCAGCACATTTTATCACGGTTATCAATAAAACCGGTTATCGTCCCATCCCTACTGAGATCCAAGATAAATTGTGTTGTAAACTGGTGATGGTAAACTTAAAAAGAAGCTCTTGATTGAAATCTGACCAGCCAATCTCCCAACCTTGAACTATCCACTCCCATGTTTTTAATCAAGTAAGTTTGATGGTCCACCCAGTTAACCTATAAAGAAAGCTCTTAAATCCTTATGGCTGATGTTTAAAAGTGCAAGTTGTTTAAGTCTTGTTGTGGCTCCAATCCAAGGCAAGTTATATGGGAGTATATCCAGGCAGCACGTTTGGTCCAGCTGTTTAATGTGTTATTCTGATGGATGCTTTACATCTTAGTACACAGAAAGGCCACTTAGGACAGCTTTGTCTGTAATATCTGCTCAATCTAATTTTGCAGTGTACTGCGCTTGGGAATATATGTAACCACATTTCATGGTTCAGACATGGAGATTTATAAAGCAAATATTTAAATGACCACAGGGCTGCATAAAGTTCAAGACATGTACAATTCAATGTCACACTGCAAATTTATGATCAACATATCAGGAATGCCTGTATGTCTATGCTAAAAGTCATGCAGACTAGTGATGCATATCATTCACTTAATACCTATAACTAAAATGTATTTTGACCTATCTTGTGTTTATAATTTCAAAGTCTATTAAAACTAAGAAAAAGCTGCTTTAAAGAAACTTTATTGGCCGTGGTTCTATTACTGGGATGCAGAACTGATATTTCATAATTACATTATTTCTAGCATTTCAACAATACAATGTTATAAAAAAATAACTAGCAAACACTTGAATGTAAATTTTTCACAATTCAGTGGCTCCAAAAATGATTTGGACTCTGAAACAACACTTAAATACACAAACAAACAAAAGAAATGATGTAAGTGTTATATATTTGTACATGATGTATGCGGTATATTACCTACAAATATGCAACAAAGACAGAATTCTGTCCATATGAAGTTCAAGCAATAATTAAGAATGGTTCGAAAAATGTAAAGCTAATTTGTAATGAAGCGCTAACATTATTTGGCTCCATATGCCATTTCTTAGTTAGAAATTTGTAATGCAATGAAAAAAAAAAAAAAACCTTATTGAAGGAGTTTACAAATATACAAGTAGAAATACAGAAGTTCAAACCTTTTGGCTATTTTATCAAATATATCTCAACAATGTATTTCACAATCTTACATTTTAATTCTTAGGCTCTTCTACTGAAAGGGCGAAGACAAAGATGCTTCTCTTTGGAATGCTATAAAATGAATTCGATATGCATTTTGCATGATGTCTGCTCAGAGTGCACAGCCTGCTCTCTTTCCAGAAGGATGAGAACTAAAGAGGCAGCATAAGACTGATGGGATGTGGAGCTATAGGTGTGCTTCTGTCAAAGACTAATCCTGCACTTGGCTGTTCTATCCATCCATGTCAAGCTGAAGACAAAGTGGAGTTTGGCAAAACCACAGCATCTGCTTATTCTACCCTGACTGAGTCTGTTTGGGTTGCTTCACATAGAGTTTTTAGTCTCAGTGGAAGGATGGAGATTTGCCTATGAGTAATGTGATGAACTGAAAAAAAAAAAAAAAATTATGAAAGATGGTTTGTTTTGTTGTGAGATTAGACTCTTGCTTCACTGATGTCTCTGAAAACACCCACCACCTTCTCATGGTGGTGCTCTTCTCTCTGGAGACTTCAGTTCAGCAATGCTGAGAACAAGCACAGGCGCATCCCTACGGGTGCGTGCTTTTGTTCTGAAGCCATGAGTCTCACGACAGCCAGTGAGTGATTACGGGTTGGCGTTGACTACACACGAGTGTTCAAAAACATCCTCCACCCACTGTACGGTTATCTAGAAAAGTCTAGTTTCTCTAACAGTCACCATAAATAAAAAGCTCTTGTGACGTTATTACAATGTGATGTGGAGCACTTGAGTGGTGCAGTGTACAAAAGAAAACCAGGGTAAAATAACATTTGGCACAGTTATTATTACTTTTTTGCCTACCATAAAATACACATATAAACCAAAAATTATTCTGACACCAGATATAATTTTTTATATATTTTTTAATTTATTTTTTACTAGTGAATGCAGGACACTATAATTAATTTTAAAGTGAGGATAGCAAAAAAGTAAACTGTGACAGACTATACGCCAAAATTCTTCATACAGTGGATTACCAGTAAAATTGATAAAAATCTGGGACCTAAAATTATTCAGACACTTTGACCTGACTATGTTTTGCTTAAGTGTTTGTTTTTTCTTTAATTGCTAATGTGACCTTTTAACACTACAAAATGAACAAAATTATGCATTGCTTGGTAATTTGTTGACCTACAGTAAATTGGTATTATTTAATTGTGTACTTTCATTTAACAGCTGACAGCTATTCAGCCTAATTCATTACAGACCTTTCTATCAAAGTTATTTGACATTAAGATTAATTTGTTCTGACACAGTTTAACTTGTCATACTTTATTACCATTACTAAACTATAACGAATAATTTGATAATGTGAGAAATTTTAAAGGTGTCTGAATAAATTTTGGTTTGACTGTAAACACATATGTATGTGTATTATTTTGCCATTTTTATAATGTAAGCATTATACCATAATTCCTCAAATAAAAGCCGGGGCCTTTATTTACCTGAACTGCAGAAGGTAACAGGCTTTTATTTGAAGCAGGCTTTTATTAGAGGCAGGCCTTTATTTTTCTAATTCCATCTGTTTGATAAGTAATTTTTTAAAATAAACCTTTTAAAAGCGATAGCGTTCCAGTGGACAGAGATCATAACACTAGCACAGAATCAGTTCAGAATCAATCACCAAGAGAATCAGTTCGGTTCAGACTCGCTGTGTGTCAGTCTGCTTCACACTGAATCACACATGCACAGTATCATCAGCTCCTTGGTTCTCGAATCGGACGCGTCCGACAGAAACGCTTAACTGGTGATCCGAAAACCGATGCAACCGGTTCTTGGCTCGAGAACGTGAAACGCTCTGGCAGTGGGCGTGTACGTTCGTTATCTGGCTCTGCTGCACAAATTTCCCCCGGCCTTTATTTAAGACCGGCCTTTATTTGTCCGTGTTGACCACGCCCCCGGCCACTATAAGAGGTCCGGCGTTTATTTGACTTCAGGTTTTTGAGGAATTACAGTGTACATATATATATATATATATATATATATATATATATATATATATATATATATATATATATATATATATATATATATATATATATATATATATATACACACACACACACACTCACACACACACACACACACGCACGCACGCAGTCTAAAAATATTTGTAAATAAACAAATAATATACATTCATGAAAATAATTGAATTTATAAATTTTGAATAAAAAAAATAAAATTAAATAAATGAATAAAAAAGTATTTCTGTATAATACAAAGCCTCATGCAATAATAAAAAATCGATCCCAATTTAATTCACAACTCTAAATTTAATCTGCCCATTCAAATGATTAAATACTTTCTGGATGAAATCTACAAAATCATTTGTAATTCTACTTTCCTTTAAATAAAATACACTATGGTAGACAACAGACCAAAGAAAACCAGTTTGTGTTATTAAAAGGGTCTACAACTAGCTCATATAAAAAACAACAACTCTGGAACAATACCTTTAATTCCAATCTGTCCTAGCAGACGATTTACCTGTCAAAAGAGAGGATGCTTTGAGCCACAGCGCTCCTTACAAAGATCACTAGGTCATGATGCCTGTGAAACAGAAAAGCAATATTCTGTCATTAGATGAAAAAGAACAACAGCAGGTTGAAGCGACATAAATCTTCCTACCAGCAGTTTTCTATAGGTGAAAGCAGAAACACTGTACCTCATCCAGCTGCAAAGCAGCATGTGAAGAAGAGGGCAAGGAAAAGGAAGGGTGGTTTGCATCTAATCAATGCAGTTGCTGTGGAAACGCTAGTGTTCCTGTGTGCTGATTAATAGCTAAACAAAAAGATGACAGATATTTATGGATGTGTGCCACTCCACAGAAGAGA
Source organism: Carassius carassius (assembly GCF_963082965.1). Lineage (NCBI taxonomy): Eukaryota > Metazoa > Chordata > Actinopteri > Cypriniformes > Cyprinidae > Carassius > Carassius carassius. The sequence goes on along the minus strand of NC_081755.1, from coordinate 40,423,824 downwards.
CCATCAAGAGATATGGAAAACAAGCTTATGAGAGTCTGCACTCAAGCCTCAAACACCGCCTCCGCAAATAAGGACATTAATATTCATTAAAGCACAAGACAAACATTCAACTGCTGCTTTCCATGGCACATCTGAAATTCTGTGATTACTTTTTATCATTGCTCCAGTCTTCAGTGTCACATGATCCTTCACAAATCATTCTAATATGATGATTTGCTGCTCAGAAAACATTTATTATTATCAATGTGGAAAACCGTTTTACTTCTAAATAGTCTGTGGGAACGGTTATAACATTTTTCCAGTATTCTTTGATGAATATAAAGTTCAAAGATTCGAAATAGAAATCTTCTATTACAATTGTAATTTTATTAACATATTTACTAAAGGTTTTGATTAATTTAATGCATCCTTGCTATTTTTGATTTTTTTGATGAATGCATTGAAAAAATATCCTAAATATGTGGACTTAAGGACTTCATTCTTGTTGAGTTCACAACCACATTCAATGGAAAGCAGAGAAAGCGGATTAAGTGACTCAGTGAATACTGTGATACTGGTATCTTGTGCAAATTAAAAACAACAGGTTGATGAATGTCTTAACTCTTCCAGACACACAAGATCCGATGACTTGACTAAGCCTTGGCTGGCTTTCTTGCCTACTCCGATTTCCTGCTCTCAATCTTATTCATCTGAGTTTAAAGACGTTTGGCTGTTTTCTCGCTAAGGATCAGCGGTAAGCCCCTCTCAGTGACACTATGACAATTCATCTTAGTCCAGCACAATTTCAAAACCTCAAACAGAATTACATGTATTATTTTGAAGTGGAAATTTGGGCCAAATGGGGACATCACTGTACCGCTGTCTGCCAGTAAACTCAATGGTCGGTTCATTGGATTATTTGAGCTGGGATGTATTTTCACTCCACCTAGAATAGGAAGTGAAGATGTGCATGACAGAACTCAGTGTAAACAACTTCTCTCTCCATACGGGGGGAGATTGTGGCTGAACTTTAACGAAAATAAATCACACGTCATAATAGACTTAACAAAACATTCATTTCGCAATGAAAGCTGGAAAAAATGGGATTGCCAATGGGAGTGAAGATTTGTTGGAGATCTACTGAAAATGTGCAAATTAAAAGGACACAAATGCAACTAATTTCCATAATGACCAATGCAATCTACCAAAAAGAGCACAAATTAGGGCCCTATGAAATCCATTTCATCTGTTTTCCAAATTCCTTTTTTTTAAAACGTTAAATACAGTTTAATTAATTGAAATCATGAATCTTACCATATTAAACAGCGGTTTTGTTTTCCATGAATTTTCTGGACTCCATTTTAATGGTTTCATTAAATATCAATACTCAAAAGCATCTCTAATTAATTGATTGTATGCATATGCATGTATATATATATATATATATATATATATATTCTACTGTAGAATCATGGCGATGGAAATTAGCAACTTCTATGCAAGGGGACCTGCGGTGTATGTAGATAGAAATTGCTCATTCTAAGGCAATAAAACATAATGGTTCATTGTGCAAGATCTTCATACACCTCTGAAAATATGTGTATATTATACTGCATTTCGGTCAATAGATCCTCCTAAATATTACACACTGCACCTTTAAATATCCTTTTACCATAAATTTAGCGTCTGAAAGGGAAACTGAAGCATGTCCATGCTTTTTTATTGCTAATTGTTCACTTGATGTTTTTAGTAAATCCTGTCACAAGTTTTTAATGCCAAAAGAAGGTTTGAGCTGGTGCAAGTTGTTGATAAATCTAGCCCTAGGCATCATAGACTCAATAACATTTGTAAATGTTTTTAGAGAAAAACATAACACACTAAACAGCCGAGTATCACAAACTAGATTTTCAAGTTGTTCGGAACACAACAACGCCCCACAGAACCCTGCGCCTTGTTGCAAATGAAAACAATGCATGTCCTCAAACCAGCTCAAAATATTCTCTAATAGATTATCTCTGGATAAAATTAAAGTCAGAAAAAAAAAATACAAGTTCATCATAAACTACACAATTTCTTGTGTAATCCGTCAGTTCCGACCGGCCAAAATCCTTACACTGCTTCTGGCTTTTGGGAACTAAAGTCGACTCAAATCAGGGCAAAAATTGTGCAGTGTATTCCAGCCTGAAGGCTCTTAACAGAGATTGCTATGTTGAATGGAAAATTTCTTAATTTTGTTTATTAAAAAAAAGTTAACAGTTGCTCTGTAAAGTCCAAACACCAATCCAAGTGGTGTTTGGCGGGACACATTATGGCCGTATTACCGCATTACTACTAAACAATGAGAACTTCTCTTCACACAAACACTGAATGACTCATCCACAGTAAACTGTAGGGGGTCAGCTGTGCTGCTAAATATAGCTGTGAGACCAGCCAGAATAAGCATCAGAAATAAAAAAGAAACTCCTCCAACGCTTTTCCATGTGTGCAAGGAGAACGCAGGCATCAGGATTCAGCACAAAGAAAACACTGCGAGAGCCCCTCAAGTGAGGAAAGGAAAGAGAAGGGGGAAAATTCCTTTACCATTCCCAAAAATTATCCCACATTTTTAACTTTCCCAGAAAGCCAGATAATTCCCAAGGGGTTGTCCCTGAGCACAGCGCACATGGCCTTTGCCCCTCCTACTTCCCCTCATGCCATTGGCCCATAAAGCAGAAATCAAATTAGCTTGCTGTCAACCACTCTGCATTTGATGGGGTTAATTTGATACAATTTAAAGTCAAATCACCAAAAGATGAAAATTTACTTAACAGTGATGCTTATCAAGGATTTAATGCAATTTAAAAGCTGACTATCTATACGGTTACTTTTCAGAATCTACTTGCTATTTTTGGTAATATGATTCAACCCAATTAGTAAGACATGCAGTTATTGTATGTTTTTATTAGATTTCCGTGAAACTACATTAGCACAATATGCATCTTTTTCAGAACAGCAGATGTTTGGCAGTCTGATTCATGGTAGCTTAGCATTTTCATCAAGCAACAATGTGGCAAACAATGACATGAACTCGTTGATCATTTTGAACAATGGCCAGAGTGATGAAATAAGTGGTTTCATGGTGTTCTTTTTGGGTAAACAAACATATCAACAACAGACATCAGCACTACAGTTACTCAAAAAAACAAACAAACTGGAAAAATGACAGCTGGGTCAACTCAAAATAGAGTTTTCAAGATAAATAATGAGAAAAATATTGTGCCTATCTCTATTCAAATATATATATATTTTAATACATGTGAGTGTACATCGTAGGGCCCTATTTTAACGATCTAAATGCAAAGTGTAAAGCGCACGGCGCAGGTGCACTCAGGTGCAAATCCACTTTTGCTATTTTAATGACGGAAAAACAGTCCGTGCGCCGGGGTGCATATTTGGAATGGGTTGTCCCTATTCTCTTAATGAATAATGGCCGTAACATTCAATAAACCAATCAGAGTGTCATCTCCTATTCCCTTTAAAGGGTTAGTTCACCCAAAAATGAAAATTATGTCATTAATAACTCACCCTCATGTCGTTCCAAACCAGTAAGACCTCCGTTCATCTTCGGAACACAGTTTAAGATATTTTAGATTTAGTCCGAGAGCTTTCTGTCCCTCCATTGAAACTGTGTGTACGGTATACTGTCCATGTCCAGAAAGGTAATAAAAAACATCTTCAAAGTAGTCCATGTGACATCAGAGGGTCAGTTCGAATTTTTTAAAGCATCGAAAATACATTTAGGTCCAAAAATAGCAAAAACTACGACTTTATTCAGCATTGTCTTCTCTTCAGTGTCTGTTGTGAGAGAGTTCAAAACACTGCAGTTTTGTGATATCCGGTTTGCGAACGAATCCCTCGATGTAACCGGACCTTCTTGAACCAGTTTACCAAATCGAACTGAATCGTTTGAAACGCTTTGCGTCTCCAATAAGCATTAATCCACAAATGACTTAAGCTGTTATTTTGTTTAATGTGGCTGACACTCCCTCTGCGTTAAAACAAACCAATATCCCGCAGTAATTCATGTACTCAAACAGTACACTGACTGAACTGCTGTGAAGACAGAACTGAAGATGAACACCGAGGCAAGCCAGATAATGAACAAATAATTGACTCGTTTTTGGGTGAACTATCCCTTTAAGAGCGAGATGCGCTAGCGCCATGGGGGATCACTATTTGTATGGCGGACTTTGTTGGCGGAAAAGCTGACCGCTTATCAAGCGAAGAAACCGATCTACTCATGTGCGAAGTTAAAGCGCGCGAGCAGATCATCTACGGCAGTGGTTTTCAACCTGTAAAATGGCCGAAATGGCATTATCGGTTTCGGGCCGAAATAAAAAAAACAGCCGAAAACGTAAACCGAAAATGAATGTCACCCGCCCCTCCCATCCGTGAGCAAGCGCTTAGGTTTCACTCACGGTCGAGCTGTTATCACGTGTCTGCCTATCAAAGATTAAGCATGTCAAAGGGCTTTCACAATCAAAAAAGGCTTGTCACAAAAGCTGCACAATCAATCGGACCAACCAACACAAGTTTCGAAAACGAAAACAGGGAATCGATTTTAACGGCCTTCTCTCGGAGCGCGTCCAGCTCGTCACTATACGCTCGCAGCGAACGCGCGTCACACAGCAACTGCAGGTTCTGACACACACACACACACACACACACACACACACACACACACACACACACACACACACACACACACACAGAGCCTATTAGTGCATAATATCAATGTAGCCTTCAGTAATGTTTTTCATTGATGTTATGGCATTCCACATTGCTGACTTGTGCGCGTCTCAAGCGCCCTCTTTACGTTCGCCCTAATGCCTGTTTAGTTGTCGGTGGATTTGCCTATATTTGGCGTGGAAAAACGGATCAACGCCAAATATAGGCAATTTACTAACGATTCAATGAACACTTTGCCTACGTCTCAAAAATCGAACAGGATTTTTTTTTCACAAAAGTGACAGCCCTATACGAGAGGACACCAAAGTTGCAATATGTAACATTTGTTCTGCAAAAATCTCCAAAATTGTGGATTTTTTTGCACAATTTTTTAAAAACTATTTTATTTGATGGAACATAAAACTTGAAGAATAATTATTATTTATATTTATTGTAAAAAATATTTTATGTTTTGTTATGTAACTGTTAATAAAAGTTTGATTATTATATTGTGATTTTTCAATTCAGATCCATTAAATCCAAGCAATATATATATATACGTTTTTAAAAGAAGCCATTTTCGGCTTCAGTTTCGGTTTTCGGCCAAGTGCATCCTAAATTTTCGGTTTCGGCGCAGAATTTTCATTTCGGTGCATCACTAGTTAATTTTTTTTTTTTGTTTGTAAAAGCACTCTCTGTATTAGCTTAAAGCCCTCAAGTTTACATTTACATACTGTATTCTTTCAATTGCTCTAAACAAGTATTTTGGGTGACCTTTTTTATTGAATACTAGACATCAAGTTGTTGTTATTTTCATCTGAAAGAACTTCTTTTTTCAGTAAGCTAGGCCCTATGTGTTCAGTAAGCTTGTTTCAGTAAGCTATGTGTTTTCAAGGTTTTATTGAATGCTATCTCTATACAAGTGCAGAGTAATGCATTCTTAGTCAGTCTTTTATTTTGTAATTTTAAGAGCAATAAACATATATTGCAATGTTAAGGAATTGATGTTTTTTCATTCAGATATGTAAATCAACATGTATAAATTGTTAGTAGTCAATTAATGGGGAGATAATCGAAATCAAATCGGCCCGAAAAATTAATCGTTAGATTAATCGATGCATCGAAAAAAATAATCGCTAGATTAATCGTTTAAAAAATAATCGTTTATCCCAGCCCTACTTCAGACCATCCAAGATGTGGATGAGTTTGTTTCTTCATTAGAACAGATTTGGAGAAATTAGCATTACTTCATAAACAGTGGCTTGAAATTTAAATTGTTTCCTACAAACTTGCATCTTTTCATTTCACACCGTATTAATTGATGGACTCTAGTCATGTGGATTACATGTGGATTATTGTGTTTTTCTCAGCTGTTCGGACTCAGAGGATCCATTGGTGAGCAAGTGACGTAATGCTAAACTCATCTACATCTTGGATGGCCTGAGGGCAAGCACATTTTCATTTCATTTTCGGATTACCTAGTCCTCCAAATAACAGAAAATAAAATAATAATCATATATCATTAATTTTTTGGGGAGTCACACATAACATTTTCCAACCTGAACCTTGTCATGCAATAAAATCATTAGATAAATTAAGAGACTTCTTGACTTAGACATTCAATCTTGAGGGTACAATTATGATGCCATTTCCTGTTTAACGTCACCCCCCACCCCCGCCATGTTTATGCATTGAGTTGCACCAAATTACTTTGATTTAGCAGACAATATATGATATTTCTTAATACATGCCGACTACTAAACTTTCCCATTCAGTAATATATTAAAGGAGATGGTTCAGTGAGAACAGATATACAAGGAAAACAGGCGCAACCCAACGAGTCATTTTGCGCAATCTTATCAGAACGCATCCCACACAAGTTCGGTGACCATATGAGAAGCTTAAATTTTGGTTGGCAGTGCACACGTACTAATTACGTCCACGGCGTTTGATCTAAGGACACCTGAGCTTGGATATGAATCTGGTTCATCAGCATCAAAGCCTGTGAGGTCGCATCACATGACATCGCAGTGGAATGTTATTGTGTCATGTGATCGGGGGGCTGGGGGGGTGCTTATTTGTCCTGATTCTCTTTTTACCAGGCATCCGTTTGAAATACGAACTAAAAAAAGCCAGTAACATGTTTAGTCAAACAGAACAGTGATATCTACTTCTGCAATGACCTCATTCATATTTGTGAACTTTAACTTTCCAAACTATAGTTCTAATGCACAAAATAACATTTACCCGATGATAACCGGTAACGATAACAAGCTTGAGGCCACAAACTTTAAGTCAAACAGGCGACGCAGCAGACTAAGAAAACAATATCCAGACCACCAGGGACACATCATGCTTACATGCTTTCAAGTCCAGCTGTAGTCTAAAGGTCCTGTCTTAACTGTAGACATGTGGACATTGACCAGATGATGGAAGGTAGTATCAAAACACTGCCTGCTGTTTTACACAAAGTCAAATAATACCTCTAACTTGATTCACAGGCAGAGAACAGTCCTCACCATTCATCTATTCTGCACACGCTGTTTGACGAAGGACACATGTATGTGAAGTATGCTGTGGCGAACTGACACCTGCGGTGGGTAAGATCCAGCCTGTCATCAATAAAGAATGCTTTATTTTTCAAGTCAACTTCCACAGCATGAGCTATATTTAGGCGAGGAAAGATATGTCGCTCAGAGAATAATATTTGATCGCTAGAGATTAAAAAAAAAAATGTGAGCAGAGAAGCAATCAAAATAAGTTTGATGCATTTGATGCTATGCAGGCTAACTGGCATGGATAAACAATTAAAAACACATGGCTGTGCCATTTAAGAGCTGCTTGCAAATATTATTCTTAAATCATAACACACATTCACTATTTCAACAACTGTTTGTCTGGTTTGCCTGACATATTTCCATTAATATGACAAGCTTAAATAAATATCAATAATAACAATCTGGTTCATCCAGTCCTAGGTGGCTGTCATTCCCTTCTTGACTACAATGATGGCAACTAGACAGAAACACAATAACAGTATTACTGTAAGTGTACAATGATACCGTAGCTCAAAATGGCAATCTATTAAACTGAATTTAGTGAATATTAATGTATTCAATATTGCAAGAAAGGTGGCCTGCTGTCCATACCATATTTAGGCATAAAGCTGTGCTAATTAATGATTTTCAACTAGCAGTCGAGAGTAATTGGTCAGGCCCGTAGCAGTAAACACTGGGAGTGTTTTAGGCACCACACCTGAAGCTAAAGGTCGATGCCTCGTAGACGCACCCATAATGCCAAGTGTGCATGGCATACTTAACAACATTTTAATGAACTCTCAAGACTGTTTCACTTGTTTATGTAACAAATACTCGACTCAAAATGCACTCTGTGACCTCACACCTGTTGAGTTGGAGCGAAGCACACAATTTATTAATTCTGCGAATGCATTTATCTTAAATGACTTGTACATTTTTTATTAGAATACTCTTTGAATGCTTGCGCTGTACAGTGTGGAAATGTGCCGCTGTTGCTTTTAGAAGCTATTTCAATTTACAGTCCTTACAAATTTTTTGTGTTTTATTCTTGAATAAAACCAGTGTATGTAAACCAGTGTATGATACATGCATGTAAAAAAACTTTTTTGTTTGCGATTAATATATAAAGTTTTTGTTTGTATAAAATATGCATGTTCTCTGTGTGTGTGTGTGTGTAATATATATATATATATATATATATATACACACACACACATATATATATATGACTTACAGTGCATTCAGGCTAACAGTTTTTACCTAACATGTTCCCGGGAATCGAACCCACAACCTTGAGCTGCTAACGCAATGCTTACCAGTTGAGCCACAGGAACACTATATACATACATACATAAAAATGTTTTTGCTTGTATAAAATATACGTCTTCTGTCTGTGTGTGTGTGTGTGTGTGTGTGTGTGTGTGTCTATGTGTATGTGTGTCTATGTGTATGTGTATATATACACATACATACACAGACACACATACAGTATATATTTTGAAAACATTTACATGTCTATATTTATATTCATATAATTTATATTATAAATATATACATTTAATATATAAACATAACACATTTTTTTCTGATATACATGCATGTGTGTGTGTGTGGATTTATATGTACATAATAAATATACACAGAACACATACATAATGTAAAAAAAAACGTATTTTGGATATATATATATATATATATATATATATATATATATATATATATATATATGCACACACACCCACACAAACAGTAATAAGACGGGATGACGTCATCTGAACTTTCTATAACCGTGAACTGACGCCACTATTATGAATGTAATAGTGTTTCTAAATATTCCCTAAAATTACTATAAAAAGGTCTGAAAGTTAGACACTGTTCTGAAAATATAAGGGAAATAATCCGTCCTTCGGTTAGATAAGAGTTCAGTTTGTAACTCATTGTTCTGAATTATCGCGCAGGTATTTTATATCTAAAGTGTCACTTGCAGAGTATCACAATGACTGGAGTGTCATTCACTCCCTCTTGCGTGCGGCATATCATCTTATAGATACACAAATAAAACTTTATAAATACCTTACCGCTTGTTTGGCTCACAATTTAAACGTGTTCCCTTTGATGACACATGTAGAATACAACAGAATTGCGACAGGGCATTTATTTTCTTTCTTTACTGGAGTAGCAGTTGTTGCTGCGGGTAAAGATGGCCGCTCTTATTGTGCTTAGCCGGTGATGTAATCAAGTTGTGTTAACCCTTCACAACACAACACTTCCACCACATCAACGTTCGACGCAATCACGAAAGTGAACGGAAACAAAGTAAAGTAATATAGTAATTAACATACAATCTTATTCTGAAAGATAAACGTAAACAACAGTCTGTGCAACAATGCACATAATGCCCAGAGATGTAAATATATATATACATGTGTATATACTTTTTTTTTAATGTACTAAGGAGATATTTTCTATCTCTCTCTCTCTCTCTCTCTCTCTCTCTCTCTCTCTCTCTCTGATGCTCACACTTATGTAATTAGTCAAATCATGTTAGATCTCTGTGCTGAAAATTTCTTAATGCTGATTTTTATAGAAGTAGGCTATTATATTCAAATATATTTATAGAAAGATGTTCTGGAGTGAAGTAGTTTTATAATGTCATTGTTGTGCTGCTGAGAGATTCTTAAATATCAGTCACAGACCCTGATGTGAACCCTTACCCTACTTCTAAATGTCTGTCACCAGTCCAAGTGGGCTCTTATAATAAACAGTCAATATTACAACGAAAAATAAAACAATGAACTAAGACAAGTATGAATAATAATAATAATAATAATAAAAATGTATAAATATATGCTAACTTTTTACTACATTTTTGTGTGACACTGCCATCTGGTGTGCTTTCAAAGTCAGTTCATGCCCAACGTGCAGTGATCATTACATGAACATATCCAAATATAATAACAGGAACATTTCTGGAGGAACTGATACAGGTGGAAGCAAAACATTCACAAAACTACATTCAAGCTCTTTGCTGTAACCGAATTCTTAAAAAACATCACTCTGTGTGCTTCCACAAGGTTGTAGCAGTTCAGAATCATAATAAAATAATAACATTTATTTTTATTTATTTTTTTATTTATTTATATTTGCACCTTAAAATACAAAATGACAAAAATAATAATAACAAAACATAAAATTTATGAACAAAAATAAGACAAATATTATCAATTTAATGATTTAATGCAGGAAGAGGCAAAAACCCCAACTGGGCTTATTTAACGCCTCCACCTATAGACATTATTACAATAAAATCAAAACAAAAAACATAGAAAATAAAAACATTTTACTACATAAAAGTAACAACAAACTCGTGACATACATATATCCATAACACACACACAAAACACACATGCACATACATGTATACATACACATAACATCAACAAATTTTAATGACGATTACAGTAATGAGCAAAAAAAATATGAACATAACATAAAAATGGAATAATATCTATATCAAAAATTTAGAACAGCAGTTAAATGGGCTTTTAAATATCTTTTATAATATTTTAATGAGGAGGAGTTTATTGCTAAGTGGGAAAAACTGTTCCATAATTTGGTACCCCTAAATCTGATAGTAAATTGACCTCTGCACGTAAGAAACTTTGGAAGATGAAGATCTAAGGATTGACGAGTTGAATAAGAGTGAACCTGTGAGTTAAATTTAAAATAAGTCTTAAAGTGCTCTGGGATATTTTCATAATTAAAATGTACCTTATAAATAAAAACACATATTTGAGTGATATTAATATCATACACAGTAAGTATCTGAAGATTCTGAAATAGAGGCACAGATGAAGAATGTGACTCAGATCGGGTTGCAATCCTGAGAAAACGTTTCTGAAGAACCAAAATTCTATGAAGTGTAGAAGGAAAAGTGCTTGCCCAAACTATATTACAATATGAAAGATATGGATAAATTAAACTGTAATAGAGTGTAAGAAGACAATTTGTAGTAATGAGATTGCTAATCCTCCTAATTATACCAATAGATTTATTTATTTTCTTGCTAACCCAGTCAATTTGTGTTTTCCAATTCAAGTTCTCATCAACAAAAATTCAGAGGAATCTTGTTGTTGAGACTTGGGATATCTCCACAGTCTCCATTTTGACTTTTGAGAGGTTCTTAGAATATGATTTTTTTCCACTAAAAATTATATAATTAGAATTTTTTTGTATTCAGCGATAACTTATTTAATCTGAACCATGTAGCATATGCAGTTAAACCAGTATTTACATTTTTAATCAGAAAATTAAAATTTGAATGAGAATAAACTAAAGTTGTGTCATCTGCAAACATTATTGGGAAAAGAATATTTGACGCATTTGATAAATCATTAATATAAATAAGAAATAATAATGGTCCAAGAATGGACCCCTGAGGGACCCCACAAAGTAGTCTGGCTTTGTTGGAATAGCATCCATTAATACAAACAAATTGTTGTCTGTTTAAAATATAATTTTTTAACCATTCAAGCGTAACATCATGAAAACCATATTTTTGCAATTTTTTCAATAGAATATGATGGTTGACTGTATCAAAAGCTTTTGAGAAGTCGACGAATAAACTACAGGTAAATTCATTATTTTCTAATGCAGAGGAAACTTTGTCAATCAAATAAAGCAAGGCCATAGATGTGGAATGACTTTTCCTGAAGCCATACTGATGTTTATAAAGAATTAAATTAGAATCAAGATGGAATAAGATCCTTTTATATATAACTTTTTCTAATATTTTTGAAAAACAAGGCAATATGGATATGGGTCTATAATTATTGAAGCAACAAGGGTCATCTGCTTTAAACAGAGGAATAACTTTGGCAACCTTTAAATCCTCTGGTACAACTCCTGTTTTCAGAGAAAGTGAAAAAATGAAAACCAGTGGCTGCAAAATAAATTGCTTGATCTGTTTGACAAGGAATGAAGAAATGTTATCATGGCCGGTTGAAGGTGTTTTCATTTCATCAATAATATCACTTATCTCTCGAACATCAGGAGGCTGAAAAAAAGAAATAGAAGGATAATTCCTTATAATATAATCTAGTGGATTACCATTACAAGCAGGAATTTTACTGGCTAATTCATGTCCAATGTTAACAAAAAAATTATTAAATTTTTGAGCTATATGAAATGAGTTATTAAAAGAATTATCACATTCATAAATAACTGAAGGTAATTCTGAATGAGACTTATCTCTATGCAGCAACTGATTTATAACTTTCCATGTGGTTTTAGTATCATTTGAACACCTCTTAAATTTCTCACAGAAATATTTCTTTTTTGACGATCTAATGTAATAAGTATATTTATTTCTACAAGATGTAAAAGCACCACATGTAAGGGGTGTAGGATTTGAAATATATTTTTTGTACAATTTATTCTTTTTCCTCAGAAGCTTCAACAAGTCAACTGTAAACCAAGGCTTACTAAAGGCCTGACTACATTTCCTAGTAGAGCTAATAATTGGAAAACATTCATTGAAACTGACGCTAATAATTTTCATAAAATTTTGATATGCAAAATGAGCATTTTTTTCTTTGTAAAGATCATTCCATGAAGTACTGGCAAGCATATCTTTAAATTTAGAAGCATTTAGCTTGCTCATAATTCTTTTAAGCATCTTTTTCTTTTTTTGTTTGGTTGTATTAAACTTGATTGAAGAAAATTGGAATATAGGGAAATGATCAGACAAATCCACATACAAGACTCCAGATTTCATTCCTTCACTCAAATTATTTGTTAAGATGTTATCAATCAAAGTTGCTGAATTCTCCTTTACTCGAGTAGGTTTATGAATAAGAGGGAAAAAATAACTAGAATAAAGTATATTTAGAAAATCTGCAGTAAATGTATCTGGATTATTTTTTAAAAGATTTATATTAAAATCACCTGGCTAAGATGTTTATCCTCCTTGTTAATCAGATCAAGAGAACTGGATAGACATTCATTAACATCTTTGACAACAGAATCTGGTGAATGATATATGACACCAACTATGACGTTTTTTAAAGTTTCATCATAAAATCTGCAAAAAAAAATGTAAATCTGGGTCAACATCAAAATTATAAGAATCAATTAAAGAGGAATCAAAAATATTGAAATCAGAATCAGATGTATTATAGTAGTCCATAGAGTGTATATTTACTTATTTACTCTAACTGTTGGTCCTCCTTTGTTGAGGAGGATTTTGAGTTGGTGGATGGACAATAAGTTTGTCATATCTCAAATATGCAATGTCAACTCTCTCTCTCGAGCCGCCTCTCTCGAGGGAGAAGATCTTTCCTTCTTTGACGGACGGTTTCAGAGAAGTCCTCATTGATGAAAATGCCTGAGCCCTTCAAGTTCTTTGCTTTATCCAGAACAGCCAGTTTGTCCTTAAGCCGCAGAAATCTGACCACAATAGGTCTGGGCTTTTCTGAAGGGGTCGCTGGCTTCCCAGTTCTATGAGCCCAGTCAAGCTCTATTTTCAAGTGATCCAACTGTAACTTTTCACTGAATAATTTTCTCACTTTATCTTTAGAATCAGACACTTTTTCTCTCACAGACTCTTTAATGCCGTCCACAACAATATTATTCCGTCTTTACTGGCCCTCCAGATAGTCAGCCTTCTCTGTGATAGAATTGAAACTTTTACAGATTGTGTCCAGATCTGACCTGGTTTCTCTGCAGATCTTTGACCAGGTGCCACAAGAGATTTTAAAGTCATCAAATTCTTTTTGAGTCATTTCCAGACTCACCTTGAATTCATAAACTTGCTTTGACAGATCATCAATCCTCTTATTAGAATAGTCAACTATGATTTGTACACAAGATTTGAATTTTTTTCTTGCTGTTCAAGCAAAGTTCTATAGAAGTTTCTGCTGATCCAATAACTCACGCACTTGAGCCATGGTAACATAATCCTCGGTGGTGTGGTTAGAGGCTTTTGGTGGCATTGTTTAATGACCAAGGCCCACTAGGCCAGAAGATTCGACAGTAGTGTCCCAGAACTTCACAAAATACAAACAACAGCCACAATTCTTTGAATTTCTTGAAGATATTTGATTAAGCTTTTCTTACTTCAAACAGCAGCTAATATTTTGAGATTTAAGAGGGATTCCTTACATTTTTTATGGATCAGAAAACCAGCCGTAAGATCAGAAAAACATGAAACTGCACTGTATAGAAGAGTGCACATGAATAAGCAAAATAGGCCTATTTTAGCAAAATGCAATTACTGTAGGCTACATACTGTATTTGGGTAGTTAATGCATGTCCATGGACTTTTATATTATAAGGTCAACATATTATTCAAAAAAATCATTATGAAGTAATTAGCAAATTGCTGTTAAAAAATTATTTTCGATCATGTCAATGATAAAAAAGGTACAAAAGTTTATTGCTGTGGAACCTTTTCAAATCTTAATAACATGAAACATTTAGGAACTTTGTACACTTTAGGTACGAATACATACTTTAAGGTATATTTCACTTCAGGGTAAATAAAAGATATACCTTTCAAAAGGGTACTGTCCCAGAGACAGATTTTGTCATTTGATTTTGTACTTCCGAGAGTTAGGATAGTGCACCCAAAAGTGAAAATTCTGTCGTAATTTACTCACCCTTGTCATTCCAAACCTGTATGTCCACCTTTCTTCTGTGGAACAAAGAAACTAATATTTCGAAGAAGCCTAACAGTGTTCCAACTGACTTCTGTAGTAATTTATTTTCTTTTTTCCTTTTGGCCATTCAATGGAAGTCAATGTGAATTAAAACGGTTTAATTACCAACATTCTTCAAAATATCTACATACAGGTTTGGAATTACATGAGAGTGAGAAAATTATAAAAGAATCTTATTTTTTTGGGTGATCTATCCTTAACATCCTTAATAGAAACAGGTAGGCAAAGAGGCAAACCAAGTATTAAGGTATTTTATCTTAAGAATAATTCACAAGATTTGTGATTACATCAGTAAGAGAGTAAATGCATGTGATCTGTGATTGCTTATTGTGTACCAGTGTTTATGGTGTTGAACTGTCTATGGCCTCAAACATGAGCCAAGTTATGAACCCAGCAGTTATTTTTTGAAAGTTTACAATATAAAACTTAAGTTAATAGTACAGCTCTTGATTTACCCCAAAACTTCAGGAACACACCACCTTATGAAACTTTGGGAGTGTCCTTATGTTTCAACAGCCATTTAGAAAGTAGTAGAGATCATATGCAAATCAAATCAGAGCCAACATAACAACAAACTTGAGTAATGGTGTGATTCATAAGGTTGCTCTTTTCCCCTCTCTTTCTGTTTCTCCTGCTCCGTTTCTCATGTCTATGCCCACAAAGTAGATTCAGGATGATCAAGTCCCACATTGCCCACACTTCCCCGTGGATGGAGGTGTGAGGCTTAATCACGGCCCAGAATAGTGTGTGGTTTGGGGAAGGGGGGAGGCAGGCTGGATGCCAGCCGTATCTCTGAAAGTGCTGGCGTGAGATGTGACTCATTGCAGTGCCGTGTGTCTTTTTACGTTGTGCTTCACACGCAGTGAGATGATGGGCAGGATGGAGCCCCAGCTGCCTGAGAGACTTTGGAGCACTGTCCACTGATTATTCATTTAGTTTACAATCTAGGAATGCAGCCACAAAACAGTCTTTGTTTGTGTTGCAGCTGTGGCCTGGCGGTCAGTTATTGTATCAGTGTTCATGTGTGATTATAGCCAATTATATTATAGCACAGCTCTATAAAAATGAGCTTTCGAAGTTGTGCATAAAACATGATTAACAGATGATAAAGTAGAAATAGACTGAAGCATGACGCGTGAGTGCTGTTCTTTAAAATGATACTGGCTTACTTAGGCACCATTTGGTGTTGAAGTATGGTGGTGGGAAGACTGAGCCAGTCATTTCAAACACCTGCTCTAAGGCTTTCTTTTCTGGGAGACAGTTTGTGTCCAGTCAGAGACTAAAGAAAGAAAATCGAGAAACACTTGAGATGGCCTTTCTTCGGATGGTCAGAATGGTTGAATCTGGTTTTATTTGTTTGTTTTTTAAAGAAATAATGCTTTTAAATCAATACTTTTGTTCAGCAAGTATGTATGAAATTGATTAAAATAAGGTTAAAAAATATTATTTTGAACATTTCATTTATGCCCAAAAAGCATCATGGTTTCAAACAAAAGAGATCGAAGACTGGAGCAATGATGGTGAAAATTTGCAGAATAGATTACATTTTAAAATACATTCAAATAGAAAACCTATAATATATCACAATATGAAAGCATCTGTTTGAAATGACAGTCCATGTTGAACTGACAGACATGCCTGGATAATACAGAAATAATAAGCCTACTATTCAACATTGATATCAGTTATAAATTAATCTTACTATTGAGGTAATCATGTTTAATAATAATTTGAATTAGCATTGCTTCCAGATATTATAACATGCAAAAGTCTTTACCATAAGAATGACTGCGCACTTAATGTAGCTCTTGTACAGCAGCAGAGGGCAGTATAGTATTTTTGTTTGGTCTCATGAGCTACTTTTTTTTTGGACGTTACAAAATTATAGATTCTGTTTTGATCCCATAAACCAGAGCGAAATGATTTCTCAAGGAAAAATGCGTCTCGCTGTTGAAGAGCCTGGGGGAAATCAAAAGGACAGCGTCGAGCCCAAATTTTCAGCAAATACCGAGAGAATTACAAACTTTAGATTTCACTTGTTGGTCGCATCTTGCTCAAAACAAAGCATCAGTGGCAAATTATTCAAATTAACCTGTCAAATTAATGTTTTTGACTGAATAAAGAGACTCACAGTTTATCTTCATTATAATGCATGTCACCATGATGACATTCACACATTTATTCTACTTTATACATTAATCTAAGATGAAATGATCCATTAAGTGAATTTCTTGACAGTGTTCTTCTTATAATACTGACAATGGCCCTCGTTTCTAATGGTAAAATAGATCTAACTGAGCAGTAAGCACACACACACACACACACACACACACACACACACACACACACACACACACACACACACACACATACACTCAGGTTAATTGTAAAATGTTTATTGATGGGAAAGCATATGCTGTCTGACCGCATCAGAAAGTGAGTATGTGGGTGGTTTTGGGAGCTTTATTTGGTGTGTAATGAAACCCTTCTCAATGGATGGATGCTGAAAGCTGAACATCTGCATCTAATTAGCACCCCTCCAATGATGACGCGGGAACGTCTCCGTTTATAGCTGAAGCTTCATGCCATCCGTTGGTTCTTATACATTGCAGTATAAGAAGTCCTGCCAGGCCTCAGAATTCATGCCACATCCTGCAAGCGGCCATAATGACATCTCATGTTGGAGAGAAAGCGTTGCAATGCTAATTGGCATGCAGAAGGGTACGTGTGTGCGTCCATCATGTCAACCAGACCAGAGGGTCTGACCTTGAACATTCGTCAAGCGAAAGCAGAAATATGACCCAACCTCTGGGTTGAAAAGTTGGGTTAATGGTGATTTATTAAAGCTCAGAACATAGAACATGAAGTGACTTCACAAGCGTTAGTTAGGTTAGTCGTCACTATCCAACAAGAAAAATTCACTTAAAAATGAAACTTCTTTTATTTATATTTTTATGTATTCCCATCTATTTCACATTTAGGTACATATAGTAATGAAAGGGATGGATCATGGGTGGATTATCAGTAGATTCAAATTTTTAATTTTAGTTTGTTCCATATTAATTCAGGAAACTATAAAGCACATCAGTCATTCAGTAAGTTCAAGTTTCAAGTTTTATTTGTTATATGTACAAGAATGTACATTGAAATGCTTTTTGTAAGGCTTAGGCAGTAGAAGAATAACAACAGAAATAAATAATAAAGGGGCAAGCAAGAAAGAAGTTTAAGTAACAGAAATGTAGAATAATAAATTACAACAGATTCACAACACAACAATAAAAAAGTAGAAAAAAAATTTACTGAATAAAAAATGTACTATCATAATTTTTCATAAATTGTTTTTGTAGACTGTTTATATAAGTATAAATAAAGAGCTTTGTGGAGAAAAAAAATCATGGAAAAATAACTGCAGTGAATAATGTAGATAAAGATAACTGTAATTAATAATGTAATTGTCATGTGGATGATGGGAGGTAGATGAACCCAAATGCAGACAGAATGCAATGCAGACTTTTTTAATGATTTATTGGAGACAAAACAGAAAACAAAACCCACGAGGGGGCAAAACAAGGGCTAGACAGATGAAAGATGACAAAACTAGACTAACACTTTACAAACTAGACTATGACTAAAACAGGATCAAACAACAACTTAGACAAGACTCTCTACAGACTTACTTACAGACAGCTCTCACATACATTAACAGTTAGCAACACCTGACAGAAATAGGCAATATTAAACAATGAACCGACAAAGGGACAGAGAAACACACGAGGTTATAAAGGGAGGCTACTAATGAACACAACAGGTGGAACAGGTAAATCAATGATGACAAAACTAGGGTAACAAGGGGGCGGGGCAAGGAAACGAGACAACACAAGCACATGGCCCAAAGACAAGGCCATGTGCTTGTACACAACCACGGGCCTGTCATGATCCTGCCACAAGACTAGAGAAAAATCAGGACATGAAGGCAGAACCATGACAGAACCCCTCCCTTAAGGAGCGGCTTCCAGACGCTCCTCAAGGGAACATCAAACATGGGACACGACTGACTGGGACAAAGACACAAACCAACAAGACATGACAAATAACACTAAGGGCAAACATGAAAAAAACAATCACAGGGTTAGGGTGCAAAATCAAAAACCAACAAGGCAGAGGAGGTGGGGGGGGGGGGGGGGGGGTACAAAGTTCTTAGGGGGCAGTCCAGGGTGGATGGCAGGACTGGGGGTCTTGGGTCTCCGGGACGAGGACTGAGGACTGGGAATCCGGGGAAACTTGGCGGGAGACACATGAGGGGATGACTTGGGGGAAACAGTAGGGAGCTTGACAGGGGAGACAGGAGGCGACACAACAGGAGACAAGACGACAGGGGATACTGTGGGTGACCTTGGAGCAGGAAAAGGTATAGAGCTCCCCGTCTCCGTATCGGGGAGATCATCGTCTGCAGCAGACTGGGGTACTGTGCTCCCGGCAGCTGACAGGGGTATGGCGCTCACGGCAGCTGACTGGGGTTCGGCGCTCACGGCAGCTGACTGGGGTTAGGTGCTCACGGACTCAGGACTAGACATGACGGCGACTTCAAGAATTTTGACAAGACGAGACAAGTAATCGGACAGGGTCCTGGCAGCAATGGCCACAGGCATCTCCTGACCAGCCGAGACAGACTGCAACACTGCTTCTGCTTTAGTGTCGGCCGCGGCTCTCTCCTCAGCGCTCACAACTGCGGGCTCGGGAACCGCGCTTGCAGTAGCGGGCTCTGGAACCGCGCTTGCAGTAGCGGGCTCTGGAACCGCGCTTGCAGTAGCGGGCTCTGGAACCGCGCTTGCAGTAGCGGGCTCTGGAACCGCGCTTGCAGTAGCGGGCTCTGGAACAGCGCTCAGGACAGCGCTTGCAGTAGCGGGCTCTGGGACAGCGCTCAGGACAGCGCTTGCAGTAGCAGGCTCTGGGACTGGCAGAGATGAAGGGCGAGATGCTCCCTTTCTCCTCCTCTTCCTCTTTGGTCGCGGTGTGGAAGACAGAGCCGGACATGTGGCCGGTGGGTGAGGCTCAGCGGGATCTGTGACTTGCGTTGGACGGGCAGTCTCAGACAGCGCTGACTCAGCCGAGGATGACTCCGACGAAGAATCCCACGAAGTCCGTCTCCCTCGTTTGCCACGGAGACTCTCGGGGACGACTGAAGCCTCAGGGGTGGAAGTGGAGCCAGCCTGATTCCCCTGGGTAACCACAGCCAGGACACGACCCTCCGGGATCACTGACAGCTTGGGTGATGGTGACGACAAGGTGGAACCCCGCGACTCCCTCAGCGACAAACAATCCACCATGTCACCAAACGAGCAGCAGACCAGCTTCTCCCGTTCTTCCAGGGGTGGAGGAGCATTGAGACCCGCTATGAGGTAGCGGTTGAGGAGGATATCAGGTAGGAACAGCCTCCTCTCGTTCGCAGACTTACTTACGGACAGCTCTCACATACATTAACAGTTTGCAACACCTGACAGAAATAGGCAATATTAAACAATGAACCGACAAAGGGACAGAGTAACACACGAGGTTATAAAGGGAGGCTACTAATGAACACAACAGGTGGAACAGGTAAATCAATGATGACAAAACTAGGGTAACAAGGGGGCGGGGCAAGGAAACGAGACAACACAAGCACATGGCCCAAAGACAAGGCCATGTGCTTGTACACAAAACACGGGCCTGTCATGATCCTGCCACAAGACTAGAGAAAAATCAGGACATGAAGTCAGAACCATGACAGTAATAACTTTATTATTTTGTAAACTATTTAATATAATAAGAAAAATTAGATTATACGTTTATATATATTTTAATTAATTAATTAATTAGTATTTAATATAACATTTTTTTTTTTTACAGTATGAAAATTGAGTCAGTCACACACATTACCATTCAAAAGTTTGGGGTTGGTAAGATTATTTCATGTTTTTGAAAAAAGTCTGTTGAGCTTACCAAGGCTACATTTATTTAATTAAAAATATATATTTTTTAAACTGTTAAATATTTTTAACAGTAAAACATTAGAAATGTCAGTACAACTGTTTTCTCTTAAAAAAAAAAAAAATATGTAATTTATTCCTGTGATGGTAAAGCTGAATTTTCAGCATCATTGTTCCAGTCTTCAGTGTCACATGATCCTTCAGAAAGCATTATAAATGTATATATACTGTCACTTTTGATCAGTTGAACACATCCTTGCTGGATATAAGCATTCAATTATTTGTAAAAAAAAATCTTATTGACCCAAGCCTTTTCAACAGTGTACCGTAATTAAATTTTTGGTACCCATCAAGTCACATATCTGGCTCAAAACTCACTAAATGTTTTGAGAGTGACTGGTTAGAGTATCACAGTTTATTTTAGACAGCACAAGTGTCTAAATGTTTTACTGAACTGGCTTTGATTTGAACAAACAAAAATTATATGACAATTAAAACACTGTTTTATGAGATATGGGACTCATTGATAATAGATATGCAGGGATCTCTGTGATCTGGGGCTTTGCATATCATTTACTGCAGCGTACCGCTGTGAAACTGCACACAGAATCAAAAAGTCTCTTCTTTTTTCAAGCATCTGATTTTTAAACTCTCCAACTTTATTTACACAGTAACTGAAGCTGTCACACTGATGTCACTCATAAAAAGCATAAACAAGAAAACATGCTGCTTCAAACAATTGTAAATCAGTTTGACCTAGTGATAATATCTAGTTTTCAGAGCGGGAGTGTTTGAAGTCATGCGTTCTTATCATAATATGTTCAAAATGTTTTAATCTGATATGCAGTGTAAATGTCACCAGGGAATGTGTTGACAAAAACACGCTAAACTTTCCTCATGCCTGACAAGCACATTTCCTGATCAACCTTGAAGAGATGAAAAACATAATTTACCTGCAGTCTCCATAACTGAAGCAGGCTATAAAGCCGAGGAAAGTTCTTGGTTTTATATGAGACCAAAGTCACCTCAGTACTTTTTTAAAGATTTCTTTCTTTCTTTTTTAAGTTTGTGTTAATAATAATGTGAATATGATAAAATGCTGAACTGAAAGACTATTCTGAATGACAAAATCACACTTTGAAGTAGTTTATAATACCACTTTGACTGGATGTGTTCTCAGTAAACTAGGGATGGGACGGTATGAAAATTTAATATCACGATTATAGTGACTAAAATTATCACGGTTATCAATATTATCACGGTTTTGTTGAAACGAGATGAAAGTGTTCAAAAATAGTTCACACTGAAAACATTTCAGCAAGTTTTATATTTAATAATCAACAAACAACTAATAAAACAAGCAACTCTATGCACTTAATTTAAAGAAAGATTAAATTCTGTGGCATTTCCTTCCTTACAATGAAAAGTGTAGAAGCATAGAAAAGCATAGAAAAGTCACTGACTTTCGCCATTCCTTCTCGAAAAAAAACAAAAAAAACATTGTGCGCTGCGCTTGCGTCAGACTGTTGCTGGCTGGACATGATTTAATAGTGAGTTATTAAAACCGCGATAATCAAACACGGTTTTAATGATAATTCATTTTTAAACGATATTACTAACCTTCAGCACATTTTATCACGGTTATCAATAAAACCGGTTATCGTCCCATCCCTACAGTAAACAAAATCATATCACAGATTATTATTATTTTAGTGATACAGTATGACTCGTAAGGGGACTGGTGATGAAAAAAATAAATTGTTTATCTTGCAAAATTACAGAATTTCCCTGAGAAACATTGCATTCACTTGCAAAACTTTTGTGATGGAAAACATACAGGATGGGAAGAAAAACTATATTTCAGTGATTTTGAGCAAATGGGAACACAATACTTCTTCAAGAGAGGGAATAAACCTTATTCCTCCCATCTCATATTATTGTATTTTCTCATCACAATGTCCTCTTAGTAGGCTCAGTATAAAACGTATAAAAAAGTATACTACAAATACAATGACATATTTATGTGCTTAATAAAAATACTTTTCAATTGTACTATTGGTATATAAAATGAGTAAAGTCTGCTAAAATGGATCAACTCATTTTGTGCTTAATGCACTTTGTGTGGAAGTAGTTGCTGAAGTCCAACTAAGTTATACTGAAGTATTTCTGATGGTTCTAAAGTGGAACTATTGCAAGTTTACTTCATTAAATATCTTGAATTTAAAGACTGATATTGTACAGAGAACATGCAATTCTGACTAATAGTGATATTAAAGCACATTTCAGTCATACATGTGCATTGTGCAATAAAGAAATGCTCCAAATAAAGTTTAATTGAAATTTTATATCAGTAAGTCTTAAAAGTATATTCCACCCCAACATGATTTTTTTTTTCATTAATCACTTATACCCCCATGCCGTTCCAAACCCGTAAAAGCTTTGTTCGTCTTCAGAACACAATTTAAGATATTTTGGATGAAAACTGGGAGGCTTGAGACTGTCCCATAGACTGCCAAGTAACTTACACTGTCAAAGTCCAGAAAAGTATGAAAGGCGTCGTCAGAATAGTCCATCTGACATCTTTCATACTTTTCCGGACCTAGACAATGAAAGTTACATGGCAGCCTGGAGTGATTGGAGATGAGCTACACCTGTTCGAACCACCGGTCTCGAGGCCCACGGAGGAGATGGAAGGATATAAAACTGGAGCGACGACAGTGAAGGACGAGAGAGGACCAGGCCTGGGCGTTATTTTAGGTTTTGGTTTTATTTTGTGCGCATCAGTCGTCCGTGAGGGGCTGGTGTTTGTGTTTATTTTGTTATTAAAGCTTCATTTTGATTGTCCGCCGGTTCCCGCCTCCTTCTTCCGGATGAATATGAAGGTTTAGTTCATTACAACGAACAAAGCTTTTACGGGTTTGGAATGACATGGAAATAAATTAATAATGATAAAATTTTCATTTTGGGGTGGAGTATTCCTTTAAGTATTTTAAATAAATACTATTTAATAAGCATCAAATAAGGAAAAAAAGTAACAACAGTCCTTATATATGTTATTAAATATACAATTATTAAATTGATCAAATATATATATATATATATATAACTATTTTATATTTAATTTAATTTGAATGTTTAATAATAAATACAACATTAATTAAAACTGTTATTATTGCAAACATTATTACTCATATTGTAGCTATTAGTTGTAGTAGTAGTATGAATTCTATGTATTTTATATGTATATTTATGTATATGTATATATGTATATATCCATTATTGTTATTTTGTTAATAATAATAATAATAATTATTATTATTATTATTACTACTAGTATTACTATTAGTATTGAATTGTATAAGTATAATTACAGTACAGTAATATGGTGCATATAAAATCATACAATATAATAATGAATGTGTGTTGTTACAACAACTAATAATATTAATAACAATAATAATAATATAAAGAATATAAATAAGTAAAGAATCTGTATACTTATAGTAATATTATTACTATAATAATACACTTATAAATATCAGGCTATGTAAACTATTTTAAAGAAGAATATTAATATTTGATAATAAATACAACTACTAATCATTTGATCTTGTTGTTGCTGTTACTATTATTATAATTTTTTTGATGAATTTCTAGCATTAACACACAATGTGCATCTCATTACTGAACTGTAATTACACTTCTACAATTCAATAATAATAGAAATACAGTAAAATAATAATAATAATAACCACAATAAAGTACAGAATTGGTATACGTATAGTAATAAAATATTATTACTATGATAATAGAATGATAAATATTAGGCTACGTGAAATATATATAAAACATTTATATCTGACAATAAATTCAGTTATAATTATTATTTGTTTTTGTTGTTATATAAGTAGCATCAACTATTAACTATCAAATATTAATAATAATAATAATGATGATGATGATGATTATTATTGTTATTATTGACTTCCTTTCTTAAGACTTTAAGGTAGTCCCTTATTAATAGTGTGTGATGTTGGGCCAGTGATTCTGTTGCTCTGCTCTTGTGACTCATGCCTGTCTGGATAAGTGCCATCATCCTGTCTACGTGTCACCACTATCCCCGATTCACTCTCTCTTCAGCTCTGCTGTCAAACTACACCTGAGGACACTCTTCTCACCTCTACTCAGCTCTGTCATAGTATTTTGAGAATATCCTGGCATCAGAGAGCTTTTTTTCGACTCGGGTTAGAGCTGTGATGGACATTTACTCTGTGATGGAGCAAAACCTCAGAGGTGTCAGTTTCTTTGTTTGCTTGAGACCAAACATGCTGAATTTGTTTGTGAGCGCACTGTCTGAAAGGTTCATTTTGAAGATACGAACAACCTCATTAAAGACTTGACAAATTAGAAAAATCCAAAATCAAAAACTAATGGAACTAAAACTGATAAAAACCAAACGCAGCATGACATTTTCAGAGACTGTACAAAGCAGATGAATATTTAATGAAGTAAGCACTGTTTAGTTTACTACTGTCTCAATTCCAGCAATGCTTTGCTATTCAGGGTAAAAATAAAATATGAAAAAAGATGTTCAACCAGGGTAATTGGTGTATGATGGGCATATAAAGCATAACGTAAAGCCCATGCCTGAATAATTAAACCTATCACACTGCAAAGATGACCTTATTGCAAAGGTTATTTGAGGCTTAATCAATGGCTCATTGGTGACCTTATCTTTTTTCTCATCTGTAATTTCCTTGGTGTTGCCGACAATGAAATACTTAATAAACTCCATGACCTTATCTATTAAATTAACAGTGAGCTGATCAGTGAATTTATTGGTGAGACTGTCAAAATGTGTCACATTGATCAAGCTAATAAGCTCATAAGTTATGTCAAACAAACTGCAGACATTGTTAAACAAGTAATTCTGCTATTATATCTAGCAATGTAACTGGTAATGCCACAGAAATGGCACACTTCACCTTTAATATGAAATAATTTGAAAAGACAGAAAGATAGAAAAAGAAAGATAAAAAAGTAAATACTCCAATAAAAAGCCATCTATCATGCCGAAACAGATGCAACTACTGATGAAAAGAAAGCAATCATCAGAAAGTGACATGTTTCTGAGTTCTTACATCTGAGCAGATCCTTGAACAGCAGAAGCTGTCTATATTCCAGCATGGCTCTGTGTCTGTCAATCAATTGACTGTATCTCTGTCCCTGGGGTGAGACCGAGTGGAGAACTCCAGCTGAGACCAGAACTTACAGCACAGCCATCACTACTTGGCTCTGTTAGAGAAGTTTCTTTGAAACTCTGGTTTCCTAGGCTCCTCATTTAAAGTAGTTAAACTACAGTCCAGCCACCTTTTTAAAAAGCAGTAAAGCACACAACAAGCTACTAACATGTATTACAAAGTACACTGAAGTTAAAAGGTCAGTATCATTTTAATTAGATAAATGTACACTAAATAAAACTATAAATCACTATTTTGCACTTATTTTTATTGAATGTGCACTTATACTGCAAATCTCAAAAGCATATAAAAAACTGGACTTGCATATAACATATTAGCTAATAGATAATATAAAAGTTATGTTTCTTAACATGCTTCAGTACACATTTAAATCATTATATTTAAATAATATACAGCTGTGGCCTAATTTACATTTACATTTAATCATTTAGCAGACGCTTTTATCCAAAGCGACTTACAAATGAGAACAATAGAAGCAGTCAGGTCAACAAGAGAACAACAACAGTATACAAGTGCCATGACAAGTCTCAGTCTAGTATAGAACGCATAGGTAGGTTTTTTTTTTTTTTTTTTTTTTTTTTTAATTAAAAGACAATAAAAGGAAAAGTGCTAGTTGGTTAAGTGCAGGCGAAAAAGTCTTTAGCTGTTTCTTGAAAATGAGTAAAGACTCCGCTGTACGAATTGAGATTGGGAGGTCATTCCACCAGCTGGGCACAGTCCAGGAAAAGGTCCGTCCAACCATCTAATGGTTAGATGGTTGGACTTATAACCTGAAGGTTGTAGGTTTGAGTCTTGGTGCTGGCAGGAGTTATAGGGAGGGAGGGAGGGAATGAACAGCGCTCTTTCATACTCAATACTAATTACCGAAGGCACTGAACCCCCCCCCATTTGCTCCCCAAGTGCTGGATATAGCTGCCCACTGCTCTGGGTGCGTGTTCACTACTTACTTCTGTGTGTGCACTTGGATGGGTTAAATGCAGAGCTCCAGTTCCGAGTATGGGTTACCTTATTTGGCAAAAGTCACGACTTTCATAATTATTTTTTTCATGGTTTAAAGAAGTACTCTTATTTTGAGGTGCCTATTAAGCAGAACCTGATTTTACCAAGTGAGACATGTTCCTGGGACAACATCTTTGTTGACCCTGGAACAACATTGTGATTAACCAATCAGATTTGCAGAACAAGTTTATAGATTGTGAAGTTTACGCTTACAAACACTGTTAGGTGCTTGTACATCAGTGTCATTCATCTATCATTTCCTCTGATTTTAAGGATCACTCATGGTTAAGGTTAGGTTTAGGTGTAGGGATATGGTCAAGAATAAATTTTTGGAGGAAAATGTTGTTCCAGGGTCAACAAAATATGTTGACCTAGGAACACATCTAACTCAGCAATATCAGGACATGCGCCTATTAACATACTAAAGTTACTGGGGAAGTCGTGGTCTAGTGGTTAGAGAGTTTGACTCCTAATCCTAGGGTTGTGGGTTTGAGTCTCGGGCAGGCAATACCATGACTGAGGTGCCCTTGAGCAAGGCACTGAAACCCCAACTGCTCCCCGGGCGTCGCAGCATAAATGGCTGCCCACTGCTCTGGGTGTTTGTTCACAGTGTGTGTGTGTTCACTGCTGTGTGTGTGCACTTTGGATTGGTTAAAAGCAGAGCATGACTTCTGAGTATGGGTCACCATACTTGGCTGTATGCACCTCACTTTAACTTTTTAAAAAGTATGTGTTTATAATACTAGGTGCAGTTGTGGCCTAATGGTTAGAGTGTTGGATTTGTAATCCAAAGGTCATGGGTTTGAGTCTCAGGGCCAGCAGGGATTGTTGGTGGGGGGAGTGAATAACCAGCACGCTCAATACCCTCCATGACTGAGGTGAGACCTTGAGCAAGACACCGGACCTCCAACTGCTCCCCAGGTGCTGCAGCATTGGCTGCTTACTGCTCCGGGTTTGTGCGTGTGTGTGTTCGTTCGTTACTCACTGTTGTGTGTGTGCACTATGATGGGTTAAATGCAGAGCACAAATTTCAAGTATGGGACGCCACACGACTAGTCCTTTCCTTCCTTCCTATATTATCTGCAGATATTAAATTTTAAGTTTCAATATAAATGACATTTAAGTAGATTATAGTTTTATAAAGCTTCATAAAAGCTTTTTAGTACATTCTGCAGTATATTTTTATCATATTAATCAAAGTCAGTTTTTAGAAATTGCATATACATTTTTATAGTATATTATGTGTATAAGTACAAAAGTACACTATGCTAAAGTTTACTTTTTTCCCCAAATGTTTATATCAAAAGACTTTAAATATCCACTAGGCTTTAGTTATATCAAATTACTGTCGCGGTATTGAAAACATAATTTGTTGGTACAGTAGTAACTCCTAACAATGATTCTTTAGAATGTTTACCTGAAAAGGTTTAGTATCAGTATAATCCCACCGCAACAGTAATAGTTTAAGTAAAAAAAAAAAAAAAATTCAGCAAATAAATTTTAAGCTATGCTCTGAATTTGTTTTTTTTTTAAAAAGATGGAATAATTCGAACATTATGGCATTATTCCGGTTGCTTTAATGTCTTGATTATTCTTATTTCACCTTCTGCTGTGTGAAAATGAAGAGTGCAAATATAAGCCTGAAGCCCTGAAGTGATGATGTCGTGATAGGTAAAAGCATCAGGGATACAGCATTTGCAAGCCAATTTTGTGTTTCAATCTCACTTCTCATTTCTTGTTCTAAAAACAGACATTTCTAAGTGGATTTCTCATCATTGCATTCAATATAATAATCATAGGTAAATAAATAAGCAAAATATTACACCATAAATACAGAGGTGATGTAAATTCAAAGACTATTTGAATAAGGAATAAGTCATGTTTTGCATTCTCAAATAAGGATTACCCCTCAGTTCACTTTTCAATTCACAAAAGTATTATCAGTCAGAGTTATACTACAACGTGAGCTTTTAAACCGAAGAACATCTCTGAGACTGTCAGAAAACCCCACCGGGTGCCACATTTCCACCCAACTTTGCAGATTGGAAATCAATTCAAATTCAGTCGTCATTATGAGTGCTGTGAGAATGCATGAATGCAGGCTCTGGGATGAGAAAGCATAATGGTTTACATCTTTATTGTAATGAGATGGGATGAATCATCCATTCCCTAAAGCACAATTAAGCAGCTGTAACTGTGTCAGAATCAACAGTGTTAGATTAGCTCCACAACAACTAAACATCACAAGACTTTTGGCTCTTGCTGCTTGAAGGCAATACCTTGTTTATTCTTCTAATAGCATCTTTGTGCAGAAGAACTCATGGGGAATGTGGGTACTTGTGACTGAACAAATCTCTGTCTTGATTTACATTAGTTTGACAAACTGGCTACATATGCTGTCGATCACACACTTCTAGACTTTCTAAACAACCACTTTAGAGCAATTTGTGCACATATATGTAAGAAGATAAATTTGCATAGCTGTTTCATAATAATGACAAAAATGACATATAGTTCCAGTCCTCGAATTTGCTTGGTTGAATGGCATTCTAGAAGCTCTAATTAATTTATTCCAACAGCCTGGGACTTTGTATCACATTGTTTCTATAACATTGTTTGCATTACTTTTTCCGCAGGTCACACGGTATGTGCATTGTAACACTGTTATTAGGTAAATTACATTCTTTAGAAATTAGTTCTTGATTTATTCATCAGCACGATTTGCTTGAAAACACTAATTCATTTTGGAACTAAACAAGTGATACACTCAAAAAATGGATTTGTGGCACTGTTCGTTTTACACAGATATGTTTTGTTAAAACAACACAAATATATTTAGTTTTCCGCCAAAACACAATTGTGTTGTGCTTAAACAACTTATTAACATTTTCGTCCTATACTTGAAAATGTTTCATTTTCAATTTTACTTAAGTATCAATCGTTAAACTAACGTAAAAGGTTTAATTTCGTCATTCAAAAAAAAACAAAAAAACGGAAGTGACGATTTCCAACGCATTTGATGATGGCGCGGAGGAGAGCAAGAGGTACCAGTCAGGTAAGAAAATCTAAAGTCAAAGTCTTTAATTTCTCTTAGAGTTTCTGTTTTGGGGTGCTTTTGTTTTGCAGTCTAGTATTGTGTAATCGGTTTATTGCACCGTTAATAGATGATTTTGAGCGGTTGGGAGATGTGAAAGCACACGACTCTCTGTAACATACTGACTTTAGTATATATATACACTAGGGCTGAAACAATTAGTCGACATTATCGACAACGTCGACAATAAAAAAATTGTCGGCAAATGTTTTTGAGTAACGTTAGTGGTTTGATCTCGTATCTGCCTAATGTGAAAGCCTGCAATAATGCAGTTTGACCAGTGTGTCGCTGTAGCGCAAAATTGTACACTCTCCTGATTTAATTCAAAAGAAGAAGATAGCACTTCAGTTTGAGGAAACCGAGCCGATCCGAACCTTGGATGAATATGTAAATATATACTGCACGGCACGCCTTCCTCTCAATAACTGCATAAACACAACAAAAACTGACCGCGATGTAAAAGCAGGCGGGAAAGAAGTCGACCAGAAGTTGAAGTCGGCCATGTGCCGCCATCTTGTAGCAGAGCTTCACTTGCGTTAAAGGCCATCTTTCAATATAATTTTATAACTTAATTTATACAGAATATTGTATGAAAATGTAAATTTAAAAAGACGTACATAAGAATACATATGTTTTACAACACCCACGGGCAGAAATTAAGAAAAAAAAGTGCCTATTCTAAGCTACGCGCCAAAAAACCGCCTTTTCCCAGAGAACGCGTCATATGACGTAACGACAGGCAAACATAGGCGCTGCAGCCCTGGTTCTCAGTGTGGGTTTACGTAGTCTGAGAGGTGGAAACAGAAAATAGAGATTGTCGTTATCGTTATTATAGTTATAGTAGGTTTGAGTTGTCACAATGGTGAATTCTTGTGTTTGTTTTGGATGCAACAACTCCAACTTGTCTGGCCATCGGGTCCACCGATTTCCAAACAAGAAACACAAAGATTTCCGTGCTTGGATATGTTTCGTCCAGGCAAAGAGAAGCAATTTCGCTGCCTCCTCGTTGACAAGACACACGGTGGTATGTGAAAAACACTTCACACCGGACAGCTACAACCAAGGAGATCTTATGGAATTTCGCATGGAATTTCGACGAAAAGAGTGGGTTAGGCTGGCAAATGGAGCTGTGCCATCGGTGCATGCAAGTCCACCTGCAAAATCTGGCGGGAGTGAAGAGTCTAACGTTAATGTTAGCACTAGCAGAGAATCTGCACGTCGAAAACGGGAGCTTTGCACAGTAAGTCTTATAATACCATATACAAATTGTTGCATCGAAATGTAGCTCTGCATGTAATTTCTGCAAATGTATTTTTCTTAACGTTATAATGGATTAGTCTTGGCATGGCACGAAAGCCCGCCTAGCTGCCGTCAGCTTACTCTTGTTACACCCCGTGAGGCTGCACATGAGCCTCCTGTCACTTATTTTATTGAGCTATTAAGACAGGGTTCCAGAAAATGTTATTTTTTTTAATTACAATTTTATGTGGTCGCATTCGCATATTACTACTCGGTTAAATTCACGCATTGAATTTTCCTACATTTAACTTGTTTTAGCGCCCGCCAAATTGATTTTTTTTGTCCCGCCAAAGTCTTATTTGATCGGTGAGTAATGTAGATGAACTGCTGCCCTTGTGACAGGGCGCATGTTTGACTGAAAAAAAGAGCGCGCACTTTTCACCGTCTCCAAAACGCATCCAAGTAATTCTTTACAATATTAGTTTTCTTAGTTAAATCGGATTTGCCTTGGTTTTCTTTGACTAATCGAAGCTGGTATCAACAAGGCACATGCGAGGGAATGCAGCTCGGGACTAACGTACTTTAAAAAGATTTTGAAAAGATTAACAGTCTTTTAAATAATGCATGATTGGGGGATTTTCATGAAAGGACTACATTTTTTAGAGTTCAAAGTTGTGATCTCGGTCTGTTTTCAGATTTTGGGAGAGAGTGCTGCCAGCAAAGACGGGGCGGGTGCAACTGCCACTTCAGATCCTGACGGAGATGGAGACATCTCTACAATGGACCCTGAGCCAGAACTGATTTAGAACAGGTCAATGTGTTTTTGCATTAACCTATAAATGTAACTGTTTTTGACGTTCTTAGATCAGATTCTCCTGGACACTGTGCCAAGTATGGTAGCTACTCCTTGATTGAGGATCGAATTAACAAAGTTTTGGATGTTCAGCTTGTCCAAGTAAGTTGATGTCACACAGAAATCTTGTGTCTGATTTAGTTACTGATATTACAGTTACTGTTCAGTAATAATCAGTTGGTTTTACAGAGCTCAGAAGTCCCAAGCAGCTCTTGGTGTGAGCTAGAGGGTCTAAAGCGGAGTATGCAGTTCCTGATGGACCAAGACATGCAAGTGTCTGCTCTGATAACAGACAGAAATCGGCAGGTAATGATGCTAGGAGAGATCTAAAGCTGAACAGCATTGACAGGCACAGTATCACTCAAAATAAATTCTATAAAATCAATTTGTGTTTTAGGTGGCTAAGTGGGTACGTGAGAAAATGTGTTCAGAAGGAACAAAGCATTTCTTTGACGTCTGGCATATTGGGAAAAGTATGTATTGTGATGTTGGTAGTTCTATATAACAGACTTGTTTTTGTAGTTAAATTCACTTTCCTAATAATTAATTTGCTCTGCTCTGTTTGTCTGCTCTGGAACAGGTGTACAGAAAGCACTGGATGCTGCTGCAAAAGAGAGGGACTGTGAGGATCTGAAGCTGTGGAGGCCTGCCATTATCAACCATCTCTACTGGACCGCAGCTTCCACCCCTACAGGAGATCCAGATGAGATGCAGGCAAAATGGCAGAGTATGATAAATCATGTACAGGACATACATGAACACAGCTCTCCAGCATTTACCAGCTGCGCACATCCACCGTTGGAAGGAGAGGCAAGAAACAAGGAGTGGCTGGAACCAGGTACAACATAATAGCCTATGTTAAAAGATGTCAAATGTTTTGAGTCTAAACTTTTTTCAGTGCTTGTAAATTTTAGTTTGGTTTTATCAATACGTAACCCCATGTGTACTAATAATTACTTGTGTTATGAAATGCGAGAGATTATATGACAGAATACGTTTTATTCAGGATCACCAGCAGCCACTAAACTGGAGAGTGTAGCTGCCAGGAAAGCACTGGTAAAGGATATTCGACAATTGTCACCTCAGAATTAGACATTCTCCCTGGAGGCCTACCATTCCCTTATTCTGCATTTTGCTCCCAAACACATTGGCTTTTCTTTTCTTGGGATGTACAGCAGGTAGTGTTATCACTTAAAAGTATCGATACTAATAAAATTAGTTTTTTTTTTTTTCAATTTCAGGAAATTATGACAGAATGAATATGGCTAAAAACTAATGCAGTCTTGTATAGCAGACCAAAATGTTATAGATTGATAACAGCATTACATATTGTTTGCAAAAAAATAATTGCAAAGATAAGTCATTGTCTTATACCCATTTGAACTGAAAACATTAATGTCATATTTCTGTTGCATTTCACTGCATTGGGTTAGCTTTGGAGACCTAATGTTCTATCTACTTATCTCGTAGAGACTTCTCTTGGCAGCCCTACATTTCAATAGTAATGGCAACAGAGATGTAGCGCGAACTAGTGAGGGTGAGGTACGCTACGCTGTTCGCTACCCACGGTTTCGGAAAGGTGGCTGGGTAGTCCACCCCATCAAGGAGAAACCATCTTACGGTTAGTAGTTTCACTTAGTTTTTCAATATCTTTTTTGTGTGAATCTATCTTTATGCGAGTCATCCATGTTACTAAATGTTTTCTAAACATTTCTCTCCTCAAGGATACGCAACAAATCTTATGGTCTCTCTGGTAGAGGAATACTGCAAGTCACCACAGGCCCTACAAGAAAGCAGTGCCGTCTTGTCCTCTGCTGCACCGCCCCCCCTCACCTTTTCCGTCCAGAAGGTTGCCAAGGATGAGGCAGTCAGCCTCCATCTCGCACGACACTCACGTTTTAACATGTAATAAAAGATCAATTTTACCAGTACAGTTTGTTTCACTATGTATTTATTAATCGTCTTCCAAGCGGGGCCACTGGAAACCTTTTTATGTTTGTCCCTCCTCTGCAAACTGCCTCCTTATTGCTGACACAACACATGAAGGTATGGCTTTCCTAATGTTCCTGCCTATTATTCCGTACGCCCAGCGGACAACCTGCCTGTATGCTGTGTATCGGAACTGCCTGTGGTGTAGATTGGGATATAATTACATTTTGATCATACCATGTTTTCATAGTAAACAATTCCAATGGTAAATATTGCATGTCCTGTTGGCTGATATTCTACTGTACTACACAACACCAAAGTTGTTTTTATAGGAAGTATATGGAAACCACTGAGTTTAAAAACCTGCTTAACAGGATTTACTATTTTGGTGTAGAAAAGCCGTTTCTTTGAATTGCAGTGTGAAATAATTTTTGCTCAAAACCTACTCTGGTCTGCTGGCTTGAAGAGGGCCATGCTCCTGTCTGGAGTTCATGTATGCTATCTGCAGCACAAAAGGATTCAGACAGGATGCTTCAAACCCTGGATGGAGTGTGAGGCAGGTAATGTCTTCTGGGGGATCTAGGTTTTGGACAAGGGACCAATAGGCGTCGACCTCCCTACAGCACACACTCTCCACTGCTGATGGCATAGCCTCACATCTACCACACAAGCACCTGTTAAACAAATTTGCTAAGATAAACTCACTCTCCTTCCCTCCTTGTAGCTCTAATGGTTGGTGTAAGACCTTGTAAGAAACGACATGTAGACTACTTACTTCCTAAAACTTGGGTAAATATGCACTGTAAAAAGACACACCCCCTGTACAGTATAGGCTGTCAATTAGATGCATTTATCAGTATGCCTTACAACCAGTATCCCTTCACATGACAATAAAAGATCCTTGTTACAATGACTGTATTTACATGAACAGCATATTCCCGTCCTAGCCTCAAGACTAACCGCTTTCATACACGTACTCCACAGTACATGTGAGCTCATTTACATAATGTCCGTCGGAAATACTAAGGTGAGTAGTATAACAGCCGACTAAGTTCGGAATTCCAGCTGTCCGGTTATGTTGTTTAGATATACGGCCCAAACGCTTGACATCTGCAGAAGCAGAACATGCGGACACCTAGGTCTAAAAGCAGTTACTGATTAAAAATCAGCTTGCAATTTCTACAAAATTTCACGATAAACTGTTGTGTAGAAATGCACAGAATTTCTATCCCTATCCAGACTAGCTGACCGTCACATATGTAAGCTATAGCCTACATCCTACAACATTCATTTAAAATCTGGGATCTAAATTAATTATTTTAAGACACATGTTGCTGGCATAAATGGTGACAATCTACATGGATGCTTGAAAAACAACAAAGTCGACAGCAATATTGCTAAATATGATCTATTAAAGATACTGCAATGTGTTAAACATGGAGACGTTAGCCACAATTGGCTTTAGCCTGTGGTCACTCACCAAGACACCTGCCCAATTCTCAACCGATTCTCCTCACACCACAACTCTATCTCTCTCCTCTGTCCATTTACCCTTCCCCTTAACTCTGCCTGACCCCTCTCTAGCCTAGGCGGCTCGTAATTATACGGCAATGGCCCATCATAAGAGTTGACATTTATCCCTACTGCAACCTCTTTACTGTCTGACTCCATTACGAAGAGACGATGTTTACCGGCCGTTGCGTCACTTCCGATCAGAGCGTTTTTCACAACGGAAGTAATTTTACTCACAATTTCTTAAAAAAAACTTTTTTTAATGTACATTTATGATTAATTTCTTCACGCAAGTCGAATTCCTACACTATTTATCTACACGTTCATTCACAGGGATCTTCAACTTGAAAGATAGGCTTGAACATCCCATTGACTCCATTCATTTTGGCGTCACTTTGACAGCGAATAACTTTACATCTGAGGCGTTTAAAGACTCCATTTGTCCATTATTTATTTCTAAAGATACACAACAATGTATAAAGGGCTCCATTACCTTCTATGTTACATTATGGCCCCATAGAAACAGTTTTTGTAAAAATAGGCTAACGATTGCGTCATAACCACTCGACTCTCTGTCGCACAGTAGAGAAATTACCGTACAGACAGGAGGAGAAGCTCGCAGGCAATCGGGGAGACATCAAGAGAGAAGCCCATAGATACAAGCCCTGGCGGTACATTTTAAAATACTATACAAAATAATTAATCAGAATACTTACTCCTGCTCACTCACGCCAAAGAACTCCCCGCTCAAGCTCGCCGTCTCTGCAAGATTAACGATGGCAGTTTTCACGTGCAGCTACTAGAAGAATTACATCTGTCAGACAGGTTGCTGACGTCATCAAGCTTAGTTTGAGTCTGCGCGTCAGAAACGGAAGTGCTAAAAATAGCTAAAAATGGGCTTCACTTGTCTCAATTGAGTTCCAATGGGGTCGCTGTGTCCATTTCTGTCTATGTGTAAAAGCAGCTCTTAAGAACACATTTGATTACAGCGATGTGGATGTTTGCACGAACTCTGAGGTTCTCCAGGCACTCCAGTAAAGAAAAGTCCAGTCACGTTTATTTATATAACAGTCCTTTATGCAATAGATAGCTTTACAATATTAAACATGAAAATACAGAGTCAGTGTCGCTAGAATTATAACTTGATTTCCTGTTATAAAGCAGCTCTCCAGTGTGGAGCTAGCTAATGATAAAATCATTTTATAATTGGGGGAAATATTTCATTAAAGTTTTAGTTCTGCGCTAGATCAAACCAAACTGTTTTGATTATCATAACCCAATAAGGTATTTTAAGAAAGATTGTATTTATTAATAAAATGTTTATCCAAAAAATAAAACGTCCTATCACTTACCTTTACTTTTATTATACATATGGCTTACAATAAGAGATGTTAAGAGGCAGAATGATTTGTCATTCAGCTACTTCTTCATATAACTAATCAAATGGCGAATAGGAGTTTCTCTCTTATCTCATTTTGTGTGCCAAATATATTTATTTGTATAAATTAATTGTATACTAGTAATACATAATGACTTTCAAAAGCGGGAGTAATTACCTTTATTTGTTAGAATATGTATATTTTAACTAATTGCAAAAGCTAAATAATCAATAAATGTCTAACCATGTAATGTGACCGAGTTTGGAGAGCCCTGGCTCTGCACAGTGAAAGTATTTGAAGCTATGTTTATGAACATGACGGTGTGGTCATACAATGACTTTAAACCGGACACTACTCTGAGCTGTTCACATTATACAAATGCTCCAGATATGTAATCAGGTTCACCCTTTTGGAATGGTAAACATGTCACTATTCATCACTCACACAAATAAATCACTTAATATTTTGATAATTGAACTGGTTTTTGCTGTTAAACTTTTTTTTTTCTTTTTTTTTTGTAACACATTGCACTTCATGTGTTTACAGATTTGTGCAGAATTTGAGACATACAGAATTACCATAGGCCCATTAGAATCAACAATCTTTGCCAAACTGGATCCGCACTACAAGACTTATGAAGATGTTTGCATACTGAAGAAGAGTCCTTGGACAAATAAAGAAACCCTCTTGGTGCCCACTACACAGGTAAGAACTACTGCACTCAACACAACCTTGTATTAAAACATTATTCTCTCACTGGCCACTGGAAATTGACAAAAAAAACAGATATAATAAGATAAGGTTTATTAATACAATAAATACAAAATATGTGGTTATACTATAAACTGGCAGGTTATGAATGCATTTGCCTCCCAAAAACAATTTATTTTAATGCAAGGCAGGGGTGTCCAGACCTGCTCTAGGAAAGCCAGTGTTCTATGGAGTTTAGCTCTAACTCACCTGCCTGGAACTTCTAGTAAGACTTTTTTGTTTTAAAATTCCCAAGAACCTTGACTAGCTGGTTCAGGTGTGTTTAAATGGCTAGATCACTCAAAAATAAACATGCCATTAATTACTCACCCTCATGTCGTTTCAAACCCGTAAGACCATCATTCATCTTCAGAGCACAAATAATGACATTTTTTAGGAATGCCCCGACCCCGATTTTTTTTTTTTTCTTTAAGCAACAAACAAGAAAGAAGGAAAGTATGCATAAACAAGATTTTATTTGGTATTTAATAGGCTAAACTGTCTTTTGGCTATTGAAAACAATAACCGTGACAGTCTGAAATTAACAGCAGTAACTGCACAGTAATTAGCCTACATTCAATACAGACATAGATGGTACAGACATCAGCATTTAGCTTTTGTTTTTGAATTGGGTTGAAACGACATAGAACTGGCCTTAAATTAAAAGATTATTTGTAACCATGTGAAATTAAAGGCAACAACTGCATAGTTCTACAGTCCAATATTGAGGAAAAGCTCAATAACGCCCCCTTCACACTGCGATTCCGGCAAATACAGGTCCCGTAACGACATGTGACGTGTAATGTACGAGTCAAAAACATTAGGCACGTTATACTTTCACTGAAGCTGGCGAACAATCTCGGTGTCAGCGCGGAAAGTGAGGAACTAACTGATCTGTGCTTCATACAGTTTGCATTTTTTTTTTTCGTGAACGTTGATCTTCCTTCAAACAGCCGGTAAAAAAGTTGCGCGATAACGCGCGTCATCACTATGACACGGCATTAGATCTGGCTTTTGTTCACACAGCGCTCGTCCCGGGATTGAACCCGGCAATGTTACTAGGTCCCCGACCCAGGATCAATCCCGGAATCAATCCCAGGACGTGTTTGCTTTCACACAGAAGTAATGTAGTCTGAGCACGCGGGCGCACTTCCGGAAAAATCGGCTGAAAAAAAGGCCAAAGACCGACCGATTACCAATCGCATATTTTAAGTAAAAACCGTCTGGTTCCGATTTATGGCCGGTCAACTGGTGCATCCCTAATATTTTTATGAAAATGCGAGAGATTTCTGAACCTCCATAAAGGCTGCAATGCAACTGAAATGTTCCCAGAGTCATGGTAAGGACATCATTAAAACGGTTCATGTGACATCAATGCTTCAACCACACTTTTACAAAGCTACAAGAATACGTTTTTGTGCAAAGAAAACAAAAATAGTGACTTTATTCAACAATTCTTCTCCAAATCACATATGCCGCCATTATGTAGAGTAACAAGAGGCATGAACATTGCTTTCCTCTGCGTGTAATCAAGGCTCAGCGCATGCGTGTTCTGGGTCAGCAGCACCATGCGCATTAATTATTTACGTGCTGTCGATAATGGTGGAAGATGCGATTTGGAGAAGAATTGCTGAATAAAGTCGCTGTTTTGTTTTTTTGTTTGCACAAAAAAGTAGTCTTGTAGCTTTG
Source organism: Carassius carassius (assembly GCF_963082965.1). NCBI lineage: Eukaryota > Metazoa > Chordata > Actinopteri > Cypriniformes > Cyprinidae > Carassius > Carassius carassius. Next base: position 40,384,212 of record NC_081755.1, on the reverse strand, counting down.
TAAAATTATGGTTGAACCACTGATGTCACATGACTGTTTTACTGATGTCCTTACTATGTTTCTGGGTCTGGGAACATTCCAGTTCTGTTGCTTACCGTACAGGGTCCAGATGTGTGTACCATTTTCCATTGTAATGTTTGTTAGAATCCCATCTTGACTGCTTGCCTGTAGTTCCCATAAGGAGATGAATGACTGACTTTTTTTTCATGTAATTTTAGAAAAAAAAAACAAAGGCAAAATTATGTTGTTTTCATCTTCAGACTAATGAAATTGAAGTATCCAATGAAGACCCTAGCAGTATGGAGTATATGGTGAGTTTTTTTTCCAAGGTTAATAAATGATTTGTTAAAGTTAATACACAAGAATTTGAGTTCTCCATCCTTTTAAATACTTCTAGGATAAAGACGTTGCCAGCAATCAGGAGGTGATCCGGAAGACTCGTGGGAATCTTGAAGCTGAAATCACTGAAGACAGTCCAGCAGATGTTGGAGTGTTAAAGGATAAAGTTCTTCAGGACTTAGTAGTTTACAGTCTGCAAAACCATGTTGCTGGGACTGATATATGGACTTAACTTGAGCAACCCTCCTGAACTCAGGTACACATTTGGAGTACTGAAGAAGTAATTTCTGGAGCCAGTTCCTGTTCCTGGAATAAGGTTTGATTGGTTACCCATGAATGCCAGTTAGAAAATGAGTAGTTTCATATTTCCGCTATTTCGTAATGTGGTTTCAACTGTATTTAACTGTGTGTAATTAATTATTGCTTGTTTAACAAATACACTTTGATCATTTGTGACATCTTGTCTTTTGACTCATTACAAGACAAATCACACAAAAAATGCTTTGTTGAAGGGAGTAACTTTAAATAGAATATATTTAGTTAAAGTAACTAGAACTAATTGTGTGGAACCACTGTCCATAATTTAAATGAGTAATTTGAAACAAACCTCCTTATGTTGATAGAGTGAAACAATTTTGGCTAGATTGTAATAAACCAAAACATGTTCAGTTAACTTAACCGGTTTAAGTTAAAGCAAATTGATTAAATTGATTTGGTTGGACATTACTATTTCACATAGATTCTACCTCATTCAGTTGTGTTGTCACAACACAAGGAGTTTGCATAGATTTAAAAAATTCCATTAATGTTATCAAAACACAATTTGGTTGTGTGTAACCACTGTCCATAATTAAATTGTGTAAGAATGTAGTCTTTATGAGTGAGTCACTGAATCATTCATTTAAGCGATTAGTTGAAAAAGGTGATTCATTCAGGAACAAAAATATATGACGGACTTTATGAGTAGGGTTGGGTATCCTTTGAATTTGAACGATTCCGATTCTGGTTTCGATTCCTTGTTTCGATTCCAGTTCCTAACGATTCTCGATTCCGATTCTTTTAAGAGGCAGGGTCAAAAAAAGTTAACCAACTAACCAACGGTCTTTCTGAAGGAAATAGTCTGACCTTTTTCATCAATTTTAATTCTATGAACTTTTTACTTTTATCTTTTAACTTTTTTTTTTTTACTTATTTAGAGAGACGACAGACTGAAATCACCACGAGCGTCACGCGCGCTTCCGTGTGTGTGATGAATGACGACGCGCTTCTGCGCCATTCATTAACACAGACATGCAGAACATGCAGGATTCATGTTAAAATAGACTGTTCCGGCTCAATATTTACAGATACTAGTCCATATCGCTATTTGATGTAAGTGCAATGACCAACTTCTGATTAATTCATTCAAAATTTGGCAAATTATCTGACATTCCGCGTTAAACTGTAAATTCCATTTTTATGACTGGATTCCGTGATTCCGTCCGCATTTTCTGCATCGCGGAAATCATAGGGTCTTACGATAAGAAACAAATTGTAAAACCCAGTATAGATTAGCAGCAGGTACAGTATAAAATCAGAAACAGTTCTTGTTTAGGAAAATTATCATATCTGCCTTCCCAGGCAGGATGCGTGAGCGTTCTGGACAGATAACTTTATTATCTCCTGCTGTGGTGTAGAAGAAGCTTGAACGCATAAATAGGAGAAAAAAGAGGCAGCGGAGGATGGAAGACGGGGCACATATTTATTTCTACTGCATGAACTCGGAGGTGCATTATCATGTTCGACGTACACCCTCCTATGCACGAAACAATCTTAATGCAAATGTTGCATTTTGCCAAGATTTCGTTCTGTTTAAGAAAGTGAAACCACACTTAAACTCGCTCAATTATGCCAACACTTCTGGTGTACGCTTCTTTGTTGATGTTCAGCGGTTTCTTCTTCTTCTGGTCGGCGGACTAGGAATCGAAACTAGGAATCGAAATGTAAACTTTTGAACGATTCCGGGAAAATCGCAAAGCTAGTCCCGGTTCCAATCGATACTCGATTCTCGATACCCAAGCCTATTTATGAGTCACTGAATCAATCATTTAACTGATTTGTTGAACAAAAAAATATTTATTCAGGAACAAATCATATTGAAGGCTTTATGAGTGAGTCACTACATCAACCCCTCCGCTGATTTCTGAAAACACTGATTCATTCAGAATACAAAACAGTGTTTGTCTTCATGAGTGAGTCACTGAATCATTCACTCCACTGATTTGTTCAAATTCTGATTCATTCAGGAATGAAACACCCTGAATGTTTTTTTTTAGATGCACAACAGTTTTGCTTTGACTTCATTTGGAACTATTTTCATTGTCAGTGCAAATATTTTGACAAAATCAACAGCGATACTGTGAGCATTTATAAGTAACTCAATATTAACTTATTAATTGAGCTGTTGTATAAAAGCAATATAACGCTCGCCATTTTTCTTTTGCCTTCAACATTCAAAACAACACTTGTTAATTTGAGATTGCTTATATATTCATTATTTGGCTAAATTAGCTGTAGGTACTTGTATGTTTCATTTGGATAAGCTGTCTCATGAAAGTGGCTTTTAAAGGGGTCATACGATGCAATTACATTTTCTCCTTTCTCTTTGGAGTGTTACAAGCTCTGAAGAAGATCTGTAAAGTTGCAAAGACTAAAGTCTCAAAGTTAAGTATTTCCCACGCCCCCCTAAAATGGCTCATTCAAACACAGCCCCACATGTCTACGTCACTATGTGGAAATATTTGCGTAATGCTGCCCAAATGTTCACGCAAAGAAAGAAGATGTAGTTTCAGTAGCCACTGTTAGTGTTGAATCAGCAAAAAGCAAAAAAGCCAAAAGCACTTTATTTGGCCTTCCGAGAGTAAATGCATTTAGGAATCTTTAAGATTACTTACAACAGAACAGCAACACATTTTATGGACAATTGTTTCGTGAACCTAGGAGAGGAGGTCATTCTAACTTTGCTACAACAATCTGGCGCTTCTGAATCAGAAATGATAACTATGTTTTGTTATTAGTTTAAGAATTTGCCAATGACTGCTCAAATGTGGAGTTTTGCATGTTGTGTGTGTGTGAGAGAGAGAGAGAGAGAGAGAGAGAGAGAGAGAGAGAGAGAGAGAGAGAGAGAGAGAGAGAGAGAGAGACAGTGTCACACAGTGGAGTCAGCTGTCTTAACCGTCTGTGGCTTGTGTACTGCAAACACAGGAGCTTCATCACTGTGTCTGTCACGCTACTCTGTTCCCCTTTTTTGAACTTGAATTGATGGTAAAACTAAGGACATTATTAACTGTCTTTACATTTATTTTGAAAGATGAAGCTCACGATTATGGAAATGGGCGTTACATTTTTGAAGAGTGCTAGCAGTGTTCGACCAATCACAATGCACTGGGTCAGTTGGCCAATCAGGGCAGACTGCGCTTGTTGTAAGGAGAGACTTTGAAGAAAATGATGCATTTGAGAAAGGCACAGAGGACCTACAATTATGTACATTATTAAAAAAAATTTTTTTGAACATTAAAGCATGTCAACATATTCCGTTACACCAAATACACCAATTAATGATCTTTAAAAAAGCATAATATGATCCTTTTAAGGATATCGTCATAATACAGCGTGTCATTATGTCAGGTCAAAGGGGGCATCTCACAATGGACTACCTAATAGGCACCTTTTACTAATGGTCATCTCAGCTGTTTTTCAGCTGTTGTCATGACAACCACTTTTTTCTGCTCCTGCATTCTGAATTTGCCAAATAGTGATACAAAAGAAATAAAGTGGCTTGTCGGGCCCATCTGCAGACACCCCACATCCAATTCCTCTCATCGCAAGCAACTCCAATTTGGCAATTTTATGGAAAAAGCATTAGAAAACCAAGAACAGCTTGCAGCCCTTCTATTTGGAGGTTTAAGATTTGTATTTCAATAGATTTTTGAAGGCACACTGAAAGAGCAGTGGTGCTCTATACAGTCAACTATAATTGGTCAAATATTACATGTAAAATACAGAAAGTCTAAGTTTAACTTGAAACAACCACAAATTGGTGGATAGATTCTGAGCCCAACACCAAGAAATGGCTTGGAGTATAGCCTGCAACTACACCTGACATTAACAAACAACAATCTGAGCCTTTGAAAACAATGTGAACATGATGTTGTTCTCAAAGAGCTTGGTACTCAGAATAACAAAAACCTGTTTCAGAGGCTCTCCACTCATTTTGCCATGTGGGCTGAACACCCACTCCTGTCCAAAATGTGTCATGCGTACTGAACTCGCATCTCTCACCAGCAAACACAACAGTGATCAATGCAACACATTTGCCAGTGCTCCACACAACACTGTCATGCGCTTACATATATCACTTCATACATGTCAAATCCATAAGAGAAAGACATTAAAGGATAAACTTGCTGAAGTTTAATCAGCTTTTTCTTGTTACCCTGTTACTAGTGAATGCAAATAAACAATGTGTACTTTTTTCAGTATGACATATTTCCATTTATTTGACAACAAAAACCTGCTGAATTGTATAAAACTACACATAGTACTTCAGTATTTTTGTGTTTCTGCTCATGGACAGTCAGATTGAGCCTAGTGCATTATGGGTGTTGAAGTTTTCTCATCTTTTTGGCAAAAGGGAACACCACAGCCCCTTAATAAAAAATAAACAAACAAACAAACAAACAAAAAATCCTACTGCAGACAGACAAGTTTTGTTTATATAAAAGCCTGATTTATTAGCCCATTTAAGAAAGATACATATCATTTTAATTTTGGAAAAGTGGTCGATCAATATGGGCTTTTTAAAAAACAAACAAACAAACAAAAAAAGCTATGTGAAATGCACTAAATAAAGCACATCTAACCATATGATTGTGCACAGTTGGAAAAGTACATAGTCAAAAAATTTGATGACAAAGGCATTACAGGAGATGCCTATATATACTTATAACATGTATTTTATACCTGTGCATATCATTAACTAATTTCATATTCCAACCCACTTGAGATACTAAAATCTCCTTCATACCTTATTATATATATATATATATATATATATATATATATATATATATATATATATATTTATATTTTCTTATATTATATTTATGTAAGAAAATTATAACACAGAACACCCTAATGCACATAATATACAGTACAACAAAGATTTTGTGACACATCAATATTTGAATATTGACATTCTTCTGGGAACATCCTTTTACTGTTTTCTCAGTAAATCATAACATGGATTGCATTTTTTACATAGTACACTTTGTATACTTGGTTTTACTTTTGTCAGTAATTTACAGAAAAAAATACTAACAAACAAAAATTCTGTTAAATATAATACCCTATTAAAATATATATTTTTAATATAAATAAATGTCATTAAACCTTAAATAGTTTTTTTTACAGTATTAAAAAAAGATAACTGTTGCAAATTTTTGCAGTTTATGGCAATATTAACCCTTTTCAGTGTTTGATTTTAAGGACATTTCTGTTTACCTTGATATCCTGTCCTCAAGCAAAGGCAGCTAAGAATCTTATGGTCTACACAGAAGACACATTTCACAATATGTGACGAGGATGAATTTCTTAGAACCTGAGGATTACCAAATAAAAAAATTTAATTGAATTGAAAGGGCAGCAGTCCAAGCGTTTTTATATTAAGACAGTGGCAAATCTAACAAAGGTTTATCAGCTGGCATTATGTCAGAGATGCTGAAGGGTGCTTTAAAACGGGTGCGTGTTAGGAGAACAATGGAGACTTGACACCTTCAATCACCCAAAGGTTGAATTAGCATGAAATCTAAAGGAATACTAGTATTCAATCCCCCAGTGCATTAACAGATCTTATGTGATCTTAATGTGGAGGAAGCTGCTCCATAATGCTGTGCATTCACATATGACTCACCGGGCTTATAGGGAGAATCAACCAATGTAATTAAAGTGCAACACACATTCTATATATTTCACAGTGGGTGCTCTAGGCTCAGAGAACGGCGGTTTTAAAAACCTGTTAATTTGCTATGTGATCCAGATTGCCTCATTGCTTAATAGACTGTAATTACAGGGCCACTGCAGAACTTGAAGATATACTCCAGCACATCAATCTAGTTGACTCTGTTATCTACACAAGAAAGGAAGTATAAGGTAAAATTAAACATTTTCCTCAAGCAGAATAATTTTAGAGTGCTAAAGTGTGTCAGTGAGAGCTGTACCTATCAGTCATGCAGTACAGTCAGTAACATATGACCGCGTTGCGTTATTAATGCTAATGATGTAATGTAAATGACACATAATCAGGCTATCATTGTCACAGATGCTGGAACTATGTCAAGCCGTATCACTGAACTGAATGTGGCTCTCCAAATAAGCAGCCAAAAAATATTCCGGTGATATTCTTTCTGTATAATTATCATTAAATTCTGAACAATCTTGCTTGATATGTCTTTGTCCATTTCTAGCTGGGGTTTTGTATCTTTTTTTCTGTGACTTTAAATATTATTTTGAGCTTGAAATAACCACTCGGTGCACATGAATGGCACTGGCTGTCATTTTTGTCAAGAGCCCTTTGGATATTAATCTAACCACTACCAGGTCTCTGGGAACAAAAACCTTTCTGCCCACTAACCTTGAAATTATAAAAAGTGCTTTAAAACAAATCTATAGAGAGAACAAAAAATATTTTAGTTCCTCAGGCTAAAGTTATGTCTGGAAATACTGTATATAAAACACTCACACAAAGTTTTGGATTGACCAGGGCAGTATCAAAATGGAAACAACTGCACCGCCAACACATCACTGACACAATCTGACTTTGCTGCAGCCTGGAATTGAACTACTGGTTTCGTCTGGTCAGAGGAGAACTGGCCCCCGACTGAGCCTGGTTTCTCCCATTTCTCCATTCTGTCACCAATGGAGTTTTGGTTTCTTGCCGCTGTCGCCTCTGGCTTGCTTAGTTGGGGTCACTTCATCTACAGCGATATCGTTGACTTGATTGCAAATTAATGCACAGACACTATTTAAACTGAACAGTGATGACATCATTGAATTCAATGATGAACTGCCTTTAACTGTCATTTTGCATTATTGACACACTGTTTTCCTAATGAATGTTGTTCAGTTGCATTGACGCAATGTATTTTGTTTAAAGCGCTATATAAATAAAGGTGACTTGACATCACTCTATATTCCATTCTATAATTGAATATCTTAATTGTATAATTCCTGAGTTAATAACTGTTGTCACATAAAGGTCCCTTTGTGTCCCACAGGAAAGTAGGATGAAGAAATGCGTACCGTAAATGCTGACAGAATAGCAGAATGGCAGTATAAAAGACCATTTACATAAAATGTCTTTAAATATATCGGAAGTCAATTTATAGAGGCCAATAATATGTCTTAGTAATATGATATTTAAAGACTTAGTTTTATGATAAAAGCTCTAGTTTTTTATTGTGGGGGACAATATAATATAATGAACTGCAATGCAATGATATATCTTGCTGATTACTTATAAAGCCCTGAATATTTTAGCTCCACAGTGCTTGAGTAAGCATTATTACGGTGGCCGAGAGAGCTCAGCATGCTGCAACTTAAGAAAACACATGCAAATTGAAAAAACACCAGCAAATAAAAAAAAAAACATCTTCATCAATTTGACAGCACAAGTCTTGCAAATCATCACAACACATGTATATAACGAAACGCGCTGCAAATCATCACAACACATGAATATAACGACACGCACTGCAAATCCATCACAACACATGAATATAACGAAACGCGCTGCAAATCCATCACAACACATGAATATAACGAAACGCGCTGCAAATCATCACAACACATGAATATAACGAAACGCGCTGCAAATCATCACAACACATGAATATAACGAAACGCGCTGCAAATCCATCACAACACATGAATATAACGAAACGCACTGCAAATCCATCACAACACATGCATATAACGAAACGCGCTGCAAATCCATCACAACACATGAATATAACGAAACGCGCTGCAAATCATCACAACACATGAATATAACGAAACGCACTGCAAATCCATGACAACACATGAATATAACGAAACGCGCTGCAAATCATCACAACACATCAATATAACAAAAACGCGCTGCAAATCCATCACAACACATGAATATAACGAAACGCACTGCAAATCCATCACAACACATGAATATAACGAAACGCGCTGCAAATCCATCACAACACATGCATATAACGAAACGCGCTGCAAATCCATCACAACACATGCATATAACGAAATGCACTGCAAATGCATCACAACACATGAATATAACGAAACGCGCTGCAAATCCATCACAACACATGAATATAACGAAACGCGCTGCAAATCCATCACGACACATGAATATAACGAAACGCGCTGCAAATCCATCACAACACATGAATATAACGAAACGCGCTGCAAATCCATCACAACACATGCATATAACGAAACGCACTGCAAATCCATCACAACACATGCATATAACGAAACGCGCAGCAAATCCTTCACATTATATACAAATCCTTCCATACATTAAAGTCCTTTTGCAATCTCAAAACTCCTGGCCATTTGATAACATCTAGAATTTCAAAATTGACCTCTTGGTGGCAGAGACTTTTCCTATTTAGCGCCCAAACTCTGGAACAGTCTTCCTAGCGTTGTTTTGGAGGCAGACACACTCTGTCAGTTTAAATCTAGATTAAAGTACGGTGGCCGAGATAGCTCAACACGCTGCAATTTAAGAAAACACATGCAAATTGAAAAAACACCAGCAAATAAAAAAAAAACATCTTCATCATTTTGACAACACAAGTGCTGCAAATCCTCACAACACATGCATATAGCGAAACGCGCTGCAAATCATCACAACACATGTATATAACGAAACGCAATGCAAATCATCACAACACATGCATATAACGAAACGCGCTGCAAATAGCACTGACCACCATGGAAATGTTTCGAGGAAACCCAGCTGGGATTTGCTTATCGTGCAGTGGCTACTGGTCAGTGGAGTTGTTGGTGAACTGAAAGATGAGGTTTTTTTTTCATGGTGTTTTTTTAAACAACATGATTCCTTTATCTTTGGGATATTAGCCTGAATAAGCTGAATAATTACATGATTAAATGTAAAACTTTACTTAAGATGGCTAACTTTAATATCCTCAGCTAAATATAATTTCAAGGTTAATGAAAATAAATTTGAAATGCTTAATTAATTGATTCTTAATTTGCATGTGTTGTGAAGATTTGCAGCGCGTTTAGTTATATGCATGTGTTGTAATGATTTGCAGCGCGTTTCGCTATATGCAAGTGTTGTGAAGATTTGCAGCACGTTTCGATATATGCATGTGTTGTGAAGATTTGCAGCGCGTTTCGCTATATGCATGTGTTGTGAAGATTTGCAGCACGTTTCGTTATATGCATGTGTTGTGAAGATTTGCAGCACGTTTCGCTATATGCATGTGTTGTGAAGATTTGCAGCGCGTTTCGTTATATGCATGTGTTTTGAAGATTTGCAGCGCGTTTCGCTATATGCATGTGTTGTGAAGATTTGCAGTGCATTTCGTTATATGCATGTGTTCTGAAGATTTGCAGCGCGTTTCGCTATATGCATGTGTTGTGAAGATTTGCAGTGTGTTTCGTTATATGCATGTGTTCTGAAGATTTGCAGCGCGTTTCGCTATATGCATGTGTTGTGAAGATTTGCAGTGTGTTTCGTTATATGCATGTGTTGTGATGATTTGCAACACTTGTGTTGTCAAACTGATGAAGATGTTTTCTTCATTTGCTGATGTTTTTTCAATTTGCATGTGTTTTCTTAAGTTGCAGCGTGTTGAGCTTTCTCAGCCACTGTATTAAAGACCCATCTCTTTAACCTGGCTTACACATAACACACTAACACATTTATATGATTTAAATCCGTTAAAGGATTGTTAGGCTGTGTTAATAAGGGTCAACCAGAACTATGAACACCTCACATAACATCCAATGCATTTGTTACATCTTAAGAAGAATGGCATTTATGCAATTGATAGTGTGTTTTATTCTTATTTCGATGTCACTTCAGTCACCCGGATCCAGTCCGTGGGGTTTGTGATAAAGGAGATGGAATGTAAGCACTCAATTTAAGCAATTGAATGAGCATGAAAATCTGACAAAATCTCCGATGACAACTTGCATTGTTACACATCATCGAGGCTGAGAAAAGAACATAGCCCTACAGAAACTGATAATTAAGTATGGATAAAACGTAAGGTAGCTTGAAATCTTAAAATATTATAATGGATATTTATATAAAAGTTATTCTTTATAAAAACGAGAAAAAAGTTCACAGCATGTGAACCACAATCTGAAAGGGGATGTTTTCACGATTTAAGACTTTTGCTTGCTAAAAGAGTATAAACTCATTATCAGTCAGATGATCTAATGCATCTAGATGATTGTGTACAGCAGGTTTTTCAAGTTTTGATCATGTTGATAATTTAGGGGACTTTGTGGTATTGGGATTTTGAGGTTGTAAATAGGATGAATGAGACAGCAGATAAATGTTTTTCATTTTCCTAGGATTCTTCAAACTAGCTGTTTGTTATTACTCCTGTTTATCATTACCTCCTACATTAAGATGGATATGAATGCATAAACTTACTCTCAATGTTTCCTGGTTTAGCTAGAGACAATCCCATTTACAGAATCAGAATCCTCTACAGAAACAATCCTTTAAAAGGCATCCTGAGTAAAATAGCTGTCTGATATATTGTTTTGTAGAGTGTTTTTTTTTTCCACTTTCCAGTGGAAGTGTATTAAGTACACTTGGGTACAGAGAAGTAGTTTTGGTCCAGTTTTGCTTGGAGTTAGCGATGAATACAAAAGCCAGGAGGAAAGTCTCAGACAAAGTTTGGATAAAATGATAGGGTGAGGGAGACAGCTTTGAATGCTCTGTCGAAAACGGGCCATTAACGTTCTGAAAAGGCAGAGTGTGGCTCCAAAAACAATCGCAAATGTAATAAAAAAAACTTCTGGATGGTGAAATGCGAGCCAAATGTGCCTCATTTGATATCAAGCCAGAGATAAGAGCATCCAATGAGGCTGATAAGAAAAGAGAGAGATTTTTTAAGGGAGAAATGGATTGTGAATAGGTGACTATGCGTGAGAGCAATTCCAATACCCCATATGATAAGAGACGCCAGCAAATGACCGAAATGGCCACCTTCAGGGCACAAAGCAGGTAGAGGATGCACCTCCTACATCAGGCTAATAAAAATATCACTTCTGTCAGAGGATCGGATCTCACACTGCAAAATTAAATTGAGGCTTTCATTACAGTGAGAAAATGAGCTCAGTGGGGCTAATTCGAATTTCACATCCCAATATCCCCACTCGACATCAGCAATCTGGCATTCCTAGAGCAGCAATATTTGGAGAAACGTCCAAAAGGAACAGGTTTCTGATTGAAGTGTGTGGTTTGAGTGTGACAAGGCAGAAACTGTTCCTTGCCAGAAAGCGAATCCATCAATGTCTCCTGCCGTTAAAACAATCTGTCGCAACGCAAAAGTCCCATGATGGGCTTGGGAAGCTCTGTGCTGAATAGAAGGTGTCCCTTTTCTTTGAGTCTTGCACATTGGCAGACAAGACGAGTCCATTGTCACAGTCTGAGAAGCCTGAAAGGTCAGCTAATGCGAGAGAGGGAGTAATAGAGGCTGAGCGCGACAGAAGAAGTCATTTTTCGAAGCGCAGAAACCATTTGCCATATGAAGAGACGTATTAAGACGACTAGTTTTGGGTGAACTTCACTGAGAATGAGGGGAGGTGACAGCATGTGGCACTGCTAAAGTTACACAACAGCTTTGTTATAAAACCTGGTGAGCTGCCTAAAGAGACATTGTAGTGAATAAAGAACAACTTTGATTGATCATAAAATATGGTGATTTTACTATCTGGTGATTCTGATTCTCTAAATTAATTTCTCTGGTCCAAATAGGTATAATGCATGTTTCTAAAAGTGCATGTTAACATAAAAAATAAAAACTAATAACTTAGCAACAATAAAAACTGATATTAATTAATCACTGAGTTAACATATTAGAATAATTCCTGAAGGACCTTAATGGCAGCTTAGCCAAAACAGGAGTAAATTATTAACATTATAAAAATGATTAAATGAATATATTCTACCAGAATATTTTAAATTGTAATAATATTTCACAATATTACTGCTTTACAGCATTTTAGATCAAATAAATGCAGCTTTCACAAAACACTTTTAATAACTTATTTAAAAAAACACTTGACTGGTTGTACTGTATATATATATATATATATATATATATATATATATATATATATATATATATATATATATATATATATATATATTTTTTTTTTTTTTTTTTTTTTTTTGGAGATTTTTAGATATGATAACTGGAAAACATACCTCAAGTTTTTTTTTTTTTTTTTGGGTCTAATTGTGAAGTAGAATTGCATGAGTCCTTCTTGGTAATGATAATGTCAGAATGCACAGAGGCAAGCTCAATAATAAAATCCACGCAGCAGGAAACAACTGCAATAGGGATGGAAGAGGGATACAACGTGATAGCAAAAGTGTGAGTGTCCATCTATAATGTTCAGGGATGTACAAATCCGACATGTGGGAAGCAGCTTGAGTATGCACAGGAGATGAAAAAAGGGCGAGAGGCCAAATCCTTGATTGATGTGCCTATCCGTCCTGGGACTGGGATGTGTTTTGCTCGGGATAAGGCAGGATTAGCATCCAAGCCTTTCAGCGGGAATGCATGAAGTTCTGTAACTGAAAACTCAGAAACTAAAGGTGTTGACTGACTTCATCGCGGGCGTCATCCAATTCCCTGTGGCTCGCTGATCCTGCTCAATGCAGCCACCAAAACTCAAAATGCAAAGTTAAGGTGAAGAAACACAGGAATTGTAGGTATTATAGATTATTGGCTGCATGTCAACAGCGAGGGATTTATAATGTGGAAGTCAAGCAATATAAAAATGAAAGCTTGGGTGAGTTTACTGCATTGTGAATCAAAGTGTAATAATGCAAAAATCTGTTTACTAAACCTTGCCGACCTTTTACGTTACTACATTGGTGTCTGCTGAAGTAGGAAAGAGGACAAATAACGTAACACATTGCAAAATATAATTAAAATGCGCCATGGTGGCATAATAATCACTCGACAATGCTCCAGTGCCTCTTAAAGAGCACACAACACGTTTGTGAAACAGCAAAGCTGTTATCAAGGTTTCCAGTCCAGCAATCAAGAAAAGAGCAGAATTCCTGGAACAGCTGTTGATGTTTTGAAAACAGGAACATTTACAGTGACTAATAGGTTGGTGTCAATTCAGTCCCAAGATTAGAGAAAAAGCAAAAATGATTCTAGACATTTAAGCCAATCTGATTTGAGACAGGAAGGACATGCTGCCGATTCACTGTGTTTATGAAAGAATAACAGACTATGCTGATTAGTAATTGTGTGCTGGATTTTGAAGAGTAGGTCCAACTTGAATGGTGGGATGGGCTTATAGTGTGTGACATTGGTTGATTTAAGTCTGTTGACTCAGATTGTGACACACACATAGGCTACACTGTCTTCCATGTTTTATGGGGACATTCCATAGATGCTTAATTTTCATATTGGACAAATTGTATTTTCTATCCCCTTACATTACCTTACTCCTAAACCTCTGTCTCTTTCTCTCTTTCTCTCTCTCTCTCTCTCTCTCTCTCTCTCTCTCTCTCTCTCTCTCTTACACACACACACACACACACACACACACACACACACACACACACACACACACACACACACACACACACACACACACACTGTCTGCCATCTTTGTGTTCCACATGTCTGAAAAAAAGAAGACTTGAGAAACCTGTTGCTTGCAAAAACACCTCAATCCAAATTACTGACACATGAGATGGATTGGCAGAAATTACAAAAAAAAGTTAATAGAATTAATGATTTGCTCTGTAAACAATTCATGACATTTTTGTTATAAACTCTACATTTACTGTATAACCTCTCAGAAAAATGTTACACATAACATTACACTGCAATTATTCCAAAAAACCCATTCATTTTTGTATTATGGATAACATCACACGTAACTTTAAAATTTCATGATTGTTTGTAATTATTTGTGAAATTTACTAGCAATTTCTGTATGAAAATTGCTTGTTCACCATTTTTTTTCAGTGTACTGAAACTAAGAAAATAGGAGGAGAGGTAACACTACTATACTTTCCAATTCTCACTATTAACAAGTTGCTTATTAGCATGCCTGTTATTAACATATTGGCAGTTTATTAGTACTTATAAAGCACATATTCTACATTCCTAATCCTACCCAACACCTGAATTTACCAACTACTGTACTTTACTAACTATTAACAAGCAGCAAATTAAGAGTTTATTGAGGAAAAGTTGTAGTTAATGGTTTAAAGCAAGAACGATGATGATTTACACACACACACACATATATATATATATATAAAGAACTATACAAAATCATTCACCTTTACACACAATTCACAATCCAGTGGAATAGTTCTGAATGGACTGGATCTTGTTTGTGAAAATTCACAGAACAAAAGCAAATGTGAGCTCAGCTTCAGTCAATATATTTATCTTGCTGTCCAGGAAAAATAATTCTGGAGTTGAGTGGGACAGGCAACCCATTTTTCTGTGCAGTGCTGCACCTGTCTAGACAGACAACATGAGATGTTGCCACAGATCAGTGGTCCTTTCTGAATGTTTCCATCTGTCAGTGTCTTGCCAGGTAATAGCATTATTCAGAGTCAAGTGACTGATCTTCATTCAACAGAAAACTATTTATTTTCATTCCGAAAGAGAGTTTTGCAATTTAGAACACAATTCCTTGATGGCAGCCCATGAAAATCCAGATCATCATAAGTTTTCTAAATCCTCAGTGTCATTAAAGACACGCTCCTTCGTTTAGAATGCCATGGGAAACATCTTCCAAAAGTGGCGGATACACTATCAATCATTCATTTTTACAGCTTATTTTTTCCAATTAATTGTTTTTGGTGTGTAAAATGAATATATAAAGTTATTAAGCATGATCACAATTACTTCTCATTTGCTATTTTTAGTTTAATCTTGGTGTAGTCAGTGAAAAGCTATTTCTGAGGCCTACATTTGTTCACACTAGATTTCCAAAAGAAACATTACCACAGAAATATGTCAAGATGCTTTTGAGGGTGAACTTGACTTTGACCTTTTGGAAATTAAATCCACTTGCTGCTTCATGTTGACTTAAAACTTTGGTGACCTGAATCAAAAAGCATGTGCGCATTCTGTGAAGCACTTTAATAGCACTTTAATTTCTGTACTCACTCTGGGACTGGTTCACACTGTGTACATGTTCAAAGGGCTTGTCATCACAAGGGCGAACATGTCATACACTGAGTTTCTGAGATTGAGTTAGACTTGGACTTTGCCCAGATCCTTGAAGCATATGACAGTTCATGTTCAAATAGAAGAAAGACTAAGAGGTTGGATCAATCTGTAGTGTCTGCTCACAGAAGGCATCTTTTCCCAAGATCACCTCTACAATCAAACATAATTTACATCTGCTGAGGTGCATCTCGGTAGTGACTCTGTGTCATCGATCAAAATTTAATGAACAAAAGTGCTGTCAAGAAATACACAATGCTTCACAGGCCAGTTCTTGACGTCCTTATGGAAAACACGCACACATGGATAAGATCTGAGAGCTGTGGTGAGGGTTTTAAGTGAAGTCTTAAATTTCAGCCTGTTCACATATACAGTAGTTATTGAACGGCTTCAAAGGTCTAGAAATCAGAGTTGTGCAATTGAAATAAAATCAATATTGCATTATGGCTTAGTGTGATGATCAAATCGCAAATCCGATTCAGTTAAATAAATAATCTCAGCTGCTCAGTGCTGTATTATGAGCTGCACACGTGTAAACGAACACAGTGTCATGCTTCACTCTTAAACACACAGTACTTATCTAGTGGAAAAATTAAAGAAATAAAACATTTAAATAAAGACAAATTATGATGATAAATTAACCTTAATATTAATTTTTTAATTTGTGCTATAAAATAATATGCTTATTGATTTCCAGCATTATTGCAGAGAAAAAACTGTATATAGCTCTTTAATTATCATTATTGTTTTCTACGCAGATGCACTCCCCAACAAATGCATAATTACATGCAGCTATGTCTAAATCAAACCCTAACCCTAATGTATAATTGTATTACACTATAAGAAGGTCTCCATAAACATAGCGTAACAACAGAGCTATTCAAGTCTTCGGGTGAAAATTTTATTTATTTCGTTATTTTTTTCATGATGTAAAATGTAATTGCAGAAAAACAACATCTATAACAATATCAATAATTGTTAATAATTCCAAAATTGACCCTTTGCAGAAACCCACCCTCCTTAGTTACTGTTGCTATGTGCGACAAGCCATGCCACTCTCACACTACACATCATATTCTCACGCAGGAAAAACATACATTCAGAGCAAAGCGGAAACTGACAACACGGTTACTTCTGGTATAAAATAAGGTCTCGCCTTAAAAAGTTTTGAGGCTCTTTAATTTGTCGTGACAGATCGCTGTCCAAAACATGAATAAATATCAGAACGTATTTTATTTCAATCATGGAAAGACATCAATTCAAACCATTTTTTAAGTTTAAGTCCAAGTTAATTTACTCCCCTGTCTGGTTTGTTCTTTGGGCAAGATGGCGTATTCGGCGTTATGATTGGTCAGATCGCCTGTCAGACAAGCTCTTTGCAAAAGGTTAATTACAAAAAATTGCAATTAAAAAAAAGTAACACATTGAATCGATCATTAAATTTGAAGTAGTAAACCTGAAATAATATTTTCTTGTAAATGTTCTCCAATAATACTTATTTACAATACAGTGTAAATATTGTGTATCATATGGAAGCATTGGCTAAAAAAGTGGATATAAATGAAAGTATATTCATGGTACCATTATTCCACTGACAGACATCATTCTGCTTGAACAGCATGCTAAAGGATCATTAGTAAGCCCTTTATTCTCCATCATTATCCAGAGGCTGACTGCAGAGGTTCAAAACCCTCTTTCATCTCTTGATTTAGGACTTGGTCGCAGCTTTGAGGAGCAGGAAGGGGCGAAACGTGGTTCCTCAGGGATCAGATTGCAGTCTCTTACATGTGAATGGGAAGGTGGATAATACTGGCATAAGAGTAGGTTTCTCACAGGAATATACTTCAGAATCATGCCATCCGAATCAAATGGAGTGTGAAATTTGATGCTTGAAAGGACTTTTGTCCTTGTTTGCTGATTAAATAATAGAGATTATCTATTAGACAAGATATTTGAAGACCTTTGTGTAAACTGTTTCTCAAAGTGAATGAGTCGGTAAAATGAAAATGATTTCCTCATTCCCATATGGATTTTTTTCATTGTTGGTTCAATTTTATGGATTGATCTTCCAGACATGGTCAACAAACTAAAGATGATGAAAGAAGACCCACTCTCTGGTGTAAATATGTTCCAATTTACTTTACCCTAAAGACATGACGATCGTCCAGCTGAGGTTCAACCAACAGAAGAGCTTTAATCCTCCTCAGCCACCACCACTATGAGTAATGTGTGACTGAATCCTGGGATATGAATACCTGCTTATCAGCTCTGGACCATGCATGTGTCCATAAAGTCATGCTCTGTGGTTCACCACCATGACAAAATCATCATGAACGGATTTTATTCCCAAATTCTTACCTTGGCAGAAAGAGATATGCTGTTTTGGTTTCTAATCTGGGCCACCTAAACAATCATAAAATGAAGAAGACACTGTAGCATCATGCACCTTATTTTTTGAGGAAGCATCTGTGGCACTCTTTGGTCACTTGGTGTCTTACACTGAAAAAAAATAAAAATAAAATAATAATAATAAATAAATCACACACACACACACACACACACACACACACACACACACACACACACACACACACACACACACACACACACACACACACACAAAGGGAATAAAAACTATTTTCATGCAGGAATTTCTATTAAAGAAGCTAAATAGCATGTAACATTACATTTATGTAAAATTTTTGAGTAGAGTGAAATTGTATTTTTTTTTTCAGTGTAGGCAAAATTTTGAATTTTCTTATGTATATTGTTGTTAATGAAAAGTATGTTCTTGTACTAAAACAAACAAACTGAAACGTAGCTAAAATAAGTTTTCATGACACTATAATTAAAAAAAGGCCACAGATCGATTTTAATGTAAAAAAATACAGTCTTAAAACTTTCAATATTTACATGCCTAAACTACAAACAAATGCTGTTAAACGTTTAATTTATAACATACAATTTAATAATGTAAAACAAAACAGAATAGAATAGAATATAATATATAATGGTAACACTTTACAATGTGACATTTGTGGGCATTAGTTAAATGTAAAAAATGGACAATGCATTTATTACAGTATTTATTTATCTTTGTTAACGTTAGTTACAAAGCCCGAGCCAAAACCAGTGGTTTCTCAAGCCCGTCGGCCATTCTCGAGATAAGCCAACAGCATCCTCAAGCCCGCCGGCCGTTCATGAGTCAAACCCAAGGCATTCTCAATCCCGCCGGCTGTTCCCGAGTCAGGCCCACCGCCTGAAAGCACCAATGTCAAGCCTGCTAGCCGCTATGAAGTCAAGCCCGCCTGCCACGCAACAAAAAGCCTGCTGGCTGCCCAGTTCACCCATTCACTCCAGTGTTGGCTCCAGCCCCAGAGCTCGCTCCAGTGTCAGCTCCAGCCCCGGAGCTCACTCCAGTGTCGGCTCCAGCCCCTGAGTTCATTCCAGTGTCGGCTCTAGGCCCAGAGCCTGCTCCAGTGTCGGCTCCAGCCCCTGAGTTCGCTCCAGTGTCAGCTCCAGCTCAAGATCTTGTCCCAGAGCTCGCTCCAATGTCGGCTTCAGCCCCTGAGTTTGCCCCAGTGTCGGCTCCAGCCTCAGAGCACGCTCCAGTGTTGGCTCCAGCCTCAGAGCATGCTCCAGTGTTGGCTCCAGCCCCAGAGCTTGCTCCAGTGTCGGCTCCAGCCCCAGAGCTTGCTCCAATGTCGGCTCCAGCCCCAGAGCTTGCTCCAATGTCGGTTCCAGCCCCTGAGTTCACTCCAGTGTTAGCTCCAGCTCCAGAGCTTGCCCCAGGGCTCACTCCTGTGTCGGCTTCAGCCCCTGAGTTTGCCCCAGTGTTGGCTCCAGTGTCACAGCTTGCTCCAGTGTTGGCTCCAGCCTCTGAGTTTTCTCTAGTCAAGTCAAGAGATGGATCTAGCCCCAGACCAGCATCAAGATTGGGATGCAGTTCCTAAGTGTAGCCCATGGAGGGCTCTTGTTTCTGAGTTTAGCCTGGTGAGGGTTCCTGTTCCTGAGTTTAGCCCAGTGGGGGCTCCTGTTCCTGAGTTTAGCCCACGGAGGGCCTCAGAGCCCGTAATCTTCCACTGCTCCTCGCTCCATCTCAGTAGCAGCAGCGAATCCTGACAGCAGAAAAGTACAGTTGTCTTTAAAGGGAACTTCAAACTGCGTCCTCTAGGGGTTGCTATAGGGAATGCATCGTTGTGACCCTTGTCTGAAGCATACATTGAAAAACACCAACAACATGTTGGCCGGCACAGCCTATGACGTCACTACCGGTGCGACTATGGTATAAATAGGCACCAGGAGAACAGGTCATTCTCTTCTTCATCTTCATTGACTGTTTTGTTTGAAGTGTACAGTGTTTAGGAGTGCACATTTCTCACCAGATGCTTTGCTCTGATACCTGCAGTTAACACGGCTCGCGTACTGTGTGTGTGTGAGTGTGTGTAGTGAAGAGCAAGCGCAAGCATTCAGCTCTTGAGGGAGTTGAATGTGCTCACCTGCGCTCATTGTGATGCATTCATGAGACTACTGAGGGGATGTGAGTATTTCACCATTTACCCGTGTTTGTAGACAACATTTGCATGAGTGCGTTTGCCTCTCACGGGAATAGCGATGCATTTGTGTTAGCAGTTTTGCACGCGCTTGATTTCTGTGGTAATCAAGCGAGTGCGTGGAGCGTGTTTAGCTCCCCCAGGAACTGAATACATCCTGTGCTTTGTGTTGCGGTGAGAACATGGAAAGGATCTGAAGGGAAGTTTCTCCCTATCAGTAATTTCCTTTTGTTTATGCTGCATTCCAGCTTGAAAAAATGTTTAAAATAAAACATAAAAAAAAACAATCTCATCCACATCGACATATTCCAGCATACTAGTTAGGCCAACATCGAGGGGATACGTGAGAATGGTTATGAGAAGATGCCACCTGTTAAAGAGAAGATGCCATGCTATCTCTCCATGGGGGAAGCATCTTCTCTTAAGATGTAAGTCTTTTAGGATACATCTCGCCTTACAACCTCTGTCGAGACAGTGGTTGTAAAGTTCAGGGAGGCAAAAGTTTGCTCAGCGGCCTTCAAATCCTTCAATATGAAGAGGGCGGTTCTCATAGTAGTTTAGCAGCGCTCCCCTTTACCAAAAAGGGCTGCCTACGAGTTGTTTTAGGATGCACCATTCCATCTATGACTTGCTCTTACAGTGTACCACGAGAGCCCCCCCCCCAGAACAGTATTTAAATTCCATGTTATGGTAAGTGTGCTCGTGAAGTCTTTGCAAACTTTCTGAAATCCACACTGTGTTAAGTTTGCATGCTAGTGCTCTGCATTCTTTCTAAAATCTTATATGGTGAGGGCTTTGTGCGGTTGCTTTGTACCATTTCTTAAGTTGGTAAAAGTCCCGTTCATCTTGGGCACCATTCCACCTATGTATCCTCGGATACCTATCTAAACAGGGTGTTGCTACTGGGGATCTGTTGTTCCTTCTGCAAGCTTATGCAAGAGCAAGCGGTAGACCCTGTGTGACAGGCAAGACTTAGTATAAAATGCTAGGCTCTTTCCCGTATCCCTTTAAATAAATCTTTCATGATTCCAAGCCTTGAGCTCTACCCCGGGCAGAGGCCCTAACATATAAGTTGGGTATGTAGCCTAGGCCTTTGGCCGTAAAGGATAATGTCATGGACAGCCGTCTAAAGTCCCAGGGGTAACTCCCATGGATATGGTAGAGTTGGTACTTAGTGCTCACCATGGTTCTGGCCTGCACTCCCCTCAGCATGGCGGCATGGGTATAGTGTTCCCCACAGCGACCCCTAGAGGACACAGTTCGAAGTTCCCTTGAAAGGGAACGTCTCAGGTTACTTATGTAACCATGGTTCCCTGAGTAGGGAACTAGACACTGCATCCTCTAGGTTTCTTGCCATGCTTCAGATGCAAGCTTCAGACGAAGAAGTGAATGATGTGTTCTTCCGGTGCCTATTTATACTATAGTCACACTGGTAGTGACGTCCTAGGGCCCTATCATACACCCGGCGCAATGTGATGCAAGACGCAGTGCAAGTGTGTTTGCTAGTTTCAGAACGGCGCTGTTCGCATTTTCCTGTCCAGCACCACGTCATTTAATTAGCAAATGCATTTGCGCCCATTTGTGCACCCATGGGCATGCTGGTCTAAAAAAGAGGTGTGTTCAGGCGCATTGCTGGCGCATTGCTATTTTAAGAAGCTGAAAATAGACTGCGCCATAGACCAACTCAAACCCATTCTATAATCTAAAGTCAATGGTGCAATATTTTTTTTGTTATTTAAAGAGCGTATTGGTAGAAAATGCGCCTCTGGGCAGGTCCACAGTGCGTGCTGACTTTGCTGAGCGCATCTCGCTCTTAAAGGGAATGGGAGATGACACTCTGATTGGTGTATTGAACGTTACGCCCATTACTCATTAAGAGAATAGGGACAACTCATTCCAAAACATGCGCCCCGGCGCACGGACCATTTTTCCGTCGTTAAAATAGCAAAAGTGGATTTGGACACGCCCTGAGTGCACCTGCGCAATGCACTTTACACTTTGCATTTAGGTCGTTAAAATAGGTCCCATAGGCTGTCGCCGTCTAACAAGTTGTTGGTGTTCTTCAATGTATGCTTCAGACACGGGTCATGGCGAGGCATTCCCCATAGCGGCCCCTAGAGGATGCAGTGTCTTGTTCCCTACTCAGGGAACCATGGTTACATAAGTAACCTGAGACGTTTTTGTGTAAAAGTGATTTTTAGATTGTAGAAGTATATAGCCTCAGGGTGGAAGAATTATGGTGATTGGGAATCAAGTCACCTGAAGCAAAAGTAAATCCCAAAGAAAATCCACACTCCCTGACTCATTGAAAAAATTTGACTTGTGGCTTTTTTACTCATCACTGACACAGAAAACTTAATCTGATTGACAGTAATTGTGAAATATTCCGCCCTCACGACACCTAATGAAACCACCACTGTATCCTATGGCTCCCAACAATCAGTCGTAAGGGAAAAAGTGCAGAGTGTAATAAGAAAACACAAGTGAAATATTACACCAATACTCCAAAGACAAGAGAGGTTATGTGAGAGGAGTGCATCTGACCCCTGGCACAGCTGCTTGCTGATGTAAACAGATGAGTCAGGAGATGATGGTGACCCCAGACAGCATCAAGAAACCACTGACAATGCTGCCAAAATCTCCACGCACACAACTGACTGCAGTCTGGGAAGATCTTGCAGATTTAAGCAAAAATTATTTATACACCATTGAACATTTGCATAATACATATCAGAATTATTTTGGATAGCAGAGATGGGGTAAAACAGTGAATGACTGCATGAGTTAATTGACACATTGGCAAAAGTTGAGCAGCAAGACATATTAATGTGAAATACTTTTTCATAAACCCTCTAGGAAACATATATCTAGCTTTGTGAATTCCCATTCATATTTTAAATAAACCTCTTTTCATTGTTGGTCTCTTAGCCTGTAACTCTAATTATATCCCTTCAACTCTGTATCCTTGCAAAATTCCTGTCAACTTCCTTAATGCCTGATAAAAAAAAAAAAAAAAAAATGTGTTCTAGCTGATCAAAAAAGCTTTTCTTAGGGGGGATTTACACAACACCATTTTAACCAAAAAAGGAAAATGCTGAAAATTCAGTTTTACCATCACAGAAATAAATTACACTAAAAAGTATTCAAATATAAAACTGCTATATTAAATTACAAAAATATTTCACAATATCACTATTTTTTTGTGTATTTTTTTAGGAAGTAAATGAAGCCTTGGTGAGAATAAGAGATTAAAAATTCTTATCAAAACAAAAATTTTAACAGTATCAGTGTATAATTTAAAAGACATCAAATTTTTTTTTTTTTTAAACATTGTAAAGCAATGTTGTTTATATTTTTATCAGGTGCTGAATAGAGTTCTCTTAAGCCCTAAACACACTGCATAATTTTTGGCTCTCCCAGATAAAAGATTGGTGTTGTGCATCGATCGTGGCAATTTCTGTGATCGTGGTCCTGTGTCGTACAGTGAGATAGGTTCAAAGTAGGCCGTCGTCATGGACTTGCGGCCACAGATAGCCTACAATACAGCATGATCGTCACACAGTGTTTTTGCTGCTACGATCCACATTTACTAACCAACCAATAAAAATGCGACATTGGAATCAATGTGACATGGCGCTAAAACATTAAACTGTTTACTTCAAGCTCTTATGCCTTCATCTTTCGCCGCTTCCACTTTTTTTCAGCACACATAAAAACTACAACGGCTAAAGTGTGATTTATCATGCTTTTTATTAACAACTAGCGCATGCTGATGATGTTTTATTCTATAGTAACGTGTGTCGTAGCATATGACGTAACAGTCGTCATCATCGTATAGTCTACACAAGCATCGTAGCCAAGTTTATTGGGTCCCTGTCGCACAGTGTGACATGCAATGATCGTATAGGTCTTAGTCAATGGAATAGCTTTGTTGAAAAAGGATATGGGATCTTGTACAAAACTGGCATGATTTTGGAGTCCAGCTACAATTTCCAAGAATTTCATACAATTATACTTACATTTATGATGTAAAGTCAACAGTTTTATAATGTAAAGTCATGCTAATTTGAATCATCTGAGCAGGAACTTCAAAGGTTAAGCAGGGCAGAGAATGAAGTAAATTTTTATTATGCTACATATGTCTGTATTATAGGGTCAACATTCATATGTATTTATGAGTCTATGTTTGGGAATATATTGAGATATATTGAGGTCAGGCTTAAGGTCAACACTGGTAGAAATCTCCAGCAATTATTTTGAGTCACACACACTCTATACAAATGAATCATGCAGAGTAGGTCAGCTGAACCACAGAGTCACACCTATACCAGTTTCTGTGTGTAAACAGTAAAATGCATCAGCTGGATGGATAAAATTACCACCTAAATTACTATGGTGAATCACAAGTGATGTTTCTGAATGATAATTAATGAGTGAAGAGCATCTCACATTTGCAACGAAAGCTATTGAGATTTACCAAGCAGATAAATAATAATAAAGAATAAAGAATAAAGAATAAAGAAAAAAAAAGTTATTCCAACATTTTCAACAGATAATTACTTTAATTAGAATTGAGGTGACAAACATTCTCTAATAAATCAAAAAAGTCATACCGTTGTAAGATTACAAGATATAAGATATGATGGGTACCTGTGATATTTTAAATTTTCTGCAAACATAGCATTGTTTTGGACACCTTTTTTTATCATTTAGCATTTATTGTGTTTTCCACAATTCTGGCAAGACCATTAAACAACATCATAACCTTATGGTTCATACTAGAGCCGTTTTAATTAAATATTAATGAGATGCTGGCATGAAAGAGATGTGGTAAAACATTTTAAAATTCTGCTCTTGTTATTTTTCCGTTTGAAATGATCTAGCAGGTATCATGACTTCACAATCATGATGCTGATTATCTGCATTATATTGTTGATCTTCAGTATGCAGTTCACTAATAAATCTGTCACATCCCAAATTCAAGAAGCGAGCAGCTACATCACAATCCCACAAAGAATGATATTTCAGGTCCTACTCCATTTGATTTCAAAGCTTGCCAATAGGACTGAGACGCCTGGCACCAAGTTCTTGAATCCAAAAGGCTTACAAGAAGAATAAGTCGAGACTGGGTGTTTAACCTGTGAATTGTGATGAGAGAAAAGGAAACAAGTGTGCATGTAGCTATGGAAACAAGTGTAATGAATGAAACCTCTGGAGATGGGACTGGGAATTGCTATGCAAGGATGTATCATATAGACACTAAGATATGGGTCCATTTCAAAAATGCATTCTGATGGTTTTCTTGACTGTTGGATTCAAAAACACATTAAATGATGCTGAAATTAAATAGAAAAATTTTCTTTTCTTTTTTAATCCTGTCGTTTTTACAGAAAAAAAAAGCTTGTCAGAAATTAGGGCTGCCAATCGATAATATTTTATTTTATTTATTTAATTAATCACACCCTATTTCTATGATTAATCGTGATTAATCGCATACTTATTAAGCAAATACCATTTATCTTGTTTCAAATGCTTATTTTGTCACCATTTGCAATATCCAGCAAAGTAAACGAAAGATTGAAGGGTGATTCTCAAAAATCTGTATTTTCTGCAAGCTTTTTTCAAGATAATTTAACGTCTTTCCAAAAAAGGACAAAACTATATAAGGAGCCCATATAAGCACATTATGAAAGAAATAATAATAAATAAAAAAAACAGAAGTTTATAGTATACAGTGCAACAGCAAACAGCATTTTTACATTTTTGAGAAGTCAAGTTGCGATTCTGAACAGAAAAAAAACAAAAAACAATTCTAAACCAACCGCCTGCTGACTGCATATATCTACAGTACTACAGTACACGGATCTATTCGGTATAACTAAACATAGCAACACAAACATGAAAAATCTAAACATTATTGTGAATGTGTGTGGAAACAATGAGAATGTACAGAAATGTCTGTGCCTGTGCATAGATACAATGTTCGATCAGTGCATCAAAAGCACTCAAACACGCATTATTATAACGGACTTACACATGCTGACTGTACGACTCCTGTATACCACCGCAATCGTCTTTACCTTAACTACAGTTCCCTTTCGAGAGTACTATCGTACTGCGTAAGCTAGCTTACGCTATGGGAAAAGGTCCCCTTTTCTCGAGAATATGAAGCCAAAAATTATCCTTAATTTTTAAATAATGTAAAACGCAGTGCTGCAGCACAGCAGACCCAAGCGAAGCGGCTCGCGCGCTTATTGGCTGTGCTGCGGCAACTGCAGCAACCTATGGTGAGGCGGCGGAGAGTAACGAACCAATGGGGGCGCTTCGCGCCCATTGGACGTCAGAGCGCGCCAAAATAGGCGTGGCTGGAACTATATAAGCCACCGCTTCACCATAGGGATCAGATTTTCATCTCCTTCAGCGATCTCACCTGCACTTCGCTGTCTTCTCCGGAGAAGCCTCTACACGCCGTCGAAAAGCCTCTCAGCGGGATAGCACTGCAACGCAGATCTGAGGACGCCGGCTCGTGCTTCATCTCGACGCCGCCTTCAGCACTCGCTTCCTGCTGCGCCATCCGGCGTGACTATATCCTTTTCAAAGCTAGTGTGTTTGCCGCTGCATCACACTTTTTTCCTCCAGAATTCGAGGCGTTGTTTCAAATGCCTCGGGCCTGCGCTTCCTGCCGAGGCCCTCTGCCCAGCGAGGACCGCCACATCATCTGTGTCTCCTGCCTGGGCCGCGAGCATGCTGAGAGCGCACTCTTCAAGGGCGGCTGCCCTGAGTGCGACGACATGGCTATATCGACCCTGCGGGCTCGATTAGCTCAAACCAGCCACGATGCTCCGCCTCTTCTCTCTCAAGTGCCGCGTAAGAAACGCCGCGATCAGAGAATGCCTGAGCATACTGTTACACGCGAGCTCACGCCGGAACACTCCCCGCGTGCCTCGCCCGCTCTCGCTCCTTCGCCTGTCCTCTTCGTGGACGAGCAGCGCCAGTCCCTGCTCACCAGCGCCCCCTTCTCCTTCGGAGCGCCTGAGGCGGAAGAGGACAGACACGACAGCCTTTCTCTCGCCGCGTCCAGTAGTGAGGAATGGTCGGGCTCCATTGCGGACCCCCCCCCCCCCTCTACAGCACCCAGCTGCACCGGACAACGCGCCGATATCGACGCGGAGCTTACTCGCGTGCTTACAAGGGCTGTCAGCGACCTTCAGCTCGACTGGTCTCCTCCAGACGAGCCCGCTAAAAGCAGGCTGGATGAATGGTTCCTGCAGGGGCGCCCTTCGGCCCCTCCGCAAAGAAACGCCCCCTTCTTCCCGGAAGTTCACAATGAACTCACGAAGTCGTGGAAAGCCCCATTCTCCGCACGCTTGAAGACTTCTGTCTCGTCAGCGCTCTCCTCTGTCGACGGCGCCCGAGACCACGGTTACGAGAGCCTCCCCCCTCTCGAGGAGGCTATTGCTGCACACCTCTGCCCGCCCTCAGCCGCTGGATGGCGGTCGAAGCCTGTGCATCCATCCAAGCCGTGCCGCACCACCTCAGCTCTCGCTGGCCGAGCTTACACCTCCGCTGGTCAAGCCGCTTCGGATCTACACACCATGGCTGTGCTGCAGGTTTTTCAGGCCAGACTTCTCCGTAACCTGGACGAGTCTGCCCCAGATACCTATGACTTTAAAGATCTCCGCAGCGCTACTGATCTAGCCCTGTGTGCGACAAAGACCACAGCACAAGCGATCGGCCGAAGCATGGCAAGCCTCGCTGTTTTAGAGCGACACCTCTGGCTCACGCAGATGAAAGACGCCGACAAATCCGCCTTTCTCGACTCTCCTATCTCGCCTTCCGGCCTCTTTGGCCAGTCGGTTAAGGGTTTCGCTGAACGCTTCACTGAGGCTCAGAAAACGTCGCAGGCAATGAGACACTTCCTGCCGAAACGCTCTAGCTCTGCTGCGGGACGCCGTAGAAACGCGCCGCCCCCTCAGACCTCGAAGCCATCGCAGCCAGACTTACAGTCTCGCCCAGCGACCAAAACCCAGCACCGCTCTCGCTCTACGAGCCGCAAACCGCCAGAGAGACGGGGACCTCGGCCCAGGATTGTGCTGAACCCCGAGCCTCCGAAGCCCTCCTGACCTTCGGGCTGAAAAGACCGTGGTTAAGTCCCGCTGCGGCCGGACCACCACACAAGAAACCTCACATGCTTCCTCCAATCCCCTCACTAAAGGCGGTTGGAGATGTCTATACTGCAGTAAACGAGCCTGTTACAATGCACGCACGCCTGCACACAAACGCCGTTTTTACGGCGACCTCAATAAAGCAAAAAAAGAGCTTTTTCTATGTAGGCAGTGTGCCCACTACACAGTACGCACCCCTACATGTATACACACTCCCCCAAGCGTCACAAAGACTCACTCGGGTCTCCTTTCATGCCCACCTTCCCGCTCGCGCCGGAGGTGCTCTAAATGTAGCGCGCGTGCCCACTTCTCAGTGCGCAACCCTACAAATAAGCGCTGTCACCACAGTGTCACAAGCACAGCATACTCGAGCTACTGGTCCCCTCATAACAGGCGGCCAGTGCCCGAAGCACATTCAACCCATAGCCGCACGAGCCGCTGCATGGCAGGCCATCCCCGGCATATCAGATTGGGTTTTGAATATAATAAAACGAGGTTACTCGCTCCAGTTCGCTCGCAGACCGCCGCGCTTTCGCGCCGTGGTCGAAACGAAAGTGAAAAGCGAAATGACACACGTCCTTCGCGCCGAACTGATAAACCTTCTTGCAAAAGGGGCGATAGAAACTGCCCCCCCTGCGCAGCGCGAGTCAGGCTTTTACAGCCGCTACTTCCTCGTACCAAAAAAGGATGGCGGTCTCAGACCCATCCTAGATCTCAGACGTTTGAACAAAGCGCTTATGACGCGATCGTTCAAAATGTTAACTACCAAACAAATACTCGCGCAAATTCGCCCGAGGGATTGGTTTTTCTCAGTGGATCTGAAAGACGCTTACTTTCACATTCAAATAGCACCCCATCACAGGCCATTCTTGAGATTCGCCTTCGAGGGGCAGACTTATCAGTACATGGTTCTTCCATTCGGCCTCTCCGTAGCGCCCCGTACGTTTACGCGGTGCATGGATGCCGCTCTCGCACCCCTGAGAATGCGGGGAGTGCGAGTATTGAACTACCTCGACGACTGGCTAGTTTTAGCCCATTCCGAGGAACTACTGACGACACACAGATCCTGGATCCTCAGCCATTTAGAATGCCTGGGTCTCACGATCAACACTGTCAAGAGCGCTCTGTCTCCCAGCCAGTACAGCGCGTCTGACGTCACAGCGTGCTCTCACTATTCAGCATTTAGCCGTGTCGTTCAAAGCCGGGTCTCTTTACCCGCTCAAACGATTTCAGGAAATGCTAGGTCTGATGGCATCAGCCTCTGCGGTTCTCAAACTGGGCCTGCTGCGCATGCGCCCACTACAGCGCTGGCTGAGAGACCGTGTTCCAGCGCGCGCCTGGATTTCCGGCCGCGCGCGCATCAGGGTGACCCACGGCTGCATCGCAGCTCTGGCCCCTTGGAAAATAGCCAACTGGTATCAGTTAGGCGTAAGCACGGGCGCTGTCTCGAAATGGAAAGTAGTCTCGACAGATGCATCCAACCTCGGTTGGGGCGCCCTGTACGAGGGCAGGTCTGCCTCCGGCCTCTGGTCGAGCCCGGAGCGACTGTTACACATAAACTGTCTGGAGATGATAGCGGTCGAACTATCCCTGAAAGCTTTCCTCCCATTTTTAAAGGGCCATCACGTTCTAGTCAGATCAGACAGCATGTCAGTGGTGGCCTACATAAATCGCCAGGGTGGTGTCAGGTCAGAAACCTTGCACACCCTGACCGAGCGTCTTCTGACATGGGCACATTGCAATCTGCGCTCGCTAAAGGCAGCGCATGTACCTGGCATCCTGAACCGGGGCCCGGACATGCTTTCCAGGGCGAATGTTCCCCCTGGGGAGTGGTCTCTTCACCCACAGACGGTTCAGTTGATGTGGAGCATCTTCGGCAGGGCAGAGGTCGACCTCTTCGCCTCAGAAGACAACGCTCATTGCCCAATATATTTTTCAAAGAGCAGGGACGCGCTGGCCCTCGATTGGCCCAGACGCCCGCTTTATGCCTTCCCACCGGTCGCGATGCTGCCGCAGGTCATCGATCGGGTCAGGAAGAGCAGATGTGCTATGCTGCTAGTAGCCCCACTCTGGACGACCCAACCTTGGTTCTCCGAGCTGATGCAGCTGTCCAGTACAGCCCCATGGCCAATACCGCTGCGGAAAGATCTCCTCACGCAGCTGAAGGGCGCGCTCTGGCATCCCCACCCCGAACTTTGGGCCCTTCATGTATGGCCCCTCAACGGGTACCCGGGAACCTCCCTGAGGGAGTGTTAAAGACCATTACGGAAGCCAGAGCGCCCTCAACCAGGCGCCTATACGCGCAGAAATGGTCAGTGTTCTCCACCTGGTGCGGGACACGGAACCTAGACCCTCACTTATGTGACGTGTCGGAGATACTCTCCTTCCTACAGGAGCGTTTAGATGCGGGCAGATCCCCGTCTACGCTCAAAGTGTATGTGGCAGCCATTGCAGCTTCTCATGCTCCGGTGGCCGGCCTATCACTGGGAAAAAACGAACTGGTCATTCGTTTCCTTAAGGGAGCTCGTCAGATGAACCCTCCCCGACCCCCTTCAATCCCTTCCTGGGACCTGTCTACGGTCCTAGAGGCCTTAAAGGGCCCCCCTTTTGAACCGCTTCAGTCTGTCGATATGAAGCTTCTTTCGTTCAAAACCGCTTTTCTACTGGCTCTGGCCTCAGTCAAGCGAGTGGGGGATTTACATGCGCTATCTGTAAGCGCTGACTGTCTCGAGTTTGGGCCTAATGACTCCAGAGTCATTCTCAGACCAAGACACGGCTATGTCCCCAAGGTGCTCTCAACACCGTTCAGAGCGCAGGTCATCTCGCTGTCAGCCCTTTCCTCGCAAAGCGACGAAAGCAACGCGAGCTTCATCTGCCCCGTCAGGGCTCTTAAAACCTATATTGCGCGCTCCGCCTTATTCAGGAGGTCGGACCAGCTCTTCATATGCTTTGGTGGGCGCACCCGAGGTCTCGCCACCACGAAGCAAAGGCTATCGCGATGGATAGTAGACACTATCTCGCTGGCTTACAAATCTAAGGGCCTTCACTGCCCGTTCGGCATCAGAGCCCATTCCACCCGAGGTATGGCCTCGTCATGGGCGTGGTCCTGCGGGATACCACTGGATGATATCTGTGCGGCGGCAGGCTGGGCCTCTCCGTCCACATTTATTAGATTCTATAATCTGCAAGTCCCTGCCCTGCAGGCCAGGGTACTTTCTATATAGACGTGCTAAGCCTTATCACGTCCCCCTTTTTTCGTTCCCTATATAAAGCTCACTAAGGTTGGCTGTTGGGACTGGGATTTCTCCTGCTATAAAGCTCCGAGCTCTCGCCTTGGGCTGTGACAGGTCGAAGTTCCCGAGCACGCACGGCGTTTTACATTGTGTTCCCATAGCGTAAGCTAGCTTACGCAGTACGAGAGTACTCTCGAAAGGGAACGTACTCGGTTACTAACGTAACCTCGGTTCCCTGAGATGAGGGAACGAGTACTGCGTAACCTGCCGTGCTATGTGCTCGGACCGGGTGATCGCTTCAGTCGATTTAAAACCTGATCCCTATGGTGAAGCGGTGGCTTATATAGTTCCAGCCACGCCTATTTTGGCGCGCTCTGACGTCCAATGGGCGCGAAGCGCCCCCATTGGTTCGTTACTCTCCGCCGCCTCACCATAGGTTGCTGCAGTTGCCGCAGCACAGCCAATAAGCGCGCGAGCCGCTTCGCTTGGGTCTGCTGTGCTGCAGCACTGCGTTTTACATTATTTAAAAATTAAGGATAATTTTTGGCTTCATATTCTCGAGAAAAGGGGACCTTTTCCCATAGCGTAAGCTAGCTTACGCAGTACTCGTTCCCTCATCTCAGGGAACCGAGGTTACGTTAGTAACCGAGTACGTCTTCATCCATCAAAACTTTACTAGCGAGACTGGTTATCCAGTCCAGAAAACATAGTTTGCGTCTCATCTGGCCATACAGCAGTGGGATATTGACAATCCGTTCAGTCTGTACTACACACAGTGCAATGTGTGAGGGCTCCTGCTCTTCAGAGACAATCATAGAATATGACAAAGCTTGTGTTTTAAACCAAAACACAATGGAACGAATAATTCACTGAAAACGCTACGCAAGTCTCTGTTCTCTCTGCCATCACTGATGTAATCAGCCTGGTTTCCTTTATATTAGCACTGTTTCGGATGGAATGTTTAAATGCATTTGCTCACTGGATAATTGGACTGGAAACTTTCTCTGAGTTTAGCAACTTAAAATAATCTGATCACAAGCAGAGAAGCAAAATTGGGTTAAAGGGTTAGAATAGAAATTGTGTTTCAGAAAATTTGGGTTAATTGCGTTAAATTATTTTAAAGCGTTAAGGATTGTAAAATGAATCGCATGCGTTAATGCGATAACATTGACAGTAAAATAGTGAAAATACAGTAAAAATGCAAACATATTTAGAGAACAGCCTGTAAAATATATAGTTTAAAACTGTAATTTACAAAACATACAAACAAACCAACAAATTTGTTTTGTAAGTATAACATATACTGACAACCACCATAAACACATGAGGTAAAGAGAAACAATGCCCAAATCATGAATTAAACAACATTAGGTGTATAATAAAACCCTAATATAGACACGATTCATTTTGTCCACCAGTAGAGATTTTGGACTTTCGTCTCTACCACAGTTACACACCCGTGTGACATTCCTATGCTACATGGTCATGAAAACATATAGTTTACATGTTTTTAGCATTGTGTTTTAAAAACAAGTGATTTTAAGCTGCAATCAGTAGTGGAAGAGAACTCATTTTCGCTATATGCACATGTGAAAATGTGCTCATAGTGAGCGGAAGTATTGAACAGAGTTATTTTTTGCTGATGTATAGGCCTTGAATTATTAACTACACACACTTGTATTTGTCAAAATGCCCATCCTTGCAAGTATCGTCATAAATGCAGTAATTTAGAAAGAAAACATGTGTAACAGTATATTGGATCTGAGCAGCTCTTAAAGTGACAGCAGTCTAAAATTCCTGCTGTCTCTCATTTATGTTAATCAAACAACAAAAGATAGAAAAAATCTCCCACTGCTCTTGACTAAATCACTTTTGTAACTTTAATAAAATGAAATATATATATTTAATTTACACATTAAAGAATGCAGTGTTGATTACATTTTGCATTGAACACATTTGATTACATTAAACAATGTGGCATTTCTTATTTATTTGTTCTACTGTAGTAGTTTTTTTATTGTTTGCAGTTAGTTTCTTATTCTTCTTTAATCACTGACAGTTTGCTAGTTTTTGTGATATTGAGACTGGTGACATTTTGATATAATAAAAGACCTTATTTAAAGCAAAATTTACTATATTGTGTTTATATATATATATATCACTACCATGAAATAAAATTGTACATGAACAGTATTTTACAGTAAACTATTAGTTTTCCTTTTATAGAGGAACTTACTGTTAACCAATTAGCAGAGTTTTACTGTAGCATTTTTAATCTTTAGCATATAAAATTAATCCTTTTATTACAGTGTAGAATGCAAAACTAATTTGCAAAATGGCCTTCGCAAAAATGGTCAATCAGCGTTGTTGTGATGTCAGTGTGAAGCACATACTGCTGGTTTAGATGGGTTTAGCTGAAGGTTTATTATTTATGAGTCGGGTTTTAGCTCAGGGTAGCTCACAGATACAAGTTTTGAGAGTTGCTGCAATATAAGTATTAAAGTTGGCCAGTCACCTGGTACAGTATTGGCATTACACTGCTCCATTAAACTGTGGAAGTCAAGCAATGACATGTTTTTTGGAAATCTGTCCATGTGATGAAAAGGAAGCCTTGTGAAACAGGCAGGTCAGTGATAAAGCACTACAAGGATGGGTGTTCTTTTAATAGCACAAGAAATCGGGTTCAAGGACACATTGTGTCCGATAAATTCAGAGACAAAATAAGAACATAAAGATCGCAGGTGGAGACACTGTGTGGATTCATCGAGTGACAGATGGATGTCTTCAATTATCTCTCATTGGGCTGGGGTTAGGAGGATGTGGGCTAACTGCAAGATAATAAGGAGAGACTCTCACCTTTGATATTCACAGAGTCTGCTCAGTAAGTTAGTGAAGACAAATCTGCTTTAATGGCTGAGAGCTCTTTGTTGTAAATGCCATAGTCTCATTTAGTAAAGGCAATTTTTGTGAGAAGAAAACACAAGGGAATCATTTGTCTGGACTATGGTGTCTTTGTGTTCCTAAATAAGTTTCAGTGTCACTCTGTCGCACACCAAACTAGATCATCCAGTTACAACCTCCTGAATGTCCTGAAATCAAGCACTGGCTGCTCGGCTGAATAAAACTAACTGCAGAAATTGCTGAAAATTGTAATGATTTAAGTAGAAATTTTATCTCAAGTATAAGTATATATATATATATATATATATATATATATATATATATATATATATATATATATATATATATATATATATACACACACACACACACTTTACTAACCATTTTAAATGCTTTAGTCAAAATTAACATGAAGGCAAAGACACAATTAGTGCTGTTACTGCTGAATGTTTTGGTCTGGGGATCTCTTCCGATTGTTATTATTTTTATTTGCTTAACCACTTTAAAAGCCACTGAAACCGACTAAATCATAGTGAACGCGGGAAAATCTGAATGCGCACCCGCACTAATCTAATCTAACGTACAAGACTTGTATATGCGTACACTATGGGTGTGTGTAAGATGTTATTAAACAAGCTAGGTAAACGCCTGTATAAAACAATGGTAAACGTCAAAATCGCTAACAGCGCAGACATAGGTGACAAAAGTAATTTGGTACACAATAATATTTTTTGGACACGATTTGTTAATGACTCAGCATCATCTATATTAAAGAGAAAATAATCACGTCATCCGATGTTTAATGTGAATAAAGTAAGCTTGACTTACTACAGTTCCACAACTACTGAAACAGACACGCTGTTTTCTCGCACCGGTCCCGGACTGTGTGTGTGTGTGTGTGTGTTTGTGTGTGTGTGTGTGTGTGTGTGTGTCGGTGGTGGTGAGGTAAAAGGGGAGCAGGCAGAGGACCAAAGCAATATGAGGCAAAGCAGGGGGAACTCGAGATGTTTAAAACTTTTTTTGTTGTTGCTCCGTTTGCATTTGTATTGTTTCACTACTTACACAATTATATATATACAATAGGTTAGGCGATTTCCGCCTAACCTATTGTCTTTTAATTATTCATAGTTGTTTTTTAAATACTGCATTATATTTATTTATTACACATAGTCAACCATTAAGAGTTTGGGGTCAGTATGTTTTGTTTTATTATCATTGAGATATTATAATTTTAATTAAAATTTTGAATACGTTTATTAATAATGAATAATGTTTTCCACTTTCAATTAAAATGTTGTTAAAGATTTAAAAGTTTGGTCCATTTATTATGTGTTTTTGTCATGCTTAGTAGCTGTTTATATGCTATGTCTATTCACCTTTTATTTATTTGTATTTATTTGTGGTTTTAATTTTTATTTTTTAAATTTTTCTAATTTGTTTATTTGTTTTATTTTTAATCAACTATAATAATCCTGCACTGAATTGAACAAAAGTAACAGCAAAGACATTTATAACATTACACAAGTTTTCTCTTTTAAATTAATTATGTCTTGTGCCACTAAAATAAATAAACTATGACCTGGGCCTATTGTCCTAACCAAGTGTGATGCAATAAAGCTACAAGCAATCATTTTTTAAATTTTTTTTTACTGTATTGTGCAGCATTATGCAGCATTTTTCTTTTAAAGTGGACCGGCAAATCAATTGTCACTGGAAACTTACCGTGTCACACCTGACTAAGACACGGTGTGATCTGGCTTTTGTTAATCTGACAGCAAAATCCCCCAATGCATTTCCATCATTCTACCCCTTGTTTCGTTTTC
The DNA here is from genome assembly GCF_963082965.1 of Carassius carassius. Taxonomy (NCBI): domain Eukaryota; kingdom Metazoa; phylum Chordata; class Actinopteri; order Cypriniformes; family Cyprinidae; genus Carassius; species Carassius carassius. The sequence continues at coordinate 40,347,683 of NC_081755.1, read as the reverse complement.
CTTGAAAATAGTGAAACTCACATGGGCACGATCCCTCAGGTGAGGCAGTGGACTCATGCAGAGCAGGTATCACATTTCATTTCCTTTTCAATTACTGGCGGAGTGGCAGTGGGCTGTGCCCTGGCGAGCGAGCGGAGGAAGGCCGACACCGGCTCTGATGGTGAGGTTTGGCTGCTCAATCACAGTCCGGTGGAGCAGAGGAGCAAAGGCTACACGCCAGATGAAACACAATAATGACTTCTCAAATGCTACGACTGCACAGAGTAAATGGAGAAAGAAAATCAGACAACTTGTTCTGTTATTTTTTTTCCATTTCCACGGAGAAAGAGAGATGCGAGTGAGAAGGGTGTAATAGGAAGTGAAGGACAGATGAGGAAAGGAGAAAGAGAACTGGTATGGAAATCTCGGACGGAACAAATTGAAGCATTGACACTGAAAGTGTATCTCTGACAGTTCACTCATTATAGCTGAGATGTGCCCTGTGAGTATTATAGCACTGTCAATCAGAACCACGCTACTCAGAAGAATAAAACATGTCATTAATAAAACATTTCATTATGTTTTATGTCTGTGCCTTTTTTTCAACATATAATACAAACCTATTATTTCATTAGAGAATGTGTTAAAGGGAATATGGTCTGGACACATTTTACTTCATAATGTGACATTGTTACATTTAATGAGAAAATCCCAAGACAATAATTATTTGGATTATAAAATGTGGGGTTACATGGAGCTAGAATAAATGTGAGATTGCTAAAATATCACCTAAATATTAAAGTTGTGATGTAACGGAACTATAATAGATCCTGTCTTTCATATTGTGAATTACATCTGGGTGAAAATGTTAAGTTTAGCTGAACTAAATGATTGGGTAAATCCAGCAAACCCAGTCAAGTTGACATTTTGGTTAAGGTAAAAAAAAAATTAAAAAAAAAAATTATACATGTACACACACACACACACACACACACACACACACACACACACACAAATAATTCTGATTAATTCACAATAAAGGAATACTTCATAAAAGACAATTTGCAGATGAGTTATGCTATTTGTAGATGAGTTTGTTACTTAAGCACATTTGGAGAAATTTAATTCTGAATCCTACTTTTTGTTTCATGCTGACTTTAATCATGGCGTATGTTACATAAGTGGAAAAGAAAACTTTTTTCCCCCCTTTTGTAAAACATGCACTGATAAATGGTTGACACTAAAACCAGAACAAAGCAAGTAAATAGTTGATAATACATGACAAATGTATCTCATAAGCTGGCTATCTTGACTGAGACTGTGCAGTTAATGCCATTCAGATATTCAACAGTGTTTTATGTTTGCTCTTAGGAATGTCTCATAGGAGTAAAATAACACATCAAATAAAAACCACTGAGTGGAATAATATCAGACTGAAGGAAGGTTCAGTGGCTCAGGTGCAATATTTCAGATGAGAGATTTTGTCTAAATGAATTCCAAACAATACACGCAAGAGATACAATAACAGTCCTAAGAATGAAATGAGATTCCATGTATTCCTCTAATCCAAATACAGACACACTGAGTTATTATAAATTCATCTCTTACAGTTTCACAAAGTTTTTGTGCAACATTGGCTTTATATATTATTATGAGTATTATGTGATGAAATTCATGCCATTCTAACAGTCCTACTAATTCTATTTTTCATTTAAATCATTAGGCCAATATTGCAAGAAATATATTGCATTGAAAATAAAAATGGTAATATTTTCTGTGGTCTCAAACTTTTGGCCCCTGCTGTGTGCTCTATATATGTGTTGGACAATTCCTAGCTCTGAGCTCTACTTGGGGATCACTGTATTTATAGTATTGAAGTAACTCTTTTATGAGAGCTAAGCGTTTTGGCACGTCAAAAATCTTTGGTTTGTTTACTAGAGGGGCATTACAAGCTTTTTGAAACTTACAAATGCTGTTTGTTTTATCTTTAGAAGCCAGCTGCTAAAGCAAGGCTGGATATGGGAATTGAAAACAAATGCAATTTGCAGATTTATTTTCTCCTCTGTCACACAATCCCTTTCAATGTCATTGTCATTTTGTGTGCTGCATGCCTGCTCACTACAGCTACGCTGTTTTTATAAACAACCCCAAAAAAATCCATTCTTCTCATGAGCTCATGCTATTGAAACCGGGTTATGTGCTTTGTCAAGTGCAAACCCTCAGAGAATTGTAATCAATATATATTTGCGAGTAGAAAAAACGAAAATCCAAACTGGTCTGAACTATATTTGTTAAAGGTGAAGTGTGGAATTTGAATGTGTAGAGGCAACAATTCAAAGATCATCTTCCATGAATATTATAAAAACTGTGGTGCTTTTAAAGGCTGTTTGTCTGAGTCAAGGTCAAGGTTTGGCTGGTTAGCCAGACACTGGTAGCTCCAAACAATAGCAGAAGGGTTTTAAACATTTATTTTGGACCCTACACAAAGATCCCCACCCCATTTGTTACTGTAGCTATATGTCCGACAAGCCATGCATCTCTCACACCAACATCATGTTCTCACACAGTGAAAATACATCGCGGAGCAAAGACGACCCTGACAACACACCAACAGACAAGACAGAGCAGGTTACTTTAGAACTAATGTCTGAGCTTTCAATTTTTGACATTTTCTAAGAAAGTCAAACAATAAATATCGTTTTGTGGCTCTTTAATGTGTCGTGACAGATAACTGTAGCACCTCAGTTCAAGTAGCACGTGAACTGATAATCTCTTCCTCTTTACTTGTTATAGCTTGAAATAAACATAAATAAACATCAGAAGGTATCTTGTTTCAACGGCAGAAAGATGTCAATACACAGCATTTTTTCTTTTCTGTTTGTTGGATAAAAATTGCGCTTTGATTGGTCAGATCGGCTGTCAGTCAAATTCCCTGCAAAGGGTCAACTGAAAGAAATTTCACAACTTATCCAATAGATAAGCTCAATAGGCAGCACTTGTGACATAATGTTGATTACTGTATTATGAAATAATTTTCAACCTATTCCACCTTTTCTACTTAAAAAAATCTGCTTTACAATTATTAGTTGCGAGTTGTAAAGGGGTCATATGATGCTTTTTTAAAGATCGTTATTTTGTGTATTTGGTGTAACAGAGTATGTTGACAAATACTGTACATTATTGTAGGTCCTCTATGCCCTGCCTCTCTCAAATGCATAATTTTCTACAAAGTCCCTTCTTCCGACAAGAGGAGTCTGCTCTGATTGGCCAACTGACCCAGCGCATTGTGATTGGCCGAACACAGCAAGCACTCATCGGAAATGTAACACACCTTTCAATAATCGCGTGCTTCATCTTTCAAAATAAATGTAAAGACAGTTAATAATGTCCTTAGTTTTACCATCAGTTCAAGTCTGAAAGAGGAACAAACATGACTGCTCTCTCTCTTTTAACATGCAACCATGATGTGCAAAACTCTGCATTTAAACATTTGATTGCAAATACTTTAATTACAAAACATACTTACAGTAGCTGATTTAGAAGTGCCAGATTGTCATAGCAAAGTCAGAATGACCTCCTCTCCTAGGTTCACGAAACGGTCATCCATAAAATTCAATGCTGTTCTGTTGTAATTAATAGTTTCGCCTTGAAACACACAGCATCTCCCTGACATGGGTGCTTCAACTGTGTTTACTGAAACCACACCTTCTTTCTTTCTGTGAACATTTTGGCGGCATAACGCATATATTTCCACATAGTGATGCAGTCCTATGGGGGCGTGTTAGAACGAGCCGTTTTAGGACTTAATTTTATAAAGAGTCTTAATTTTTATAAAGAATATCTCTTTGGATTTGAGACTTTAATCGTTGCAACTTCAGGGATCTTTTCTATTCTGAATCAGCTTGTAACAACCCAAAGAGAAAGAAAAAAATTAAATCACATCATATGACCCCCTTAATATACTCAGTTATTCATCAGTAAAGCCAAGACATACACAGCATGTGTAACATCACACACCAACCTTTTCTGTGTAAAGCTGTATCCCATTTTATATGCATTGCCATGAAAATGTAATAGCTAAAAGCCTGAAATGATGAAAATAACTTTACACCTTCAATAGTACACAACATTACTCAAAAGCATTAACATTAAATCATGATTATTTTATCACAAGCCTCATAAAATAAGTATATTTGATTATATTGAATGTGCACTGCAAAGCTAAGTGTACTTCAAATTTTAAACGTATCTAAATATATTTTAATATATACACTAATTGCCTTTAATAATTTAAACTATACATTTTCAATTATATGCAATTGACATTAAATAGTATATTCTTTTATTATTTCTGTAATACTTACTCCTTTTAAAAGTATGCTGAAGTGTACTTCTGCACACTGCTGGCAATTTAGCTTTATTCCTTTAAGGCCCCTAATTGTAGTTTAGACAGTCACATGACATGTGACGACTAAAATGCAAGCACTGGACAGATTTCTCCACCACAACCTACAACATGTATAGCACTAGTGATAGTGATGTCACATATGATGTAAAGAGACAATCTCTACAATCTCTTTACACATCTTTTCACTTTAAATACTCCTCTGTGGGATGCTGTTACATATAATGAAATCATATTATTAAACTGAGTCACTGTCTGGTTCCTTTTCACAAGAGAGAGTCACGCATAACGTGGTGTCCTTTTCTAGCGAGCAGCAAGTGATCAAGGGCTCACGTCACACTCCACATGGCCAAAGACAGAGATCAGCCAGGCCTGACAGAAGGTTGGGGGAGTGACGGCTGCATCGCTCCAGACTATGAGCTCATGGAGCGGCTCCAGGAAAAGTGGACCACAAACTAAAAAAAGTGTGGGATGTGTTTTTATGTATAGATGAGTTCCTTTTTGAGGGTATATATTTTATTATATAAAAAAACAACAACTACAACTAAAAAAAAACACTTTAGTATAGGGATCAATTCTCCCTAATAACTAGTTGCTTATAAGCATGCCTATTAATAACATGTTTATTAGTGCTTATAAAGCATATTCTACATCCCTAATCATACCCTATACATAAATTTAACACTTTACTACTGATTAATAAACAGCAAATTATTAGTTTATTGAGGCAAAAATTATAGTTAATGGTTTGTTAATAGTGATTATTGCACCTTAAAATAAAGTGTCCCAATAATAATAATAATAATAATAATAATATAAAAAAACAACTAATTTGAAAATAAATATTTGAAGAATGTGGTTTTTTTCTGTTTATTTTAAAATAAATAATTGGGGTAAATGAAAAATACACACACACACACACACACACACACACAACATTTGTTCTAACAAATAGCAAATTTAATCTAATTTTTAGCATTTTCTGTCATTAAAGAAAAATGTGTACAAGTGAAAATGTTTTGCGGCAGTTCATCCAACTATGACATGTGAAAACAGAATATTGGTTTTTATATTTAAAAAATATTTGTTTCCAATTATTCTTTATATTATATGCCAATTTATTAATTTTTTGCACTACATGCCTGCATTTCTATTAAAATGTATTACTATTAGGTTTATTACAAACTGTTATACATCTACTTTTTAACAATCACAGAATAGAATAAATTACTTTTTCCACACACTTGCACAAACTTTTTTCATCATCATCAGTCGAGCTGGGCTAGAGGTCGACGAGAGGTTTCTCTCCTTTCGGTTTCTTTTGCCTAGGCGCGGCAAAAAGACAGTTCCATTGTTTCCGGTTCTTTGCCAACTCGCTGATTTCCTTTTCGCTGAGAGTGATCTTGCTTTTGTCAGTGATGTGGCGTGATATTTGTTCGCGGTATGATGTTCGTGGTGCCCCGCGTCTGTTTGTTGGTTTGATCTGTGACTCATATAAGATGAAACGTTTGACCGGTTCGTCTTCTGCCATGCGAAGGCAGTGGCCTGTGAACTTAAGCTGGCGATCGCATATAGTTGTGCTTATTGGCACCTGTTGAACCGTCTCATATAAATGTTCATTTGTGATATGATCGTTCTTCTGGTCTATACCAAGCATGATGTGGTAACAGTTTGTTGCATATGCGTCGAGTCGTTTCACTAGATGTTTAGTGAGGATCCATGTTTCGCAGCCATATAGCAAGATGGAGATGCATGCGGCTTTGAAGAGTCGAATCTTGAAGTTGATCTTGGTCTTGGGTGCTTTTAGGATGGATTTGAGTTTGTGAAACGCTACCCAAGCTAAACCGATTCGAACATTGACGTCTTTGTTTGTTGATCCTACGTAGGCGCCTAGGTATTTGAAGTCATTTACGATGGCTACCTCTTGGTCATCTATTTTGAGTGCGGGAGCAGGAGTTGCATCTTTCTTAATGTTCAGGCGCATTTGTTTGGTTTTGTTGATATTTATCTCTAGGCCTACTTGGTGTGCTTGTATTTTGAGTGCTGTGACTTGTTTTTGTTGTTGCTCTGCGTTTCCTTCAAGTAGGGCGATGTCGTCGGCAAAAGCTTTTTTAAGGCAGAAAAGCTACACGAGGTTCGGAAGGTTAAATGTTGTACAGAATGATTAAAGGCTGTTACAGTTTTGCGACCACAGAACAGTGATTCAAAACTTATTTAAGATTTTGTTTTATCTGTCGGAAGACCTTTTCTCTAGACTGCACAGCTCTATTCTACTGCAGCCAGAATCCATAAATCCTACGGTGACTATTCATTCATGATATACAGCCGCCTCTAAAACAGCCTGGCCAAGAAACAAATTATTGACATGTTAAATTGAGCGTGATGTTTCATTGCTCTCCAATTGCTATTCTTCCTATGTCAGAGTGAGAGCTTTTTCAATGCGATGGTCTGATCAGGAGCTGCCAGCTGTGCTCTCTGAGACGCTCATGCAGAGTTTTGTCTCTCTAAACAAACTTTAGTAAAATCCCAGAGGAACGGCTGAACTATTTACGGCAGTCTTTAAAGATACAAACAGAAAAGAGCCACGATTCCCTTGACAGCCAATTGTGAATAAATAAGCTTTCTGTAGTTCGGACTAACATCAAACACAAATTAGTTAGATTTCTCAGGTGGCAGATGGTGCTTTCAAAACACTGTTAAAATTCCAGATTAACACCGCTCTAAAAATAAATGATCTATGACAAACTTTGTATAAGCTTATGCATGATCAAGGCCCCTCGTTGTGATGGTGATAACAGAGGAGTTAAAAAAGAAACAATATCTGAAGATGCAAATGACTAAGCTATTGTGGAGTTGTGAGAATGACATACAGTGGGGTCCAAAAAGTCGGAGATGTCTTTTTAAATTTGTTCCTGTAATACAACATTTGTCATTAGTAATTGTATTGTCAATATTATCCAAACAGTAACTTTGGCTTCCATGGAAGAACTATTTTACAAAAGTCGTTAATGTGACGGTGGGGTGAAGGAAGGACTGGAAACAATAGCGATTTAGACGATTTAATGAAAATAAATAAACAGGAAAAAGACTGATGCTGGGAAGACGACAATCCAAGATGGTGGTGAGGTGGTGAGGAATCCGGATGGTGACGGTGAGAAGGCAGCAGGAGAGGATGGCACAGGAACTGCGGGGAATAGAGCCGAAGGTAAGCATTTGTGGCTGAGTGGAAGTGCATAGAGTGGATGAGGTTCCGGGAAAACACAAACATCCAAAACGCAGACAACACTGAAGCCAAACAAACGGAGTAAGCGACATTAAACAACGATCTCACAAACACAAGACGTGAGACAAGCCAATATATAGGGAATGAGTAATGAGTGACAGCTGCTGCTGATGACAATTAACGGAGACGCCCACAAACTAATCAGTGCAGACGCGAAACACACAGACTTCACCACAAAGTGCAAATACCCAGAGATCACGGTTACCAACCGTGACAGCTAATAGGTTATAGCTAAAAGGAATAGTTCAACCAAAACTGAAAATTTGCTGAAAATATACCCACCATTAGGCCATGCATTTTTTTTTTTTAATCGGAACAGATCCTGAGAAATTTTGTATTGCATCACTTGCTCACCAATGGATCCTCTGCAGTGAATGGGTGCTGTCAGAATGAGAGTCCAAACATCTGATAAAAACATCATAATGATCCTCAAGTAATGTACACACGTGGTTAGAATTATATTATAGAAATATGATCAAAGAAGGGTGTGAAAATAAATCTGCATTGTTAATACTTTTTTTTAAACAATTATAAAAATCTCATTGGGAATAAGAATTTAAAATGGGGGGGGGGGGATATCATTATGAAATAAATGTTTTTCTTAAATACACGTCTGACACAATTATTGGTTCCCCTAGATGAAAACAAAATAGAGCTGACAAACCTAAAATCTGTTTTACTATCTGAAAGACATTTATCTTCTCCACAAAGAAAGAATCTCCTGAGATGCACAACAGAAAAATTGGTATAATTCACTATGTACTGAGCTTTGAACAATGGGGTGCATGTCTTGCACAAACCGTCATTCAGCTTTCCTTTATGAGGTTTCCTTTATACATTCAGTTGTCCTTTATACAACTTTAAGCATCAGGCTGTTGAAGAAGAAAAAAAGGTTTAGAATTTTTTTTTAAAGATGGCACTTTTCCATGGCTTTCTGTACGTTTTGAAAATCACTCTACTAAGTCAATAGGAGCTGGGAAATGAAATTAGGCCATTATGCACCTGGTTACCATGGCAATAACAAGACCAAGTGATCCCTTAGTGTCTCTCAAGTACTTTACAGATGGCCTCATTGACTCGTGCATTCTGATAATCCTCATTCCTGCAACAGTTCTGCTGTTTTCATGACATTTTATGAATTTGCCCAGAACACGAATATTCCAGAAGTCTGTTTTGTTTTTTTGTTGCATTACTGCTTCTTTTTCCTTTCATAGGTTACAATTTCTGCACCTTAGGTAGGTCTATTTGTCCTCTCAAAGACAAACAATGCAGATTGCTCGTTCATCTCCATCAGTATATAATTAGCTTACTCTGAGCTGAGGTCTTGTTTGCCGTACCAAATGCCCATAAGGACCAATATAATTTTGTAAATACAGACCATACCAAACAAGAGATTAATCCAGAATGAAACACAATAAACTTGATTTATATTATCTCATCTCTCTCAAAATATGTAAGCCTATCTGGGCTTTGAATTTTAATTTTGTTATCAACTGTGTAACTGGCAACTAAATTGACTTTTGACTATACATTTGATTTAGTGAGGTAGCAGAGCTTCGGTAAAGCTACCAAACTACATTATACATTTGCTCACAATTCCCAGAATTACTCACTAAATGCCAACAGACAAAGGTTTATGACAAATGGTCAAACACACAAGCCATTTTTAGGGAAAATAGAACTGGCTCTCTCTAAGCTGCATTACAGTGTGCAGGGAAAGAACAACTTTAGTGAATTTATTTAATCTAATCCACCATTAAGCTGAGGCTTTGATCATATCATATCATATCATATCATATCATATCATATTTAATACGCTATCATCTCTAAATACTTGGTTATACACACATGTACAATGTGACAAAAGTGTAAACTTTGAGCTGTATGAGTAACATACCATACTATATTAAGGCGGTGGTGATGCAATTTAAATCCAGTTGAATATATCTTATATATTTTGATCCAGTTTGATTCACAATTTCATTGTCCAAGTATGTAAAATGTTTAATTTTTTACATTCATGTTGTTAAAATGGAACCACCATCAAAACTTCAAACTCAGAACTAGCATGCAGATGATTAGTTGAAAATAAGTTCTCCAGGCACATGCTTTCACCTTACGATTAACACATGCTACACTGATTTTATATGCCAGCTTCCAAAATCTTGGAAGATTTTAAAATATCAACAACAATATATCAATAATCTGTGCAGGCCTAACGATGTGCCTGAGTTTACCTTTCCTTAACTGGTTCCTACTCCTACTCGAGTCCAACTTTACACTCCCATTGGAAGTCGATGCATCATGTATCTGCTCATTTGCATAAAGTTGATTCTGCTCATCTTTCATCTCCGTGGTGTCTGTCACTCATGTCGCTGGAATTCACCAGCTGTTCTTGAAAATAAATACTATCATGTGGCTTTGTGCCTGCCAAACACAGTGTGAACGCTCACTGAACATCACTACGAATTTAAAATATTATTGTGGTGAATTCGAATCACTGCACCCCCTCAAAGAAACCCCAAACAAAAAGTAACGGTAACCTACATATATTTTGTAAACAAATAGAAGTCTATGTTTCAGACATTTCAGCATAGATAAAGTGCGTTATTAATTAATACAAGATTTAACTTAATTAATTTTAACAAGATTTAACACTTTTTAAGAGTTAAATTTAACAACAGCTTTCCATCTCAGTTCACTTGCAAGTGGTCCAACGATTTGCTTCAGCTTTTGAAAGTGAATTTATTTAATTTTTATTACATTTTTAATAGTCGATTCCGATAAAAGACATTTAATAATTTGCATGCTGCGGCCTCATGATCCGCGGTATATGAGTTGCGCATACATGTCACGGTTGCGCATACATTTTATGTGCAACATGTTCTTTATGTGAGAATTACAGGACTTGATATTGATGGACACACAACCTGCGCTCTCTCTCTCCTTCACCCAATCCTTTTTCTACTTCCATGTGCCCATACTTGGGTCTCTCCCCTCCTCCTCTCTCATCATTACGCATTCGGTCTCTCTCAGCGCTCTGTTCAAGCGCAGCTCACTGCGCTCCAGATGCTCCACGCACGCGAGTGTTTAGGATAGGCAAAAATAATAGACAAAACATTGTATTGTTTTTTGCAATGCCACACTTGGAACGATAGAAATCTACATATATATTCAAACATTTGCATACTTCAAAGCCTGCATAAACCAACCGTGGCGCTCAAGTATCTTCAAACATGAGCATCATCTCGGATGGCAGTGATGTTCTTGATGGAGATATGCGTGCTGACACTTCATGACAAAAGATACCCAACTCTATTTTTCAGCTTCCGATCAGCAGTGACAAAGAAGAGGAGAGAAGAGCGCAGGATGAAAAGCACTGGCTTACTTCTGGGTTACTTTTTGATGAAAGTTCTTGTGTGCGACGCGGAAGGAGAACCTGGGAAAAACCTGGATGGTTTGGTGACGGCGTCGGGGTTCAACGACTCCAGAGACGGGGAGAACGGTCTCTCTGAGACCCCTCACACGGAGGACAGGTGTCGGGGCTATTATGATGTGATGGGTCAGTGGGATCCTCCGTTCGTGTGCCGCACTGGTAGCTACCTGTACTGTTGCGGGACCTGTGGCTTCAGGTTCTGCTGCGAGTTTAAAAACTCCAGATTAGATCAGACCACCTGCAAAAACTACGACACCCCGCCGTGGTCCATGACGGGCAGACCACCGCCGAAGATGATGGACCAACACGATTCGACTAAGGATAAAACCAATTTGATTGTGTATATCATATGCGGAGTAGTTGCTATCATGGCGCTGGTTGGGATATTCACCAAACTTGGCTTGGAGAAGGCGCATCGACCTCACAGAGAGAACATGTCGAGGTAAGTGACTTGTGTTTACAAGCTGAAGTTCAAACGATATTGTAAATGGTCTGCGTTATTGTTGTGGAGCTGATTTTATCCAATGGGAATGAAAGAAAGTGAGATAAAAAATAAAAATAAAAAATAATAAAAAAAATCTAATTTTTCCAAAACCAAATAGGCTGGGCTATCTATTTAATTTTACACCTCTATATGTATTTGTGTCTGTTTTTGCTGCATTTCCAATTGATGTTTGGACACTGTGCGTGACTTGGTTTTGACTACCAAGCTCTGAAACACTTCCTATTGCAGGGATGAATAAAGCTCACTGCTGTCCAACCACACTAGAATCACTGAGTGGCACTGAATGAATGGTGAATGGAAGCACACAGGGGTTTTTTGTCGAAAAGAAGAGTAAAGCCTTGTTTTGTTAAATGCCCCTTTTTATCGAGTGCAGATGGTGTCTGAATGGATAGGCTTGATTAGTAAATGAAGACAGTGATGGGTGATAGAACTTCAGAGAAAGTGAAGGCTGGCCCGAGAGAGGATTTATATTGACTGAGCAAAGTAGGATCATTGACCTTAATGCCTCAGTTAGAGCTCAGTGTTTTCATTGCAAATAAGAGGTTGTACAACACATAAGTGCCGGGCTCAAAAATAAGGATAACCTGTATAGTGAAAGTCAGTGGGGTCTAAAACAACATTTAATCCCACTTACTTTCATTGTATGAACAAAACACAATAATTTTCCAAATATCTTTTGTGTCTAACAGAAAGACATACAGGATTGTAAAAACATTAGAGTGAATCACCTAAACTATTTGTCAATACAGCCTTCCTGAGATATTTAGAGATATGCTGTTTACTGATTTTTAGGTCTACAGTGACCTAATTTGTATCTATTTTATTCTGGCCTAATAAGATTTGTTTGTTTTGTTTATTTACATTGATATCAATATGATTTGTTTGTTTTGTTTATTTACATTGCTATCAATATGAAATAGAACTGAGAATGCTTATGTCTTCTGAGCTATCGGCAAGATCTAGACTTGACAGTTTTCCTCTGGGATGTCATTCAGCGTAGCTCGAGGATTTCAAGGATTACACTGACACAACTCTTATCTATCACCATAACCTTGTGCTAATTTTTCCGAACTTCGACTGGCTTCATTTTCCTGTCTATCTATTTATCACTCAGGCAGTCGACAACAGTGACATGTACAGAAGTACGGGAAATGCTCCTTTAGTTTCATAGACAGGTTTTTATTTGAGGTTCAGGGTTTAGTAGGCCTTCTTAAGTGGTGTAATGTATAAAGTAATCTTCATTCAAATCAAGAAAAAAGGTTTTCTTTCTTTTAATAACTAATAACTAAATACGAGACATGTTTCCCCCCGAAGAATCAAGATAAAGTGCAGATAATCAGAGAGAGCTGAAAGCAGATGCACTACAAAATCTAGCGATTAGCATTCACGTCTAAACCATCTGTTGATCAGCAGTGTTTTAAACATTCATCAACATCTCCGTAAGTCTCTAATTATCTCCATGGTGAGGCACAGATTTTGTCTGTAAAAGCTTCTACTCCAAAGAAGCGAACACTCTCGTACATTCACTCATCTAAACATCAGTAGAGAGGTGTCCATGACATTAGTAGGATAATGGACACTGATCTGTCTAATGATGCTAATATTTCAAGGACATTCTGTTTGTGCACTGACCTTTCAATCTATTTAGACTAACCCGTACACGTAATCAAAACTCATATGGGCCATGAATCCCACCCACAACCCCCCATTTACACCCTTTTAATCAAGTGCCTTTTGAATATTGCACCATGCTGACTTGCACCATTTTCATGTTAGTTTAATGTATCTCTAAAAAAAGGTGAATTCTTAAATTTGAACAAATACCGATATACACAAGATATACACAGTTTAACCCTCAAGTTGTGTTTTAGTCTTTTTGAACAAGAGAGGATTTTTATATATTTATTTATTTTCTGAAAATGCTAGTTGAATGAATGGCCTACATAATTTGCTTATACATTTTTTTTTTAATTATGCTATATTATGACCAAAGCTTGGTTTAAATCTTTTTTATCAACTTGTTTTCTTTCAAATAGCACCGTTTTTGTATAACTTTTTAAAAACGGTTGATGATACACCTCATTGATCTGAGCTTACGCTTCTTAGACTTTGAGTGAACATTTCCAAAATTATCCACAAATGAAGTGAAGCATAATTTGGGGATAATTTAGGCCATTTTCACTCACAAACTAAGGTACATAAACTCAGATCAATGTGACCTATTAGTTCTAATAAAACAGACTGAATCTAAGATTTGGTCATGGTTGGTTTTTTTGACCAGGAACTGGAAATCATGCACAGCACAGGGTTTTCAAAATTTACAGATTTTATTTAATAAGAAATCAGACAAATATTCATGACTCATCTTCGTCTAAATGTTAATCCTGTTAAGTTAAATGCTCTCTAGAACAAGAATGTCCCTCAATATTAATAATAATAATAATAATAAATGTAGCTGCAATCAGCAATTACGGGGCAGAGCACTCCAACGGCAAATTTAGGAGCTAAGCATGGCATGGAGCATCACACGAAGTGCGACAATAAGCAATTAAACCAATTTTAGGATGATTGTAATTGAAATGGCTGAAAATCATAAATACAACCACTAGTAATAAGATTAAGTGGCCTATCACTTTTGAACAACAGGTGGCGCTGTAATCAAACATTTTGGTGTGTTGTGTATGAGATGACAATAACACACAAAAAGTTTGGTGTCAATATGCTAAAGCATTGCAGAGATACAGCCTCAAGTGTCATTTTGGCATGATGCCTTAATTTCGTCGCGGTGGTATGCAAAAACGGTTTTTTGTATCGATACAAAATCCATAACATTTTGTCAGCACAGTCTAAAGATCATCTGATTCAATTTTGGTGAAAATTGGACTAACAGTTCATGAGGAGTTCGAAAAAGTAGGTTTACAACATAAATCAAAATGGTGGACAGGAAGTTTGGCTTACTCTGGCATATTTGGTATTTATGTTGTTGGCATAAGCCAGGGAATATTTTGAGACCAGTTTCATTGCAATGGGCTAATGCATTAAAAAGTTATTAGCATTTTTATTAGTGTCATTTTTCATGGTTAATGAATGGTTTATTACTCTTGACCAATAGGTGGCGCTGTTACCAAATTTATGTGGCATGGTCAGTGAGAGGTGCGGATGACACATACAAAGTTTGGTGCAAATATGTCAAAGCTTTGGAGAGATACAGCCTCAAATGCATTTTGGCACCCTTCCAGCAAATTTGTTGATGCGCTAAATGAGAACCGTTTCATATATCAACACGAAATCCATAACTTTTTGCCAGCATGGTCTGAAGATGATCCACGTCAAATTTGGTGAAAATAGGACTAACGGTCTAGGAGGATTTTGAAAAAGTAGGTTTTCAACATTAATCAAAATGGCGGACAGGAACTATGGCCAATTTTCACAAAATTGGTATCGATGTTTTCGGCATGGCCCACAGAATATAGGGAGATGATTTTAATTTCAAAAGTCTAATTTATTCAAAAGTTATTAGCATTTTTGTGATATTTCATTATAACTCTTGACCATAAGCTGGCGCTGACACCAAACTTTTTGAGTATGTTCAGGGCATGGACCTGAATATTTTTGTAATTATTTTCATAACGATACGATGCTGCGTTAAAAAAAATACAGCATTTTAAAACATAATTCAAAATGGCCGACGCCTAAAATGGCCGACACGGGAAAATTGGATATCATTCGACTCGACATAACGCACTGAATCTAAAGAGACCAGTTGTGTGATTTTTGGCCAAACCATTCAGAAGATATAAGCCAAAATATGTATTTTTCATATCTCCTGACCACTAGGTGGCACTGCGTCGAAACACTGCAGGTTGTCTCAGGTCATGGTCATTGAAACACACACCAAGTTTGGTCTCAATTTACCAAACCGTTGTCGAGATATAGCCTCACATACATTCTTGCGTGCTTTTCGTCAAATTTGTTCACGTGTCATTCGAGAACAGTTGGACGAATCAACTTGAATTCCATAACTTTTTGCCAGCATGGTCTAAAGATGATCTGAGCCAATTGTTGTGAAAAATCAGACTAACCGTCTAGGACGAGTTCAAAAAAATAGGTTTTTCGAAAAATTGAAAATAGAAAAAAACTAAACCTGACGATTTTTGAATTTTGGGGTTCATCCGACTTGGCATGAGCCAAGGATTCAGAGGAAAAATTTTCATTTTCTGGCTTACGGTTCAAAAGTTATTAGCATAAAAATATTGAAAGTTTGGACAAGTGGTGGCGCTAGAGAGTTGGAGTTAGAGACTTAAAATTTGCTATAGTTAATGTTGAGACTGTCCTCAATCTTTGTGCCAAATTATACAACTTTCCCGCAATCGGTTCTATGGGCTGCCATAGACTTGCGGCGGAAGAGGAAGAATAATAAAAAGAATCCTAACGGATACAATAGGTGCCCACGCACCTTCGGTGCTTGGCCCCTAATAATAATTTCCTGTTTCAATACAAAATATGTCAACAAGGGAAAGAAAACTATTCATCAAGATGTTTTATCAGACTTTGATTTTGGTCTGATATAACACATCGTTTTAATGTCTCTTTGTCAACATTTATCTATAATCTACTGAACAAACTTTAAGGCCATTTTGATGAGGAAATGTCAGTGATGAGCAGTATAAATATGCATCGAATTGCTTTACATGAATTGACAGTTTTTGGTAAGATGAGTAAATAAAGCCTTTCTCTACAGAGCGCTGGCCCAGGTGATGCGCCAGACAGCTCCAGGAGAAGATGTGGAGAGAGAGGAGAGCTTGGTGGTGCACGGACAACACTACGAGAACATGCAGGCCAGAGCAACAGGAAACAACCTGCGTAAGTAAATCTGTTCCTTACCATCAGAGCTCACGCACAACGGGTCGAATCCATGTCACTCAAAGCTCACTTTAGCTCGTTCTGGAAAACACTCTCCGCTGTGACAATCCAGTAGTAGCAGATGCATCTTCTTCACCCCAGAGCAGCAGCTGTGAGTCCTATGGCTATTCATCAGTAAATAAATTTGCCTGCTTGATTTGACTCCTACTGAGAACAGGGGAAGTAGTTACACAGAAGCCCATTTTTGGCGTGTCCGGTGGGCTGCAGTAGCACTTGCGTCTATAGTGATCATTTAACATGCTGAGATAGTAATTACCACAGGCTAAGTGGCTGACTAACACACACAGCAAGCACACAAACACACACTCTCTCTCACACACAACTCTATCTCTCTCGCTTCTCTCTTTTCACATCACTCATGCTGTTATTTCATGCAAATAATACAAATGTGCTGGAAAATATGAGAACTGTCGAATTATCAATTTAAGAATTTTATTAAAATGGATAGTTCTGATACTGGGTGCAGATTGGTCAGTTCAATATAATATGAAACATAAAACTGTTGTAAAATAATAACTCAGGAATGTAATTAAATAGATAGTTCTGGTCCTGGATGTTGATTGGATAATAAGATATATCATAAAAAGATAGTTTTGGTTGTAAATGCAGTCTATACAGATTATTATAACGGCTAGTCTTGGATGCTGATTGGTCAATACATTGTATTATCAAAGGGATAGTTCTTGTCTTGGATGCTGATTGATCAATATGAATATAAAACAGATGATTCTTGTCCTGGATGCTGACTTGTCAATCCAATATATCATACAATGCGTAGTTCTAGACTTGGATGCTGATTGGTCAGTACATTATATTTTAAAACATATAGTTGTTCTAAAATGATCACTGAGGAATATAATACAATAGATAGTTCAGGTGCTGGATGCTGATTGGTTAATAGAATATATCATAAAACAGTTTTGGTCCTAAATGTTCGGTCAATGATTGGTCAACACAGTGTGTTGTAAAATGTATAGTTCTTGTCCTGGATGCCGACTGATCAATATGAAATATTATAAAACAAATAATTATTGTCCTGGATGCTGACTGGTCAATCCAATGTATTATAAATGCATAGTTCTAGTCCTGGATGCTTACTGGTCAATAATAAATATTTTAAAACAGACGTTATGTTTCTGGATTCTGATTGGTTAATATTGAATACATAAAAACGTGGATAGTTATGTTTCTGGATGCTGATTGCTCAGTATGGAATATTATAAAAAAAGGGTAGTTCTGGTTTTGGATGCTGACTGGACATTAAATATTATAAAACAGATAGTTGGGGTCCTGTATGCTGATTTGTCAATACAATATATATTAAAATATATATTTCTGGTCCTGGCTTCTGACTGGTCAATACAAATAACAATTCATGATATATTAACAGTTATGATATGAAACAGCTGTTCGCCAAATTACATTGTTGATCGTACATAATGTTTTAATGAAAATGTGTGTTCTTTATATTTTTAATATATAGAAACCATTTTTATTAAAATCACATGGCCCTCGAGGCCATACAGTATCTTATTGCTTAAATATAACTTCCTTTAATGTAGCCAAGGCAAAAATGATTAAACATTGCATTGCAAGTCATTGTGAATATGCCATTTGCCAAAAGACATCTGGCATGAAACACAATCACAGTAAGGCTTCCTCCATAAATAATGATTAAAATGAAATATTACAAGCTAGGAAGTCTAATTCAATAAAGTTCAGCCCACAGACAGCACTGATTTACTAACATTGTCTTGTGGCATGTCACAGTGTTGCCATGGTGCTGACGGTTTCCCGATCTGTTTCCCAGTTGTTTAGATCAATACGCCTGGTGTCGAGTCAAACAGTTACGCTTCATTTCATGGCCTCCTAATGAAAGTCAGAAAAGCAGTTGTAGCAGATGTCGTATGCTCTTTTTATAGCCTGTGTGTTTCATGCAAACCCTCTGAAGTGCATGGTAAGGCATGTTTATGTTACTAAATTGCTGCAAAAAGTCTGCTGGCTTTTATTGTACCACATTATAATTCAGTGGCCTGACAGCTGTCACTTTAAAAGTGAAGCTGTTACAAAAAAATGAAAATTGGCTGAAAGTGTATTCACCCTAAGGCCTTCTTTGATGAATATGAGCTTGTTTTGGACTCTCATTCACCCATTCAATAGAGAATCAATTGCTGAGAAAATCTGTTTTTTGAAGAAACAAACTTTTTTACATCTTAGATGGCCTTAGAGTGAGTTGTCATTTTCGGGTGAAGTATTCCTTTAAATGTGGACAGGGAGAGTAATTTCTGAATTTAGGTGGAAGTGAAAAGCTCTTTGTTGATATTCGGCTGTTATCACAATACAAGATGCCAGCTTGACTTTTTCCACTGATCTCTGCTCATTCTCTATAAAGAAAACAAATCGAGCACTTAGAGATAGCTGTCTGCTCTGAGCCAGAGAGTGAAATCTGTGGTGTACACCCGTGTTTTTCCTGCAACAGCACTTGAAGAGGCAATGGGGAATGTATGTTAACAGGCTGGCTGAGTGATTGTGCTTGCTGCTGAAAGTGCAACGGAGCAGAGCGGAACGACATGCAGGTGTTTCTCCTCTAAAGAGATGTCTGTGGTACCAACACGGGAAAAATAACATTATGAGAGAAGGGCCGTCTGCAGGGAACTCAGACATCTCGCTGTACAAAACTGGGAAAGCAGTCCAATCCTCCGGCCTGCTCTTATCCAAGGCTCTGCGGCCACAAACCCATTAAAAGTGTTTATTCAAGAAGTACTTACTGGTGACACACTGGGACCAGAGTCTGGCTTGGCCTTGTTGTGTTAAACAAGGTTACACATATGAAACAAAGCAGAGCAAAGTTGAGAGCCATGTCATTCATGAAAGGTGAGAAGAGTGAAGTAGAAATTAGTGACAGAGCTGTTGCGCTGAACCATACGATGTGTTGTGGTGCCTATGTGGGTGACAAGTTTAGCCAAGCTCTGGCCATTAAAATACACCAATATACAAAAGTTTGGGTTCAAAATGATTTAGTTTGTTTGTTTGTTTTCTATGCTCACCAAAGCTGGATTTTTCTGATCAAGTAAAAATCTATCAGTCTATCAAATAAATTGAAAGGCAGTACCTACCGTTCCATGAATGGTCTATCTCCTCATCCTCAGACTGTATTTTAGAAAAAAAAAAAATCCTGTCACTTTCAACTTTTTTAAATTATGAGGCAAAAGCTCAAAAATACCTAACTTCTACAACACACAGACTTGAAATTTGTATTCTCAAAATTGAGTCATCTAGTGGCTGGACAAACAGAGAGTTAGCATGAGTAAATCAGTCACTGGAATGCAATTCATAGTCCCAGTCCAGCAATCCTGGTTAACCAAGCACAAGAAACTTGGTTTGGCTTGACTGCTTTATGTATTTACTGCCCAACCACTACAATTTCCATTCCCATATCTAACTTGAACAATAATTCTGTGATGCCCACAGTTCTACTGTAAAGATCTGGTCCAAACATTTACCAGCACAAGCTGAGAGGCTGTTTTTATTTAAAAAGGTGACAGCAATGATATATAATTAATTCACCCCCAGAGCCAGTGTTTGTACAACACAGTTTTACTCATGAGAATCTGCTTAAACTCAGAATCCGCTGGGCAAAGAGAATAGCAGTGACTCATTACTATGCCAGTTAACCTAACCAACTCTCAGTCTTCTGTTTACACATCAGTACAGCTTAGAGCAGTTTTTAGCGAGCTTATAGGACTAAATAACTGTTAGAGGTAAAAGCGGCACAAAGATGAATTGAAATGCAGTACTGTGTGGAGTTCACAAGACTGCAGCTAAATTTAGTCATTGCTGATGAATCCAGATTATAATAATGCTATGCCTTCTCTGTGCATACAGTAGAGAAACACTACAAAATACATTTTACCAGGAGTGAATATTCCTGTCAAAAGTCCTTGAGTTCGGCTGTGGTTTAGTTACGTACATAGACAGCTGTACCTGGTTTGCTGGACTGCTTGTTTCCATGGAGATGGTGCAAGATTTTGATGACCATTGTTTTTCTTCTTCTTGAAAAATACAGCTGAACTGAAAAAACTGCATATTAAACCATCATAATGGGATCAGATGGGTGTTGTGCCAGATGCATAACTGTTGCTAGATTATTGGCCGTATAGCAATGGGAATGGGAAATAATGGCCTGCTCGTAAATTCGTCCACACAACAGTCTCAATATGAATGGTACTTGTCAAGTAGTTTCATCATATCACAAATTTTTCCTAAATGTTTACCAAAAATGTGTCACTAGGAGGGAAGTGAGGAAATTGTGGTTTTTGGATACTAAAAGTCTGAGACTAGGGATGGATAATATATCTATACCATGTTGCTTATCTGGTATTATTTATTTTAAGTTATTGATTGATATTGGACAATTAATATGCTAATTTCCCTATTTTTTACATAAAAATTTTACATTTAAAATTATTTAACGCTCACTAAGGTTTTTATTGTTTATTTTGGGTGCTGGAGTGGATAAACAGCATGTTGTGGGATTCTGATCAATTTATTTTTTGAGTGCTGACGTAAATCATTTACAGGTGAAATTTTGTGCTAATTTTGTGCCAGTGTCTCTAAATCACAGTACCACGGTCAAAGTTAATATCAAATGTTCATACTGTGTATTATAATGTTGGAATAGCTAAAGCTTTTAAAATAATTGTTTATCATCAGAGCATGAAAATAATTATCATCTTATATTTTATTATCAGTGCTTCCCTTTCTTAGATTTCTCACATTAAAAATCTGGCATTTGAAAATGTATTTATACCTGGGAATAAACAGAAGCTTTTGGGAATTTGATAAATTTTTCTTTCTTTCATTCATTCATTCATTAATTAATTCATTCATTCATTCATTCATTCATTCATTCATTCATTCAGTTAATTAAAAAAAAATATTTCCCAGTTGTTTGGACTGTTTATCAAAATACCATGGTCCCACTTCTCACACCTTCACAATAATAATATTTTGTAATGCAGTGAAGTGAACATGGTTGAGAAATAAGTGGCTACTCTTCGACTACTTAGCAGTTTATTTATTGTCATCTCTCGTAATGGTGCTAAACGCTGACTAAAATATGTTAGGGCAGGGTGTGAGAGTGCAGCTGAAAGTACTGTTATTGATTTTAATACATTTAGGCAGGGACCGGTATAGAGCCTGGGACAGTCAGATCAATTATCGCATCTTAAACAGAGTTCCCTCTTCCCTCTAATGCCCTCCTCCCCCCTAAAATAATTATCAGTTAATTTCCTGCCAATTCGACGTGCTGACAGGTAGGTGGTTATGTAAATCAAATGCATCCGAGGAAGGCTGGGATGACTGGCAAGCAATGGTGTGGACTTCTCAGATCGCATAGGCTCCAAGTTAACACATTATAATTAGAAAATAAAACTGCACACCATCAAAAACAAGCAAAACATATAAATAATCCCAGATTGGAGCAGTGCCATAAATTGCGTGTCTGGCTCGTCAGAGGGTGCATGGAGCTCACACTGCTAAAGCAACTGTTGAAAAGATGAGAGCTGAGAAAGGCTGCTTTTTATCAGGCCCAAATTGGCTCTTTGAGAGCTGTGTCACAATAGGGAGTGGATTGCTTCAGACCTTCATACATCCCACCATCAGTCAAACACTCTTAGATTGAGCTGAAAACGGCCATAGATGATTGCAGAGGAGCAGTTGCCCACTTCATGTTAAAGGGGTCACATAATGAGGAATCCAGTTTGATCTTTTAAATGAGCTGTATGCAATTGTTTGACTGTGTTATAGCATAAAATACCATATTAAGTTTGCAGATATTTCGGAATCATGCTAAGTTAATACTTTATTGTCCAAAAAACAACAAGTTTTTTTAAATTTGCATTCTGTGTTGGAACGTCTTTTGTTTTGATCTATGAGATTCAACCCATTGCAGTTTATCCAATAATATTTCAAATCCTTGGGTTGCCAATAAGCAAAAAACACAGAATATTGTTGCCTTGGAAGCCAGCAAATGAACTGGGACAAAGATTCAAAGACAAGAACTCATCAATTTACAGTGAGCCGGTTTACATGCACACAAGTTAGCTGATAACTCATAAATATCAGCTTATTAAAATAACCAGTGTTCAACGTTTAAATTCACATTAGTAATATGACAACGCAAGTAAGCTGTGTTTACATGAGTTCTTTAATAAATTAGGTTATTTCCCTTTAGTGACATCAAAATATAATCATTTGTGTATCTGACTTGGAGTATTCCATACATTTGTCAGTTGTGATGTTAAATCAAGCTTGCAACATGTCAACTTGCAACATGTTGGGAAGCTTACAGCTTGTATATTATCCTCTCATGCAGTTATAGACGCAGCATTGTGACTGAATCACTTCTACTTCTGCTGCGCGAGATGAGAAAACATTTTTATCATTTACTAAGTCATGAAAAAGTCTGTTTTTGTGATATATTTTCTTGACAGCAAGATTGATCAGTCTAGATGTGCTTAAATCTGCGCTAACGCTGTGTTCTTGTCAGGTATCACACATGCACACTTCAATAATAAGCCAACAGAAAGCGGGTTATTGCGTTAACATGCCATGCAAAATTGGAGTAAGAGGCAAAAAACTACCTGTTGCGACCGGTTTATGCTTATGCTGTTTATGACCTTACTCTGATAAAAGACAACGTGTTACAGTACGTTTACATGACCAAGTGCGTTTTCGGCTTATTAAGCATAATTGGCTTTAAGAACGTGCAAACATGCATGTAAAACAGACGTTCCAACACAGAAAGCAAATTTCAAAGAAAAACTCGTTGTTTTTTGGAGAATAAAGTATGAACTTGAGCATGAGCATGATTCCGAAATATCTGCAAACCTATTATGGTATTTTATGATAAAAAAGGGAAACTTTTGGGAAGAAGCTGGTATTGAGATATTACAAAAGTTAAAAAACTATATTTGACCCATCAACAAAGCTACATCCCGGGCAGCAAGCTGTAACTTATGATTCCACATCATGCAAAGAAGCGTTTCTTAAAGGCATGCCAGCAAAAAACTTCCTGTTTTAAAGTTAAAAGGGAGGGTGATCATGAAAAGCTAAATTCTACAAAACATAATTACTATACATTGTGAGTGTACTTCAGATGAAAATATGTTATGATATAACATTTTTAAGACACATTAATCTCAGCAAAATCTGAATGAAAATTAAATATTTTTATGAGAATAGTTTGTACTTTTTTACAGAGAATTTATAGTAGCCTATAGTCACATATTGAACAGCTCAGTAGTTGTAAGCATAATCTCTAGCAGTGTTTTTGAAATGTGAATTGTTGGTTTGTACATGCTCTTTAGTTTCCAGGACTTGTCCAAATGTATTCTGGTAGCATAATGGCACCCTACGAGAGCTGGTATTGTTATGCAAGTGCAGAGCCATCATAAAAAGCATGGAAATCATTCTTCACTTTGTTTTTGAACAGCACAGTTAGAATGACAGAAGGACATTCAAAGTCTAAATCAATGCAGACTTTGTCTGTAAACAAGACAGCGTCATCAGAAAAAATAGCATCTTAAGAAATGGCATTTCAAAGAGCCCAATTTCACAATGATTACACTGACTCTAAACAATTAAAGTAACGTGATGTTAAATAAAGCACTACAAATAAGAGCTCTTTGTCCATTACAGTCTGGCTGTGCTTTTATTCCAGCATTTCTCCAGGTGCAAAGGAGTCAACATGCCTTCCCCCTGGCGTGCAGGACGACTGACAGGTGATTGTGTGGCACATGAGTGCTACTTCCTGTTCCAATCATTTGTCCATGGCACAAGCCTCCCACTGCAACAGGAGCACTTATGGTAGTGTGGCCTCTTTTTACCGCAGGTGGTCAAGCGGGGGAGAAGTATTTCCTCTCAGCTTAAAAACTATGTCATTGAGTGGCTGTCAGACCACTTCCTCTCAGTCAAAATGTAAACCCAATGGTGATGTACACTCCTGAAGTGGGTCAGTCCAATCTGGATTTTATGGCACTGCTGTAAGAAATGGGTCCACTTCATTTCTTTTTTTTATTGGTCTACATTCTTCAGTGGCAGAATTTAGTCTGGAGGGCATTTAATCTTTCAGAGTTTCTGGACCGGGTGTTTGAAGCATTTACTGAGAGAGAGAGAGAAAAAAATCAGGTTATTACTATGTTTAGCATTTAGGGAGTGAGGCTTTTCAGATCAGATAAACTGAGGAGTTTATTAATGTTTGCTGATTTTGAACTTTTTTCAATCTATCTTTTTCAGGTTGAATGTGGTTAGTGTTTTTTTTTTCCAACACTGAACCATTTTACTCCTTTATGAAATAAACAGAAAAACACAACCATTAGGAATTGTGTTGATATTAGCTGCAGATGCTATCTGCATTCTTTTTTCATTGCTTCACTAAATGTTTACCTAGCAGTCTACCTCGCAGACTGGCTTGAGATAGTGAATCTGCATGATCAACTTGAGCGAAATCTGTTTGGGGAAATGTTTCGGCCCATGACAATATGTAGAACAACAGTGAATGTGATATAGTTCACCCAACCCCCTTCCCAAAATAAGGTATCAATTTTTTTTTCTCCCTGATACTATCCAAGATAAAGAGGAGTTAGTTTCTTCACCAGAACAGATTTGGAGAAATTTAGCATTAGATCACTTGTTCATCAATGCATCCTCTGCAGTAAATGGGTGCCGACAGATGATCAAACATCTGATAAAAAAAATAATTATAATCCACAAGTAATCAAGACTACTCCAGTCCATCAATTAACATCTTATTAAGTGAACATCTGCATGTTTGTAAGAAACAAATTTATTATTAAGACATTTTTAAATTCAAACCTTGACTTTTTCACCTTTGGAAGACTCATTATGGATTATTTGTTTCAAAAATGCATATTTTTGCTTCACCGTATGTAAATTGATGAACAGGAGTTGACTGGATTACTTGTGGATTATTGCAATGTTTTTATAAACTGTTCAGTCTCTTATTCTGACGGCACCCATTCACTGCAGAGTATTCATTGGTGAGCAATGATGTAATGCAGAATTAATCCAAATCTGTTTCGATAAGGAAACAAACTCATCTGCATCTTGAATGGCCTGGGGTGAGTACATTTTCCGCAAATTTTCATTTTTGGGTCAACTTTTTCTTTAAGCCAGATGGAGATTTATAAACCAGCCTTTAAAGCATAAATGTTTGCACTGAAATAACATGCACAAAAATGCCTTTTAATAGCCTTCCCTGCAAACAAAACACTGGATTTAAAAATATATTATGCATTTTTCCTCATTAATAATAATAATAATTATAATAATAATAATACATGATTTAACTGTGAGTTCAAACAACATTTTTAGTGAAACATGTCAGTTATTTGTCCCCAAAAGCATTTGAACCCTCAATTCACACTTGAATATCCAATGCAATTTGATGCAAAATATCAAAACAAGTAGCATCTGTAAACAATCTACAAGGCAGTTGTTTCAGTATTTTCAGGGTATTTTGATTGCTCTATCAGTTTCATGTAGCATACATTTGTATTCCCATGTTATGGCCTCTGGTCACTGTGGCATGGCTCATTGAAAATCAAATAACATGTTTCTGCTGTTACACATTTTTCCAATACTGGTCTGTCTGTCTCTCAAGGCTGCATCGGTACAATGTGAAGCCATTTGCTGCGGAGGAGCAAAAAGTAATACTATATATGGGTATATTTTGAAGGTGGGTAATGCTGAGCCGATCTCTTTCCATTAATATTTATTGAATTTAAGGACAGGTATTGAATATTTATGGATAATAACCACGAGGCGGTACCATACTAATGATACAGTACAGGCAGAATCTAACAGAAACTGAATTTGAAAATCACATTTGTTTGTACAATTATTAAGGAAATACTCAGTTTACAATAATTGTGCCCTGAGACTTCAACGTGTCAACTCCTCTTCTAAGCCACATCAGAAAGATATGTTTATTTCCACGAGGCCTCTGCAATAGACACACTGTTCTGCTGGAATTCATCAAAATGTTGAAGAGGGCCATGAAAAAAGGCAAGAGACAGGCTGAAAGTTCAAGGCATGCCAGAAGATGAAACATGTATGTCTACTAGGCAAGATTACCAAAGAGTTGCAGAAGATATGCTCACAGTCTTATAGAGATTCACCGAATACTCTATTATTTACCCTGTTTACTGGCACATCTTTCTCTGAACAGAGCACAGCTCTGGCGGTGAAAACCAGGGAAATAAACACAACTTGGGGCTTGTAAGGCTAGAGTTTGAGGTCTCGTCATCTTGTCAGGCACAAAGCAGGGAAGCTTTCTTCGCTTAGTCAGTGAGAGAGTACACTAAAGCTTTAGGAAACAGTGTCATCTAAAGTTTTTCTTAGTTATATGTAAAACAAAATTAGACATGTGGTCCTTGTTTATTATATGAAATGTCTGCTGATGTGCACTATTAAAAATAAAAGCGTTGCAACAACACCATAGAAGGAGCATTTTTGGTTCCCAAAGAAGCTTTCAGTGAACAGTTCTTAAAAGAAAAATTTTTTACTTAGTGTAAAAGACTTTTTTTTCACTATAAAGAACCATTTGTATCCTCCTTATACGTGGAAGTAGATATGACGACGTATTTCCTTATAATGTGTTAAACTTCCGTTTCGCTAGCCAGTAGGTCAGGAGCTTAGGAGCGATATGGTGGGTGCACACACAGAACACTATTAAACACCATGATGGTAAATATTTACCACATCCGCGGTGTACTGTATGATACTGTGGGAGGATGAAATGAAGAAGTGGCCTGCAATAACTTTTTAAATATTTCGTTTTGTCGCTTGAAGTATAACGGGTCTTCAACGCGTATTATAAAAGCACTGAGGCATTTATCCGTAATGTTACCTGCACAGTGGAAAAGTCGCCTGAGAGCTGGTACATAGAAAGCGAATTCATGTTTTTAAAAGCAGATGTGAGTCCCTGTAGTTGTGTGATTGCATTGAGGATTTAGGTAAATGGTAAATGACTAATGTCTCCTTTTCCTCTTAAAATTGGAAGTATAGAATTTAACAGTGTACAATAAAGAGCTAGTGTCATTCTTGAGAATGGCAAGGGCTAAGGGATCTTCACTGTTGAACTGTATTGCCTTGTGTAACATTATTTTATTCCCTGAGGCATAAGTGTGGTCTGTCAATGCCTGGACTTCAGGCATCACTGTACTGAAGGGTGCCCGGTCTCATGTTCACTTGGCTCATCATCTGCAAAACACAACACTGATGTCACAGTGTCTGGGTCGTGTTCCCTGGGTTTCCACTAGGTGTCCTCCTTTCTCACGGTGTCTGTCACCTTATCACTTCCTGTTTCCCTTATTTGGTCACCTTCCTCCTGTTGAGTATTGATTGTTCCCCACCTGTCTCCTGTTCCTTCATTATCCTTCTGTGTATTTATACCCGGTCTGTCTGAGTCTGTGTTACGGAGTCCTTGTTTAAATGTCCTATAGTTATTCATGTCCGTCGCGCCTTGCCTTGCCTTGCCTTGCCTTGCCTTGCCTTGCCTTGCCTTGCCTTGCCTTGCCTTGCCTTGCCTTGCCTTACCTTACCTTACCTTGTCTTCGTGTCTTGTTTATGTTATGTTTGGATTTACCCGTTTTGACCCTGCCTGGACTGTTTACCCCTTTGGATTACCCTTTGAATAAATAACTTACCTGCAATTGGTTCCCTCTCCTGTGTTATCTGTAACACCCAACGTGACAGAAGGACTCCGTCACACAGGGAACCAGCGGTATGTCGTTTTTCCGTTCCCCAGCCAAGATGGCGGAGCGGCGAACCAAGTACCTTCGGTTGATCGCCCTCCGCCAAGAGGGCTATGAAGTGGGGGCCCTGGCTCAGGTGTTCTGGTCCCTGGCCGAGGGCATGGGCTACAACGATGCGGCCCTCAAGGACTTTTTTAATGGCGGGCTGGATGATCCAGTGTCTCAGGAGGAGATGGCCCAGTTAGAGACACTGGAATTCTGGGAATTTGTGCACTACCTGCAGCATCGGCTTCGGTGGGATGACCCAGCCGCTTCTGTCTCTTCCGGTGGGGTGGTCGTCAGCCCAGCACCACTGCCCAGGATGGCAACCAGCCAAGCGCCACAACCCAAGATGGCCGCCAGTCCAGCACCACTGCCCAGAATGGCTACCAGCCAAGCGCCACAGCACAAGATGGCCGCTAACCCAGCGCCAATGCCCAAATTGACCACCGTTCCAGCGCCACAGCCCAAGATGGCCGCCAGCCCAGCGCCAATGCCCAAATTGGCCACCGGTTCAGCTCCACAACCCAAGATGGCCGTCAGCCTAGCGCCACAGCACAAGATGGTCGCTAACCCAGCGCCAATGCCCAAATTGGCCACCGGTCCAGCGCCACAGTACAAGATGGCCGCCAGTCCAGTGCCACAACCCCAGATGGCCGCCAGCCCAGCACCACAGTACAAGATGGCCACCTGTCCAGAGTCATGGCCCAAGATGGCTGCTTGCCCAGCGCCGCTGCACAGGATGAGAGTCTCAGCTGACCCTCCGGAGTCGAGTCCGGTCCCAGTGGACCCTCCAGAGTTGAGTCCGGTCCCAGTGGACCCTCCAGAGTCGAGTCCGGTCCCAGTGGACCCTCCAGAGTCGAGTCCGGTCCCAGTGGACCCTCCAGAGTCGAGTCAGGTCCCAGTGGACCCTCCAGAGTCGAGTCAGGTCGCAGTGGACTCTCCAGAGTCGAGTCAGGTGCCAGTGGACCCTCCAGAGTCGAGTCAGGTGCCAGTGGACCCTCCAGAGTCGAGTCAGGTGCCAGTGAACCCTCCAGAGTCGAGTCAGGTGCCAGTGAACCCTCCAGAGTCGAGTCAGGTGCCAGTGAACCCTCCAGAGTCGAGTCAGGTGCCAGTGAACC
This sequence comes from Carassius carassius, assembly GCF_963082965.1. Taxonomy (NCBI): domain Eukaryota; kingdom Metazoa; phylum Chordata; class Actinopteri; order Cypriniformes; family Cyprinidae; genus Carassius; species Carassius carassius. The sequence continues at coordinate 40,318,212 of NC_081755.1, read as the reverse complement.
CTCCAGAGTCGAGTCAGGTGCCAGTGAACCCTCCAGAGTCGAGTCAGGTGCCAGTGAACTCTCCAGAGTCGAGTCAGGTTCCAGTGAACTCTCCAGAGTCGAGTCAGGTGCCAGTGAACTCTCCCGAGTCAGGGCTAGTCACCGCTGATCCTCCCGAGTCAGGGCTAGTCACCGCTGATCCTCCAGAGTCAGGGCTAGTCACCGCTGATCCTCCAGAGTCAGGGCTAGTCACCGCTGATCCTCCAGAGTCAGGGCTAGTCACCGCTGACCCTCCAGAGTCAGGGCTAGTCACCGCTGACCCTCCAGAGTCAGGGCTAGTCACCGCTGACCCTCCAGAGTCAGGGCTAGTCACCGCTGATCTTCCAGAGTCAGGACTGGACACTGTTGACCTTTCAGAGTCAAGTCAAGTCACTGGTGATTTTCAAGGACTGAGTCAAGTCACCGGTGATTTTCAAGGATTGAGTCAAGTCACCCGTGATTTTCATGAACAAGGGCAAGTCACCTCTGATCTTCATGAACAAGGGCAAGTCACCTCTGATCTTCATGAACAAGGGCAAGTCACCTCTGATCTTCATGAACAAGGGCAAGTCACCTCTGATCTTCATGAACAAGGGCAAGTCACCTCTGATCTTCATGAACAAAGGCAAGTCACCATTGATCTTCATGAGCAAATACAAGTCACCAATGATCTTCATGTACAAATACAAGTCACCAATGATCTTCATGAGCAGTGTCAGGCCAGCACCAATCCTTTGGAGTCCAGTAAGGACACCAGAGGATTACCAGAGTTTCGTCGTCCCGTTGGTCCAGCCGCACGGAGGTCTGCTCCGCCTTGGGGGGCTCTGGTCCTGACCACATGGCTGTGGGGGTCTTCCGCTCCGCCCTGGGGGCCTTCCGCCCTGACCACACGGTTGTGGTGGCCTTCCACTCCACCCTGGAGGACTCTGGCTTCGTCCACAAGGACGTGGTGGTCTTCTGCTCCGCCCTGGGGGGCTTCCGTCGTGACCACACGGTTGTGGTGGTCTTCTGCTCCGCCCTGGGGGGCTTCCTTCCTGACCTCACGGTTGTGGTGGTCTTCTGCCCCGCCCTGGAGGACTCTGGCCTCGACCCCAAGGATGTGGTGGTCTTCTGCTCCGCCCTGGGGGGCTTCATGTTGTTGTTTTTGCCTTTTTGTTTTTGTGTTCACCCCTGTCCCTGTTCCTCTCTGTTAGTCTGGCCCTCTGTCCCTCCCCCTGAACCTCCTCCGGTCCTCCTCCCTCCTGGTCTCCCTGTTTTGTGTTTACATTCTGGAGCCTGTTCCCCATGTTTTTCGTTTCTGGCCCTCCGTCCCTCCCCCTGAGCCTCCACCTGTTCTGTGTATTTATACCCGGTCTGTCTGAGTCTGTGTTACGGAGTCCTTGTTTAAATGTCCTATAGTTATTCATGTCCGTCGCTTCTTGCCTTGCCTTGCCTTGCCTTACCTTGTCTTCGTGTCTTGTTTATGTTATCTTTGGATTTACCGGTTTTGATCCTGCCTGGACTGTTTACCCCTTTGGATTACCCTTTGAATAAATAACTTACCTGCAATTGGTTCCCTCTCCTGTGTTATCTGTAACACCCAACGTGACAACTGATGTCAATCAGATGCTCAGGAGAAACTGATAATTTCTCCACCCCATATTTACAAAAAGTAGCAAAAGTATTTTGTACATGGCACCATGGTGTTCCAGTCCCAGTACAGTGGTACTTTTATTCAGTACAATCACAGAACCTGCCTTTAAGTGATAGTTCACCCAAAAATGAACATTTTCATCATTTACTCAACCTCAATTGTTCTAAACATGTATAAATGTATTTGTTCTACTAAACACAAAGGAGTATACTTGGAATAATGTTAATTAAAATAAAAACTATTCTTGAATCCTATTCACATCCATAGTATTATGTGTTATTACTATGGAAGTGAATGGGGCCCAAGATTTGCTTGGTTACAAACATTCTTCAGAATATCTTCCTTTTTGTTCGGCAGCAAAAAGAAATGAACACAGGTTTGGAACAACTCGAGAGCAAGTAAATGACAGAATTTTAATTTTAGCTATCGCTCTTTGTGGAATCCAGTGGAATGTTCTGCAGATGATAAATCCATTATTTCTGTTCCACTTTTCAGTTCAGTACCGGAAATCTGAGACATTATTGTTCTAAAATGGCAGCGCCCGCGCTTCCGTGAAAAATAAGGTGGATAATGGAAGGGTTCCATGGATGTTAAAAGTTCTTCATGGATCCTTCGATGCCAATAAAGAACTTTATTTTTAGAGTGTGGTGAAATGTCCACACATCCATGCATTGAGTCTTTGAGGCATACTAGAATCCATGTCCATATGTGGCATACTTATCCTAAACCAATGGGCCACTGACAGCACAACATCCAATTTTCCTGGAGAGAGATGAATATGCAGACGTGGGATTCCAAATTTAAGATGGTTGCCCACTTGTGGAGTTGTGTGGAGTGTGTAATGAGTCATGTAATGGCAGATCAGGAAGAAATCAAAATAATTCAGATCTCGTTCTGTTTTCTACTGCCATTTTGCTGTTGAATCACACGTTAAGCTGTTAAAACAATACCAAACAAGGGTATTCATGCATGACAGAAATGACTACAGGGCATTTAAGAAAGCCCAACAACAGTGTAGGTGCACAAAGCCTTCATTATGATGTAGTGGTGGTGAAGACTGAACTGCATTTTCACTGTTCAGCACCCAGAAAATTACAAACCTGTATGGCTTTCCTTCTAAAGTGAAACATAAAAGAAGATATTTTGGGAAATGTCTCAATGTTTTATTTGCCCATGCAATGGAAGTCAACGACCACAGAAACTGTCTGGTTACAAACATTCTTCAAAATGTCTTCTTCAGTTTTACAAAGAATAAAGTAAGTCTAATAGGTTTGGAATGGACATGTGGGTGAGTAAATTCATTTTGACAGAACTATCCATTTAAGCAGCACTTTGTCCTGTTTTCACATGAAAATATAAAAATATGTATGTATGTATGTATGTATATATATATATATATATATATATATATATATATATATATATATATATACACACACACACACACACATATATAAAGATATATTTAACCCTGGACCACAAAACCACTTTTAAGTCGCTGGGGTATATTTGTAGTAAAAGCCAATAATACACTGCATGGGTCAAAATGATTGCTTGTCCTTTTTTGTCAAAAATCATTAGGATATTAAGTAAAGATCAAGTTTCATTAAGGTATTTTGTACATTTCCTACCATAAATATATCAAAACTTAATTTTTTATTAGTAATATGCATTGGTAAAAAACTTCATTTGGACAATTTTAAAGGTGATTTTCTCAATATTTAGATTTTTTTTTTTCTCAGATTCCAGATTTTCAAATAGTTTTATCTCTGCCAAATATTGCCCTATCCTAACAAACCATACATAAGTTGAAAGCTGTCCATGTTCCGAAGTGAAGTAAACCCCCGCTTCAAAGGGAATAGGGAGCAATGAACACGGTGTAGGGATCATATCAATTGGAACACAGTTAATTCACGTAGGTCGAGTTGGTCATCTGAATCATGTGTGTTAACTAAGCGAGACATGCAAAATATGAACCGCTGGGCTACATCATGTGTCATTAACCAGCGAGAAAACTTTAAAAGTACTTCAGTACCAGGAAGGAAGACCGGGTTCTGGCTCTGTCTGCACAGCGTGCGTGAACGCGCTAATGACGTATCCTGTCTGCGTAAACAGGGTGCGCAGAGGTATACAGATACATATGATGACAGGCAGGTAGGAAATCTAATTAAAAAGCTCAGACCGAGCATTTTGATTGGATGAACATTTCTTGGTCCTACACCTTCAACAGAATATATAAATACAGATAAATACATTTAGACCACTTACCTTAATGATTGCTATCGGGATGTGAAGAGACTTTCAACCAGTATAACAAAAACATTTTCTGAAGACAATCACCTATTGCATCTTTAATATCTTAGACGTTTTTGCTTTAATAAACTTTTTTACATATTGTACTGAAAAAAAAGTAGAAAATACTGATTACGCTGATGCTGCCAGTAACACTTGTTATAGGGTTTCTGTGCAAGAAATGAAACAAAGTGGATTTATTTTAAGGCAGACATTTGACAGTTAGCCCGTCATTAGTAACAGGAGAGGCTGAAGGTCACAACACACCTGAAATTAGAGGAACCACAGACAGACACCAGCCAGCTTTTTACATTTCCAGTACATACACATACACAGGATATCCACATACTTTCCTAAATAAAAGGCTCATGGAATCCAGTGGAATGTTCTGCAGATGATATATCCATTATTTCTGTTCCACTTTTCAGTTCAGTTCCAAAGTTATCTTTGTGTGACAATGTCTGTGTCCTTTCCATGTCACTATTGTGTTTAGATCCCAAAATACTCTACTGCATTTTTAATGAGGCCTTGAAGACTATCTGTGTCTGTTTTTGACTCACTTCGACTCATTTGAGTAGGTCTCTTTTTTCTGGAATACTTTTGTGTCCTTCTGCTTTAAAGGGAAAGTTCAATGAAAAATGAAAAATACAATCATTTACTCACCCTCATGTAGTTACAAACCATATGATGGAGAATTTTGTTTTTACATGCCATTATGAATACAAGGACACAAAAGCCCCTTTTCATCAAACCAGCCCATTGATTTCATTGATAACATTTTGTTAATGTATCCATTAAAAAGGTTTCAGCTAAGAATCTCAGTTATTTGTGTCGTATAGCTACAGTGAGGACATTTCTGATGTCAAACGTGTTCTCTTCATACCCTGCACCCTTTAGTTAAGACTGTTTTTATCAGAAACAACATGTAATTTCATGCCCCTCTCTAAAGTAATTAGCTTGGCACTGATATCTGTTTTTGACCAGTATGAAATAAGGCTGTAATTAGCCCAATTTCAGTATTCATTATCTCTTTTTATCATTGAGATACAGCATTAAGTGGGCTCCTTCAAACTAAAACTTAATACCACAAAAATTCTGGAGCTGGATGTTTTTTAAAAAAAAAGTTCTTTTGATGTTGTTTAACTTTTACTTTTGGTCTCCTTGTACACGAACCCTCCTGTGTGTGCTGTGTAATGTACTTCAAGTACATTCCAGATGCAAAATTAAAGAAGGAATTAAAATATGCCATAAATTCACAAAGTATGCTGATTATAAACACAAACAAACTTATGACTTTAAGAATCTGAAGTTATGTGCGCAGTTCAAATGATTAATAATTTATGATGTCCAGAAACCTGCAATCTAAAGAATTTTTGGCAATTTTAGATGTATTATTTATTAGAAAAGTGCAGGTATATTGATTATTATTTTATTCATGAAAAATTCAGCACTGGTCTGACTTACATCTCTCCTAGAGGCAATATATATCTTATTGCTATATGCACTGAAGCATGATTTTCTATTAGGTATTGACGAAAATGTCTCAGGCATTTTTTTCCTTCCAAAGCTGACCCCAGTCATTTATTAGCTGCGTTAGATAAGGTTTCTGAATCACAGTCCAGAGGGGAATCGAACTGTGCATGTAACGTAACTAAAACTGGCACATTCATTAAGTTGGTCTCTTCAAAAATGGGCTAAATTCCAATCAGACATTCTGGCAGAGCGAAATGATGAGAACCCAAAGCTGGGTGACATCTCACGCATAGCTGACATCTCCTCCCAGATAAACGGCCACTCGTCTTCTCTCTCTCTCTCTCTCTCTCTCTGAACTGTTAACAAATTACAGCAATTTCTGTCACTCCATCATTTATAGTTTTATCACTTGAAATCCAAATACAAGCAGCTTTGTTTGCAATGTAGTCCTTGACCATGCAGCCAAGAAGGACTACCTGGTACACGAGGGTAGGGAAATAATGACAGCATTTATATTTTTGGGTGAACTATTCCTTTTTGCAGCAGTTGAGGGGAAGTCATGGCCTAGCACTTAGAGAGTTTGACTTCTAACCCCCTAGGGTTGTGGGTTCGAATCTCAGGCTGGCAATACCACGACTGAGGTGCCCTTGAGCAAGGCACCAAACCCCCAACTGCTCCCCGGGTACTGCCGCATAAATGGCTGCCCACTGCTCTGGTTGTGTGTTCACAGTGTGTGTGTGTGTGTGTGTGTGTGTGTGTGTTTACGGTGTGTGTGTGCACTTTGGATGGGTTAAATCAGGAGCACGAATTCTGAGTATGGGTCACCATACTTGGCTGAATGTCACGTCACTTTCAGTTTTGTTTTGTTTTTTTAGTAAAATATCAAGACATCCTTACATTTTTTTTTGAGTTGGGTAGAAAAATATCTTCTGCAGTTTGATTCTTCAAGAAATTTCTTGGGGGTCCTATTATACTTTTTCAACTTTAGTTAGAGAGTTAGAGTGAAGTGTTGTAATAATGTAAAATATGTGAAAAAGTATGTGTTTTTCGAACAACCTAGTATGAAAGCCTGTTTTAGTACACCCTCAAAAACAAAATCAAGACTTTGTAGAAGAGTAGAATTGGACCCCTTTAAGAATGGTTACACGTTATTCCTGAAAAATACTGATTTATGCGAGTTTCATCATCTTTGCATGGAATGATTGTTCTCCACAAAATGTTTTTATACAAGGACAAGACAATTGTGTTTTACTGGCCTTATGGCATCGTGAATCAAGCCTACTCATTACTGGATTGGTGTCTGCATGGCAATGCTACAAAGAAGGCCAAAGAAACTAAAGTTTATTGTAATCTCTACAGATGAGGAATCAGAGGCTAGTTCCCAAACTCGTGTGCCCTCTGTTGCGTCTTCTCATCATTGTTCTGTATGGACTGTGAGCCAATCCAATTATCTGAAAAAATGAGATGGGAGGTGGGGTACAAATAATAGAGATCATCTCCTTTCCACTATCCATTGCTTTTTGTTAAATATGTGTTTTAGACACAAGAGGGAATTATTTATTTACCACAGTGAATATGTGATAATAAAAACTGTCTCTAGGCTTCTTACATGCTGCATATTGGATAAACACACTGCTAATCAATGCTTGGAAATACTTGAATACTAGTGTGAAGAAACAGACTTGTCTGTCCTGTAAAAGACATGAGGCCTGATTATAGAAGAGCAATAAATTAGTATTGATCTTTATTAGAAAAAAACACACAGTATTGATCATCAGGTACATAATATAATCAGAACTCATAATCAGGTACATTGTTTTTCTAAAAAGTCTGCATGTTCCTCATGTCTCTACATGAATGAGTGACAGTTTCATCTGCACATACTGAAGAAGATCATGTGACGCTTGTCATGTTTTCAGTTTTCTCTATATGAGATCATGAATGCAACTTCATCTCCAGATCTGCTTCACCAGAATTTCACCATTTCATTTAATAAAATCGTAAGATAAAATCATCAGATACACGCAGCCTTTCAAAAGGTCTTCACTAAAAGAAATACAGCATATGACTGTTATGTTGTACTATACAATTGTATATTTAAATCTTCTTATCAAAATATTACTACTACTAATTTCATTACATTTTAAAAGTTTGATTCAATTGTTACGTTTTTTAATGAATTATTTGTATTAGACACATGATAATCTTTTATTAAATGATCATTTTCATGTTCTGTAGTTTCTCTGTTGATTAATTAATTAATTGTATTCTCCTATTCCTTTTTTCCTTAGTTTCCCCTGCAAAAAACAGCCCTTGTGCATTTGTGCATTTAGCAAAGACTTTCATTCAATGTGACATGTTGTATTCAAGCTATTCATTTTTGTCAGTTCTTCAGTTTTGTTTACATCCATTTTTAAGGCCCAACAAACATGCAGAATGCATTTCCTTCCATATTAAATGAATAGTATAAGAAATGTTGATATCAAATGATACAGAGAAAAATATATTATATTTGGCCCTGCCCTAGGCCAAATATAAAGCATGCTTCTCAGGGTTAATGGTAATAACGTGAATCAATTGTAAATCAGTGTTGTGTTTTGTATAATGAAACAAGTGTCTCTTTGCATCAATACTAATAACCAGGAGGTAGTATCATACTCCGTTTGACTAATGACCATGTCAAAAAGAAAATTTGTCACTGTCAGTGGATATGAAAAACCATTACCTGCCACCATGCCTACAGCTGCACTATCAGACCCAATGGATGCCACAATCGAGTTAGAAATTCAGGACAGAGTCCACAGAAACAGCATTTCAGAAGTTAGGTGTGAAGATAAGGTTACGATAGGTTGAGCGCCGCATTTGAAAGATATTCAATAATCATTCAGGAACCCCAGGACAGTCATTTCATTTTCTGCGACAAGACATTTTACCCTGCCATTATTACAGTTCCACTGCATAATGACTTATTTTCACCCCCCCTTTTGATTATAGAATTGGAATTAATCTTACTGCCTAAGAGATTATGGATCACAGCATAATTAATTTCCTCACATTTAATTAGATATTCTGCACACCTGGTTTATATGCATATTAACTGATGCATTTATGGGATCTTCATGTTTGGGAGCCTGGAGTCTGAACTGTCAAATTGTCTAATCTAATTGTCTGAAATTATTTCCTTTATGCTTACAGTCATTTCCTTTATGAGCAAAGTTTCCAAATGATGTAGATGATTGATTATGATTTAAAAAAATGATTTGATATACACCGTTTCTAATTATCACTATGATGTGGAAGTTTGTTTCTGCCATGGGATAAAAAAAGAATAAATAAATAAATAAATTGCAACATTTTATCTAACAATGTCTTTTTTCAATTTGAGTTTATTTACAATTTTGACTTTCCCCCACACAGTTCTGAGAACAAAATCAGAATTGTGAGATACAAATTCACAATTAGCTTATTTTTTTCATTATTTCATGGCAGAAACAAAAAATTTTATTATGTGATATAAACTCAGAATTCCGCAAAATCCTAAGAATTCAAAATTTCTATGAAAAAGTCTGAATTGTAAAAGAAAAAAAAAGAAAAACCTTGACAGGGTGGATAGTGGTGAAGAAGAAATGCCATTATATATTCTGCAACATATTGAAGGGACTTAATTAACTAATTTAATTTAGATTTCACAATAAATTTATTCTGGTTGCCTTCATATGGTCAGCGGTGGTATGTAACAACAATGTTAGTCTTGGACCACCATACTGCAATTAAATGTGTCTTTTATGTAGCACATCTGAATCAAATAAGTAGCAGATTCATGATCTGAACAGGGAGACATAATGCGGTTAATTTTATCTCTTTATATATTTCATATATAGGCTTTTTTTTGTAACATCCCATATCTAATGATATGTATATTTCTAAAACCAGTAAGTTTTCATGTACTCTAAGGTCTCTTAAATGAGAACTATCATTGATATCCCTTATCTAACGTAACACGAACATCGGTATTGTAAGGAAGCTATTTATTTCTGGTTAGTTTTACTTTTGAGAAAGGTAAAGTGCTTACACTGGACTCTCAGACTTGTTGCTTGCAGCATATAAAAGCTGTCGCACTCCTCTGACACAGAGTCACATCCCATTCCAAAGGCTCAAACAGGGGAGTATTATAGCAATGCCAAGGTCAAGTGTTTGATTCCCAGGGAATGCATGGGATTATAAAATGTATACCTTAAATAGAATGTAAGTTGCTTTGGATGAAAACTTGCAAAATACACTACACTCTCAGAAAAAAATAATACCTTTAGGGGAACAACAATTTGTCCCTTTGTACTTCTTTAGGGTTCATAAAAATATTATATATAATATATTATAATATAATATTACCTTAAAATATGTTAATATGCACTCTTTAGGTGAAAAGAAGCTGGTGTACCCAGTAAAAGTAAGATTTTGCCCGTCCTGTGCCACGTTGTTTAAATAGCACATGCATTTGCACCCATTTGTGCGCCCATAGTCATGCTGGTCTAAAAAAGAGGTGTGTTCAGGTGCATTGTTGGCACATTGCCATTTTGATGAACTGAAAGTCTGGCACAATATTTTTTCTTTGTTATTTAAAGAGCGCGTTAGTAATATGCGCCTATATGGTGGGTGCATAACGTGTCTACACTTTGCTTATTACACATACAGCAGCACACAAACATTTTAAAAATAAAAAATTACATGTAAATAGCCAACCCATCATGGCGCGAGTCCAGGTGGCTTTCAAAGGGGATGGGAGATGAGACTCTAAATCGTTTATTGCATGTTATGCCCAGAAAATGCCCATTACTCATTAAGAGAATATGGCCAACCCGATTAGACCATGCGCCCGTGCACGCCGACCGTTTCCCCTCGTTAAACTAGCAAAAGTGGATTTGGACACGCCCTGAGTGCACCTGCTCCGTGCATTTTAGACTATGTATTTAGTTAAAATAGGCCCTTAAACTTTTGAGCGGTAGTATTTGTAAATGTGAATGTAAATGGCTGCTCCTCTGTTGACTTTCCTCTAAAACCAAAAAAATTTAAGAAAACAATGGATGCCAAGTGTCAACTGTACCATAGTCTAAGAAACAACTGGAATAGAACAAAAACAAATGTTTCTGTTTGGTGTATCTGGCTTCAGTCCACTGGTGTCTGAAGTGTGAGCGAAGAGCCTTTCAGTCCTATGATACAGACGGAAGAATCTTGTAGCAAACAGCGATCCAGCAGGAAGAAATAGAAGAGGTTTCCAAGACAACAACAGGTCAAGGAAAGTTCAACAACTAAAACACATCTGAAGAACAGAAAAAGATCAGGCAGCACTATTGCACCACAAAACATGCTTTCCATCGTAGCTCATTATGTGGGTAATTAACAGTGGAAGAAGTAGTCGGCTGGTGTTTGTTACAGCTAGTATGCTGGTTTATTGTTTCCCAGTTGCTCTCTGGTGCTCTCATACGATTCATCAGAGCGGTTAGAAAAAATACCCACAACATCTGGTTGGCCCCTCATGCCAGCCGGCAGAAGGCCAGTCAATTTGCCATGCTCCTGTGCCCCCCTTCAGCTGGCCAGATGTCGACTAATGCAATCTCTAAAATAGCATTTATGATTTACACCATCTGCGGCCCTCGATGTTAAAGTCTTTGCTGTAATCAAGTGTGAAAACTTGTGGAGAAAACAATTAATTTTCCATTGTGACCATCGCTTGCCAGTGCTTTTGGCATGAACATGTTTTGACATTAGCAGTTCAAACGGATTCGATTAGCAGCACAGGAGAGCCTGGCTGGAGCTCCAGAAATCCATGACTAATGATCTGCTTCCTGGGGGGATAGAGTGAATCACCAAAGAGAAAACTCACAAGTTGTGTTGATGGGTCGATGAAACAGACCTCAAGCAGTTTAAGATATTGTTAAATGTTAATTAGCTGACTCTGATGGGAGGTATCCCAACTGGTATGTGCTTAAACAAAAGAGAACGCACTGAGAAAGACTTGTAGAACAACAGATTCTGATACAATGTTCAGCCTTCCTGAATAAAGCTCGCCCACAAAAGATAAGTAGTACCCTTAAGCGTCATAGTCATTCAGATGCATCTGCCCCCTTAAGTGGATTTTTAACGCAACTTCTGAAAAAATGGCATCTTTGATAATGAAGCTGTATGGTTATTGTAGGTAAAAGAAAAGAAATCACCCACTCAGATGGTCGTTCTAAGTTTGTCTGTACAAATGGGTTTCTCCAAACCTGAAAACTTGCAATTATGCTTAATTTATAAAATGCATTTAATATACATCCAGAAATAATATACGTGCAGTTAAATTAGGTCTGGATTTGCCCTTCAAATATATGAGTAAATAAATAAATAAGTCAGTGACTACATGACGTCACTAGAAGCATCACTTTTATTTTAGAATGAAAAATGTGAGATCCATTTTGATATACCACTCATTTCTGTTGTTAATTTCTATTTCTGTACTACTGGACTAACACTTCCTGCTCTAATATATATATATGTGTGTGTGTGTGTGTATGTATATAAAACCTGCAATGTTGTGTATTTGTGTGCAATGTATTTTTTTCGCCTTTCTTCTTGTGATTCTGGGCACCAGATGAGCCAGGACTGACACTGATTCGACTTAAAATAAATAAATGAATTAATAATTTATTTTAGAATGAAAACATTCATGGAAAGACTTTACATCTCATGTGTGTTTGGATCTATTTCTGTCTCTTTGTTTTAGAGGGTGCCCAAATAAACAGTGTGGGACCTGGCTCATCTATGATGCAGGCAATGACACAATATCCTGCCCTTGGACAAGTACCTGTAGCCCAGCCCTACGAACCATCTCAGCCTGGAAAGGAGCTCAACAAGTACGCTTCGCTCAAGGCTGTGGGTAAGACGGCCATGCTTGAATGTGCTTGTATGTGGATTTTATTTATATATGTTAATCATGCTCATTAAGAAAATAATATTTAAAACTCTTCAGTGTGATTAATTTCTGCTAGAGTTCCTAATCATGTGGTCTTGACCTGAGATGGTTTTGGTGGACTGGCAGGCCATGTTCTGGATCTTAGATGTTCTCTATCTGATGTTGGTCTGGTCTTGACTTAAATGTTTAGGGGCATTTGAATAGTTACAACATGTTTTCCTAATGCATGGTCGCATTGCAAACACTGAGCATAATTCATTTATAAGAAATTATATATTCAGATTTTATATCAGGAGAGCTGCGAACCACAACAAGCACAGAATCAGACATTATGTATTACAGTAAATGTAGGGTTATGAATTGTAATGTTGGTAAACCAAAAATGTTTTGGGGAAATTTCTCATTTGCCTTTCCAAGTCACTGAAGTATCAGAAGATCCTCAGAATGTACTTCGATAACAATGCTATCCTCGTCTATTAATAGCGCTGATTAATCTGATAATCTAGACTATGTAATCAGATGAAAAAAAAAATAGATTGTAATTATTATAATCAGACTGCAGTTACTTTTTAATGGATTACATGATTAAATGCTAGATGCTACTTTTTTATCTCAAATGTGTAGGTTTTTTATTTAATATTAATATTTGAATAAATTAACAACATGTTCACACAGTTCTCTGATGTTGGTTAATGTTTACGAGCAAAGAAAGTATTTTTATTTTTGGTATGGTAAGTATTGCTTTTTTAAGTTTAATTTTGTATTATTTTAATTAATAACCTTTTATGATTTCATTAACTCACAGCATCCCAGCTGTGGAGCTGAAGTGTCTGAGTTCCTTCCTCTGATGTGCATTAATCTCAACGTATTGATGTCAGTGAAAGAGATCAGCTCTTCTCTCGTCCGGCTGCCTTATTTTGCAGTTGGCCTCCTGGTATGAGGTTTTTGATCTGTGGTTAGCTGCGACTCATTGGGGTGTCAAGGCTATTAAAAAGGTCAACTGAAGGATATTTAATTAAAAGTTTAAAATGTCATGCTCAAATGAGGAGGACTTCAAGCAGAGTGTAGTCAGTCCCAATTAAAGCCAGGCTAAGTATGAAGGTGATAATCCGTTAGCAACATTGCATGGATGTTATGTTGTACCACAAAAAAAGAAATGACTAGTGACGCTGTCTGAAAACACATTAGAATCGTTTATACTCGGTTGTCTGGTCCTAGCAAGTCGTGTTACACGCTGTCAGTGATCGACTAGCACTGGTGGAAAACGTTTGTGGCAAAAAATATTTATAACTCCTTTGCAAGGAAGCTGTTAGGTGCTGTTTGAATGTCAATGTTGATGCGGCTGGATTTGTTGCCTGTAAACACATTTTGTCAAAAATAACATTTGCAGTAATAACAGTTGCAAAGTGACTGTGAGATGTTTTTTAAAGTGCATGGTAACTGGGGCTTTAAAATAGTGGTTTTAGCAGACAGATAAAATCCCAAACTATCTTTTGTTAGGCAAAAAGCTGCATTTTTCCATTTGATGGTTGAAGCAATCCAGGCTTATTTGCATTGAAAAACACATTTTCTTGAAACAAATAGAAACCTTAGGCAAAAAGAAGCATTAACATGTTGACAGCGCCAAACAGCTACTTACATTCTCAATGACAACCTAAAATTCATCTTAGAAATACGTGAGGCACTCTTTAGCATATATATTGATTTTTGATTCATAAATATATTGTTTTTGTTCAAATAAAGAAAACAAATAAACAAATACATACAATTATTATTTTTAAATATTATTTAATCACTTTCATGTAATTATAAAAGTATCAAACTCATGCTCTAAGTTTTCTGCTGCTGCTCAAAGGCTGCATTTATTTGATCAAGATACAGTACATTTGTGAAATATTTTCTATTTTAATATATTTTAAAATGTAATTTATTCCTGTAATGTGAAAACTGAATTTATATTGGTGTCACATGATTCTTCAGAAATCATTCTAATTTGCTGCAATGTTAAAATGTTGTGCTGATTAATATTTTGGATGAAACCCTGATATATCAATTTCAGGAATATTTGATGAATAGAAAGTTCAGAAGAACAGCATTATAGAAGTATTTTGCAGCATTATACATTTCATGACATTCACTGTCCCTTTTGATCAATAATAATATTGTTTAAAATAACTTATTTATTAAAACAATTCTTACAGATCTCAAACTTTTGAAAGTAAGTGTATTTTGTAAGTGTGAAGATCTTGTAAAAATGAGAAAAATAACTAGTTTAGAAGGACACGGTGGTCAAGAAATAATAGCAATATGTGAACTGTTCCTCTACAGAAAAATCCAGTTTTTTTAGTTGTCTGTAGGAGGAAATGGTTGTGTCAAGTATTTTCAGAAAAAAACTCTTGGGAAAAACAAGTGATAAACCCTTGATCTATTAAATGTGTAATTATCCGGTACTTATGAAAGAAAAAAAAATGCAAATCAGCAATCAGGTTGTTTTTTTGCATCGGACTAATGAAGTGTTATTGAATTTTCCTGGCTTTTGCTCTTCTATCTCTCTTTTCCAGCTGACAAAGCAAACGAAAACTTCTACACTAACAGACGGCACCTAGCTGACCTGGCAGCGAAAGGCACTCTTCCTATGCACTCGGTGAGTCTGGAGCAGGAGCCCACCAACCCTTACAGCCCCGAGCTGCCCTGCCAAAAGCAGAATGGACACAAGTCCAAAAGCACCAAGGTCCACATCTCCCACCCGCTAGCTTTTGGCTCGAACACCATCGCCAACCCTGGCATGCTGAAGGGCTGGGAGACCACAGAAACGCTGGGCCGCCGGCACACGTACGCCCCCAAGAAGCACAGTGCCACCGTGGAGCAAGTGAATGAGCTGACATCCACCCACAGCCAGCACTTCCTGCCGCCACATCCGTACTTTGTCACCAACAGCAAGACTGAGGTGACTGTGTGAACGGGGCCGCGACGCCGGTATATCGAGCCCAGGCCTGATTGGATGCGTGGATTGGAGAACAAGGATAATAAAGGAAGCCTGATGGAGGAAGAAGTGTGGATTAGGATCCTGTCCTGCTGGAAGGATTGACCGAGCGGTCTGGCTCGAGATCTGCATGGCTGTATGTGTGCTGTTGCTTTGGCGACAGGCGTGCACTGGGAACATTTGAACGGGAAAACGTGGAACTCTTTCTGTGTCCATTCCGTCAAAAACGAATAATCTGACCTGTAGTGATGAGTTTGTCTCAAGGCCATCCGTCAAAGTGATGAGAACCCATTCAAACCCTAAACAATCAGTGCAATAAAAAGTACTAGTTTAGATGATGTTTCACAACAACCTGAAAGCTTGGGAGAACGTCGCTTAAGAAACACTATCCTGTTTTTCTCAGAATCTTGTATATAACAGAATGGACGAAAAAAGTCAAAGGCTTCCTTGAATAATTAAAGACCATCGATCTGGAAGATAAAAAAATGATGTGAGGACAATCGTGTCTCACGTTCTTCTCATCTCAACCCTCGAGACTTTCCAGAGCGTTTGCACCAAAAACCTCCTGTAGCAACCTAACATCTATATCCTGACAAACACTGGGCTTGTGCCTTTCCAACAGAAGAACTCATTATATGAGAGCTCTTGTGCTTTTCAGCGAGCACATGGTGTTTCTTCAATAACAAAGATGCATAAAATATAAACAAATCTATTGTTTACGGCTGTCATACTTCAGTAGAAAATGTTGATTGTCAGTGTTCTTAAATACACATTTCCCTTCTGTTTCGACAGTTTTTCTCTGATGTGTTCACATATTGTATGGCCCTATCTTTTAGTGCAACTGTAGACTGTAGACAAAGGAAGTTCTGTAGGGTTAATGATAGACATTCATTATTTTTCATTGTTATGTATGATAAAAAAAATGAATGGTTTATTCTGATCAAGATCAAGATTGTTACAACACTGCCATTGTTGCATTCCCATTATTTTTGGTATTGAAAACTGATTCAGAAGTTTCTTTTGTCTTTAGCATCATAATGCAAACCATTTCAATTAGCATAAGGGCAAAAGGCTGCATTCAATTTCAAAACCTGAGCGTTTTGTCATCCACATCCAAATTATCCCAAGTATCTGGCTGTGAATAATATGGGTCACAAAACTTTAATTGCTGTGAAACAAGTGGCTTTATCTCAGTACACTTAAAATGTTTTTGACCTAAATCATTTACTCACTTAAATTGAGATTTTAGGCAAATTAGCAGGCTAACTCATAGTGAAAATAAAAATACATTTACATATCTACTAGTACAGCTTTCTGCAGTGTCACACATTCTTATTTCATATGTAGGATACTCGTTCTCAGTATTTACAATATGTAGTAGATGTAAGGGGTGAGCGCACTAGATTTTGTGTTTGTATTCCGCTGTTTTTATTTAAGTTTGGTGAACTCTGGCTTGCAAATCTGTATAGTGGTGTTTGACCATTAGATGATCTAAATGTCACAGGCTGACCTGCTGCTAGTGGCACAGAAATGGCACGCTTCACCTTTAAGGTAAAGGAATAGTTCAACCCAAAATAAAAATCCATCATATCATTTTGCTCATACTGACTGTAGGTTTAAAATAATTCTTAAAATCTAGTGTGACCATCCAAGCCACATATGATTAAACATTTTAAGATCCACAGATAATAGAGTTGGAATCAAGTCATGTTGTACGTAAATTTGGGTTTGATTATTTATGATGAGAAATAAAAATCTCTGTCGAGATTTAACAACATAGCAATATAGTACTGTGTCAAATTTGAGACTCTTCTGTTATAAGAATGCACTCTAAAGAGAAAAACACTTCTGCTAAATAATACAAGCCTCCAGTTGAACTGCTTGTCTTTTTCATACCATTGAATACTGTCTTTGTGCGTCACTACCAAACAGCCTGCGACAAACCAGTACTTAAGACTGACATAATGGCCGCTGGTCTGTCAGTCACGGAGTCCACTCAACATCTATTAAACCTGAGTGTCTCACTGCAGGTCACCTCATGACTCAGAGCGCACTACAGGATCACTCGCCGGGGGGCACGCTTCTTGGAATAAATCACATAGTGAATACCTTTTCCTCCGAAATCTCTGAACACTGCAGAAATGGATTAGCACAGATAATGTCAAGATTCGTCATGTAGCTAAAAAGACCTGCACAGCTGGATTCCAGGGCTTCAGTCTGCATAATTTAACATGTGAAATCGCCAGTGTGATATAGAAATCAGGCATCTGGGAAATAATCTGGTTAACAATTGGGAGAGAATTCACTAAGAATTATTTGTGCACACTTAATTGTTTATTAGCAATTTTTTTTGCACCGAAGGTAAACAAAATACAACAGACTCACATGAGGAATTACTGCTCTGGGATTAATGTAAAATGTACACGGTTTTAAATTTGGTAGGCATAATTGCAGGATTTTGTGAATATGAAGCAGTCTACTGTACGATTATTCTTAAGATACAAGTCCCACTATACAGTATTTCATTCACACTTGCATTCACTTCCATTTCTACGTATGTAAATATGAGTGCATAGCAAAAAAAAATTGAATATGTTTTGTCTTGCATATTAGATTTTGATTTGAAGAAAATAGTTTTACCTATATATTTGCTTGACAATCTTTTTTTTTTCAATGTTCAGTCAATAGAAGATTTAGCTTTCACATGATCAAACCTACTGTGAATGCGTCTTAAAAGTACGTAGAACACAGGCTTATATATATATATATATATATATATATATATATATATATATAAGAAAATATTAATTTATAGCTATTTAAACTAAGTGCAAATAGTCAATTTTGTTGGCAAAGATGTGGTCACATTTACTGTTGTTGGGTCAAATACTGTGGTTGAAATCAAGTAATTTTTATAGGAATTTGTGAATTTTACATAAAGGAGAAAGATTTCCCCAGTGCAAATTTTGAACTGCGTTTTGGTTGAATTAAACAAAAAGCTGACATTATTGACAACAGACAATGGACCTTTGTGCCAGCGAAATTTTGCAGAAATTTCACTAATGTGACCATACCTTACCTCTTTGCAATGTCTATTTGCACTTTATGTAAAAAAGATGATTTACACTTGGTGCACACAGTATGTATAACTAATGTAACCTAATAAACAAACAGCACCATACCAATGTAAATAGCACCTGATTAAACTGGATTAAGGTTGGTTCTCTAACCAACCTTAATCCAGTTTAATCAGGTACTATTTACATTGGTATGGTGCTGTTTTTTTTTCAATGTTTAGTCAATAGAAGATTTAGCTTTCACATGATCAAACCTACTGTGAATGCGTCTTAAAAGTACGTAGAACACAGGCTCTATATATATATATACAACCCGAATTCCGGAAAAGTTGGGACGTTTTTTTAATTTTAATAAAATGAAAACTAAAGGAATTTCAAATCACATGAGCCAATATTTTATTCACAATAGAACATAGATAACATAGCAAATGTTTAAACTGAGAAATTTTACACTTTTATCCACTTAATTAGCTCATTTAAAATTTAATGCCTGCTACAGGTCTCAAAAAAGTTGGCACAGGGGCAACAAATGGCTAAAAAAGCAAGCAGTTTTGAAAAGATTCAGCTGGGAGAACATCTAGTGATTAATTAAGTTAATTGATATCAGGTCTGAACATGATTAGCTATAAAAGCTTTGTCTTAGAGAAGCAGAGTCTCTCAGAAGTAAAGATGGACAGAGGCTCTCCAATCTGTGAAAGACTGCGTAAAAAAATTGTGGAAAACTTTAAAAACAATGTTCCTCAACGTCAAATTGCAAAGGCTTTGCAAATCTCATCATCTACAGTGCATAACATCATCAAAAGATTCAGAGAAACTGGAGAAATCTCTGTGCGTAAGGGACAAGGCCGGAGACCTTTATTGGATGCCCATGGTCTTCGGGCTCTCAGACGACACTGCATCACTCATCGGCATGATTGTGTCAATGACATTACTAAATGGGCCCAGGAATACTTTCAGAAACCACTGTCGGTAAACACAATCCGCCGTGCCATCAGCAGATGCCAACTAAAGCTCTATCATGCAAAAAGGAAGCCATATGTGAACATGGTCCAGAAGCGCCGTCGTGTCCTGTGGGCCAAGGCTCATTTAAAATGGACTATTTCAAAGTGGAATAGTGTTTTATGGTCAGACGAGTCCAAATTTGACATTCTTGTTCTCCTCCGGGCTAAAGAGGAGGGAGACCTTCCAGCATGTTATCAGCGTTCAGTTCAAAAGCCAGCATCTCTGATGGTATGGGGGTGCATAAGTGCATACGGTATGGGCAGCTTGCATGTTTTGGAAGGCTCTGTGAATGCTGAAAGGTATATAAAGGTTTTAGAGCAACATATGCTTCCCTCCAAACAACGTCTATTTCAGGGAAGGCCTTGTTTATTTCAGCAGGACAATGCAAAACCACATACTGCAGCTATAACAACAGCATGGCTTCGTCGTAGAAGAGTCCGGGTGCTAACCTGGCCTGCCTGCAGTCCAGATCTTTCACCTATAGAGAACATTTGGCGCATCATTAAACGAAAAATACGTCAAAGATGACCACGAACTCTTCAGCAGCTGGAAATCTATATAAGGCAAGAATGGGACCAAATTCCAACAGCAAAACTCCAGCAACTCATAGCCTCAATGCCCAGACGTCTTCAAACTGTTTTGAAAAGAAAAGGAGATGCTACACCATGGTAAACATGCCCCGTCCCAACTATTTTGAGACCTGTAGCAGAAATCAAAATTGAAATGAGCTCATTTTGTACATAAAATTGTAAACTTTCTCAGTTTAAACATTTGCTATGTTATCTATGTTCTATTGTGAATAAAATATTGGCTCATGTGATTTGAAAGTCTTTTAGTTTTCATTTTATTCAAATTTAAAAAACGTCCCAACTTTTCCGGAATTCGGGTTGTATATATATATATAAGAAAATATTAATTTAAAGCTATTTAAACTAAGTGCAAATAGTCAATTTTGTTGGACCTTTGTGCCAGCAAAATTTTGCAGAAATTTCACTAATGTGACCATACCTTACCTCTTTGCAATGTCTATTTGCACTTTATGTAAAAAAGATGATTTACACTTGGTGCAAACAGTATGTATAACTAATGTAACCTAATAAACAAACAGCACCATACCAATGTAAATAGTACCTGATTAAACTGGATTAAGGTTGGTTAGAGAACAAAGCTTCTTATGCTAAAATACCTCATAAAAATGTGGTGCAACTGCTTAGTGAATTCATCTCTCAGCGTGTTGAAATGGATGAAACCCCATGTTACGTTGAGTCTACACAGGGGGTAGTCTTATTATTTGATTGCTATTTCCACCTGTCATTGTGCCTTGCTGATAATTAACAGACATTAGGTTTAATTTTTATGTTCTTATTCATACATTTGTTTGCATTTCTCAGTTTTTTTTAGACTGTTGGGTTTGGTCATGTATGAATGCATAGAAAGAACACATAAAGGCTTCTAGCTTTTGACATCAGACAAGGTCTTATTAGTTAGACACATGATGAACTAGTACATAACAGATGCCGTTATTGAACAGTCAGCTGTACATTAAATCACAAAAGGGCTGAATATTAGCAGAACAACTTTAATGCTGTGATCACGAAGGTTAGATGTTGAGCGAATGCACTCTCAGTGAAAGCGCATTGACATGTATAGGCAGATGTTACAAAAGCTGTGCTAAAATGATATTGCCCTTTATTTCATGTCTTGAAAAACACCATAACCCCACTGCAACTGATATTGATGTTAGTTTGTGTATTTGCGTCTGTAACTGGTTCATTTTAAACACTCAAATGCAATTTTATAGAATTTCGTTTTGAAAAGTAATACCTCAAATGCTTTTGACAAGTAGAAACCCACTGTTGAATTAACTGAATTGTTTATTCTGGATATAGCTATGCCAATGGTATACTATAGTATCAAACCCTTTGATGATATGATGTTGTCATATTCTTCACATAAAGCCAGAATAGTTACACAATAACTTGATATTTGTAAGTAGTAGCTTAGTAGTTGCTGATGAGACCAAGTTGTCCAGTTCAGTGGTCTATATTGTAAATCACATAGACAAAGCATGGAGGATAACAATGATACCCGCCAGGGGCGTAGATTACACTGGGGACGTGTCCCCCCCACTTTTAATATCATGGAAACTCGTCCCCCGCACTTTTTCAGTCAAATGTGTTCGCATAGAGGTTTTCAAGAGCTGGTGTGATTAAATAAAGATTTAAACTCAAAGAGACAGGATAGTCTGGGCATGACCTGATATTTTATTCGGACCCAGAAAGCGAGATGAACTTAACGTAGCGCTCAACTCTCCTGCAGTGTGTGTTTCATTCATACTCGAAGCCTGAAGGGCGCTCTCGCGCAGGAAGTCATACCAGGAAACTCCTAATATGGGCAACAGCGTCCAGCTATCGCTGTATGAAAACAGTTGTTTTGACAGAAGCACTGAAACTTATGGAAACACAAAGACATTAATATTGTCACGATCGGTGTTACAGAGAACACAGGAGAGAGAACCAAGTGCAGGTATGTGACTTTATTAAAGGGCAAATCCAAAGGGTTAAACAGTCCAGGCAGGGTCAAAACCGGTAAATCCAAGCATAACATAAACAAGGAAAGGCAAGGCAAGGCAAGACAAGGCAAGGCAAGGCATTGACGGACATGAATTAACATTTAACATTAAACAAGGACTCCGTGACTAAGACTTAAGACAAAGGATGATGGGGAAACAGGAGTCAGGTGGGGAACAATCAATTAACTAAACAAGGAGGAAGGTGACCAAATAAGGAGACAGGAAGTGATCAATGATAACACTGTGGGAACTGAGGACACATAGTGGAAACCCAGGGAACACAACCCAGACACTGTGACAGTACCCCCTTTCTAAGGAGCGGCTCCCAGACGCTCCAAGACAGACACAAAACAGAGACCAGGAGGGAGGCGGACAGGTGGAGGCTCAGGGGGAGGGACGGAGGGCCAGACTAACAGAAAGGAACAGGGACCGACATTAACACAAAAACAAAAGGAAAAAAAAAACAACATGAAGCCCCCCAGGGCGGAGCAGAAGACCACCACACCCTTGTGGTCAAGGCCAGAGTCCTCCAGGGCGGAGCGGAAGACCACCACAACCATGTAGTCAGGGCAAACGCCCCCCAGGGCGGAACGGAAGACCACCACGTCCGTGTGGTCAGAGCGGAAGCCTCCCAGGGCGGAGCGGAAGACCACCACGTCCGTGTGGTCAGAGCGGAAACCCCCCAGGGCGGAGCAGAAGACCACCACGTCCGTGTGGTCAAGGCCAGAGTCCTCCAGGGTGGAGCAGATGACCACCACGCCCCTGTGGTCGATGCCGGAGTCCAACAGGGTGGAGCAGCAGACCACCCAGTGACTTGACTTGACTCTGAAAGTTCAACGGTGACTGGCCCTGACTCCGGAAGGTCATCGGTGACTGGCCCTGACTCCGGAGGACCAGCGGTGACTGGCCCTGACTCCGGAGGACCAGCGGTGACTGGCCCTGACTCCGGAGGACCAGCGGTGACTGGCCCTGACTCCGGAGGACCAGCGGTGACTAGCCCTGACTCTGGAGAGGTCACTGGCACCTGACTCGACTCTGGAGAGTTCACTGGCCCCTGACTCGCCTCTGGAGGGTCAACTGGAACCTGACTTGACGCTGGACTGCCTGTGGAGACTTGAGACGCCTCGGCTTCGGGCACCGCCTCTGGAACGGACTCGGGCACTGCCTCGGACACGGCCTCGGGAGCAGTCTCGGGCACCGCATCGGGAGCGGCCTCGGACACCGCATCGGGAATGGCCTCCACCTCGGCATCGGGCACCGCCTCGGCCTCCGGAACAGCATCGGGCCCCGCCTCGGCCTCCGGAACAGCATCGGGCACCGCCTCGGCATTGGGCACCGCCTCGGCCTCCGTAACAGCATCGGGCACCGCCTCGGCATCGGGCACCGCCTCGGCCTCCGGAACAGCATCGGGCACCGCCTCGGCATCGGGCACCGCCTCGGCCTCCGGAACAGCATCGGGCACCGCCTCGGCCTCCGGAACAGCATCGGGCACCGCCTCGGCATCGGGCACCGCCTCGGCCTCCGGAACAGCATCGGGCACCGCCTCGGCATCGGGCACCGCCTCGGCCTCCGGAACAGCATCGGGCACCACGTAGCGATATAGTCCAAGAATGAGTCAGCGGCCCTCTTGGGCGTTGGCGCTGAGCTGGCGGCCATCTTGCACCGTGGCGCTGGACTTGTGATCGCCTTGGGTTGTGGTGCTGTGTTGGCGTCCATCCTGCCTCGTGGCGCTGGACTAGCGGCCATCATGGGCAGTGACGCCACTGTGGCGGACGTGCGCTTCCTCTCTCCTCTCCGTCCGCCATGGTGAGACGGTGGCTCTAATCCATCCCACACGAGCCCCGGGTCGAAGGGCGGCCCTGGTTGAGAGCGGTGCTGAGTATCCTCTCGACCACTCCCTCCTCGGCGACCTCCTCTGGTTCCCCGGAAAACCACCAGGCGAGTTCCTTCAAATCCACTCCTCTCCCGCACTGTGGCTGGGGAGGAGACATAAGCCGACATACCGCTGGCTCTTGTAGTGACGGAGTCCTTCTGTCACGATCGGTGTTACAGAGAACACAGGAGAGAGAACCAAGTGCAGGTATGTGACTTTATTAAAGGGCAAATCCAAAGGGTTAAACAGTCCAGGCAGGGTCAAAACCGGTAAATCCAAACATAACATAAACAAGGCAAGGCAAGGCAAGGCAAGGCAAGGCAAGGCAAGGCAAGGCAAGGCAAGGCAAGGCAAGGCAAGGCAAGGCAAGGCAAGGCAAGGCAAGGCATTGACGGACATGAATTAACATTTAACATTAAACAAGGACTCCGTGACTAAGACTCAGACAGACCAGGTATAAATACACAAAAGGATGATGGGGAAACAGGAGACAGGTGGGGAACAATCAATTAACTAAACAAGGAGGAAGGTGACCAAATAAGGAGACAGGAAGTGATCAATGATAACACTGTGGGAACTGAGGACACCTAGTGGAAACCCAGGGAACACAACCCAGACACTGTGACAAATATACGATTGCGACAATATCTGGTTTTTCAAGTAATCTCCAGCAGGTGATAAATATATAAAGTATATGAACAAAACAGTGCTAATTGACATAGTTTTATTACAGTATACAAACTATTCTGCCTTATTATGTGATAAATACGTGTTTGTAGTATATATATAAAAAAATCATTATTATTTGTTATTGCCCAGCAGTTATAGATTAAGCCAATTAAAAGCTAGAAATTATAGAATAATTAAAGTTGCCTATAATATCCACTACCAGTCAAGTCTCTTCTTTTCACAAAGCATGCATTTATTTGATCCAAAGTACAGCAAAACAGTGAACTGAAATATTTTTACTAGACTATTTAAAATAACTGTTTCTATCTGAATATATTTAAAACTGTAATTTTAGATTTTAAAGCTTGCTAAATAAAAATATTAATTTCTATAATTTATTTTCCAAAAAAAATTTTTTTTTTGAATGATATACTGTATAATGTTGCAAAGGCTTTTTATTTCACATTAATGCTGATCTTTGGATCCTTCTATTCATCAAAGAATGCTGAAAAAGAAGTACTCGTTTAAATATTGATAATCAGCAAATCAGCATATTAGAATGATTTGATTTCTTAAGGATGTGACACTAAAGGCTGGAGTAATGATGCTGAAAATTCACCGTTGATCACAGGAATAAATAACATTTTAAAATATATTCAAATAGAAAATAGTTATTTTAAATAGTAAAAATATTTCACAATATTATTGCTTTTGCTGTACTTTGGATCAAATAAATGCAGGCTTGGTGAGCAGAAGAGACTTCTTTAAAAACATTACAAATCTTACTGTTCAAAAACTGTTGACTGGTAGGCTATAGATTACAGAAATGTTCTATTGTAATGTTTTATATTATATTGTAATGTTTAATATTATATATATATATATATATATATATATATATATATATATATATATATATATATATATATATATATATATATATATATATATAATTTCTGTCCCCCTCACTTCTGAAAAGATGGCTATGCCCCCGATACCCGCCAAACTAATACCCGCACAAGCTCAAATTATACCGTGAAATCCGAGTGTCTTTTATTGAAGGGTTATTTTGTGATCCAGGTTTATTTAAAAAATGTGTCAATGTTGTATTCAGTTAGTCTTAATACTGTGTGTACTTCAGTGTGCTCTTTAATGGCGATGCAAACTGAGGCATCTGGGAAATCACATCACATTTAATACAGGTACTAAGGTAAATTTTTTAAACAATGTATTCTATGTAACATTTCTATGTGGAAGTTGAAAGTTTAAGCACTGTTGTACCGTTCACATCACAAAACTTATTTACAATAAATGTCTCTTCTCTATAAATGCTGTGGATTTATTTTTCATTTGTTTTTATTTTTTTAACTATAAGTGTTTAACATGTAGGATGTCAAATGATTTTAGGCAGATTTTTTTCTCTGGGAAGATGAGCCATAACGTTCTGATATAGGCTATTAGACACGAAATGTGTTGTTTCACAGACTATATATTTAAATATGGGAATATTATATCTTATTCTGGCCAAGGGGTATATATTTCGATGGTTAGCAAGGCTTTGTTAGCTCTGTTATTGAGAGAAAATATATATTATTTTCTTTTTGGAAGGCTCATAAAAGTGTGAAATGGACCTTGTCTGTGGCTTTGGATGAGAGAGCAGGACAGTCACTATTGCACTGGCCTGATCGAAATGAATGAGAATGCTAACAAATTGCTTTTTCCAGGTATGATAGACATAGCTGATTCTGGCCAACATCACCCACTTAGACCCAAAAATGAAGATTCTGTCACTCTCATGCCATTTCAACCTGAATGCCTTTGGAACACAAAAGAAGATATTTTGAAGAGTAGAAATGGTTGCTTCTTTCCATGCTTTTAGAGGAAATAAGACAATAAAGACAATTAATACTCAGTAATACAATCAGTTTAACAGCACTGACAGTATTGGATGAGAACAAAATTTGACCAATAATGACAATAATGCAACATCAAAAATGTTATTGAACTGAACTTAATCTGCACTGAACTAATTTGAGATGAATAATGACACTATTGCCTTCTGCAGCACGGATTTATAGTTAAATTTCGTTTGCTCATTAAATTACTTTTATAGCTGAAACAAAAAAACATAAGCAATTGATGAACTTTTCAACATTAAAGGGATAGTTCACAAAAAAATGAAAATTCTCTCAATAATTACTCACACTTATGTTGTTCCAAACCCATAAGACCTTTGTTCATCTTCAAAACACAAATTAAGATATTTTTTATGAAATAGGAGAGCATTCTGACCCAGCATAGACAGCAACACAACTGACGTTCAAGACCCAGAAAGATAGTAAAAAAAAGAAGGTAAAATAGTCCATGTGACATCAGTGGTTCAACCTTAATTTTATGAAGCTATGAAAATAGTTTTTTGTGTGCAAACAAAACAAAAATAATTACTTTATTCAACAATTTCTTCTCTTCCATGTCAGTTTTTGATGCCTGTTCATGTTAGCACCATGACACATGCATGTGCATAAAGTCATTATTTTTGTTTTCTTTGCACACAAAAAATATTTGCAATAAAAAAAATATTCTCGTAGCTTCATAAAATTAAGGTTGAACCACTGATGTCACATGGACTATTTTAATTATGTACATACCACCTTTCTGTGTCTTGAATGTGTCAGTTGCATTGCTGTCTATGAAGAGTCAGAAAGCTCTTGGATTTCATTAAAAACATCTTAATTTGTATTCTGAAGATGAACGAAGGTCTGAAGTATAGTTTGGAATGACATGAGCGATAAATAATTAATTACAGAATTTTCATTTTTGGGTGAACTATCCCTATTCCCTGTCAAGATGCTTTAAAACAATTATGTATTATAAGGCACACACCTCTCTCTCTCTATATAAATGTGACTTGAATTGATAGATGTTTTCAAGCTTCCATACAATAAGTAAAGTCGTTAACACTTTAGAATAAGGTTCCATTAGTTTATGTTAATGTATTAATTAACATGAACAAACAATGAACAATACATTTATTACTGTATTTATTCATCTTTGTTAATGTTAGTTAATGAAAATACAGTTATTCATTGTTAGTTCATGCTAATTCACAGTGCATTAGCTAATGTTAACAAGCACAACTTTTGATTTGAATAATGCATTAGAAAATGTTGAAATTAAAATGAACTAAAATTAATAAATAATGTAGAATGATTAGTTCATGTTGACTAAAGTAGTTAACTAACATTAAGTAATGGAACCTTATTATAAAGTGTTACCAGAAAATGATATCATGATATGGTGGTGGATGAGGAGATAACCCCTGACAATGTAAATCGCTTTGAGTGCCTAGAAAAGCGCTATATAAATGTAAGGGATTATTATTATTATTATTATTATTATTATATCAGTGGGCGAGTAAACAATTGCAGAATTTCAATTCTAAATGTGAACTGTTGCTTTAAGAAAGGACAATTAAAGTGTTCCTCGACAAATATATCTGGTCAGGATGTTGACAAAAGTAAGAAAAACATCATCAAAGTAGTCGGCTCGGTGTTCATCTTCAGTTCTCTCTTCACAGCAGTTCAGTCAGTGTACTGTTTGAGTAAATGAATTACTCCGGGATATTGGTTTGTTTAAACTCAGAGGGAGTGTCAGCCACATTAAAAAAGTTAACAGCTTAAGTCATTTGTGGATTAATGCGTATTAGAGATGCAAACCATTTAAATTTATTCAGTTTGATTTGGTGAACTGGTTCAAAAAGATCCGGTTACATTGAATGATTCATTCGCGAACCGGATATCACAAACTGCTTTGTTTTGAACTCTCTCACACAACAGACATGGAAGAGAAGACAATGCTGAATAAAGTCGTAGTTTTTGCTATTTTTGGACCAAAATGTATTTTCGATGCTTCAAAAAATTCTAACTGACCCTCTGATGTCACATGGACTACTTTGATGATGTCTTTCTTACCTTTCTGGACATGGACAGTAGACCGTACACACACTTTCAATAGAGGGACTGAGAGCTCTCGGACTAAATCTAAAATATCTTAAACTGTGTTCCGAAGATAAACGGAGGTCTCACGGGTTTGGAACGACATGAGGGTGAGTTATTAATGACATAATTTTGATTTTTGGGTGAACTATCCCTTTAAGCTCAGTTAAGTCAGCTCTTCTTCAATAATAACCATTAACACAACTGTCAGCTACTTCAATGTATGAGTATTTGCCCATTTCCCAAAGAAGCAAAAGTTTTTATTTAATGTCTAATGTGCGCCTGGCCATTTTGTAAAGAAAGCCCTCACTGACCTTTAATATGAAATTGTTTCTGTCTCCTTTAACGTCTTTCATCGCCATTAAATCAGTCAACTGGTAAAAAAAAGTAATGGCTTTGGTCTGTTGGTCGTATTTTACAAGTTGGCAATTTGGAGCCGTCTGAGGGAGGTTTTATTACAGATGTGCGCACTTTATTTCACTTCTTCTGAACAGCTGTCAACAAACCCCCTCTTACCCACGTTGAAAAGCTTGGAAGTGCAAGGACAATTTTTTATATAACTTCAATTGGACTATTCTAAAAAAGGAAAGTCACACACACCTAGGATACTTCGAGGGTGAGTAGAAAATGGACCAATTTTTATTCTCGGGTGAACTAATCCTTTAATGTATCGAAAACTTCCTTAATTTCAGTAAACACATGCTCAGAACACAACTGGGATTAATGTTTAAGTTGCTTAAATTGGACAAAATCTACCAGATTTCAGTTGAAGTGTTTCATTGTTTGCTTAGCTGAATTAAATGTGCATTTGTAGTGTAGGTAAAATATGAAATTATGTGTTCTTTATTACATTTAGAGTTAATATGTTTCAAATGAACTTAATTCATCATTACAAATGTATAATTACAAATATGTGTGTATGATACACAATGTATATTTAATTTATAAATGCTTTCAATATGTTGAGCAGTACGCTTTTGTCACGGTGTCTGGTCTCTGTTTCCCTGAGTCTCTACTAGTGGTCTCCCTTCCCCATAGGCACCTCACTGTAGGCACTACAATTCCCACAAAGCCTTGTCCCTTCATCACAGTAATTGCACTCCTGTTAATTGCAATCAGGTGTCTTCACTTGATAGTCATTACCCTGCCTATATCATCCGGTCTGTTTCCATTTGTTTTCATGGAGTCCTTACTTTCCGTCACCAAGTTTTCTCGCATTCCTTGTGTTCTAGTTTCTTGTTCCCTGTTTGTTTGTTTTGGACTGATGTTTGGTTATGACCCCTGCTTGTTTTAGTTCTGATTTTGGATTACCCTGTTAAAACTCACACTGCACTTGGATCTTCCGTCTCCTGTGTTCCCGTACGTGACAGCTTTAACACCATTTTAAAGACAATAGAAGAAATTATAAAATTAAATATAAAGATGTTCAAGTCCTAGTGGGTACATTGTCATTAAATTGCAGTTGTGCAATTTAATGCTTGAAAATATTAAAATCAGGTTTCAAATTGATTCTGGTTTATTCTTTTAAACTATATAATTTCCATAATACTTCTTTAAAAAGTGTGCTGAAGTACACTAGAGTCTAGATGCATAAGAAATAGATATGAATCTGAATAATTTAATTCATTAATTATTAGGCAACGTTTCCTGGAGGCTGAGCCAAGCAATCATTTCTTACTAGAAGGAGAGAGCAATGTATTTTTTTTTCTTTACTTTGCAACAAAAGCAAGAAAGACAGAGAGAGAAGCAATGCAGGGATTAAAGTATTGACATGCCGAGTGCAGACAGACTCCCGCTGCTAACACAAACCTTACAGAAACCGTCCCTTTCTGAGGATGTGGTCAATAAAGGCTTATCTCCCGCCCAGAATTTGGAGGCAAAAAAAAAACCTTTCAGGAAGGAATTAGCAGCCACCACTAAATTTGCTGCCAACAAATGACATGAGAAATGGAGCGTCTGCACATAACTATTCTAATTTTTAATGCATAAAAAAGGTTTTGTCCTAAAGCAATGCTATTTTTGCTTCATACGCTGGAGTATTAACCTAGAAACCAAGGTAAAATTGTGTATCGACGGGCTGTTGTAATTTTTAAAGTTCCTTTTGACAGTGACAAGGACATAACAGCGACCTGTTTCTCCCATGACACATGCTGTTTCAGGTGTAAAAGTGTCTCTCACCTGCCTAAAGCGTGGCCTCATTATTATGGCTGATTAAACCCTTCAGTAATTAAGGCCAGGGTAGTGCCAATTTTTCAGCCCTCTAGCAGACAGGGTCTCCCTGTGCAGCAGCGATTTCTATATGGCTGTAGAATTAGGCAGTGTAATAGGGCACATCTGAATGCCTCTGCTTGAACGTCTGACTTTTGGAAGACAAAAATATCCCTGTGCTTTGATAGTCTGTCAAAACGGGCCACTGGAAATTTCATTCACAGTTGATTCCTTCAGAAAAACGAAGCAGAACAAATCGGGTTTTTCAGAATCCCCAGTTCCAAGGTGGACGAGAAGGAGGGGGTCTTACATTTTCCAGCTCTGCCAGCAGAAGGTTTAATTGATCTCTTGGTCCTCAGGTACACCATGCCACAGCTGCATTTTCATGTCAGGGAAGAAAGCGCCTTCTGTTGTTTGGCATCTGTCTCAGCTGTCTAGTGCATTTATGGGAGAAGAAAGAGGCATGGGCTACTGAACCTGGATGAAAGGCGAATGGAGACGCAACTGTGATAAAAATCAAAATGACAAATGTGTCTGTTTGTAGCTTAAAAAAACCTTTTAGTGCTTGAATTTGCAATGTGTCTGCACTTGTGTGATATAAAGCAGTATAGTAGGCCTATTAAGCAGTGTGTGTGTGTGTGTATGTATGTATATATATATATATATATATCTCTTAGGGACTGCTTAATTTCACTTATTCACATCCAAAATAAAAGTTTTTGTTCACATAATATATGTAATGACGTATGAGGTCAGTGTTGCGCATGCGCCGGTGAGTCTCATGAAAGCCAACATTGTTTACAGGATCAATGAGCTGACCTCATACATCTGCTTCGTTTATAAATGTGAGCGCAAGCTAGATTACAGTTATTATTATGTTTTGAATATGGGCATTTTTCTTACACCAACACATCGATTCGCTACAGGAGGCCTTTGATCACCCCCCGCAGCCGTGTGAGACACTTTTTTTAATGGATGAGCTTTTTATTAAACTTCTCATGGACCGATGCAGTGCAACACCTGCTGAGTGGCATCAAATGGCTTGAAAGATCAAAGACAATTTTTAAAATAACTCTGACTGGTTTTGTCTGAAAGAAGAAAGTCATATTTATAGCTTTATTTACATTTTTGGCTGAACTAACCCTTTAAAAGATGACTCCTATCCTTTGCACAGTGAATTCCAGCTTCTTCCTTCTGGATGAGGTTATATAGTATTACAGTGCAGAACAAAGTGGTATAAAACAGCTTTGATTCCAGCAGCTGAAAAAGTCATAGCAATATTGCAAGTGATGATGGGAATTTGGAGCACTTTTATCATATTTAGTATGCCGTCCACTGTCTGTGTTGTTTGTAAAAAGCATGTCAAGAGAATTTGTAAACTGCAAACCAAATCTATGTAGTATTCCCAGGAATAACAAACTAGAAATATTGATTACCGTAGGAGATTAACTTTTGAGTGGCTGATTATGGTTGGTTTGTGTTATGCTTGATCCCTTTCCCATTGAAATCATCAGTCTCAGCAATAAAATAATAAACCAGATAGCAAATCTGATCCAGATATCTCAGCCACTTTGACATACAGAAAAAGAAAATGGCCTAAATGACAATGGAAACATACAGACAGAAATGTACTCTTCTTTTGTGTCAGTAGAAATGGGTCATAAACTATTTTAGACAGAGTAAGGCCAATACTTCTGAATAAAGCAAAGTTGAGGGTGCTTTTAAATGGGCCAGTGCCACTGATTTGAACACTTTCCTTTTCAAACAAGTGGGAAAGGGGCATTTATTGTCTCCTACAGTTAACTTACTTTTGCTTGTTTGCAATCAACTCGTGCAAGAGATCTTCCCCTAATGCTGAATCCTGCAGTGCTCTCTCACAGTGAAGGGGAAATGCACATTCAGTTAACTGCTTTTGATCCCAAACTTTGTGCTAGAGTGAATAATACTGAAACACACAAGTTCATTTTAATAACAGGCTTTGTAATTGCTTGTTATATTCTGTTTGTGAATTACAGCCTTGACAAGCAGAATTTATTCAAACAGAACAAACCCTAAAATTAGAAACAACCCATGCTGTTTGATGGTACGATCATATGTTTCTGATCATGGGAGGTGTTACAGAAACAGTTCGACTGACTTAAATAGGACATTTTTCCTTTGAGGCATTTGAGTTCTCTTTGTGGGGTTTTTTTCCCCTTTTTTTTCTACTTTGTACTACTACCCTTATTGGTTATGTGATTTCAACTACATCCGAACTTATCAAATAAAACACCAAACACAAACTTCTGGAACTAATAATGCATGTTTTGATTTAGGACAGGCCAGATTTGCTCTCGGTCTTCCTGTGCAGTTCTCATTATTCTTTCGCAGCAGGTTATTCCCAAAGACATGAGAACATCTGCTCTCTGGGCCTCGGATGATGAAAGTGGATGTTCTGGTGTCAGACTCTCAACATGAGGGTGCAATAATGCAAAATGATTTTTATCTCTCCGGATACTCTGTTTTCACATAAAAGGGGAATGTGTTTAAAATATAAGATGCCAGAATCTGTGTTACACATCAAAGAGGTTGTTCATTCATCACTGAGGAAATTCTGAGGAAGTTGTATTTTGTTTATATTAACTTACAGAAGTAGTTCACCAATGATAGCCTATTTGTTATTGTTAAATCTGGCGTGGTAATATAATAACACTTCCATTAAATCTTTTTTTTTTTATGGAATTGAAAGATGTCTTTTATGCTTATCATATGGCAACAAATGGCAACTATAACTATTCCTATTCCTATAACTATTATCAAAATAACTATATACAGTATATATATATATATATATATATATATATATATATATATATATATATATATATATATATATATATATATACTCACCTAAAGGATTATTAGGAACACCTGTTCAATTTCTCATTAATGCAATTATCTAATCAACCAATCACATGGCAGTTGCTTCAATGCATTTAGGGGTGTGGTCCTGGTCAAGACAATCTCCTGAACTCCAAACTGAATGTCAGAATGGGAAAGAAAGGTGATTTAAGCAATTTTGAGCGTGGCATGGTTGTGGGTGCCAGACGAGCCGGTCTGAGTATTTCACAATCTGCTCAGTTACTGGGATTTTCACGCACAACCATTTCTAGGGTTTACAAAGAATGGTGTGAAAAGGGAAAAACATCCAGTATGTGGCAGTCCTGTAGGCGAAAATGCCTTGTTGATGCTAGAGGTCAGACGAGAATGGGCCGACTGATTCAAGCTGATAGAAGAGCAACTTTGACTGAAATAACCACTCGTTACATCCGAGGTATGCAGCAAAGCATTTGTGAAGCCACAACACGCAAAACCTTGAGGCGGATGGATTACAACAGCAGAAGACCCCACCGGGTACCACTCATCTCCACTACAAATAGGAAAAAGAGGCTGCAATTTGCCCGAGCTCACCAAAATTGGACAGTTGAAGACTGGAAAAATATTTCCTGGTCTGATTTCTGTTGAGACAGTCAGATGGTAGAGTCAGAATTTGGCGTAAACAGAATGAGAACATGGATCCATCATACCTTGTTACCACTGTGCAGGCTGCTGCTGGTGGTGTAATGGTGTGGGGGCACACTTTAGGCCCCTTAGTGCCAACTGGGCATCGTTTAAATGCCACGGCCTACCTGAGCATTGTTTCTGACCATGTCCATCCCTTTATGACCACCATGTACCCATCCTCTGATGGCTACTTCCAGCATTACATTACATTTATTCCTTTAGCTGACGCTTTGGATAAAAGCGACTTACAATTGCTATATATGTCAGAGGTCACACACCTCTGGAGCAACTAGGGGTTAAGCGTATTCCTCAGGGACACATTGGTGTCTCACAGTGGATTCGAACCCGGGTCTCTTATACCAAAGGCATGTGTCTTATCCACTGCGCCAACACCACCCCTCACAGCAGGATAATTCACCATGTCACAAAGCTCGAATCATTTCAAATTGGTTTCTTGAACATGACAATGAGTTCACTGTGCTAAAATGGCCGCCACAGTCACCAGATCTCAACCCAATAGAGCATCTTTAGGATGTGGTGGAACGGGAGCTTCGTGCCCTGGATGTGCATCCCACAAATCTCCATCAACTGCAAGATGCTATCCTATCAATATGGGCCAATATTTCTAAAGAATGTTGCACCTTGAGCCCCTTTCACACTGCCATTCCAGCAAATACAATACAATATATATATATATATATATATATATATATATATATATATATATATATATATATATATATATATATAGTTAGTTTACAACTATTATATATATATACTGTAGTAGCTGCATAGTTAAAGTCATAAAAGTTGCCATTTGTTCCCCATTTAATCTCAATGTTGTCAAATAGTCATCATATTACAGAAATCTCGTTTGTAATTTTTCTCCCTATGAGTTCAGCTCTTGAAAAGGTAGGTCTTATTGCTCATGTTGAACAGGAGAAGTTTGATTTATTTCAAATCATTTGTTTCAAATTCTATCCATTTATTCTGATGGGCTTTAAATGACTAGACACCTCGTGAGTAAATGCTGACTATTTCCTGTCTTCTCTCTGTGCTGTAATAGACAATCTGTTATCAGTGCCGCCGCTCCCTATACGCAGAGTACGCAGAGTACGCAGTGTGCGTAGGGCACCAACTCCCAAAGGGGGCACCATCCCAGTTTCTCAAAAAAAAAAAAAAAAAAAAAAAAACATGCTCCATTCTCCCATCCGCGCTCGCGACCGCTTGCACCTCATGTTTGCGGCTGAATGTTCATAACTGATGGTTGGACATCTATGCCCAGGTAAAGGACATCAGCAAGCTGGTGCAGAGAAAAGAAAACTAAAGAAAGTAAAGAAAAAAAAAAGAAAAAACGGCTTAAAGTTGGCTCGACGTTGGACGTTCGAGAGTCTCAAATTTAGGGACGGTCTCTAAAGTTACATGCGATATTGGTACACACTTATCTAACGTTAGTAGCATTCGAGGAGAATGACTTACAGTCATAAAAACAACTGTAAATGTTCGTCTAAGTGTCAGCTATAATGCACAATTGAATTGAATGTTTGATATTTATTAAAAAAACTGTAAAAAAATATATGTAAATTATGCTATTTTTTCACATGGGCTCAAACGTAGCATTTGAGGAGAAAGACTTGCAGTCATAAAACAATTGTAATGTGTTCATTTAGGTGTGAGCTACAATGCACACCTTATACATTTATATATATATATATATATATATATATATATATATATATATATATATATATATATATATATATATATATATATTAAAATAAATTATAAATCATTTAGGTAAAAACAAGGCCCATTTATCACTTTCAGGCACATTCCTGTGAATTATTATTATTATTAATTTTTTTTCAGGTTCCCTTACGAACATTACCCATGGTTTTAACAATAACACCACAAATCATCGTTCTTGTAGCCATGGTAACTTCAAATTAACCATGGTTTTGTTACTTCAAATAATAATTTAAGATAATAGTGTTCCTGTAGCTCAATTGGTCGCGCATTGCGCTATTAAGCGCAAGGTTGGGGGTTCGATTCCCCGGAAGCACATGATAGGTAAAAATTGATAGCCTGAATGCACTGTATAGGTAAAAATTGATAGCCTGAATGCATTGTAAGTCGCTTTGGATAAAAGCGTCTTCTAAATGCATAAATTTAATTTAATTTTTAAATTTAATTTAATATAATGTAATATTTTTTTTGTTGCTATAAAAACAGACCTAAGCCATTAATAGCCTTTAAAAGGACTTAAAATGCATTATATATATAAAAAAACAATGATGCAATAATGATTGGTTAATAATAACACTGTTAAAATACATAATGTAGGCAAATAAAAAAATAAACATTTTATGTACATGTTATTACACATGCCTGCAAAGGGAGCCAAATGCCATGTAATTGCTGCTGTTACACGTACAGGACAATCAAATCCTTGTTTAGGCTACTGACCAAACATTTAATTCAAATAGTCACTTAATCTTTAATTTTTGGCCACTTTTTTCCTATAGATGGCCTTTATAATTTCTTCAACAAAAAAACATGCATATCACAACCCTTACAAAAATAAACCATGCTTTTATCATAGTAAAACTGCTAATTTTCTTTTGCATGATTTCTGAATGCTTGAGACTATAAAATAAATTAGAGTCATAATTAAGTTATAGCCATATATAAATGTCGAGAGCTACAATTGTAATTTGTAAATAATACAATTTATTCATTTACTTTTTTATTTGATTAAAGTTCTATTTTCACCACTATAGTAGGTTTTTTTTTTTCCATCATCATATTTGAGGGAGGGGGGCACAACAATACAATCCTGCTTAGGGCACCCATTTGGCCAGCAGCGGCCCTGTCTGTTATCATGTTATCATAACTCTCTCACTGTTCAAACACCCTCCAGTCACCTTCAACAAGACATCTGAAAAGTTTTGAGTTTTCTCACCATTTAACCCTTGTTTAAACACATCAACTCTAAACCCTGAACAGAATTGTGGTCAGATAGTGTCCAGTTGTTGAGTGCCAGCTTAATGGTGATGGTGGACCGACCCGGTCCCTCCTAAAGCCCTGTGGACGGAGCACAGGTCCAGCTAGCAGATGGGTGGGTGGAAGCACAAGCTGCTACTCCTGTATTAAATGAATTATGAATGCATTTGGAGTCCCCTGGTCATGTTTTGCTAGGTTAACATATACTCCGGTGACTTTCTGACAAGGCCTTTTCTCACTCCTTCTGCGGCACTTTCATGATTTCCTTAAATGTTTCACACATACATGCTATTTATAAAGTGTATCATGAAACAAATTAATTGTGGCAATAGTCCATTTTAAGTTGGCATGACTGACTTTACACTGAAGGAGTTTGCCACTTTATGACCAAAAGACTAACAATGAAAATATATACTGTGTGCTGAGGCTTGGCTGACATGGGTGAACGAATCATTACATATACACATCATCATTAACATCAGATAATTGCCTTCAGTTTTCCTGTGAGATTGCCGGGAAGTGAACGGGGACTACATCTATAACAGCTTTTGCAAGACAGTAATGTATTCTGGACAAAAACAAATGAACATGTAAACAAGCCTTTTTTCCTTCCTATTTTTCTTTTCCCTCCCTTTCTCATTTAGCAGTAGTTTGTCCCAACCATCACACAGACCTGTGTTTTCTCTCAGGAGCGGTGATAATGGTCATCATCATTTGATTGATTCTCACATGTCAGGCCCAATGACTTTCAATCATGCAGAAATATGGTGCATGCTCTGCATATGGACAAAGGAATAGCAAACTACATATAAGACTATGACACTGGGTGACCAAAGGTCATTTAATATCCATTTATAATGTGTCTGCTTTATGTGTCTGTGTGCACGGGTGAATGCGTGTAGCAATTATTCATAATTACACATGACTGCCACAAGGTTGTTTTTGGCATTTAAGGTTATTTCATGCTCTCTGAACATCTGGAGTCATGGATGCTGGTTTGCTCTAGTGTCATTGTAGTAACCTTACACGTTTAAGCTCCTGGGATAGGAACAAGAACGGGGGAAAAACCAAAACAGTCAGCAGCGTATAAGGGGAACAAAATAACTCCACATTGTTTGTTGAAATTCATATGCCTCAAAATGGAGCAATTGTCTGATCTACATACTTATTTCAATTATACACTGAAAAAATATGTAGGATTTACATTAAGAAACAAGTTTTTTGGACCCATTTTAGTACTATGTGCTTACTTTTTAAATTAATCATTTGCACTTATTGTGAACATAAATGTTTTTACATAAAAAAATAAATACCTGCTTGTAATTACATCTGTAATTAATTTCTGTAATAACACTTATAATTACATCAAATTAAATGGGAAATTTGGAATCTCTTTTCAAAATTCTTAAAGGATTCCAATATTTGTACAGGAATCTAATAATAATTTTCATATTCTAAAACCATTCAAATCCCATATAGGACTTTCTGACATAAAGGATTTTGTTCCTATCCTGTTCCTTTTTTTGCAGCAGCTGCTTGTTTACTGAGACAATTAAAATAGGAAGCCAATGGATCCCAGTGAGAAATGAAATGAAATGAAATACATAAAAATCTCATAGAAAACTCAAATCCTATTATACTGGAATGGTTCCAAATTATGATAGAAATCGTAATTATAGTTTATGTTTTTTTATTTTATTTTTTTTTTATTTTTTTTTGACAAGGGTGATTGCTTTTAACAGCATAAAACAATTAGTTCTGTTGCTCTATCTGTTTGGCCATGTAAACATTTTGTTGTATAAAAACAACATCATATTTGCTATTATGATAATGCTTAGAGTCTGGAATAACACTGTTCATCTGCGACCTATCAGGGTGAAAACACACTATGGTATATTAAAGCAGACCATGTCTAATCAGTTAATGGAGTCATGTAGAGACCTGAGCAGATGGAGAGTTACTTTAGCGTTTCTAAAGGGCCATTTTATTAATTGACACATCACAATTACAGTGACCTGGAATCCACTGGTAATGTGACACACTGCTTCAAACTCAAGAGGGTGAGATCTGACATAAGTTGAGTTGAGTTCAGATGTGATCTTTCAATGCATATTAAATTTAATGTTTAAAATGTACTGATACTAATATTTCTGCAGGACCAGTAGTACCACTGCCAGGTCAGACTGGTCCTCACTGATGGCTGCTTTCAAACTTGTGCGTGCAAACTGTGAATAGTGTTAAAATGTTACATGTACAACATGTCTTTTGAAAAGTTCATCATTGTAGCCAATCACAGATGTCTGTTGAGTGCATGATCTATTTTGACACAGAGGGGTTTAAGTCAGTCATAATCCACTTAAAACATTTTTCTCCGCGTGAGCTCATTTCAGTTCTGAAAGGTCACAGATGCCTAGTGTAAATAAATACAGCAGAAGTAGAGATGAATTGCAAAGTGTAGTTGGCTTCATTGATTATTTTGGGAGTTTTTGTGAGAGTGAAGAAAGTGAGATAATGCTGAATGGAAGTGATTGACAGCTTCAATGACAATGAAGAGAATGGTCTTTACTCACTTTCTGTGTGTAGTCCATTTACAATCTGGATGTAAATTTTATTTTTTATGCTGATAAATACACAATGCAAGTTAATTAAACATTTAAATGTGGGAATGAATCTAAAAATTGTGACGATTGACACTGAAGGGGCAAAATAGATCTGTGCAGTAAATCTTGGAGTGTAAATGAATGTATTCACTTTGTTATTAGTATAGTATTAAAACAAACTTTAATAATTTATTATTTAGTTTAATATTTATTTATTTTCACATTGTCTGAATATCTGAAAAATTAATCATTCCATTTTTCTTTTGCTATACACACTAAATTGTCTTCACGTTGTATAAATATTAAATAAGCATTAATCCATAATATTAAACCATTGTGTTACTAGGTATAGTAAAACAAAAAATAATTGTTAATCCCAAACCCATAATATATTAAGATGCATAAACTGAAAAGATTTACGGCTTAAATTTCAATTGAATCATTGTCTGTTATAAAAGCAAGAGCTAAAATGTTCTGTTTTTGGCACTTACGTCAGTAAAGCTAAGTAGCTATCTCAGCAAAGTGCCATTGAAACCCTTCTGTGCCCATCACGATCCTGAATTTGGCAGTATTTGACACTGGGATCTCAGTGGGAACTCACTCCACCCCTCCCACACCCCTTCAGATAACACGGCAAAAATATCTGTGTCAACAGGTTTTGTGTGTGTGTGTGTGTGTGTGTGATATTTTGTTGTGCTCACTTGATTTTCTTCTTGAACATCATGATTAAATCACATGCTGTATGCTGAATACTTCACCCATTCATATTCAGTTGATGTGTATATAAGTGAGCAGATGTACTGTACTGATGCATATTACCATCTATATATATATATATATATATATATATATATATATATATATATATATATATTTTTTTTTTTTTTTTTTTTTTTACATGTTCTGTAGGTACTCTGTGAGATGAATAAACAATAATGAATATGTAAGAGCATTGTGATACCTAAAATGAATAGCAAAAAGGAATTTCCATTAGGTGGCATTCATATAAGAACAAAAACATCTAATCAGACATGTTTAAAAGACATCAATGAGTCAATCAAACCAAAACAGCCAGACAAGGGGTCAGTGTTTCGTTGATTAGTGTTTTGTTTGGCTGCAAAAAGCATCTTTCCATTGACAGCCATTTAGAAACTTCATTATTTATTATTCTGAATTCTGACAAAATAATTATTGCAGGCAACATGTAAGCATTATTTCAGTATGTCTCGTCAGTAAGCAATATTTTAAGGGCTCTTGAAAGCAAGAAATGGACTTCATAACACCATTTCGCAGTTTAAGATTAATGTTGTAAAGCCTGAAATATTAATAGAAGCTGTTTGTGTTTTTTGTTGAGCATCATATTTCATACATCTGGCTTTTATGGCTCATATAGCATGATATAGCAAGATAATGAGCTCATTTCATACAAAAGGAAGCAAAATTACACAACTGAGTGCAGTTGTTGATATTTATATGGCCAAAAAACTAAATAAAATTTGAATAGATTATGTAAATCAACAAGATCTTAATAACAGTATATCAGACTAAATGCAATAAAATGGAAATCATTTGTCACATTATATTTCCTAATAATATGTCTTAGTAAGATGACATTTAAATGCTGTTTTATGAAATTTGATACTTACACTTTAACATGATTTTTTTTTTAAGATTCTGATTTTACTGCTTCAGTCCAGTGATAACTAACAATATAAAAGTTATTCTTACATTTACTTTATAAAAACAGTAAAGATTTCACAGCCAAAAAGACATTTGAACTATGACCCAAAAGGGATATTTTTATGTTATGTATATATATATATATATATATATATATATATATATATATATATATATATATATATATATATATATATATATATATTATATATATATATATATATATATATATATTTTTTTTTTTTTTAAGTATAAACTATCAATACATATAAGGCATGTAACATACAACAGTTTTTTTCAGTTTTTTCAACAGTTTTGAGAATGTAGACGCCTTAGAATAGCATATGAAATAGTAGGCTCATACGGTTAATTTGTTACACGAACTATTTCTAACGACAATTCTGAAAGGCACTCCGGCAGCCAAACAACAGCCATTGAAATGCATGGGAATGTGATGTGCCTGCTTGTGACATTGACAAATGCATCACTCCCTTTCACAGACATGCACACATACACACCTAATAGATTGGCTCTCTAATCTCACAGCGACGAATGGCATAAAGTTGACTGAAACACAGCTGGGAG
Organism: Carassius carassius; assembly: GCF_963082965.1. NCBI lineage: Eukaryota > Metazoa > Chordata > Actinopteri > Cypriniformes > Cyprinidae > Carassius > Carassius carassius. The sequence goes on along the minus strand of NC_081755.1, from coordinate 40,276,057 downwards.
TTCCAGACGAAATGCTGAGATGAACAGATGTCTATAGGAGAAAAAAATCATTAGCATACCCACCTTGTTTGAATATGAGATTCAAGAGTGACTTTCACCTTCAAAACATTCACAACACATTCTGACTGAAGCGTTTCCGTGGGATATACGTTTAATGTCAGCGCACACGCATGATCATATGCACAAATACACGCGCACGCACACACGCAGACCGTATCATCTGGGGACTGGGATCTTTTGAATGAGTCCCAAGTGACTCCCTCCCCAGCCTCCACATGGCTGATCACCTCTGCCTCCCGCTGAGCAGTCATGCGGCCCGGTGTGTGATTCAGACAGAGATGAACGTTCTGCTCCATTTAACGCTAATGCTATAGTTCCCCGCGCTTGTGCCTGGCATTCCTGAGTGACATCTATCATTCCATCTGGGCTCACTCACTTCCTGCAGCAATCTTCAGGGACAACCTCTTCAAACTTATACAAGAACCTTCACATTGCATCTTCACTACTTTAGATTTCCGAAAAAATGAACTAAGAGATTATAGCTATCAGGAGATCGCGGAGTGAAAATGACACCACCACATGACCAAACATCAGCGAAGCACTGCCTAATTGGCTATATCCAGACGCAGGCTTTATCTTAGAAAATCACGCAAAAAATGGAGCTGTAAATGCAAAGGAGGAGCAGAGAGGGACCGTATAAGAATGAGAAAAGCCCTGGCCACAGACGCAGCAAGTTGCTGCAAAATCCCAGCCATGTTCGCCAGTAAGGGTGCAGGTCGGTCAGAATTACATTTATATTTACTAGGGATTGGAAGGTTCACTGAAAAAACCGAACCGCTCAGTTTACCACACACGGTTCGGCATGCGCTGGGACCGCTGTTCAACTTAAATCTGACAAAGCATCTGTAATATGGTTTACTATAAATAACACGTAAAACAAACAGGGTTCAAAAAATATATGTTTCTGTTGATGCATGCGCATTCTGGATTCCCAGACATTACAACAACAGCAATGAAAAAAAAAACCTCTACAAATCATTAACTCTTGTTCAATACTAATACGAACACTGTATCAGTGCATTCTCTTAAAGTGACAGTCTTTATATTAATCGAACAGCAACAACCAAGAAATCACTCACTGCTCTTGATTAAAAAGCTTTTTTACTTTAATAAAGAATAAACTTTAATTTATAGTTCAAAATGCAATGTTGTTTTACATTTGATTACTTTAATTTCTGTACCTAAAAACTAATGCAAGACCTACCTAAAAAAAAACCCTGAAAAAGTCAGTTTATTTTATTTGTATCTTTACTCTATTGTATTTATTTGTGCTGTTGCTTGTAGTTAGAATATTCTTAATAATATGATAATATATATATATATTTTTTGAAAGTATAGTTTTTCCATAAACATAGCACATACAACGGTACCGAAACCGTGACTCTAAAACTGTGAAACAAACGAACTGTGAAAAAGTTGAACTGTTCCACCCTAATATTTACATAATCATTTGGCAGATGGACGCTTTCATTCAAAGCGACTTACAATAGATAAAATCTATAAAAAAAAAAAAAAATATATATATATATATATTACAAATGTATATAATGATAGATGTTTTAAAAGAGCATCTTAATGACAAACTAGCACACTGTTTTACATATGAAGATACAGTATTTTATTAGTGCCAAAATTGACCAGAAATTGATTTTCCATTTCTAGCCTATAATATGTAGCCTAGTGTACAATGCTTATTTATTTTGAAGGTGATGAAGGAAGCAACATTAGCACTAGTGCTGTTAGTGCTCCTGCTTTGAACAAGAGAGGGTGGATAGTTCATCTTTTGAGTCAGAGCAGGAACCTTCAGGTAAAGTTTAATATAGATTATTGAAATTAATCAATATAGATTATTGAAAGTGCTTATTTCATATTGCAGAGAAACTCAATGTGCAGAGTGAGAGAGAGGGGGATTAAGGGAAGGATGATAGAGACAGTGAATGCCTTGATACTTCTTGATAGTTCATTTGATTATTTTGCCCATCCACAGTTTAAGGATTTTGATTTATTTTTTAAGTATAACCCAATTCAAACAACTGAAAGAGCCAAAGAGTTTATCAGTCTGATGGACACATGAATTGGGTGGTGGTGACTGCAGCAGCAGAGGTGGCCTGGGGTGGAGTCAAATTCCCGGCCTGATTAACTGTCCCAGTCCGCCACTGATAGCTACTGTACTTTCTTTAAAAAATATATAGGTTTCAAAAGGTTTGAATCGTTCAGTAAACAGTAAACAAGAACCTTTCTTTTTTTTCCTATGTGTAAAGAATATTTTAATGATCTAAATAACTTTTTTCCACTATAGAGAACCTTTTTTTTCCATGGAGAGATTTCATGGATGTTAAATGTTCTTTGTGGAACCATAGATTCCAGTAAAGAACCTATATTGTGTATAATATTTTATAAGATGGTTAGTTCCAGTTCTTGTTTCTGATTGGTCAACATCTGTGTTTTCTTCACAAAAGAAAAGCATGGCTATGATTGCTTTACACAACAGTTCCACTAAGTCCTTTTGCAGCATGCCTCCCATACTTCATTGCTTATATTTCTGTTATTTATACATTTATTTGTATTTATTATCATTATTAATTATATATAATATATTTATAAATACCCTACACAGGATAAGTGATTTGGAAAATGGACTGATATATGGGTATACAGAATAATTTGCTGCAATCAGAATGAAATTCTTTATTTTTCTGCAAGTGACACGATGCCTTGCACTGTTTAACTGATCTGTTTTTAAATGCTCCAGTAAGAACATAGGGTCATTTTTACAATTTGATTTACAACATTGAAGTTTCCGACCACCTGCAAGTTTTAGTTACTCACCAAAGCCATTTTTTACTCACAATGGCACTTGACATGTGTTAATAATGGACCCTGTGGGTACATTATAAGTGATGAGCAGAGACGTATTTAAAGTGCACCATATACACTGTACTGTTAAACATCTGCTTCATTAGTTAATGAATAGAAATAAATTTTAAAAGAAGTGAAGGCAGGCATTGAGAGATGTGCTGAAGTGAGCATGGCTTTAAAGAGCCCGACTACACTAGATCACCTTGTATGGGCCTCAGGTACCTGGAACACTAATTGCAGTTGTTAAGAGCTCAGAAACATTTAATAGGTGTAATTATTCTGACATTCCACAAGGATCTTCACGCACACTGCAGGTCCTCTGGAAAACCGAGGAGCTATGCATACAAACCACCAGCACGGCTGACATCCTATATTTCCGCTGTGCCATGCTTAATGGGTATTTTACTTATTTTCACTATTTTTTGACAGTATGTATAATGGGAGATGATCAAGAGTGTGGAACATTATCAGCAAATTATGCAAGCCGTATTCAAAACCTGAATTGGTGAGCATTTAAAATTGTAGAACAATGCAAATTGTAGAGATACAATACAAGTTTTCACTTTTAACAAATGCTTTTAAAACAGCTACTTATTGTGGTAATATTATACTTTAAACGAATAAACATCAATGCAAACTGAATGTAATGTTTCACACACTCACAGGAACTGCAAATTAACTGCAATAAAAAAATAAAAAATCTAATTGAACGATTTAAATGTATTTTTAAAAGTATAGAGTGCTTTTTTGACTGTACATCTTCATATGTGATTTTATTACTACCAAATGCACTGACTAGCATTCTTAAATACATTTGTAATGACAAAATTGTAATTTAGTACATTTAAAATATACTGTATGGACTTTTTAATACTGAAAAGAAAATACAGTTCAAGTTACAATCAAGTACTTTAAATGTCCTTTGGTGTATTACCAAAATAAGTGTATTCTTTAAAACACAACACAAGAATATTAAAATGTACTTTAAAAGTAAAACATCCGATTTGAAATTATTACAAAGTGTACTTTTTAAAGATGAAAAAAAAGTTTTCCCCTAGAAATTGCTATAACATACAGTATCACAAATAATTGGCAATTAACACAAGTAGTTTTGAAGTAAAAAGACAAAAATATTTTCTTGTAAAACTTAAAATCTGTTTTATTTACAGCTTCAAAAATGTTTGACTGTGTATGTTAAGAAACATAAAAAAAGGGTGCTCTCTTTAAGTACACTACAAGTGCACATTCAATACAACTAAGCAAAAGGGATATCGACAAACAAAACTGGATTTAAAGTTAAATTATGAAGTACAGAGTCTGAAATGGTATTTTCTTTTAAAATGTAAAATCTGTTTTATTTTATTAGTGCATGTTAAGAAACATATAAAGTGTGCTCTCCTTAAGTACACATTCAGTACAATTAATCACACAAGGGATACTGTTCAAAATTGATACAAAAAGTGTTGCATTAAAGTGCTTCTGGACACATTTGGGTTGTCAAAGTCAGAAAGGTTTTTATTGCATTTTAATGCAACTGTATACTTAATATCTTAATATACTCTGTTTGGAAACAGAGAATAGGAGTCATCTGAAAACAGTCGGTTGTTCTATAGAAAGGGAACTTTTGTAGTGAATGGGCTTCTGCAAATTATTCACAGTATGCTGCTCGGGACCTTTGTATCCGTTCATTGAAACACAACAACACTGATGGATTACCATTGTGAGATCTGAAGAGGAGGGCAAACTAAATCATACAGGCCAAGGTTAGATGTGTAGGAGGCCGAGTCCAGACCATGAAGACACAGCAGACAAAGTGAGATGGAAGTCCCATCACCTCTTCAAGACACCTTTTAAAGGATTAAACCTCCAAGCGTCTGAAAGTTTGCCTTTAATGGAAACCGAGAAGGAGGATTAGACAGATAAAAATCACCTCTAGGGGCGACGCTCCCTGCCTCCACATGCACTGAGGTGAGATACATGTCAGTGCTCAGGGGAGGAAGGGAATAATTGTTTGCTCCCCTCGGTGATACAATCATGTTTTACAACCGGAGCCCAGAGGGAGGACCAGACAGCTTCTGCCTGTCGCTGTGCCTGCTGATAGGATTTTTTAATTGGATATGAGAAATGAAGACTTGCTGGGAACAAGTCTTAGTCTCACTTAGAACAGGCGAGTCGTCTCGTGTGGACAGACTTCTGAGTAAAGCCACTAGCTTTGGTTTACAGTGCAGCTAGCCACAAACTGTCTACTTGGACAGGAAGCGGCCAGCTGACTGACATGGGGTGCGTTTCCAAAAAGCATCATTAGCACACTATGGTTGCAAGTTCTGCCGTTACATGTGGATGTAGGGAGTGATACAGCAATAATGGAGGATTCTCCTCAAATGCCATGTTTGTTTATTTCTATTAACAGTAACATTAATTTGATATTGAACTGATTAATTAGCAGATGTTGTCACACCATACCTGTTTGACATCATTAATAACAATTCTAACCAATGGTTTAAACGGTGGAGGTGTGACAAGGTTTTTAAGTTTTCGGGAAACACTAGTGACTACCTAGTTGGTTTCTCCAACAATGCTTTGTACTATTGAGTCCCAGTCTTTAACCAACTGAGTTTGAGTGAAAGACATTTAATTAATGTCTTTTTATCCTACTTTTTTTGTTGTCACTTTTTTTTTTACCTTTCATGTTACACATGATGTGAATTAATCTGTACTCTGAAAAATGTATGTGCCCAAAATGCCCAAAAGTCCATTCATATTTGCAGTCCGAGTCCAAGTCTGAGTTCAAGTCCAAGTACCCTAACTCTACTTCATACTATTGTAGTTAGTGAAAGCCAGCTTGGTAGATGATTTTCATTTGACATTTACTCTAATTTAAAAGGTGTTAAGACATTTTGTAGTGTTTTTCTAATTTGATTTAACTTTTACAACACTGCATTAGATATTTAGACTTGTTTATATATATTATATCTTTAATATATGGTAATTGTATTCTGTCTCACCACATTGGCAGATATTTTCATTTTTATTAAACTTGTTTATACTTGAAAAAAGTGTTTTCAATACGATCTTGATTTGATTTTAACTACACTGTATCTTTTAACTATAAAATTGTTCAGTGGCTTTTAAAGAGCTTGGCAAAACCATGTAAAAATATGATTCATTTGTGATGTATAATAACGATGATACTTAGTGTTGGTTACTTTCTGAAGCAAAGGTGATTTATGTACTGAAAATGTAGATTTTGTGCTTTTGGACAAACTTCTGAATCTTTGCGGTTACTGAAACCGTTGAGAAGTGTTGAGTATTATCATTCTAAAGTTTGGGATCGTTAAGTTTGTTTAATAATTTTAAGTGAAGTCACTTATGCGATGCAAAAAACAGTATTTTTGTAAAATATAATTACACATTAAAATTTGTATTTATTCCAGTGACATAATAAATTGTCATCATCATTACTGCAGTCTTCAGTGTCACATGATCTTTCAGAAATCATGCTAATACACACAGTTTGATGATTTGCTGCAATTCTTATTTTCAATATTAAAAGCAGATTTTGCTGCTTATATTTGTGTGGAAATCTTAAAGGAATTTTTATAAACTTTGTTTTCAGACATTCTGTCGATCCAAGAGTGATAACAACACAATTAGACTATTTCAGAGTGGAATATACAGATTTTTTTAGTTTAGTTTTTTGTCAATATTCAGTTTTCTTGGAACCTCAAACAAAACTCTGAGTAGCTTATCTGTCAATGATTTGATTTCACTAACCTGACACAGCTGGCGAGTGAAAGGACTTTAGCGGGGCCGTGGGTGTGCTGTCTGGAACTATTTTGAGAAGAATAAAAACTATTGGAAACAGTCTTTTCAAGTCATGGGGATGATAAAATAGCTCGCTTTCATCTGTTTTCTTTGGCCTTTCTCAATTTGTGGTGTCCGTGAACTTTCAGTTGTTTTCTTTGCTTGCTTTTACAATGACAGCTGAAAGACAAACAAGGTGCTCTCAAAACCGAACCCTTTACTGAGACTCGTTTCTGACGGAGCAGCTGGCACTACAATGTGAATGCATCACTTATTTCCGTACCACGGCCACTGTGTGTGAGCTATAAGTGGACCGCGCTTCCGTCATACACTTATGTGTAAATCATACAAAGGAAAGACCCTCTCATGGCATAAAAGAAACAGCATGAAACATCCAGTGATGAGAGAAACTATATGGGGTGGGGATTTGGACCACTCAGCTCGGAAAATGTGCCGGAGAGTTTATGGATTTTGAGGTTGCCATGGCAACAGCAGCAACCCTTCTTTGAAATAGCTTTAGAAGAAAGTGTTGACAGTCTATTAAAAGCAGGGGGCTATAGGAACAAGTGCACATCATTTACCATGTTCTTCCCGACATAAATACATACTCATGCATTTTGACGACGCCACTTTACTCTTTTGTATGTTGAATGATACGGATGTGGCCTTTTCTCATTGTTCCTCTTAGGTGGAGTCTCAAACAGATCTATTATCTACCCTTTGCCAGTGTGTTTCCAAGGTACAGACAGACTATAAAAGCAATAAAGAATCTGTTCATTTCAACGGAGGAAATTACTGTTCCTGAATGTTCATCTGTAGCACAAATTATTTCACAATTATCGCATTGCTCTCAGCCGGTGTCTCTCTCTTCAGTAAGATCAGAATGTACCGTGAAGCCGGAAAGCAACGCACTGGAAATATCACAGAAACCGACAACAGCCACTCAAGAGAATGTAGGCTGGAGGAGAGAGATCTGACATTATGTAAACAGACACCAGTCGAGATGAGAGTGGCCGCCAAAGCAGTGGATGTGACAAATTCTCAGCGGGGAGACGGAGACGCAGCCCGGTGGATCTGGCCAAACAATAGGGATGGCAACAGCTTCTGCTCTCTGTGGAAACATGCAGAACAAGAGGATACGGCAGAACTGAGACAGTCCAATCAAACGGTGCCCACAAAAGCCTCCATAATCAAAAAGGATACAAGAATAAAGGTGCTCCTCTAAATCTTGAGACACTGATGATAGCTTTAGGAATTGATTTAGGCACAGGAAGTCGTTTCCATTACTAAAGCAGTAAATTAGTTAGACCCGATATACATACAGAGCTGTTTGAATGTAAACTTCAGTTTTTAGGGGAAATGTTGACTTATCTTGAAACATCAAAATTTTGCTTTTGTTGTCAGTTGGCAAATCAGTTGACAAATTATAGCCTATTTATATAGACTAATACATATTCCAGTACAATGAAATTCTACATTATAATTTGTGTGTTTTTTTTTGTAGCCTACAGTAACGTTTAAAATCTGGGGCTGTATTGTTTTTAAAAGTCATTTATGGTCAGCAAGGCTGCGTTTATTTGATACAGAACAAAAAAAAATGCACACTGCTAAATATTACAATTTAAAATAACTGCTTTCAATTTTACAATTTAATATGTAATTTATTCCTGTGATAAAAGCTGAATTTTCAGCATCATTACTACAGTCTTCAGAGTGTGACATGATTCTTCAGAAATTAGTCTACATTAATATGATTTGCTGCACAAGAAACATTTCTTATTATTATTATCAATGTTAAAACAATTGAGGAGATTTGTCAGTGCTAGTGAACTTAAATTTCTGTCTGCTCCTCACACAAAGCTTTTATATAGTTTCAAAAGACTTGAAATGTAGTACACTATAGAATGGAGTGCGATATAGAAATCTGTGTCCACTTTCAGTATATGAAAAAAAGGAAATTGGACATTTTGCAAAGTCATATTCAAACGAAATAATGATGATAAAACGTAGTTTTTAACCCTGAAAGTGCAATAACTGAATCCCCTGGAAGATTTAGCAGTGTATGATATGATGTGTTATTACTTTGCTTGACTCGCCAGAAACAGCAAAGACTGCTGAAACTGCATGAGGTTTGAGAGTGATTTACATGTGAACGCTGACTTGCCAAGAAATCTATTACTTTTCTGGATGACTTGACTAGTAAACATGACTAGTCACGCAAGCTCTAGTGAAAAAAACAAGAATCAGAAACCATTTAAGAATTTTTAGAAATGTTTTACTACAGTCACAAAGCACACTTTGGTCCCTCCTGTAACAATACAGGTGTCATAAACTGAGAATTTATGACATTTTCACGGCATTTATTAACCTAGGTTTCTGTTCATTTGTAAAGTCAAAGTGCAGTATTTTTGTTAAATCATTACAAATTAACGTTACATTGACCTGAAATATAAAGAAATGCAGTAGCGTATTTGTGAAATGAACATTCATTTTGTAAAAGTTCACTGTTATTTCCTGTTAGCTAATTTTTACATTTTAAATATTGAAGTGTTATCAAATTGTTTTTTTAAGACAAATATTTAATTGATTTCAAATGGCTTTTTGGAAAGTTTTAGAGCATAATAAACCATGGAGGGGCACCAGGAACCATGTGATGAAATGAACTGGTTAAATCTGGTTAACTGAAATGAGTCGAAAACCGAAATCTTGTTCTCACTTTCCTTGGTGTATCTTGGCAGTGTGCCAGTGTTTTTGGGTCACCGTGCTCATGACAGGATGTGTGTATCCTTCACACAGCAGGCACAGGCTGACTGGCTGAATAAATGGGCTCGCCGTGAATATTTATACAGGGTGATGTACATGCTGTTAACCTGGATCAAATCATTTTGGCACTACTGTTCTGCAAGCGGCCTTGAAAGAGAAGGAGCTTTGACCTAAAACTTTCAGCACGCTTCTTCTCTGAAAAGAAACTGATTTTCTGAAAACAACCCGGTTTTCCAGGACCATGAAAAAGCAGGTTACCTACTTCAAAGTATCTAAATGTCAAAGAAAACATGTTATTCGGAGAAGGTTTTCAATGAACTTCCACTAGCTGTCTATTCTTGCCGGCATTCATGCTATGCAAAATAGGTCAAATAAACTCACAATATAGACTCATTTGCAAAAACAGATAAAAAAATGTGTAAATGTGGGTCATACCCTGCTGTTTTACTTTGAGCTTCACTTCAGTCATGGCGACATTCCTCTGAATATTAATAGAAATGAAACAGGGAATGTGGCATGAAACATGTGCAGAGCACCACTCAAGGCATCTGTTGATTGTGGCTCCGTCTTGCCATCCTCTTCCTGCAGGGCCTCATTTCCCGCCATCAGACTTTGCCTTACGTGATTAAGTTTCCAATTACTGATGTCTGCCAAGTTCCATTGGCTCCATTGAGCGGGACTGGATCACACTTCCACTTCTGAGGCTGAGAGCAGCGTGTTTGGGAGTCTAAAATAGGAGGATGTTCTTGCATGCTAGAGAGCAAAGGGGACGAAGCAGAAACTCGTCGAGGCTGATCGATAGGTATGTTATGAATGAAAATGTGAGCAAAGTGGATAGATGAGGCCTTTTTTAATGTCTACACAACACACAAGAAGAAAAAAAACACTGACAGCGTTTACATTGACATTACACTGACATTTAAATTCACAAAACAATTCTAATGCAGTCGAAGTAGTTAATGTTCATATTGATTAGAATGTAGGGATGCAGCAGTTTAGTTAAATTTATTCAATTCAATGATATGACTGAATTAAAAAATTGACTTGGAATTCAGTGAAGAATAGGAATAGAGAAAAGGAAAATGGGCTGCTGTGGAACAGATTTGGAAAAAAATTTGCATTACATGCACTTGCTCACCAATGAATTCTCTGCAGTGAATGGGTGCCGTCAGAATGAGAGTGCATCATATGTTTAGAACCAGTTTGAACTGTTTTCGCTTGCAAGTTGTGTTTGGTCTGTGCATATTTCTCTCCTGAATACTGTCTCTTATACTAAAGAAATTGAAAACCTTTTTGTGATGGATATCATTATTACAAACACGCACATTTATGCTTCACAAGATCTTAATTGATAGATTGGAGTCCTGTGGGCTACTTGTGGATATTGTGGTGTTTTTATCCGCTGTTTGACTCTCATTCTGACGGCACCCATTCACTACAGAGGATCCATTGGCGAGCAAGTGATGCAAAGCTACATTTCTACAAATCTGTTCCAATGAAGAAATAAACTCAGCTTCATCTTGGATGGCCTGTGGATGAATACATTTTCAGTAAATTATTATTATTATGCTTAGTATTGATACTACTAGTATTAGTATTGGTGCACTATTCCTTTAAAGGTGCACTCTAAAAATAAGTATTGTAAAAATGAACAGTACTTTTTGACAGGGAGCTGCAGTATAAAGCCCAAGAGAACTGTTGTACTAGCCCGCTGAACATAGACTGAACATTAAAAAATGGGGTGCATCTAATAATTACATCTCAGGAATAGCAAATTAAATGAAAAAGCAGATATAAGTTGCTTCAGAACTAAGTAAAATCATCCCTTCTGTGAGTCTGCAACACTTCCAAACATATTAGCACAGTGCTTCAGTGTCAGTAGTGTAGAACAGATTTTGGATGCGTGTCCTGTAGACTGCAGCAGATTCTGAAAAGATAGTCAAAAGGCAGATGGAAAAACAATCAATTCCAGCTGGTGAAATACAGAGCCAGCTGACGGCAACGTGACCAGCTGAGAATGAAGACATAATCGACAGAGAGCCTACAGTCATAACCCAAACATGCTCATTCAGTAAAAAGCTGTATTGAATTTAGTTCACTCATGAAGAAATATTTATCTTTCTCCACTGCCAGAATGTTTAGCCAGAAAGTTTTAATTGCATTGTCTTTGGTACTAACATTTAACACCTGTTCATTTTTATATTAATTAAAAAATTCTGCAACCACTTCACACAATCTTGAATCCTGACTTTTGATACTATTGATACTAATGATTTAAAGTCTGGAACATAATGAAGCTGCAACAAACAGAAAGCTCATTTAAATTACGGTGCAGTGTTCTGTTCTTCAGACAGCACTGAAGAAATGAGTGGAAACGTCTCAAGGTTACGTATGTAACCCTAGTTCCTTGAAGGAACGAGACGCTGCGTCGAAACGCTTTTGGGGAACGTCCCTGACGAGACAGACTCTGAATATCGTGTGCAATCAGTCCATCGGAAAGGCGTGACGTCACGGGCGGGGTGACGTAGCGACCAGGAAGCTATAAAAGCACGTGCCGTGCAGCTGGCTTCAGCTTCGAGTAGGGAAGCAAGCGCCGGCAGGGGTGCCGGGAGTATGGCTCTGCGACGCAGCGTCTCGTTCCTTCAAGGAACTAGGGTTACATACGTAACCTTGAGACGTTCCTTTTCAGGAACTCGAGCTGCGTCGAAACGCTTTTGGGGAACGATGTGCCCACGCTGCCAGACTTCCAAATCCCTGCCTAGTGTGTAGTCAAAAGAGCACAGCTAAGACGAGAGAACAGAAGAGCCCGGCGTGGCTCGCATGTCAAGATCGTAAAATCGGACAAATGTGGAGGGCGTGGACCACCCCGCAGCGTTGCAGATGTCCAAGAGGGACACACCTGCTGAGAAGGCCTTGGAGGCCGCCATACTCCGAGTAGAGTGAGCCTTGGCCCCCAAAGGAGGGGGAAGACCAGAGGACTCATAGGAGACGTTGATAGCCTCGACTATCCAACGACTAAGGGTCTGCTTGGTGGCAGGAGAACCCTTGTTAGAAGGACCGTAGCAAACAAGCAATTGGTCTGATTTTCTCCACAGGGCAGCTCTGTGGACGTATGCGTCCAGTGCTCGCACTGGACACATACAGTTTAGCTTCTCTTGGTCTGGCTCCCGAAAGGGAGGAGGACAGAAGGCCTGCAGTACGATAGGTTGTGGTGTAACAGAGGGAACCTTCGGAACGTAACCCGCTCGAGGGTATAAGAATGCTTTGGCCATACCAGGGGCAAAGTCTAAGTAGGTAGGGGCCACCGAAAGGGCCTGAAGATCTCCAACTCTCTTTAGTGAGGTGATTGCCAGTAACAGGGCAGTTTTAAGTGTCAGATGTCTATCTGAGATATCTTGTATTGGCTCGAATGGAGCTTTACAAAGAGCCTCTAGAACCACAACCAAATCCCAGGGGGGAACACGGGATCGTACTGGAAGTCTCAGCCTCAGCGCACCGCGGAGGAAACGTGTAACTAGGGGGTGTCTACCCACTGACTGACCATTGAAAGGGACGTGGAAAGCAGCTATGGCCGCCACGTAAACCTTTAAGGTGGAGTGGGATAACCCCGCAGAGAGCCTGGCTTGTAAAAACTCCAGAACTGTACCAACTGGGCAGTCTGCTGGGTCAAGCTGGCGGTCTCTGCACCATGAAGTGAAGAGCTTCCACTTCAGGGCGTACAGTTTCCTCGTAGAGGGAGCTCTGGATTGGAGTAGGGTCTCAACAACCTCGGTTGAGAGACCAGCTGCTAACAGCTGTGCCCCCTCAGGGGCCACACCCACAGCTTCCACAACTCCGGGCGAGGGTGAATTATCGTGCCCTGCGCCTGTGAGAGTAGGTCTGTCCTGATCGTAATCTCCCACGGAGAGCCGTCGAGGAGCGAGACTAGATCTGAGAACCATACTCGGCCCGGCCAGAACGGGGCTACTAGTAGTAGACGGGCCCCGTCCCGGCGTACTCTCGCCAGAACTCCCGGGAGCAGAGCGATAGGGGGAAAAGCGTACAGACGAAGCCTCGGCCAGGTCTGTACCATAGCGTCCAGTCCCAGAGGAGCTGGATGAACTAGAGAGAACCAGAGGGGACATTGCGATGTCTCCTGAGTCGCAAAGAGGTCCACCTGGGCTGTACCAAATACTCTCCATATCTGCTTCACCACCTCGGGGTGAAGCATCCATTCCCCGGGCCTCGGCCCCTGTCTCGACAGTATGTCTGCTCCCACATTCAATCTCCCAGGAATATACGCTGCTCTGATCGAGAGGAGTTTGCCCTGGGACCACAGAAGGATCTGGTGTGCCAGCTTGTACAAGGGGCGCGAACACAGACCCCCCTGGTGATTGATATAAGAGACCACTGATGTGTTGTCGGTGCGCACCAACACATGGTGACCTCTCAGGTCTGGGAGGAAATATTTCAATGCTCGATAGACCGCTAGTATCTCTAGGCAATTGATGTGCCATGTTAGATGGCGACCACTCCACAGACCGCGGGCAGGGTGGCCGCTCATGACCGCACCCCAACCGGTGAGGGATGCATCTGTCGCTAGCGTTACACGGCGACAAGGAACTCCCAGCACCGGGCCCTGATTCAAGAACCAAGGTTTCCTCCACATGTCTAAGGCACGAAGGCACCGCCGCGTGACCTTGATAACTCGACGTGGATTTCCCCTCGGGGAAAAGCCCTTGGACTTGAGCCACCACTGTAGGGGTCTCATGTACAGCAGGCCAAAAGGTATCACGTTGGACGCAGCTGCCATCAGCCCTAACAATCTCTGGAATTGTTTGACAGTGAGTGACTGGCCTTCTTTGACTCTCTCGACTGATGTGAGGATCGACTCGATCCGAGCAGGAGACAAGCGTGCCTGCATCGTGGTCGAATTCCACACTACGCCTAGATAGGTGGTTCTCTGAACTGGAGAAAGTACACTCTTCTTGGCGTTTAGTCTCAAACCCAGCTCCCCCATATGTGCGAGAACGACATCTCGATGTCGAGCCGCCATCTGCTCTGATTGAGCTAGGATCAACCAATCGTCGATATAATTTAAAATGCGGATGCCCTGCATACGGAGGGATACCAGAGCCGCATCCATACATTTCGTGAACGTGCGGGGTGAGAGTGCGAGGCCAAAGGGAAGTACTCGATATTGATAAGCTTTGCCCCCGAAAGCGAACCTCAGAAACTTCCTGTGTTGTGGAAGGATGGATATGTGGAAGTATGCGTCTTTGAGATCTATTGTGACAAACCAGTCCTCGGATCTGATTTGAGCTACAACCTGGTTGACAGTGAGCATCTTGAACTTCAGTGACATAACTGAGCGGTTCAGGAGACGCAAGTCTAAGATCGGACGCAACCCCCCATCCTTCTTTGGAACTATGAAATACCGGCTGTAAAATCCGGATTCCCTGTCTAGAGGAGGGACCACCTCGATGGCCTCCTTCCTTAATAGGGTATTCACTTCTTGTTCCATAACCAGAGCCTGCTGGGGGCCGACCACAGTCGGTGTAACCCCGTTGAACTTCGGTGGTGGATGACCGAACTGAATGCAATAGCCTCTTTCTATTGTACGCAGGACCCATTGAGATACATTTGGCAGTAGCTTCCACGCTGCTAAATAATCTACTAAGGGAATCAGTCTCTCGAGACTGACCTCTGGTGTAAGAGGCCCCCGAAGGGGCGGCGAGCATCCCAGCTCCGCTACGCTCACGGGCGGAAGTAACTGGGGGTGGCGCTCGCTGGAGGCCGCTGCGCCCTGAAGCTCTGGCAGGGTTGGCAGACCGACCTCCTGAGGGTACTGAGGTGAGACGGGCACCGTGTAATGAGGTGAACCGCGCTCTACCCCAGCAGGGGCTACCCTCTGGATCCTGGCGTCAGGATCTTTTCGTCGAGGACTTCCGGGCTTCGATGACAGATCTTAAATCGGTTTTCGCCCTAGAAGCCCCCGACTCAGAGCGTCGTTGCCCTCGGTCCCGACGTGGGGGAGCACGAGTGGCGACGCTCTGCTTTTGCGCTTCCCGGTGTGAGGAGCCGGTATGTGGCGTGGTCATCTCCCGCCCAGATGCACCACGAGAGCGACGAGGGAGGAAACTCTGGAACGCCGCCGCCTGCTTGTGCGCCTCCTGGAACCTGTCGACGACAGTATTAACTGTGTCGCCGAACAGGCCCGAGGCTTGAAGCGGGGCGTCCAGGAGGCAGACCCTGTCTCGTTCTTTAATTTCTGACAGGGTCAGCCACAAATGCCTCTCCGCGGCCACTAAGGCTGCCATAGACCGCCCAATTGCGCGAGCGGTCTCCTTAGTGGCGCGGAGGGAGAGATCAGCGGTCTTTCTGAGTTCTTCAATATCTTCAGACTTAATCCCCTCCCCCTCATCGACATCTCTCAGCAGGTCAGCCTGATAAGCTTGCAGGACTGCCATAGTATGAAGGCACGCCCCAGCCTGACCTGCTGCCACATAACCTTTGCCCACTAGCGATGATGTAACTCTAAGCGGTTTTGTCGGAGCCTTTAGAGACGAGGCCGAACCGGGTGACAGATAGCCCGCGAGCGTCTGTTCAACCCGTGGCATCGCTCTATAACCACGCTCTCCCAGCCCCATCACGTTGCCATAATATAGTGAATCAGGGCCAAAGAGGCGGGTCGAATACGGGTGATTCCACGATCTCGATAACTCATCATGGAGATCGGGAAAATACGGAAGGCTCCGACGTGGAGGTGGTTGCTTCGGCCGCAGAAAGCGTTCGTCTAATTTGCTTCTCTGCGGCTCAGTCTGTTTTTCAGCAGGCCAGTCGATTTTTCATTTATCTACTGCACGCGTGACCACCTCCAAAAGCTCCTCATACTGGGGCGACAGGGGTGGCGAATCCCCAGCAACAGTCTCCACATCGACCTCCTCGGAGGACGAGAGGTGAAGAGCTGATCCCTCACCCTGGGGGGAAGAAACCGACGAGCGTGCTTCCGAACCCAGGGCTTGGGCGCCGGATCTGGCAGATGAGGAAGGAGATAAGGACTGGCCCGTCTCCATTCCTTCTGACAGATCCACCTGCGAACCCCACGAGTGCAGCAGCCGCTCTGCCTCGGCAGAAGCGGGGCCAGCACCGCGAGGAACGCTGGTGAAGGCTCCCTCCTCGAAGAGAGCCCTCCGGGATCGAAGCGTCCGCATTGGCAAACGTTCGCAATGCGGGCAGTCGGCCCCCTCGAGAGCCGACTCAGCGTGCTTCGATCCCAGGCAAGCCACGCACAGCCTGTGTGTATCCCCGCTCGTAATGTAGCGAGTGCAGGGAGGAACACACAGTCTGTAACGCGGCTTGGAATCGCCCTTCAAATGTTTGGTCTTTTGCTTCTGCTTAGGCATATTGAGCTGTTTTAGCGATCTTTTTAAGCTAAGGGACAGACAACAATAAATAGGACCAACAGGACAGACTTTTGCACATGCACACACAGAGCGCTTGCTGACAGATTCGAAGCTGAAGCCAGCTGCACGGCACGTGCTTTTATAGCTTCCTGGTCGCTACTTCACCCCGCCCGTGACGTCACGCCTTTCCGATGGACTGATTGCACACGATATTCAGAGTCGGTCTCGTCAGGGACGTTCCCCAAAAGCGTTTCGACGCAGCTCGAGTTCCTGAAAAGGAACTGAGTTTTTGACTCTGGTTATTATATCCAGACAAAACAAACACTATTTTAGACACCCAATCCTGAAAACAAGTAGAATATACAGACAGGCCTGGGGAACTTGATGGAGAATTGTAAAACACTAGTTTGCCATTCTTACAAAGATTTAATTAAGACAATGTCATGAACCTTGCAAAAATTAACAAATATAGCAACAATCTAGCAAAAATTAGTTTTTCTTCTCGGGAAAAGTTATGCAGCAGCCTGCTATTTAACCTAGCAGACCGACTGCCATCAGTATACAATGCATTGCAAAATATATCACAACTATGCAATTTAATTTACATATAGATATAAAAACACATTACCTCTGACTTCTCCACATCTTTGAGGCAGAAACTATTTGAAAAGTTACTTAAAGACAGTAGAATGATTGTTGGTGGACCATCAGATTGAAGTGTTACCCATTAAACACGTACACTGATCAACAATGACACGTGCATAGTTGCACTTTTAACATTTATGTATTTCAATTCTTTATATATAATTCAACCTTTTTGTACAAAGTTTATTTTAAAATATTAAAAAGCTCTTTTTGTAAAGTTTCAAAAATTGAGGGAAATGTGCATAATCACTTCAAAATATAGTTATATAATAATTCAAGTTTTCAATTCAATTCAAGTTTATTTGTATAGCGCTTTTCACAATACCAATCGCTGCAAAGCAGTTTTACAGAAAATATTACGTTTCTACATTATATTTAGGTGTAAGTTATTAGTGGTGACTATAGCAGAAATGTACAGTAAAAATCACACAGTTAGTTACAAACTACACATAATCAAACAGACGATGAAAACTATTAACTGCAATGATTATAGGTTGCGATTAAATGTTGCGATTACGATTAAACGTTGCGATTAAGCAAACATTTGGTAGTCTTACATGCAATAATAAAGTTATTCCAAAACAATGGCTAATTTAATTTCATTGCATCACCAAAGAAACCCATCCTATTATAATTTCAAGGCCAGTATATGCTTCTTATGCAGTGTGTGAGAAATGTCTGCATTTCACTATTTACACTTATGCTTGCTTATGTGCATACACACTTTCTGTAAATAAGCTTGTTAGGTGATTATGGTGTATTTAATAGCCTTTCAGCTTGCTAAGCAATTACACTACTCATGGTTCCCCGCAAGCTCCCTAGAACTCACTTTGACACATGTACAATGATTTTATCCATCTCTCATGTTCCGTAGCCTCTCCTAAAGCTCATAAGATGCCAAGAGTGAAAGCATGGATCAGTATGTCATCTTTAACTTTTATAACTGGCCACAGGGAAAACGAATATGAAACGCTCAAGTATAATCTGCGATAAAAACAAGGTTGCCGTGTCTTAAGGGAGCACTTGAAGGACCAATTGATTTTTGTTCTTCGTGTTTTTTTTTTAAAACCTGAAATTTGTTTAGCACTCAAGTGTATGCAGTAAATTGGTTTCCTCTAATAAATATGACTGTGCTGGTTGAACATCACATTCATCAAGATGCTTTGGAAAGCAGCTGCCCCTTAATATTGGTGAGAAGAACAATAACAACAACAAAAACATAATAATCAACAAAAACAACGACAATAAAATGCCAGTTAAAGAAGAATTTACTACTTCAGAAGACCTTTAAATAAGGGGAAACTTTTAAGGGTCACACTGAAATGCTTTTTGTGGCTCAGTGCGGATTTTCTTTGGTAAGGCTGATATTGTAACTGAAAAGTCAGATATTCGTTCACCATATGCCTCCTTTTCTGTGTGTGGTATTGAGCACAATCTTCAGAAGAATTAGAAATGCTGTCAGCACTTTTATCTTTTATGGAAAAGAGAATTTCATGTGAGCTTAGCCAAAAAGACCATGAGCACAAAAATGGGTCTGCTTGCAATGATAAACCGATTCAAATAATGATGAAATTTTGAGAAATAAAAATCAATTAACACAAAGTTTATTATAAAACAAAACAGAAATGGCGTGTCAACAAATTTACATCAAAGTTAATGCATTTTTAATGAGGCTGTCATTTTCCTTGACACATTTAGATCCTTTTCAAGGAAAGACAACAAATAAAAGGCTTTCATGTGCAATTTGTGGGCAATCAGTGTGGAAGACACTGAAACTGTATATTTAAGCAGCCATTCTCTTTACTCATCTCACACAAAAAACAACACCCTCTATAATTCTTAAACTCAAAATGTGCTGGAAATGCAACCACGAAACTAACAAAGCAACCAAAACAAACAAAACAACCCCTAATAAAACAGCTTTCCTCATATCAACCACCCCATGGTATGGAAGTCCATGGGGCCCAGAAACTGTTTGGTTAGTTACCCTCAAGTTTATCCTTACATTTAGGTATTGGGTAGCATTAGGGATATAAAATATGAATATGCTTTATAAGTACTGATAATCAGCCAGTATGGTAATAATTGACATGGTAATTATCAAGTTAACAGTGAGAATTGGTCCCTATACGAAAGTGGTAACCCAAAATTTTTATTTTTGGGTTAACTGTCCCTTCAAGCAAGTCCAACTGCATTTGACATAAAATTTTACATGTCAAAAAGTAAAAACATTACATTCAGTTCACACTTAAACATATTTTTATAAGTTATATTGGTGTATCGTACTGTATCTGTAATAAGTATACTTCTTTTCGACAGGGGACAGCATGCAAAATTACAATAAATTGGAAATTATTCAATACCATTCACAACAAACTTCCTTTCCACCATGATTCAAACTGATACACATCTTACGTCATCACAACTCAGCAACTTGCGTATTATGTAGTTGTAAATATGACTTTGTTTGGTCATGTGATCAGAACTTGTAATTTATATTTTACTTGTTGAGCTTACATTTCATCATACATGCAGCTCAAAAGAGGGAAGAGAGACAATTGCTATTTCAAAAGAAAAAAAGTTTTAATAGTTTTTTTTTTTTAATTGTCAAATATTTATTTGCTACTGACCGCCTCGCCCTGAAACAAATTTGTCAGGTTATGAGTACACTGCATAAGAATAACCTGTGCTAATGAACATTGTAGTAATAATTATAGTCTAATCTGAAGCCTCTATGTCCCAGTGGTCAGATTGTCCATCACCTTGAGCCGCAGCACCAGCAAACTGCTCTATTAATGGTCTCCGACTGTTGCTCAGAACTGGGACAAGCACAGCATCAAAGTCACAGAAAACACTGGCCTATATTACACTTCTAGGCCCTCACCCCTGTCTGACCCACTAACGCTGAGGAAACTATTAATAAGAGCAATAAGTGGAGATGGATAAAAGCAGCCTGGCCAAACTTCATCTGAATGAAGGTTAACACAGCAATTACTTTGATTTGCAACATCAGTTCCAGCATGAAAGTCTCAGTTTATGAGTTGCTAGCTATTTATAAGAGTCATTTTTTATTTTCAGATACAAAGACGTGGTTGTCAGTTTTTTTGGTTCTCCGTTTTGTTTGAGGCCACACTAAAGGGATCAGCTAAAAATAGTGCCACCATAATACTCACCCACATGTCGCTCATGCCGGCGTCCCACTAGCCGATTTTCTGTTGTGAGCATTTACATAGTCGCTTGAGAAGAAGAGGGTGTTGATGCATGTGACAGCATTTCTCAGCAGGTGGACATTAAGATGCCCGATGACTCAACTGCCTTCTGAGTTAATGGTCTTATCGACCTTCTGACAGCATCTAACTTCTTCAATATTATTTGGGCGGTTGGTTGACTCACCTGGCCTCGAGCTTCTTCTCTCTCATTTTCAGTAGTTATCTATTTTCAGGGGTTCTCCTGTCTAATAAATTAAGAACGTGAAGGCAGAACATCTTAAATACTAATCTTTTTCTCGTTGAAGTGATGCATAACATGCATTCAGTACGTGATGATTTATAGACTCCAGAAAATAAATTATTTAGCAAAATGTGCAAGCTATTCCTTGCAATAATAATGTGGATGGGGCCAGTGGCTGTCAAGTGGCTGTAAAAATGTAGCATAACAGTTGACTGGATGACATGTTAAACTTTAA
The DNA here is from genome assembly GCF_963082965.1 of Carassius carassius. Taxonomy (NCBI): domain Eukaryota; kingdom Metazoa; phylum Chordata; class Actinopteri; order Cypriniformes; family Cyprinidae; genus Carassius; species Carassius carassius. The sequence continues at coordinate 40,254,856 of NC_081755.1, read as the reverse complement.
TGTTTAAATAGCTATAAAATCATTTAATAAATATTTAAACAAACTAATATTTGATATTTAATAAAAATGTGCAATAATGAGTCAAAACTTGCAAATAACAGGGTTACAAATTACTCATAAAGTTTTGAGGTCAGGTGTTGATTTGTAGTTTTTTATAAACTTATATTTATCATAAATTAAAGGGGTCATATGATGCGATTTCCTTTCCCTTTGGAGTGTTACAAGCTCTTGGTGCATAAAGAAGATCTGTAAAGTTGGAAAGACTAAAGTCTCAAATCCAAAGAGATATTCTTTATTAAAATTAAGACTCATTTACACTCCCCTAAAACGGCTAGTTCAAACACGCCTCCACATGTCTACATCACAATGTGGGAAGATTTTTATAACGCTGCCCAAATGTTCACACAAAGAAAGAAGGCGTAACTTTTATTCTCACCATTGCCGCTGGCACCATGTCGTAGAGACGCTGCTTCGTTGTGAAAGCGAAAATACTTTGTTTGGTCTTCCAAAAGATGACAAATAGAAATCAGTGGTTCAGTTGTATTTACAACACTGTTCCAGAACAGTTCAACCAAAATATTCAGATGTGTGCAGCACATTTTTATGGAAAACTGTTTCCTGATCCTGGGAGAGAAGACTACAGTGCCAGCTGTTTTGACTCACAGACTGTAAGTACGTTTACATATTTAAAGGGTTTGCCACTGATGATTCAAACGCCAGTTTTGAGCAGTGTAGAGTACCAGTTCTCAATTTTATTTCTCGCGCCCCGTTTGTTCTATTCGAACATACGTGCCCTGCGAAGTGGACATAACAGTATATTCTACCATGATACCAGTTTGAAGCAAACGTATATGTTCCATTCAAAGTTCATTGAAGTGTGCGAGACGTGAATTTAAATTGTATTTATTTACAGACGTTGCGTAGCACAAATCTGTGAATTAATGTTCCGAAGAGAGGTAAACTTCAACAGATTTCCTCTGCTCAGGGAGTAGGGAGCAATGAACACTGTGTAGGGACAGTGTTCATTTGTAAAACACAGTATAAGTCCTTATAATCCGTAATCATGTCACCACTGGATGCAACAAATGGCTCATTTGTAATGGGTTGTTTTTGTCTTGTAGTGCCGGTGTTCCCACCAAGACACACATCACATTATGGTGAGGGGTGTAACATTTCAGTCACACTCTTGAGGCATTCAACAAATCACAACGCACTGGATAACTGGCCAATCATAGCACACCTTGCTTTTCAGACCAACGAGCCTTGTAAAAAACTATGTGTTTCAGAAAGGCAGGCAATAATGTACAGCATGTGGAAAATAGATTTTTTTTTTCTTTCTTTTTTTTACTTTAAACCTTATAAACACATTTCATTACACCAAACACACCAAATACACATATGACCCCTTCAAAGAAGAAAAACATTTGTTTGGTTTTTAATTAATTGTAATAAAGCTTGTTGCATGCAGTCAACAGTACAATTAATATAAATCAGTTTTTATTTTATTATTATTATTAATAATATTATTATTTTATATAAAAAAAATGAAACAAGGGAAAATCTTGGATTGAACATAGCATTTTATTAAAATTAGTAAATGTTCATCAAGATCAATATCTCCAGGGTGGGCAGGACAAAACCAGTCATTTTTTATGATACAGATTATGTGTCTTTTTGTTAGTTAATCAATTAGTTACAGTACACAATAGTAGGTCTTAAAATAAAAAAAATAATAATAATAGGGGATTTATACTTCTAATACTTTATACTTCTAAAATCGATATTGGCCTAAAAAAATCCCCAAAATTTTTCACATAATTCACATAATCAATCAGAGAGCCACTTTTACCGCAAAGTATCAAGTTACATCTATTCAAAAATAGCATGTCTTTTCAGTCTGTCATCCCTGATATGCAATGCAATGAAATACAAAAGGGGCTAGCATTCTATATCATTTACCAGTCAAATTTATAACTAAGACAAGATGATTTAAAAAAAATTATAATAATAATTAAAAACAATATTACCTTAATGCTGAAAAGACCTTAGGGTTTTTTTTATATATACTAGCCCATCATGCATCTAACTTCCAAGTGCACATTCGGCATAAAGAGCTGTTAAGATTAAAACTTATTAAAAAATCATAAGTTTAAAAGAAATATAAATTATTTGTAAATAGAACAGACACTGTCTAACCGTCTACACCAGACGTGAGAGTTGTAGACAACATCACTGGGTTCTATTGTCATTTGTTGGATCGTGCCACTCGTGTCCGGTGTAGACATGGTGTGAGTTTTTTTAATGGGTTATGTTATAGCCCTGCTTGTTTTAATGTTTCTATGAAATATCTGTATTGATTGCATTATCATATCATCGTATTATTTACTGCCATGCGAGCTACAAAAGTAAAGCTTGGCGAGCCGCGCAACACAGCAAGTAACAAGTAACACAACTGTAGGTTGCTTTTTGGCGGGTGTGCTCGTGCTGCTGCGGTCTTCTTCGTTTCGTAGGGCGAAACATATCTCATACTTGGCAGCATGTCTCTATGGCAAACGCCCAGGGGAAAAGTTGAGCCCAATTTGAACTAAGGGAGCCCTGAGTGGAGCGCCGGCCGATGTTAAAAAGGAAAACGATTTTCATTTAAACAAATTGATGTAAACTACACACTCGAGTTAATCGATAAAATCGATTTATCGCCCAGCCCTACCAGTTATCTTTCAGACTGTATGGTGCTTCTACAGACTGATTTCCCTTGAGAAACAACAGCTATTTCTCCACAATCCTTAATGCTTTGCTTTTCTCTGAAGTAAAAGGAGAAGACACAAACAGTGTGGCTATGGAGAATGACCAATTGGATGATTTTTTTACCTAATTACTGTCAATAAAATGTACTTAAGTCTAGAATTTAAATTGTAATTTATCTTGACTTGTCTCAGTGCTAGTGTTTCCCGTGCTGTAATTACCCATAACATGACCACAGGGATCAAGGTTTGTTTGTCTGCATACAACTGGACAACAAAACTAGCTATTTAAAAGATGCCCCTTTCCAAGGACTTTCACAAAGACAGCGAGTCATGGTTTTCACTCTCGCTGTGGCCTCAGTGGGGTTCAGACTGCTCATAACAACGCAGCTCACTGCTAGAGAGATGACTGGGAAACTTCCATTAGAGATTCAACTATTCAGGCAGAGAATGTATGATATTTACTACTTTTGATTCAAGACATGAAATCAATACAAACCTACAAGACAAGGGATTCAGATCCATTTAAACCATGCAGGGTGCCCATTCTGACATTAGCCTTTTTCATTTCTTTTCTTTTCTTTATTTAATACAAATGAGTGCTTATATTCTCTGAAATGTCTTTAGAAACCATGTGGTAAGTGATTGCTTGTTAGTGGGTTACAGACAATGTATTCCAGCCTTAAGGGTTCACACATACAGCAGCAGAGAGAAAAAAACAAAACAAAAAAAGCACGTCATTTTCGATGAGAGCTGGTGATTTCCAGCAACATGCCATGTGATTTCCATGTTGGTGATTTCCACCAACATGCCATTGGTTTGGCCATGTCCAGCAAAAAATTGTAGGACTTAAGCCTTAAAGGGATTGTTCACCCCAACTAATTAACTAATAAAAAAGGGTTAAAAGACCTAGAATGAAAGAACCTTACTTCAGCTGCTGTTTCTGATGCACATGAAGGCAGGCCATATACGTGCCTTGCAAAAGCATTTTTTTTTTAAATGTTTTGCTATGTTGCTGCATTTTGTTAATCTGCTTTAAATTACTTTTTCCCCACATCAATCTATACTCCATACACCATAAAAAAGCAAAATCACAATTGTCACAAATTTAATAAAAAAACCTGAAATAAATACATTGCATATAGTATAGCTAAATATTTAGCTGAAGCACATTTACAGTCTCAAGTCTTTTTTGTTTGATGCGACAAGCTTTGCTCATCAGCATCTGCCATTCTTTTCCCCATCTCTTCACCTCTTAGTCAGGTTGGATGGAGGCTGACACACATTTTCAGGTTTATCCAGAAATATTTGATTGGGTTAAAGCTCAGGCTGTGGCTGGGCCACTCAAGGACATTCACAGAGTTGTCTATAAGCCATTATTGATGTGTGCTTAGGGTCATTGTCCTGTTGGAAGGTGAACCTTCTGCCCAGTCTGAGCTTCTGAATGCTCTGGACTAGGTTTTCATTAAGGCTAACTCAATATTTTGGTGCATTGAGCGTTTCTTCTACTCTGATAAGTCCTTCAGTCCTTGCCACTGAAAAACAGCCCCACAGCATGAAGCTGCTACCAGCACACTTTACTTTTGGGATGGTTCTGTTCAAATGATGAGCAGAGCTGGTTTCCTTCAAACATGATGCTTGGAATTGAGATTCATCAGACCTGAGAATCTTGTTTCTCACAGTCTGGGGGTCCTTTAGGTACTTTTTTTTCCAAATTCCAAGTGTGTTTTCATGTTTCTTCAGTGAAGAGAGGATTGGATTAAGTCTTGCCACACCGCCGTAAAGCCCAGATCGGTGGAGTATTGCAGAGATGTTTGTCCTTCTCTAGATTTCTCCTATCTCCACATATGATCATGAAGCTCAACTAGAGTGACCATCAGGTTCATAGTCACCCCCCCCAAACCAAAGCCCTTCTCCATCAATTGCTCAGTTTGGCAAGGAGGCTTAATATAAGCTCTAACAGCTCCATCAATTGCTCAGTTTGGTAAGGAGGCCAGCTCTAGGAAGAGTCCTGGTTGTTTCAAACCTCTTCTATTAAGGGTAACAGAGACTACATGCTTCTGTGAACCTTCAATTAAGCAGAATGCTTTTCTGAACTCCAGATGTGTGGCTTGACGCAAACCTGTTTCTGAGCTCCACAGGCAGTTATTTTGACCACAGGGCTTGGTTTTTGTTCTATGCCTTATCAGCTGTTAGACCTTATATTAAGACATGTGCCTTTCCAAATCACACCCATTCAATTGAATTTTCCACAGGTTAACCTCACTCATTTTATTTTATTTTTTTAAAGAAATTTGCAAAGATGTTAAAAACCTTTTTTTTGTTTTTTGTTTTACCATTAAGGTGTAACATAAAACATATGAAGGGGTATAAATACTGTACAATCGCAAGGCACTGTATTTGCAGGTTTTAAATAGGGCCTAGAATAGCCCCTTCAGGTGCCTGAGCTCTTACGACTGCTTGTTCCTGATACATCAGTCAGGACAGTCTGGCAGCCCAGGTCATAATGAGTAATTTGCAGTGAGAATCACTCCCGTGACTCCAAAGTACCCTCATTACCATTCCAATGGTGAGAAAGGGCCTCTTAGCAAAGACTCAGAGCCACAGAAAGGCTGATTTTCCATGGGAGGTACAGTAAGAGCAGAACCCCGCAAATCAAAATGCTACAGTTGGCCTCACACTGATGTGCAGTGATGAGTCCTCCAGCAGCTACAGCACTGTAAGACTGCTTAATAATTCATACATCCCTTTCTGCTGAGTATGAGATGGTTTGTGTGTGTGTCTCAGAAGATAACAATCACAGAGAAAGGTTCTCAAGACAGCAACCTCTATACTGCACCCGCAGTGATTTCTTTGTAACACACTGAATGCTGCACAAGACGCAATTTTATTTGCAAGAGCAGGGCTGACATTTGCTCTTGTCCAAAATAAATAGCATTCTTAGTTTCAATAAGAGATCTCTCTGTGTGCACACTCACAGTTGTTTCAACCCAAAGGGACTCATATTCCCCCTAAAACATAAACAAGGCCATTTTTCACATGTATGAAATGTGTGAATTGAAAAGCATATTGCTAAGATACATATGAACTCAACTACAAGCATGTTCTTTATAAGTTTTTTATATTTTGTTAATGAAAACATTTTGTGATGTGTTAAATTGGGTGGTATGTGTGTATATGTGCCAAAGCTAATGTTGCTCCAGTGGGATTGTCACTGTAAGTACACGGTAAATCATTTTGGATAAAAGCATCTGCTAAATAACAGATTGCCATTAACATTTTTTATTAAATAGAAAAATATATAGAAAGGATGTATGCATATACAGTAACATAAATATGATGCCTATATATAATACAGAAATTAATTTATATTTATAAATGTTATATTTATATTTAATATAATATATACTCATTACAGTTCACTTTTTTTTAAGTTTGTCTTCTAATTGTTTTGAAAGAAGTCTCTTAGGCTTACCAAGGCAGCATTTATTTGAGGAAAACAGAAACATTGTGAAATATTATTATAATCATTATTATAAATTTGAGTGCTTTTAACATGTAATTTATTCCTGTGATGCAAAGATGAATTTTCAGCATCATTACTCCTGTATTCAGTGTCACGTGAACCTTCAGAAAGTATTCTAATATGCTGATAATTTAATAATATGCTCAAAAACATTTCTTGTTATCATTAATGTTAAAAAATAGTTGTGCTGCTTAATAAAATCTGCATTGCTATGAAATCTACTATGGGAAAAAAATATCAAGTTCTATATAAATAGTGGTTAGAAAAACCACACACACACACACACACACACACACACTTGCAGAAAACACTAGTTGTAAGGTTAAAGCAAGTGTACTTTTAAGCACTATATTATGAAACATGAACTGTACATGTTCTGAAAAGTGAGATTAATTTCTTAAGAGTAACATGTTCTATTCCTGTGAGAATAGAGCTGAATAATTAAAGTCAAGGTGATGAATATTTGAAAAGGTCCAGATCCCTCAAGTTTTAAAAGGCCATTTTGCGTCCTGAGAGCCCAACAAAACTCTACTCTCTGTGCCTTTTCAGATTATATCACACTGTTCTGCTGGGCCTCAGTTTACGTGTCCCAACAAAACCAGACCATACAGTGTGTACCACTCGAGTGCTGAACAGAGAAATACAAAGGACGTTGATATGTGAGGGTATCTCATGAAAACAAAACCTTATGGTCCTAAAAGATTTGATCATAAAATGCAATTTCTTACTTCAGGCTTTAGATTATATATTAGATATATTTTAATATATGGACACTGCAAATCTTCAGTAACAGTCTTTTAATATTCACTCATGCCTGCAGTATTTCCCAAGAGTGGAGTTAAGTTTTATTAATAATGTGTACTAAACCCCCTTGTCTGTCTTACACAAAACAAATCCTCACCCACATGTTACCGTGGGATTATGCAGTTTCTCTGCACTCATTCTCTCGCTTTCAGCAGCTTGTGGGACAAGCGAGAATAAGAGGAACAGTTGTGGGTTCCAGTAGCACAAGATAAACATCGTTTAGGAACATTAACCAGGGAAAGACATAATGGATTTTGGATAAAGGGAGCAGTACACTGATTTGGCATTAGCCATAATGATTTCAGCAAACACTTCTAATACCATAATAATGATCATCTAAACTTTCCACTTGTGAGTCTCCATTATACAGAACAATACGAGATGTTTCAAACACTGTTCCAGCTGTTTCAATGGGTTGGTGTCTATAACAATGTGACACTAGGTAACTAGGTTTCTATATTAATCATGAATTCACAAACTAATTAATGAACTTTCATCAAAACACTGTGCAGATCAATAACCTATCTGGACTATGCACAGTGTGTCCACCCCCGCAAAAGGTCAGGACAACTGTCTAGCTGCAATATCAGTAAATAAAATCAGAGCAAGCCTGGTCATGGGGCATTCTGTTCTTCAAGAACATATTCATATACTAAAGATTATTAGTTATGCTGTTGCAGGTCAAATAATAATAAAAAAAAATCTGTGGATGTTAATATTTTAACCATATCATAAAAACATTATAATAATTAATAAATGATCTCTTTTGTTTTATTGCCTAAAATAACTGATTGGTTCATTTATGTTATTATTTTTCTAGAAGTGATAACAGAGAAGACATTTTTCTGTTCAGCTTCAAAAATATGAAGGTAATACAGTAGCAAAACTTAAGAGCCTGTTGATCTTAATGTGAGAACTTGTCATATTAACATTCGTATTTGTAAGTTGAAATTTACACTCCCAGCTCTGATGTGAAATGCTGAATCTTTCTGAATTTGCACACACAATGATCAAAACACCCGTGTTTTGAACTGGAAGTTGTAGATTAATAGTTACAAATGTGTAGAATGACATTCACACAAAGAAAATGACAGACACAAATGTTTACAACATATTTACTCTTTCACTTTACTTCAGTTTCGCTGCACAACGTCAAGTCGGCACTTACAACCTCTCAGATCTGGCAGTACAAGATCAAATCCTAGTGCTCTGACTTTTGCTACTCCTTTTGCTGTATTGCTGTTGCAAAACTCACTTGTGCACTTGTATATGGACAAATTTTCTTTGTGTGAATGTCATTCTACACATTTGTAACTATTAATCTACAACTTCCAATTCAAAACACAGGTGTTTTGATCATTGTCTGTATGTGCAAATTGAAAGATTCAGCTTTTCACATCAGAGCTGTGTGTAAATTTAAACTTACAAATACAAATATTAATATGACAAGTTCTCACATTCAGATTTTCAACCTCTGGAGTTTAGCTACTGATTTACCTCCATACAAAAATGACAAAAGTATTGTCACTGAGTCCACTGTTAAAAAAGTGGCAAAACCAGACATCTTCACCTACTGAGCAATTGAAAAAGTAAAAGAAACCAATAGGCAAAACATTTGAAACAGTTTTAGAGTGACCACATTTTTGACTCGTCTGTAGTTTGAGAGCCAAACCAAACATATTTTTATTTTTTTTTATTTTTTGGATGAAAATGTGAAGAGTTGGCTTGGAAGCAAAGTATTTGGCAAAGATAAAGTCCAAAAAAAAACAACAACTGCCAAAACCGATTTCATCAAAAGGAACTCCATCAAAGCCAACATAGATAGGGCCTTGTAGACCTGTGTCCATGAGGAGAACCTATTTTAGATACCTATGTTTGAAGAATAATAATGGCTGAAGAGCACTGTGAAAAAGCAAAGAAAAAAAAAAACACCTTCTGGAAATCACAGCCAAAGCCCACTAATCAAAAACACTGATAACTTGTCTTCCAACTCTCAAAAATCTAATTTGGCAGGATTGGAGCCCCTTTAAAAAAAAACAGCCAAAATTCATAATCTAAATGTGCAAAGACAGCAAAATGCTCAAGATTCACAACTGTAATTGCTGCTAAAGGGTTTTGTGCAAAATATTGACTCAGGGCGACAAGGGAGCATTGAATCCTTTTGTAAATGGCAAATCATTCTCTCATTTTTTGAGAAAACAATGTTCTCTAGAATAAAGAGATATTTGATTAATGTGTTGAGTGAACTGAACTGAGTGAGGCGGGGGGGGGGGGGGGCATTTTTTATGTGTTTAGAGAATTAGGAACAAAATGAAAAATTCAACTGTAAATACAATCTCAAGGCAACAGACAACCCAAGTCTCTCATTAATTTTTGAGACTCAAGATCCATCACTAAGCTGCATTTATGACCTCATCAAATGTTTTGAAACTGACCTTGAGGTTCAGTAGCAAAAACAAGTGCCCATCTGTGCAGCATTAAGCATGTGTAACGTCATGTATAATTCAACATGTATTGTGCTTCTACTGTATAGTGAAACTGTTACTCACACTTACACATCTGTAATAAACAGACAAAAGGAAACGTGCAACAGCAGTGGTCTCATCTGAATGCTAAAAATGTGATTGTGTGTAGTGCAGCATTTGAATTTCTCAACATTTCCTGTAGAAGGACCAAGCATGAAGTCATTTACCCAGTGCCAGCAGACATGCCTGATGCAGAAGAGTTTCCTTCAAACTCAGTGTGAGATTGAATTACCTTCCATTGCCCTCCTCATTTATGCTAACAAGTCTATTTCACAGCCCAGCTTCTGCTAGCGCCATACTTATTAACCTCCCCTATAGCATAAGGTGCCAATCTAATTCCCCGTGCTCCACACCATGTGTTTGTGCAAGAGAATATGATTCACTTTGCCTTGTGCATGTTTAGTATATTCATATATGAATTCAATGAGTAGTTCACCTAAAAATTTAAATTTGCTGAAAATTTACTCAGCCTCAGGCTTCCAAGATGTGCATGTTTCTTCATCACAACACATTTGTATATATTCAGGTCAAACAGCTGATAAAAAAAATCAAAGTCTATCTCTTGTTGCCCTCTCACGTCAAAATAATTAAATACAACTCTTAGACTTTGACAAAAATTTTTTTACTTGTTAACATTGTTTGAACTGTGCATTTTTCTCTCTTGATTCAGACAAGATTACTTTTTCCACTGGAGAAAATAGTATTAATTGACTTTTATTGTGTGGAATACTTGTGGATTATTGTACTGTTTTGTATCAGTTGTTTGGTCTCTCATTCTGACGGCACCCATTCACTGCAGAGGATCCACTGGTGAGCAAGTGATGTAATGCTACATTTCTCTACACTGTAAAAAAAAAATCTGTAGTTTTCAAAATAACTTTGGCAGCTGTGGTTGCCAGAATAATTTTGTAAAAAATACAGAAAAACTGTAAACATTTACGATCAAAAACTAATTTTACAGTATAAAGCTGTAATTTACAAACAAAAAAATTTGAATGTAAACAAAGTAAATTCAGCAATGCACACTATTAAAATCTGTTTTGTACCTTTAACATACTGACAACCACCATAATAATGGAGGTGGTAAAAGAGAAAGCCACATGAAGAATCAAAGCTCATCACAAGTAACTTCGTTACAAGCAGAAGTATATATTAATATATAAAAAAGTGCACAGAGTCATTCATGCAAACACAAAACACCATCATGGTAACACACGATACTTAAATAATGCAATAAACTTTCATTAAACAACAGAAGAGTAACATTAAGTCCAAATGTACATAACTGATAACAAAAACTATTAAAAAACATGATTATTTAAACAAAATACTTGTTTGAGTGTCACGCAGGGAATTCTGGTAATATCAGTTTACAGTTTTTTACTCTAAATTATACATTGATTTCTTTTTTACTTTTAAAAGCTGTAAAATTACTTGGATTGTCTGACCGTAAATACATCTTTTTTGGGTGAAATATTCCTTTAACATGCATAACTGTTTTAAGTGTAACTCAGTTCTGATCTTACAATACGAAAGAAAGAAAGAAAGAAAGAAAGAGGGAAAGAAAGAAAGAAAGAAAGACATTTTTAAAGCCATGTTCTTTTGTATCATGATGTACCTTGTAAATGCTATGGTAGATATAGCCTGTGTTTATTGACAGTGAATTAATTGCTTCAGTGAATTATCTGTAAACAGATGATACCACACCTGTAACAGCTTGTGATCTGTCAGATCAGCTTTATCCAAAATCTTCTTGACAGCGAACCATACATGAGTAAGCATGCGTTTTGATCAGCTAAGTCACCGTATTGCGAAAAACACTAAAATATAAACCATCTACAGGTTCTAGACGTAATTAGCAATTGGAAATCATGCAAATTTAATATCAACACAGGAACAGAAATAAAATTTGTGTAAATTCCGCAATTTATTTCACACAAGCTCTGACAGATCAGTGACACACACCAAGACCCATTTCAAAACATGGTGAGCTGCCTTATTCTGTGCATCATACTAACAGCATACCATTGGGACCAAGAGAAGGGTGTTTAATTGTACTCACTGTGCAGTTGTAGTGTATTTCAAATCTTAAAACTATATTTTAGGAAAACGGTACGTGCAGATAATATGATATTATAAAAATAATGATATCATTGTAACGATATCAACCTTCATATTCATCCGGAAGAAGGAGGCGGGAACCGGCGGACAATCAAAAACATTTTAATAACAAAATAAACACAAAACAGCGCACCAGCCCCTCACGGACGACTGGTGCGCATAAAATAAAAACTAAAACACAACTAAAAGCCCAGGCCTGGTCCTCTCTCGTCCTTCACTGTCGTCGCTCCAGTTTTATATCCTTCCATCTCCTCCATGGGCCTCGAGACCGGTGGGACGAACAGGTGTAGTTCATCTCCAATCACTCCCCCGGCCTCGCTCCCATGTCCCTCGGCCCCGCCCCACTCGTCACATACCCCCATCGCCCCTCGCAGGCCGGGGGGTACTCCCGAGACTGCGCTCTACTCCCCCCCCCCCCTCCCTCCGGGGGGGCCGCTCCCGGGGACCTGCGGGAACCTGGGGGTAGGACAGGCGAGGCGAGAGAAAAGGAGATGGAAGGAGGAGCGACAGAGACGAGAGAGGGGAGAGAGGAAAAAAAAAAAAAAAAAAAAATTCCGGTTCCCAGACGCACCGCTGCTCGGCCCTCCACCAGCTGGGTGATCTCCTCCGCGGTGCCTGGCGGTGGCACTGGACGGCCCTCGGCGGACGGCACGACACTCCTCCGCCGCCCGGTGGACGGCGACGGCTCCTCCGGTTTTGGGCAGCCGGCAGGAGTCCCCCGTTCCCTGCTCCTCCCCGTTCCGGCGGAGGCAGCAGGCTCCGGCCACCTGGCGAACGGCGCCGACTCCTCCGCTCCCTCACGGACGGCAGCCGTCTCTCCACATCGTGGGCGGCCGGTAGCGAGCTCGCCCGTCCCCGGCAACTCGCTCCAGTCCACCGCCTCGAGCGTCCATGGCGGCACACTCCTCGCCAGCTCGATGGCACCGCGGATTCACCACAGCGGCGAGGGATCTTCAGCAGCGCGTCCCTCCTTCTCCCGGGCTTCGGCACCACTGTAACGATATCAACCTTCATATTCATCCGGAAGAAGGAGGCGGGAACCGGCGGACAATCAAAAACATTTTAATAACAAAATAAACACAAAACAGCGCACCAGCCCCTCACGGACGACTGGTGCGCATAAAATAAAAACCAAAACACAACTAAAAGCCCAGGCCTGGTCCTCTCTCGTCCTTCACTGTCGTCGCTCCAGTTTTATATCCTTCCATCTCCTCCATGGGCCTCGAGACCGGTGGGACGAACAGGTGTAGTTCATCTCCAATCACTCCCCCGGCCTCGCTCCCATGTCCCTCGGCCCCGCCCCACTCGTCACAATCATTAATTCATTTTGAATACATTTTTAAATCATTTTAAAATTTACAGTCCTTGCTTTTATTGTTGTGATAATTTTTATGAGCCGGTAAGTGTATGATGCCTAGTGTTTAAAAAATATGTTCAGATTTTAAAAGTTATGTAGTGTATTCCAGCCTTTGGTTCCAAAAATAAATAAATAAATAAATAAATAAATAATTAAATAAATAAATAAATAAAATATGCTATTATGCTAAAGTATATTTTTACACAAGAGTAAGAACTTTGTGTTGTTAGAATGTTGCTAAGCTAACAATGCAATACTTTTGCAATCATAATTTTTTTTTTTTTTTTTTTTTTTTTTTTTTTTTTTTTTTTTACTGAGCTCATTAACAAATGTTTTTAGTAGATCATATAACGATAATAATTTACTTTTATTGTTGGCTTCCACACCTAATGCCTTAAACTTAGACTTTACTTAGACTTCAACTGGGCTTGACATTCACTGAGAAAGACACACGATTTCAAACAAAAATTTAAGAGTCATTGACAAAATGTAAGACACTGGCAAAAGTATGTGTCCAGGAACAAAGAGAATATATATAAATAAAAGAATATTAACAAAGTACCTGACTCATCCCGAGGCACCATTTTGCTTTGTTATTAACCTAGACTTCCCACATTTATCCTGTCCCTCCATTCCTCTGTGTAAGCCCAGCCTCCTGCATTAGCCCAGGGCTACATGGTAATAGAGCAACTACTTTCATCATTCCCTTTTCCCCTGCCGTTTATCTGTTTATTCTCAGCTAAAATGCACTTCAACCTTTTGATTTATTCCTTTCATCCCTATATTGTGTGTAGGTGGATGTGGCTGGGGCGTGGGGTTGTTTTCAACTTTGTTTTTAGGTCAGGGAAATTAATTAGGGCAATTATTGAAATTAATTTATATAGGGAAAGTTCCTCAGCAGATTGACTTTAATCTCTATAATGCACGTTCACCTGCACACAACTGTAAAGTAGCCTATCTACTCCAACCAATTTAATAAGTAGTGTAGCTGCTCTGTGTTGAGTGTTTTGTTTGTTTGCACTGAGAATTTGCTGAGAAACAAATAGCCTAAATATTAAAGTTTTTCTATACATTAAGATTAGTTTTTAAACCAAAACAAGAGTGCTTTCATAACAGAGTTTCCAAAGCAGGTAATCACAACTGTGCTTTACGCCAATGAGAGTGAGATACAACAGTTCAATAAACCAAGTTTTTAATATTGACAAAGGTACATTTTAAACACATCATTGTCATTTGTTCATTTATTTTTACTCTTCCATTGGAAGAAGCTGTAAAATAACACCAAAGAAGAATCAACCGCAATAGTGACATTACTGAACAAAACCATTGAATTAATTATTCAGTGACCACCTCGTTGCTTGTTTCATTCCTGAATGAATCAGTGTTACTGAATGAATCAGATTAGCACATGATTCACTTTAGCATTAATAATAATAATTGAGGGCTTGAGCCGAAGAACCATATAAGTCCATATTTTCAATTTTTGAATAATACATTTTTTTTTAATTTGGACTCTGAATATTATATTACTTTTTTTTTTAATTGAAGATAGACAACAAAAGCTTCCCAATTCTAATGAGATAGGATTTTTTAGTATCAATCTTAAAAATAAAAAGTTAGAGTAATTTACATTTCTGGAATGTGGAAGAACAGTATATGTCCAGTTAATGTGGAATAACAGTATAAGTCCAATTAATCATATCAATTTAAACCACTGGAGATTTAATTCTTTTATCTTAGTTTTAATACAGTAACAGAACCTTAAAGAAAATATTAAGCATTTATTTCTTTCAATTCCTTTTATTTTTTGCAAACGTAAATCACAGAACAAAAACGCGGACAATACGGTACGAACAATCAACAATACATAGGCCTACTTATAGTACAGAAAATAAACGTCAGTACAAACAAACCGTACATACTTACAATAAACAATACATACAAACAATAAACAGTAATAATGGTAAACAATACATATTTACAATACAGACATACATCATCTTCATTCCATGCTGGTTCCATATGCTAGTTTACCATATATGTCTTCCTTTTTTTGGTTCTAAATAAAATAAAATAAATACCTATATATTACTATTATACAACATAAGATAAGGCATACAAGATAAGCTACAGCTACTTTTATGATTCATTTCACACAATATACACAATATATCCCACCTTTCCCTGCACATGACCTACACATACCAGGCTACTCTTCACATTCTAGTGTCCCATAAAATGCTTGGGCCTCCGCTGGCATGTAGGCTAGCATTTTCATAAGGTCACGGTGCTTCTCCTTCTTGATGGGCAGAGGGTCCTCGTAAGCATGAGCATACGTGGTGGAAAACAAGGGAGCTGGAGGTGGTTGATTCTTCCTCTGTTTGGTGATCAGCCAATGCTTCCATCCCTCGTAGAGGCTGTGGCTCCCTTTTGTGTGGACACACCATGGATCAGTGGCTGAAATCATGATTCAACAAGAAATTCAATAAAGATTCTTCCTTCACGCACATATCCCCAACACTGTTAATCTCAGAAAACCAGTTTAGTTTTAGTCTAGTTCTTTAGTTTTTTACCTGTCACTTTCAACCACATCATGGATGTGATTAGGAAGCCAGGTGGATGCTTTAATGTTGCATCAGGGAGCTGCCTGAAGTCCGCACATTTCATCTCAATTACTTTAAATGGATGCAGCTGCCTGGATCCACGGATCATCTCGGCGACATCGCTGGGGGTGTGGAGTGTGGACACCTTATGCCTCTTGTCCAGCGTGGCAAATGAACGGTCACAGGGAAGGAAGGAGTGACCAGACACCATGAATTTCTGCTCTATCTGACTGAAGTACCCTCTAGATACGAGTAGGGCCATGAGGTTTAGGACTCGCCAGTTGTTGTTCTGCCCACAGCATCGGTCACTTTAGATGATGAGCTTCCGTTCCTTTGCCTGGACTAAGGGAGCGAAAGATGTTTCTGCCCACTTCAAAAGACAGCTTGCCACCTCGATGGAACCTCTGCGAGCGATGCCCTCATGCCAGAGGCACATTGTAGGAGGTTTGTCAATGCCCATCTCCTGGATACAGAGGTTGTAGTTGGCCAGCTGCCGTTGATAGTACACGTTGGAGTGTGTCAGGTTTGGTGTGAACACTACCCCCTGCATGTCGATACAAATGACATGGCAGTCATCATCGGTTTTGGCCCATTCTGTGTCAGCCTGCGACTGGGTGTACGCTTTTTCGGCTTTCCGGTGGTGAAGCTCACTCTCGGCTGCGATCTTCAACCTTTCTCCATCTGTTGTAGCAGCTACTAATTTTGAGAACAGGGCGTCACATTTTGCACAAGTATCACTTCTTGGCTGCCCAAAACTGAGGTTATGCTGCTTGAAGATGTCCCTATAGAGCCAGAACTTTGCAGTGGATGATTTAATATAAATTTAAAATAAATAAATTTAAATTTAAAATTTAATATAATTGTAAAATTTTCTCTAAACTATAGGATTTTGTTTTTCACAAACAATCATTAAAGGGATAATTCAGGATTTAGCATTTAGCTTTGTATTAGTAGAAAACCAGTAGTATTTTCGAATTACCATGCTTTCCTCCCTCATATCCCCCTGAGATGAGAGATTTATGTATTTTTTGTCTGGAAAAAATCCTCAGATGATGCAAAAATTGTCATTGTTTACATGCACACCTTTTGTTTCAATCTAACTGAATTCATTCTGATTGGTGAATCTAAATGTAATGTTTACATGAACGCTAAACATGTGATCGATTGATGTGTGCGTTTTAGCATTGCTAAGAAAATTCCCGCTCCTCCGTGAGAGACACGAGACCGGTGCGTCTCACAGGTGTTGCTCACCAGTAATCACGCCACCGGCCTCGCACCGTTCTCCCGCGGCCCTCAGTCTCGTCCTGCTCGCCACAGTAAACACAGTGAATGGCAACTGTAGAACGCAAAAGCGAATCCCGGACATTTTGGCCGATCTCGAAATCCTGGGATCATACATTACATTTGCATAGCACTTTACCTCTGATATCGATCTCAAAGTGCAAGAATATGTTTCCTGACTGGGCAACAACAGTGAGCTGAATCCTAACCATTACAGTTTGTGCATGCTGGCGTTATAGGGTGGCAAGGCAATGAATCAGTGTTACTGAATGAATCAGATTAGCACATGATTCACTTTAGCATTAATAATAATAATTGAGGGCTTGAGCCGAAGAACCATATAAGTCCATATTTTCAATTTTTGAATAATACATTTTTTTTTAATTTGGACTCTGAATATTATATTACTTTTTTTTTTAATTGAAGATAGACAACAAAAGCTTCCCAATTCTAATGAGATAGGATTTTTTAGTATCAATCTTAAAAATAAAAAGTTAGAGTAATTTACATTTCTGGAATGTGGAAGAACAGTATATGTCCAGTTAATGTGGAATAACAGTATAAGTCCAATTAATCATATCAATTTAAACCACTGGAGATTTAATTCTTTTATCTTAGTTTTAATACAGTAACAGAACCTTAAAGAAAATATTAAGCATTTATTTCTTTCAATTCCTTTTATTTTTTGCAAACGTAAATCACAGAACAAAAACGCGGACAATACGGTACGAACAATCAACAATACATAGGCCTACTTATAGTACAGAAAATAAACGTCAGTACAAACAAACCGTACATACTTACAATAAACAATACATACAAACAATAAACAGTAATAATGGTAAACAATACATATTTACAATACAGACATACATCATCTTCATTCCATGCTGGTTCCATATGCTAGTTTACCATATATGTCTTCCTTTTTTTGGTTCTAAATAAAATAAAATAAATACCTATATATTACTATTATACAACATAAGATAAGGCATACAAGATAAGCTACAGCTACTTTTATGATTCATTTCACACAATATACACAATATATCCCACCTTTCCCTGCACATGACCTACACATACCAGGCTACTCTTCACATTCTAGTGTCCCATAAAATGCTTGGGCCTCCGCTGGCATGTAGGCTAGCATTTTCATAAGGTCACGGTGCTTCTCCTTCTTGATGGGCAGAGGGTCCTCGTAAGCACGAGCATACGTGGTGGAAAACAAGGGAGCTGGAGGTGGTTGATTCTTCCTCTGTTTGGTGATCAGCCAATGCTTCCATCCCTCGTAGAGGCTGTGGCTCCCTTTTGTGTGGACACACCATGGATCAGTGGCTGAAATCATGATTCAACAAGAAATTCAATAAAGATTCTTCCTTCACGCACATATCCCCAACACTGTTAATCTCAGAAAACCAGTTTAGTTTTAGTCTAGTTCTTTAGTTTTTTACCTGTCACTTTCAACCACATCATGGATGTGATTAGGAAGCCAGGTGGATGCTTTAATGTTGCATCAGGGAGCTGCCTGAAGTCCGCACATTTCATCTCAATTACTTTAAATGGATGCAGCTGCCTGGATCCACGGATCATCTCGGCGACATCGCTGGGGGTGTGGAGTGTGGACACCTTATGCCTCTTGTCCAGCGTGGCAAATGAACGGTCACAGGGAAGGAAGGAGTGACCAGACACCATGAATTTCTGCTCTATCTGACTGAAGTACCCTCTAGATACGAGTAGGGCCATGAGGTTTAGGACTCGCCAGTTGTTGTTCTGCCCACAGCATCGGTCACTTTAGATGATGAGCTTCCGTTCCTTTGCCTGGACTAGGGGAGCGAAAGATGTTTCTGCCCACTTCAAAAGACAGCTTGCCACCTCGATGGAACCTCTGCGAGCGATGCCCTCATGCCAGAGGCACATTGTAGGAGGTTTGTCAATGCCCATCTCCTGGATACAGAGGTTGTAGTTGGCCAGCTGCCGTTGATAGTACACGTTGGAGTGTGTCAGGTTTGGTGTGAACACTACCCCCTGCATGTCGATACAAATGACATGGCAGTCATCATCGGTTTTGGCCCATTCTGTGTCAGCCTGCGACTGGGTGTACGCTTTTTCGGCTTTCCGGTGGTGAAGCTCACTCTCGGCTGCGATCTTCAACCTTTCTCCATCTGTTGTAGCAGCTACTAATTTTGAGAACAGGGCGTCACATTTTGCACAAGTATCACTTCTTGGCTGCCCAAAACTGAGGTTATGCTGCTTGAAGATGTCCCTATAGAGCCAGAACTTTGCAGTGGATGATTTAATATAAATTTAAAATAAATAAATTTAAATTTAAAATTTAATATAATTGTAAAATTTTCTCTAAACTATAGGATTTTGTTTTTCACAAACAATCATTAAAGGGATAATTCAGGATTTAGCATTTAGCTTTGTATTAGTAGAAAACCAGTAGTATTTTCGAATTACCATGCTTTCCTCCCTCATATCCCCCTGAGATGAGAGATTTATGTATTTTTTGTCTGGAAAAAATCCTCAGATGATGCAAAAATTGTCATTGTTTACATGCACACCTTTTGTTTCAATCTAACTGAATTCATTCTGATTGGTGAATCTAAATGTAATGTTTACATGAACGCTAAACATGTGATCGATTGATGTGTGCGTTTTAGCATTGCTAAGAAAATTCCCGCTCCTCCGTGAGAGACACGAGACCGGTGCGTCTCACAGGTGTTGCTCACCAGTAATCACGCCACCGGCCTCGCACCGTTCTCCCGCGGCCCTCAGTCTCGTCCTGCTCGCCACAGTAAACACAGTGAATGGCAACTGTAGAACGCAAAAGCGAATCCCGGACATTTTGGCCGATCTCGAAATCCTGGGATCATACATTACATTTGCATAGCACTTTACCTCTGATATCGATCTCAAAGTGCAAGAATATGTTTCCTGACTGGGCAACAACAGTGAGCTGAATCCTAACCATTACAGTTTGTGCATGCTGGCGTTATAGGGTGGCAAGGCACCCGACGCCCTATAATGCCAGCGTCTAGTGCACCATTAGATCAGGCAATGTTGTAGGGCAACTGATGCTGACATTGGTGCAGCTTTAAAAACTAACAGGACTAGAGCATGAGGTCCTTCAAGATTTTTTTTTTTTTACCTGTTCTTATGTTTTCCTCTGAAGTCCTCTAATGGAGACCTGACTACCTGCTCTGTTCCCTCAGACTGACTGCCTAACTTTTCTTGAATAACCTTTTCAAAGATAAGTAACTTTAAATAAATATTTTATGGACAATGTATCTAATTAAAATCATGCATGTAATAAAAAGTTAACAAATGGAAAAAGCTAGGCTGTATAAAACTTGCCTGTAGGCGACTGTTGGTCAGTTGAAAGACTGACATAAATGTGAGCTTACAAACAGCAAGTCTTTGGCCTCCTTGTTGCACATGGTACTTGAAGGTGTACTTCCTCTTAGTATTCTCAGTGTCGGGCCCACGTGGTCGTCTGCGACTCACCTTGTGCTAGAAGTAAAAAGACATATTGGGATGATCAGTGATCAGGCACATATGCAGTCTTAGTGAATTAAAGGCATACAGTAGTATTCAATTCACTGGTTATTTCATGGGCCTACATTGTAATGCATTGCATACTGTTGACATGATATGGTCATGAATTGCTTAAGTTAGCATACCTGCTCTAAACCAGAGAGAATGATAGCCTGCTGCCTCTCATAAGAGACAGCATAAAACTCTGTGAAGAGCTGGAGTTTTCTTTGGTCTGTTAGGCTTGAACACTGCCTGGGACATGTCTCCTTGCACGCCTTTCCCTTAACAGAAACAAAGTCACATTAGCGTTTTTTTGTTTTTTTGAGCTATAAAACACTAGAGCTATTAGCAGCTATTAAGGTTACTAGCTAGAATATATAACAGCTTACACAATCAATGCATTTTTTTTTTTTTACCTTTTTTTATTTTTTTTTTATTATTTATTAAATAACAAGTAACAAACATAGCATAGCATACAATATTACAAAAACAAAGTGTTGCATTAAATGGTAACAGGGATCCAAAAATTATATCAAAATATTTTAAACACGTCAATGACTTTTCTTTTTTTTTTTTTTTTTTTTTTACCAATTTCAGTGAAGACATAAAGCAATCAAATTCTACTCTAAACATCTTAAAGATTGGGGATGAATTTACATATGTTTGTTTATGTATATAAAATTCTGCCAGCAGTCCTTATAACACAATCAATGAATGGTAAAAAAAAAAAAAAAAAAACATTCAAGCCTAACATTAGACGCAGCTGGGCTGCACCTAAAGCGTTTCGATTCATTTCTCCGTGGTTATAAGGAGTAACTTAGAGACATGTTTAAAACGTCCCCTGAATCCTAATTTTCTCAGCTTTCATATCGACCCATTCATGACTTGAGCCTTTAAACAGAGTGAGCTATATGAATGAACTGTAGTAGACGACGACCAGTAGCATACACGCCCCTCTGACTGTAACCGCTAATTTTATGTAGATACTTTGTATACGGTTTTTCACTCACCTCTTTTGGTGGACATTTTCCTTGTTTTTGCTCTCCTCTCCGGTTCACATATGGTTTCCCAGCATCCCTCAAAGACTTCTTTGCTCTGTCCTTCCATTCATTCATGTTCGCTCTCCTTTTTTTGCCGACGTTTTGTCTATTAATGTCCGCAGCGGACATGAAAGCAACCGGCGTCTCCATTTTACGTTAGTGGACATAAACGGTTTTTCCGCGTGAGACTATTTTAAAATTTTAAATTCAGAGTTTTGGTCGCGCGAACAGCCCCCAAAGTGATTCTGTATACAAAGTGGCACACATACATTGAAGTCACATGGTTATCTCAATTTTTGTTTTTTTGGACTTATACGGTTGTTCGTCGCATGTACTCAATTAATCATTTTATAATGAATCAGTACATTTGAATAAACTGGTTAAGCGAATGATTCAATGACTCATTACGTGTTTCATTCCTGAATAATCTGTATTATTGAATGAATTAAGTACATGATTCAATGACTCACTCATAAAGACAGTTTAGAATAGCATACTAGAGTACTACTCTCACTATTTCTGTAATATAAATATATAGCAGAAATAACGAGTAGTATGGTAGTATGCAACTTTGCATTCAGCCAGTCACTTGAAGGAATCAGTATTTTTGAACAAACTGGTCGAATGAATGATTCAATTACTCACTGATAAAGTCCGAATACAGCACGTAAAATGAGTGGAATGCATAAATTCACAGTACTCATAAAACAGTAGACAAAAAGTACAATCAGGTCAATCAGATTTGAGGGCTTGAACTAGCAATTATTAGTGCTTTTTTATTATTAGTCTAAATAAATTGGCTATTAATTGTGTTTGGTGCATAAATATTTTGATAGTTAATTGAAAAGTTACAACCAGTAACAACTCAACTGGCACCTTCTCAAATATAGACCTGTTCCTTTCATTACATCTATACAATTCAGTGTAAAGAGCAGGAATATAGGTGACGTAAAACTGTCATCAGCACAATGTGAAGTAACGCTGTCCAGACTGTTGCATGTATTGAACCAGATAGAATTAGACCCTGTGTCATTCTGGCCAACAAAACAAGACCTGATGAAACTGATTATCAGAATTCTAGATTGACAAACCTTATATTACAGAAAAATACATTTAAATTAAGTACTACAAAATTTGTTTCTATATATCCATATTTCCATTGATAAAGGCACACTTAGATGAGAATTCTTCTGAAATATACTACAATATAATGTAGATGTACTTAGATGTACTTTTAGCTAAAGAAATAAAAATTAATGACATATCAGCTAAGCACCTAAGCATCTACCACTGTTATGTATGAAAAAAGAACATTTGTTTAGTATTTCAGTATTCTTATTATTAACACAGATGGTTCGCTGAATTCTTGTGTAGACAGTGGAGTACAGACCATCTTTGTGTTTTGCAGCATATGTGGCCCAAATAGGCTGTCTTGTGCCTCCATTAGCTGTGAACTATTTAAGCTAAAGTAGTTTTTTCACCTCCTCTGAGCAAATCTGTGATCTCCTAACACCCATTCAGGCATCAAGTCGTGGCCTAATGGTTAGAGAGTCGGACTCCCAATCGAAAGGTTGTGAGTTCGAGTCCCGGGCCGGCAGGAATTGTGGGTGGGGGGAGTGCATGTACAGTGCTCTCTCCACCCTCAATACCACGACTTAGGTGCCCTTGAGCAAGGCATCGAACCCCCAACTGCTCCCTGGGCGCCGCAGCATAAATGGCTGCCCACTGCTCCGGGTGTGTGCTCACAGTGTGTGTGTGTGTGTTCACTGCTCTGTGTGTGTGCATTTCGGATGGGTTAAATGCAGAGCACAAATTCTGAGTATGGGTCACCATACTTGGCTGAATGTCACTTCACTTTCACTTTCAAATGGACGCCACTGGGTTGAATAGATCATGCTAGCTTTAAAAAGAAAGATACATTTGTTTATTTATTTATTTATTACAATATATATGTCAGACTGACATAATATCTAGTTAATAACCTGGAGAAACTATTTTTGAATCATCAGAGAATAAAGATGCTTTTTGCCACATAATAAATAACAATGATACAACACAGATGCAACAGTGTCTGGCTTCTTTTAGCTGGGTTTCTGGTTTCACTCCATCTTTTCCATCATTTAAGGGATTGTACCTTCTCCTCAGGTGGCTCTTCATCTCCAGGCTGATGAAATGCTTGAGACATGATAAATATTTAATCCACGTTCGAGATCAGCGGCCACACTTTTCAAACAATCCTGGCAGAGGTCCTCAGTGGCTAATTGTCCCACCTATGGCATGCCAATGAGGTTACAGCGGGCAAGAATCAATGTCGTCCCATCAGCCCCAAGGCACAGCTGAGACCCAATCTGAGGCTGATGGAAAATGACAAATGTAAGTAATGTAATAACTCACAACGGGGAGTGAGCCATATTATTCTAAATCATTACAGCTGTGTTCATCATACTATTCATCTAGTAATCGGAGAATCTGTTATAGATTAAAAATAAAAATAAAAAGAGGCATAAAACTGGGCAAAATATGAGAGTTTATTTAAATTTTTGGTCAATGTAACAGTGGGAATAAATAAATAAATAAATAAAGCTCCCTTTAAGCCACATTTTAGCTGAGGTTTTTCAAGGACATTCTTCAGGTACTTTGTAGTTCAGCTATTTGCATGTCAAAGTCAACCTGACGTTTATCTGGTTACAATGCATTTCATTTAGTCTTCGGATACAGAAAAGGCTCTTTTCTTTTTAAGTTTCATCATACAATTAACCTACTTAATTATAGCAAATGTCTTGAATAACCTTAAAATGTCAAGTTGTCAATCTTCCATCATAATAACAATGACCTATTTAGATAAAGCAACTACATTTTTTCTTAAGTTGTATCAATGTTTTTTTTAAACCCTATAGAGACTTTAATAACTATTCTGAAAGTTATGAGAACTTTGGAAATACTTTGGAAATAATACAGTGTAGACAGATACTGTACTGTTTGTCATTCTATTCTATTCTATTCTATTCTATTCTATTCTATTCTATTCTATTCCACTGCCAATGCACAGTGTAACTTAGTGAGACTCTCTGAGAAAATCCAATGTCTGCCACGGGGCTATTTATAACACATTTCATTTGCTGGCTGAAACAGACAGAAGAGACCCAAATTTCAACTTTGAGAAACGGATGCTTGTTAATAAAACCAGACGCAATTCTGTCAAAGAAACAATACGAAATACAGCGCACAATGCAAAGACAGTTATTAAAAGTGTGACATGAATGTAGAGCAAGGAGTTTGCTGACAGCGGCTGTAAAAATATAGATGCCAAATAAGCAATGTCGTCAAATGCATGGAGCTGTGACAAATAAATCGTAAAGCTCCAAGAGAGTTTGTTGTCCTGTCCAAGAAGATTCATCTTTGTTTACAAGTAAAAAGATTGCACTGATACTTCAAACTGTCTTTGCGGGGCAATTTATTCATCAAACACTTCCAGCCAAATTTTAGCTTTAGAAAAGTGTTCCAAAGGCCCCTTTCATCACAGATGAAAATATAAGGGTGCACTATGTAATGTCACAGTGTCTGGGTTGTGTTCCCTGGGTTCCCACTAGGTGTCCTCAGTTCCCACGGTGTTTATCATATTATCACTTCCTGTCTCCTTATTTGGTCACCTTCCTCCTTGTTTAGTTAATTGATTGTTTCCCCACCTGTCTCCTGTTTCCCCATAATCCTTTTGTGTATTTATACCTGGTCTGTCTGAGTCTTAGTCACGGAGTCCTTGTTTAATGTTGTATATTAATTCATGTCCGTCAGTTCTTGCCCTTGCCTTGTCTTCGTTTGGTTTATGTTTGGATGGATGTTTTTGGTTACGACTCATGCCTGGACTGTGTATTCTCTTTGGATTACCCCCTTATTAAAGACGTACTCGCAATTGGTTCTCTCTCCTGTGTTTTCCGTAACACCGATCGTGACAGAAGGACTCCGTCACAGTAAGAACCAGCGGTATGTCTGCCTATGTCTCATCCCCAGCCATAGAGCGGGAGAGAGACGGTTTTGAGGGAACTCGCCTGGTGGTTTTCCGGGGGACCAGGGGAGGTCGCCGAGGAGGGAGTGGTCGAGAGGAGACCCAGCATCACTCTCAACCATGGCCTCCCTTCGACCCGGGTCTCGTGTGGGATGGATCAGAGCCACCGTCTCACCATGGCGGACGGAGAGAGGAGAGGAAGCGCACGTCCGCCACGGTGGCGCCACTGCCCATGATTGCCGCGAGTCCAGCGCCACGGTGCAAGATGGCCGCCAGCTCAGCGCCAACGCCCAAGAAGGCCGCTGACTCATTCTTGGATTATTTTGCTACGCTGTCCAAGATTCTAGAGATTCCCAAGACGGTCAACGTCAGGGCTGCTGAGCCAGCGCCTCAGCACAAGATGGCCGCCAGCCCAGCGCCACAGCACAAGATGGCTGCCAGCCCAGCGCCACAGCACAAGATGGCTGCCAGCCCAGCGCCACAGCACAAGATGGCTGCCAGCCCAGCGCCACAGCACAAGATGGCTGCCAGCCCAGAGCCACAGCACAAGATGGCTGCCAGCCCAGAGCCACAGCACAAGATGGCTGCCAGCCCAGAGCCACAGCACAAGATGGCTGCCAGCCCAGAGCCACAGCACAAGATGGCTGCCAGTCCAGAGCCACAGCACAAGATGGCTGCCAGCCCAGAGCCACAGTACAAGATGGCCGCCAGCTTGGAGCCACAGCACAACATGGCCGACTCAACGCCTGAGTCTCCAGACAAGGTGTCACCGACTCGCCATCATAGAGGGCGGAGGAGGAGGAGACAGGCGTCTACCGTTCCTCAAAGCCCAGAGGACGTTCCCGAGGTGGTGCCCGATGCTGTTCCGGAGGCCGACGCGGTGCCCGATGCCGTTCCGGAGGCCGAGGCGGTGCCCGATGCCGTTCCGGAGGCCGATGCCGTTCCGGAGGCCGAGGCGGTGCCCGATGCCGTTCCGGAGGCCGAGGCGGTGCCCGATGCCGTTCCGGAGGCCGATGCCGTTCCGGAGGCCGAGGTGGTGCCCGATGCCGTTCCGGAGGCCGAGGCGGTGCCCGATGCCGTTCCGGAGGCCGAGGCGGTGCCCGATGCTGTTCCGGAGGCCGATGCCGTTCCGGAGGCCGAGGCGGAGGCCGATGCCGTTCCGGAGGCCGAGGCGGTGCCCGATGCCGTTCCGGAGGCCGAGGCGGTGCCCGATGCCGTTCCGGAGGCCGAGGCGGTGCCCGATGCCGTTCCGGAGGCCGAGGCGGTGCCCGATGCCGTTCCGGAGGCCGAGGCGGTGCCGGAGGCCGAGGCGGAGGCCGAGGCGGTGCCGGAGGCCGAGGCGGTGCCCGATGCCGTTCCGGAGGCCGAGGCGGTGCCCGATGCCGTTCCGGAGGCCGAGGCGGTGCCGGAGGCCGAGGCGGTGCCCGATGCCGTTCCGGAGGCCGAGGCGGTGCCCGATGCCGTTCCGGAGGCCGAGGCGGTGCCCGATGCCGTTCCGGAGGCCGAGGCGGTGCCCGATGCCGTTCCGGAGGCCGAGGCGGTGCCCGATGCCGAGGCGGTGGCCGATGCTGTTCCAGAGGCCGAGGCGGTGCCCGTTCCCGATGCGGTGCCCGAGGCCACTCCCGCTCCGCCCTGGGGGACTCTGGCGTCGACCACGAGGACGTGGTGGTCCTCTGCTCCGCCCTGGGGGGCTTCTGCTCTGACCACACGGACATGGTGGTCTTCTGCTCCGCCCTGGGGGGCGCTTGCCCTGACTACACGGTTGTGGTGGTCTTCCGCTCCGCCCTGGGGGACTCTGGCGTCGACCACAAGGATGTGGTGGTCCTCTGCTCCGCCCTGGGTGGCTTCTGCTCTGACCACACGGACATGGTGGTCTTCTGCTCCGCCCTGGGGGGCGCTTGCCCTGACTACACGGTTGTGGTGGTCTTCCGCTCCGCCCTGGAGGACTCTGGCCTTGACCACAAGGGTGTGGTGGTCGTCTGCTCCGCCCTGGGGGGCTTCATGTTGTTTTTTCCTTTTGTTTTTGTGTTAATGTCTGTCCCTGTTCCTTTCTGTTAGTCTGGCCCTCCGTCCCTCCCCCTGAACCTCCTCCGGTCCTCCTCCCTCCTGGTCTCTGTTTTGTGTCTGTCTTGGAGCGTCTGGGAGCCACTCCGTAGAAGGGGGGTACTGTCACAGTGTCTGGGTTGTGTTCCCTGGGTTCCCACTAGGTGTCCTCAGTTCCCACGGTGTTTATCATATTATCACTTCCTGTCTCCTTATTTGGTCACCTTCCTCCTTGTTTAGTTAATTGATTGTTTCCCCACCTGTCTCCTGTTTCCCCATAATCCTTTTGTGTATTTATACCTGGTCTGTCTGAGTCTTAGTCACGGAGTCCTTGTTTAATGTTGTATATTAATTCATGTCCGTCAGTTCTTGCCCTTGCCTTGTCTTCGTTTGGTTTATGTTTGGATGGATGTTTTTGGTTACGACTCATGCCTGGACTGTGTATTCTCTTTGGATTACCCCCTTATTAAAGACGTACTCGCAATTGGTTCTCTCTCCTGTGTTTTCCGTAACACCGATCGTGACATGTAATCTTAAATCAGGCAAAAGTAGATTTAGTCTTGTACTGCTAATATACCGAAGCGAAAGGATTTCTTTTAATTGCTTTCTTTTCAAAAATGTATGAGTGTACCCGAGAGTTCAGCTGAATGACCAGCAGCTGTACGCTGGAGTGCACTGATGTCAATCAAACACTAGCTCTCTGCCTTTACCAATCAATGAACTAGGACACCTGTGGGGTGGGTCAGAAAAACTGAGTGGCCTATTCTGAAGTCACGACATAAGAGTGTTCACAATTATAAAATGGGAAAATCTTTTAAAAAGGTAAACATGCCAAGTTCCTAGAAATGCACTATTTGTGCAGCATTCATGTTGTTTCATATGAACAAGGAATAAATGTAATGATTTCTACAAAATATCATGCGGTGTGAACAAGTAAAAACTAATAGCATATTTTCCTCACACGGTTATACATGCAATTGTACACGTCTTAAATCATTATTTAAATTATTATTATTTTTTTTTTTTTATAAAATAAGTGTTTACAATGAGCAGTGTATACACACACATGTATATTTATATATTCTTTTTTTTAAAGTAAAACAAACATAGAGCAATCATGATGAAAAGAAAATGTTCAGAATATCAGAAGTTATTTAAAACAGAAATCTTTTGCAACATTATAAAAGTCTTTACATTATAAAGGTATTTCCTTTACTTTGATCAATTTATTGCATCTTTGCTATATAACAGTGATAATTTCTTGAGGGGGGGGGGTACAAAACCCAAACGTTTTGAACAGTGATCAATGTAAAATAATAACTGTTTGATTAAGTGATAAATATAATTTGCTTTTTGTGGGTCACATCATGTGACAATTTACAACTTGGACTAACCTGCCTTGTCATAAAAAGATTGAAATGTCTTATATTTTGAGAATTCCGAGGGTCCTCTCTGTGATTACCCATTTATACTTTTAATAATTATGTTGAACTTGTGTAAAGATTGTCTTTTTAAAAATGTTTTTATAATGCCTTTCGATATTATTTATTGGTATTTCCCCCACATAATATCACAATTTTAATTACGGAATGAAAAAAAAAACATTCTAATAATAGAAGAGGACCTATTCAAGCAATTATATCTATGGAATGCATTTGTTTTTTGAATAATTTAACAGCAAGCAAATAAGCACCTGCTGAAAATGGTATCCAACTCCCAACCCTGAGGCCACACACAACAGAATAAAATGACAGAAGCAACACTTCATTTGTCAAATATTCCACTAGTTTCCTGAACAAGTCAGTCAGTTTCCTTAGCTGCATATATCTAATGAAACTAGCTGTCACTTCCTATCTAGGATAGCGGGGGGCACTCTAGAAAGTCTAAGAAATGCTCATTTGGGCTGGCCTTAAACAGTCTAGAAACTCTGAAGAATGAAGAAGTTCCAGAGCAGGCAGCCTGAAGCGGGAAGGCATAGAGTTGCTTTTAAGAATGCACTTTTAAGTGAAAGGGATGACATCTTGCATCACATTTATTTCACACAGCCAAAGGTGCAAGAAAAATGCAAGAAAAATGACAATGTCTGATAATTTTACAGTTTTTAAAAGTCAGAAACAAACACGTTTCAGGGTAGAAGCAGAGAAGAGGCTGACTGGGTTCTGATCAAAGCTACAGATAAAAAGGGTAGAGGGGGTGGACGTGGGGTCCCTGGAGAGCGGTAACCATCTGAGAGCAGATTAAAGTCCTATTCATTGATAATAAGGAGGGAACTGTAAAAAATCCCCATAGTGAAAACATGAAATAGGTCTGACCTGTGATCCATCTCGCTCGGGAACATGTGTTCGTGATGTAGTTCGATAAATGCAGGTGATACAAGGAAGACAGAGCTCTTCTTTTCATGTCCATTTTAAAACCAAAGACAAATTCACCATTGTACAGCTTTCCTGAAACAGGTCTGAAAGTATGCAAGACTGAGTTTGGTAGGTATTTAAATGGTAGATCTTCTGAGACGGTCCTAGCTGCAGCTAAAAGAGGTGTTTGAAAGGTCATTGTGTGGCATTCATCCCTCTAGCCAATAGGATTTGCCATTCTCAGTTATCTGGAATAATGTGGACCTGTAAATGGTGCTTGTTACTCAAATGGGTCACGAATTTGAAGTACTGACTGCTCATTAAATTAGCATTACTTTTCCTATAAACAAAACATTTCCTGCAATTGTACAGCTATTTATTCCTGTAGCATTGAATGTTTCAGCCTCCAGGCCATCGGCAATGTCAAATCACCCCCGTGGTCATTAAAAATCTCAGAACCAGTAAATTTCAAGCCTTGCTCTCCCTATTTCAGCTACCTAATGATACTCAAATGTCAGACTGATATATCTGTAATCTTACTGTAGTGCGACGGATGAGTTGGTCAGAGCAGTGGCACATAGCTGCTGTCCCATTATCTGTCAGCTGCTACATGCGACTGTATGTGGATTGGCTTCTTTTTCATTGAAGCCCACTGTAAGGCAGGTGCTATACAAGTGTAGCACTGCAGTTATCAGGAAACATTATCGCACTGTGAAAATGGGGCATTTTGTTAATATTCGCCGTGTGAGATCTGATAGGAAAACTCATATAAACTAATTGTAATGCTGTTTCAATATATTTAGTGGAGCCAAAGATAAAACGAATGCAACATGATTCTCATAAATCGGTTGAATTTTTTAATAGTAATAAATCACTGTGGATATGAGGCATATACCACAACAAATCAAATTATGTTGTCCTTGTGCTTGATATAGTATAAATTATCCTATGTCTCATTTATTTTCACATCTGTACCTCATTATAGACTCATTGGAAAAATGTGCCTCTATATCTACATTTTTGCAATATGCAAAATTCCATGTACTTCATTACTGTCCACATCTGAAATGAATACTAATGGTTTTTAAACACCAACAACTTTTGTTCCTTTTTCACACAGTGATTACAGGAGCAGACTAACAATTAAAATTTATATACATTACAATAGTGCATTGCTTGTAAAATAATAGACTTTTGATGTTTGCATCATATAACCAGCTCCATATTTATGGCTCTTGGGATATGTAAACTTGCTCAGTAGCTCACCTGGAACTGCACTGCATGGTGATCTGGTATGAGTTTCTTGAAACATGAGTCATGATACATACATTACTACATACATAGGCTACATACATAAATATTAAAGACTTGTAGAAACAAGATAAAATGGCATGGTTGCTTCAACAATGTTTATATCTTGCATAACGATGCTTTTGTTAACACTACTTTATATATTAATTAGATTTGGGTAGGCTTTAGTGTTGTGTGTATGATAATTTTTAAATGTGATAGGGCATTTTAACACCATTCTACTTTGAAACTGTGGAGTAATGTGCAGGAACAAATAAAACATCACGTGCAGAAATGTCTCAACATTTTTAATGATTCTGGTTTGCAATCTAAGCACAAAATCTTGTGATATGTATGCTTTAAAACATAAAGCTTTATCAGTGGTGGTTAGAAAAATAATAAAGTTAATTCAAAACCACCATATACTGTAAGCTATTTGAAAAATCAATAAGTAATGGATTTATCAAAGCAAACACACATCGCCAAGAAGGAAGAATAAATGTGAGAGGCATGAAAACATTACATGAAAAAAAATAAATGAATAAATAATAATAATTATATATATATATATATTTCTCAAATTGGAGAATCCTTATAATTGGACACTGAAAGAGGAGAGCCTAATTGAACACATCCAGAACCCTAAAACCTCATGGAAAGAGTGTATGAGGTAAAATTTAATATTCAGAGTTTCTGTCTATTTCCCGCTCAGACCTCAGAGTGAGCATTGTGACCCATTTCGTCATCTGTGTTTTCAGCCCGGTTTCTCTGCGCTCATCCCCAAACAGATGGGTACTGAAGAAAGCAGGCGGAGTTTTGGCTCCAGCACTAAATCATGACACCTGCCGCCCTGCTGGCACATACACCTCACACCACGGGCTGCCAGGGCCTCATACCACCCCAAAAACAGGCTAGGCTGTTCCTCTGTATGATTATGATACTATTGCCAAAACAAAGCTAGTATGAGTATGAGCAAATCACATCATTTGGTTATAGGCAAACCTTTTAAGATAGCACAAACATTAAGATCACATCTGTTGTGATGTCTATCTTAATAAAATGGCATTTAAACTTTTTTTTTTTTAATGAAAAGTGTATGTAAACTTCTGTTACTTGGTGTATTTGGGTAACGCTAGAAATACTTCAACAATGAAAAATTAAATGGAAACGAAAAAAAAAAGTCTAGGCATAATTAAGATTCTAGCAAAATTACACTTACGCAAAAGGCGAACTAACCTTCTGGAAGATTCAAGGTGTTTTGCTAGTTTTAAGTGCAAATGTCTTACCCCAAGCAGCATATTCACTGATTCATGCTTGTTTCGGACTGAGGATAACTCGACTGTATAAGCTTCACGAATGGTAGGATATATTGTCCCCTGATTAACCACAGCCATGCACTAGTGCTATTCATAGACACTGTTACTCCACAGATGTCTGTGCTCCCGCTTCCAGCAGGAATGTGACAGTTTCCAGTCTCACATGTAGATTGATTAATGACTCACAGCTCCCCCAGAAACTCTCTCTATTTCCATTATCAAGCACGGATCATTTAACCATGTTCTATCAAGATGGACTTTATTATTTTTATGTTTAGGGTCACACAAATGATGTCTTCGTAAAAATAACTACAGACATTTTGAAATCATCCTGTTGTTTTCCTTGTCAGCTGATAACCCCAATAATAAGAGTGATGTATAGATTTTATTCATGCTTTATATGTGGGGGGCTCTTAGGCTCCAAACTTAAATTAATGTTACAAATTTCTTAAAGGATGCTTCTTGTGTTTAGTCAGTTCTTATAAGATTAGCAAAAGTAATAGAACGGAGTTGTAATCATTCAGTGTTAAAATATAATTCACAATTGTCATCAGCAACAGCTGTCACTCATTACTCATCCCTATATATTGGCTTGTCTAGCGTCTTGTGTTCGTGAGAGCGTTGTTTCATGTTTGTAACCTATGCCTTGCTTTCTTGTGTGTTTCTGCGTTGGATGTCCGTCTCTCCCCGGAACCCAGTCCACTCTACGCAACCCACCACCAAGCAACACCACTTACCTTCAGCTCGCTTCCCTGCAGTTCCTGTGTCACCTTCTCCTGCTGCCAACTCACTTCCGCCTCCCGGATTCGTCATTCCTCACCACCATCTAGGACTGTGCATTCCTCCCAGCGTTATTTGTGTCTCAGTTTTGTAGTGTCTCATTGTCTTCATTAAATCTCATTAATCTCACACTTGCTTCCTGCCACTCCTTCACCCAGTCGTTACAGAATGCTCTCACCAACCATGGAAGCAGCGAGCACCACTTCACTGTCTGAATTCATTCACCATAGCGTCAACTGCATGGATCAGCAGCAGGAGAGCATCGTGAACACCGGACGCGTGATCCAAGCGCTGGTGACACAGGTGTCCAAGCTCACCCAGCAGATTCATCAACTCACCTCTCCCACTACGCCCACCTCACCGCCTGCGCCGCCCGTCCCCCGGGAGACCTCCCAGGACCACTTCCGGCCAGAGCCGCGACTTCCGGCGCCAGAGAGTTACTCCGGTGAGCCAAACTTTTGCAAGACTTTCCTTAACAAAAGTTCCATGCATTTTGCATTGCAGCCCCGCACCTTCGCGACAGAGGAGTCCAAGGTTGCGTTTGCTCTTACCCCACTCCCTGGCAGGGACGTCTTATGGGGGACGGCGGTGTGGGAGAATCAACATCCGTGTTGCGCCTCGTTCCACTCCCTCTCCGAAGAGATGAAACGGGTCTTTGATCGAGCCGCGTCCGGCAGGGAGGCCGCTCACCAGCTCTCGGACCTGAAGGGGTTTTCCAAGTACTCGTTAATGATGTGTTGAGAGACATGCTAGATCAGTTTATATATGTTTACCTGGATGACATAGTGATTTTTTCTTCATCTCTCCAGGAACATGTTCAACACGTCAGACGAGTGCTCCAGAGATTACTCGAGAATGGTCTTTTTGTCAAGGCGGAGAAATGCGTATTCCATGCACAGTCTGTTCCCTTCCTAAGGTGTATTGTCTCATCCGAGGGAAAACGCATGGATCCTGACAAAGTTAAGACTGTGATAGATTGGCCATCTCCAGATTCCCGTAAGGCCCTACAGCAGTTTCTGGGGTTCGACAATTTCTATCGACGTTTCATTCGTAATTTCAGCCAACTAGTCTCACCTCTGACGGCCTTGACCTCCCCCAGTACTCCGTTCAGGTGGTCGGATGCAGCCGAAACTGCATTTACCAACCTCAAGAGCCGCTTCGTTTCGGCTCCCATCCTTGTAGCCCCTGACCCCACACGGCAGTTCGTGGTGGAGGTCGATGCATCAGAGGTGGGGGTAGGAGCAGTTCTTTCCCAACGTGCTGCCTCGGACGATAAGATGCATCCCTGCGTGTTTTTCTCTCATTGGTTATCTCCTGCTGAACGCAATTATGACATTGGTAACAGAGAATTGTTGGCCGTCAAATTAGCTGAGGAGTGGTGTCACTGATTGGAAGGTTCAGGGGTACCTTTCATTGTTTGGACCGATCACAAGAATTTAGAGTACATTAGAACTGCCAAGAGACTCAATTCCAGGCAGGCTCGGTGGGCATTTTTTTTTTGTCGTTTTGATTTTACTCTGTCGTACCGCCCGGGTTCCAAAAATTTCAAACACGATTCTTTGTCACATCTTTTTGATCCCTCTGCCCGCCCGGTGACTCCCGAGTGTATTTTACCTGAGAAAATAGTCGTCTCAGCACTCGTATGGGAGGTCGAATCGAAGGTCAAGACGGCCTTAGAAGGGGTAACGCCTCCGCCCGGTTGCCCACCGAATTGTTTATTTGTGCCGGAAGAGTTACGGTCCGAAGTTATTCAGTGGGGTCACTGCTCTAACGTTGCTTATCATTCAGGGATAAGCCGAACCAAGGGGTTAGCTAACCCTTTAACATGACACAATTGGCCTATATAATTCCTATGTTTTAGTTTTATGGGTGAAATGTATGGATGCAAGAGATTTGGTGAAGATGTTGTTGTTTACATTGTATTGTCTTTCAGGGTATCTGTCTAAAACAATGTAAGCACTTCAGCACATGAAATCTGATCTTGGACACTTTTCTGAGAAGTTCTTGAGTATATGGATTCACTCTTATTTTTCCTTACATCATCAAAGATACCTGCTGAGAACAGAAAACGCCTATGTTGGCATGAATATTCATGTTTGTTATTCACCAGTGGGTGCTGGAGTTTTATAGGAACAGTTAACAATTGTGCTTATGAATATTCATAATTCCAGGTCAAAAGTGAACACTTAGTTGTAGTGATGCACTGGTCTGCACTGCCCTTGGTGGATTCTCATTTCTATTTTGCTAATGTGTAGATATCAAGTCCTCAGGCTGCAGAAACACATGTAATAGTCTCCATTTTCATTGGCACTGCTATAAAAATGATCCGTTCTCTTTGATCTCAGAAGCCAGCTGTTTGAACATCTCAAGGTTAGTTTTGTTCTTTTCCCCCACAGCTTTATTTTCAGAAATAAATGAGGTTATTCGGTCCTTCATATTTTATTAGCTGCTTTTCCTCATCTCTAAAAATTTCTCTCTCACCTATATTATCCAATGAAACCGAATGATGTTTGAGAGACAAATTAAATAGATTGTTTAAAGCATGACAGACAGCTTTCTGACAGAAACCACATTTAACTAGCTGCTCTTTTGACAAGATTTTGACATGGACTTGTTCTGCAGTCTAATCATGACTCACTACATATTATGTGAGTTTAGAGACCAAAATGTGATTACTATGCCTCAGCCATCAGAAAGTATTG
Source organism: Carassius carassius (assembly GCF_963082965.1). Classification (NCBI taxonomy): domain Eukaryota; kingdom Metazoa; phylum Chordata; class Actinopteri; order Cypriniformes; family Cyprinidae; genus Carassius; species Carassius carassius. The sequence continues at coordinate 40,218,836 of NC_081755.1, read as the reverse complement.
GATTTTTAACACAAAACATGAAACCAATTCTGGTCAAACAGACTTTTATTTAAACTGTCTGCCAAGTGGGCTTTGTTCACTAGGAATTGCATGTTGGGGTCTCTTTGGGATGTGCTGGCTGTATTTTGCCTATTGGCAGAACGGCTCTATTGCTTCAGCGTATGTGTCAGCCATTGTGAGCTCTTCAATACATTGAGCATGGCAGAGATTCAGTATGTCATCCGCCGAGCAGATGTCTACCGCAGATGTCCACAATGCATTCAAATACAGCAACCGAAGTCAAAGAATTCCAAGCTGTAGAGAATCAGCCATAATGACAATGTTAGGCTCCGTGATCCTCTCATTATACATGTATTTTACAATGAGTGTGAATCAGTGCAAAGCCTGCCTGAGGCGACGCTATTGCAAATCTATAAAAATCTGTCTTGAGTCAACCGTGACATCTGTGTACAGCAGCAACTAGAGATAAAGTCTATAATTATTGTGACTCATGGTTTGATTTAATTTAGGTTCTTTGTTAAAAAGACAGATTAAAAGAACAGGTGGGGAAATGACTTAACAGAGTTGTAATTAACAGAGGGAGTAAATATTTGCAGGGAGTAAATATTTTCTGCTGTTGTGCTACTCTCTGCTAATCAGTTGCCTTGCAGTTGTACGTTAGGGCAGATTAGGGAGAAAACAGATCTGCTAGAGGATGAGCTGCAAATGTGTGCTGTGGAATTCTGGGATTAGGTGTCACAGTAATTAAACTGCTCTGTGCACCCAAAAATGTAAATTCTTGTTCAATTAAAGTGAATGAGGATCACGTCGGTCCTTGGTCCCTATATTCATTTTCATTGTATGGACAAGAGCAACTTGGACATTCTGTTACATATCTCCTTCTGTTTTCTGCGGCAGAAAGAGAGTCATATGAGTTTGGAGCAATTTGAGGGTGAGTACAATTTTTTGGTGGACTTTCTATATAGCACATTTTAGTATTTTATATATATATATAAAATATATATATATAAGTAGACAGGCTAAACGTCGCTCCTAGCAACTTACAAAATTCTTTCAAAATTTGGATATGAATTGGGATCCCCTGTCAGAAACCACGTCTACCGGGAGGCCATTTAACCGAAAGATGTGATCTAGGACAGTGACCGCTGTCTCCTTGGCTGTTGGTAATTTGGGCAAGGGAATGAAATGTGCCGCCTTCGAGAACCGGTCCACTACGGTCAAAACGGCCGTCATGCCATTAGAGGGCGGTAACAAAATCTAGTGCGATATGTGACCAGGGTCTCGAAGGGACAGACAGCGGTTGAAGAAGCCCATCAGGAGGCCGGTTAGACGACTTACCACTGGCGCAAACTGAGCAAGCCAAAACAAAATCGTGGACGTCACAAGCCATAAGTGGCCACCAGAATCGTTGTTTAGTTCACCCAAAAATGAAAATTAACCCATAAATTACTCACCCTCAAGTCATCCTAAGTGTACAGTGTATTTTCAGATGAATACAGTTGGATTTATATTAAAGATTGTCTTTGATCCTTCAAGCTGTTTAATGCCACTCAATGGGTGTTGCATGCATCAATCCAAGCGAAGTGAAATAAAAAGTCTCACACGGGCCAGGGGGTGGGGGAGTGGTGGTTGTTGTGGTTGAGAGGAGAGAGAGTCATCTACAGAATCGTGTCTCCAGCAGTGCAGAGCTCGCTCAGGAAGGGCAGCAGGTTGGCGTGAGAGCATCTGCATGCACAGTTAGGCCATGAATTTTGGACAAAGGCCTGGTGTCAAGAAGGGCAGCAAAGAAGACTCTTCTCTTCAAGAAAAATATCAAGAACAGACTGAAATTCACCAGGAAGTACAAGGACTGGACAGCAGTGGACGGTGCAAAGGTATTTTCTCTGAGGAAGCACCCTTCCGACTGTTTGGGACATCTGGAAAATCGATTGTTCGGAGAAGAAAAGGTGAACGCTACCATGAGTCCTGTGATGTGCCAACAAGGAAGCATCCTGAGACCATTTGTTGGCTTGTTTTTCAACCAAGGGAGTGGGCTCTCTCATAACTCTGCCCCAAAATACTGTCAGAAATAAAGAATGGTATCAAAACGCCTTGCAAGAGCAACTTCTTCCATCGATCCATGTTATGAAGAACAAGGATCAACAGTATAAATACTGACTCATATTTTTTTTGCCAATAAAAGCCTTTAAAACTTAAGATATGCTTATCATTGGTTTTCAGTATACCATAAAAACATTTGGAAAAATAATCTACAAATACTGAAGAAGCAAACTTTGCAAAACTTTTGGCCATGACTGTACATCTAGATGACAAATAAGAGATACACTATGGGTGCAATTCATCTAAAATTAGCCCAGGAAGAAAGAAGCTGCTAATTATTGTCAACCTCACAAATCTCATCCCACGCAATGATGGTGAAACACCCGCACAACGTAAAGGAATTCTGATACGTCTACCACCAATAGCACCAATACTTTCCCTTCACGTCTTTCACAAATCTCAGCTTGCAGCAGTAAACAGTTAAAGCGTCTGATTCGGTTCCACAGTATTCCCCTGCAAACCTTCAGCGTTTATTAAAAATCTCAGTTATAGAAGACACAGCTCAGAAGCAGAGTGGGTATTATAAATCCCAAAGTATCAAAAAACATATTTGTAAATGTTGACATGAACATTGTTCTGTATTATCTTCTTTTATTCTGCTGGTTAGCAAAATTGCATGCTTGTAGATACTTGACAGCCAGAGTGTCTTCTGTATACTGTAGTAAGATGTGAGAATCAGGGCAAAAAAATGCTTGGTGGACATAAGCTGATATGGGATTTGCTCTTGTTATGATCAACCTGAACGAGTTTGAGAAAGGCCTGCAATTAAATTAGAGGAGGCAGGGCTGACTGAGCATGGCTGGATTAGAGATCCTACATGGACGGGTCTGAGCGAGACCCAGCTGGTCTCCAAGTGGAGCTCCTAATTGAAAGCCAGAATACCAAACAGCAGGCACTGATGGAGCAAATGAAACAAGATGGTACTGAGGGGAGTCCTGTGTGCTCACTCCTAATTGGGTCTCTGATGGGTCAACAGAATCATTATCACTCCAAAACATGCTGATTACCGACATCTTGTTTATCCGTGCGTCTTGGCGAAATCCCTGGCAAGGTAATAACATTAGCATAATTAGCACAGCACTTCTCCTATCCATTCAGAATGAAGCATGGTGAGAACTGGAATTAACCTAGAACAACTTATTTTTCCAAGAATGTTTAAAATATCACACAGATATTTTTTTACAGGCCTAAGAGACACTCAGCAATCACATCAACAGCTCTAAAAAACTGCAGGTTTCTGATGGCAGTTAATCTGTTGTGACCTGGTTTTTATGGCAGAAATTTAAAAGTGTTATGATTTTTTTTACCCATCATTGTTACTTGAAAGTAGATAATGGTTCCATGCATTGTGACATGTTTACCTGGTAGAACAGGTTTTTGTTTTGTTTTTTTGTTTTTTTACAGTTACTCTGTATTATTTTCAAGATCACTGACTATTTTTTCTCTGCAATAACAAATGGTGCTTTTTTCAGAACACATCTAGCATGAAGGTGTCAATAATGTCACGTCTGACCTTGTCTAACAATTTCAATTGAGCCGTCGAGTTGCTGCCAGTTTACTTTCATAATGAACAATGTATTTGACCTGAATGGAGTAAATGGAGCATTTTGAGTGAAAAAGGCAGCAGTTAGTTTTTGAAATGTGTGCTTGTAATGCATTTGCTATTATATATATATATATAGACACATTAAACCTGCAGTACACAATGGAGCCATTTAAAAGATGTCAATTTTCTGGCATCCAGGCTTGGGCTACACAAACACACCAACAATAAATGCCAGTAAGGCTCATCATTAATATGAAATAATGAACTCAGAATTTCTAAAACATCCTGAGGCAACTAGTAATTACACAAGCTTCAGTCTTGATCAAACCCTTATGAAGGTTTGAGATGACTGCACCTGAGAAGAGATGATGCCAGCTTCAAGTTTAACACACTTTCGCGTCTTCAGGCCGTTTCATGTTTACTGTGCCTACATTAAGACTTTTTGGTGATACGCAGTCTTTAAGTCCATATAATTTGTGCTGTTATTGATGGAAAAAATGTTTACTTATAGTAGTATTTGTAACAGTATACAAAGACTACAAAGTCTTTGGTGGCGCATCTGGCAAAGCGAGTGCCATGTGTGTGGCAGTAACCCGGGTTTGAATCCAGTCCACAGTGTTTCCTTCAGCCAATGTCTGTGTACAATGTTTCACTGATGTTCTCTGGATAGTTGAGTTGACTGGTATGCTGGAGGTGTTTTTCTATAAAAGTTAATTTATTGCATTAGAAGCACACAATAATTGTGCCATTAGCACACTTTCAAGTTTACATGAAATGCCAGTTTGTTATCAGTATAATATCAATGTATGTTCAACACTCTTAAAGTGTAACCGAATTGCAATTGTCACCAAAATACATGTGAAGTTTATGCTGAATGAATTCTGTATTTCAAAAAAAATTATTTCAAAAAATAAAATAAAAGAGTGGATATTCAAACTGTACTTCAGTATACTTGGAACAGTTCCACTTTAGCACAAACAAGTATATTTATTACAACTTTAGTTGAACTTAAACACCGCTTTTGCACAACTAAAATGCATTTAGTACAAAATTAGTTGTTCCAATTTAGCAGACTTTAAGTATAGCAATTTATAGTGTGTCAAAAAAAAAATAGTTATACTAAAGTACACATGAATAAATTGTAATTAAGTATACAATTTTTTTTCACTAGGGTGAACAGGCTATAATTGTAGTGCAATAATCCTATCATGCATGATTGTTATTATTGTATATATATATATATATATATATATATATATATATATATATATGTGTGTGTGTGTGTGTGTGTGTGTTTATGTTCTGCAGAAAAAAAGAACTGCATACAGGTTTGGAAGAACATGATCGTAAGTAAATAATGACAAAATTTCCATTTTTGTGTGGACTATTAAAAGGAAAGAAAAGAATGAACAAACTAATAAACACTATAACAGTGTATAAATAATAATACTAAAATAAAACTGCTATCAAGCTGAGGCAAACCCAAAATCACTGTAAGACGAACATAAAATGGACAATAAAAACAGTGAATTCATTACAGTGGGCTACAAGGTTTTGAATAAAAGGTAGAATGGAAATGGATAAACAAGCAAATAATCCTATATTTCCCAAGCTTTTATGACAGTAATTATAGCCCTTCTTGTTCAGGTGAAAGCCCATCCATGAAAAGCAGTGGGACTAAATATTCAGTCTACAGTGTGAGTGTCTGCCAACAACAGCAGGCATCATCAGGCCTGATGCGTCATGGTGGCAGAAAGACTCTCTCTAGGGGGCCGAAGGGGCAGCTGCCAGGATTCCTTCCGCCCCATTACTCCCACATAATTAGATCATCCCTGACAATCTCAACTGCTGCCACTGTTCTGGTGCAGGAGCCATCTGTGACAACATCTTACCTGCACTCATTTCTGACTTAATTCCTCTAATTCACACACTTTGACACCTCCTGCAGGAGTCGTTCAGCAGAATCTGGTCCCTGATTGAGGAAATTTGGAGAGTCTTGGAACTCGGCTTCACCTAAACACAAGGAAGAAAGAATAATAACCAAACTGGTCCCTATCACTTTCATTGCAAAGTCATATGTTGTTTAGAATGACATGACAGTGAATAAATGATGATAGATCTGTTACTGTTTGGGTTTCTTTAAGTTACAATAGGAAAAAAGCATGGGATTCTCTGTTTCATGACTGGTGTTACCATCATTTTGACAGCCCTTCTGTGTGAAACACCTCTACAAATGGCACTACCACTTAAAGGGCCGTGGGTAGGGATTTCAAAATACAGAGGCTATTTGGATTGCTATCTATGTTACGAGTCATTTGAACGTATTTGTGAATTCATGTTTTAATCAAATATGAGTGTCTCAATAGCCAAACTTTAATGTAGCCTAAATTGCTAATTGTATTGTATTGCTAAATATAACAAGTATTGCTAAATATAACTTGGCTGGTCTTCAAATTTCCTTTTGTTTTGGTTTAATTATATTTAAATAGACTAAGTTCATTAGATGCTATTTTTAAAAGAATAGTTCTTTTAAAAAAAGAATTTGCTGTCATTATTTTCTTATACCACTATCCTGTTAACACCAAAGGACAGCAGTTTTCCATACCCCGAAAGAGAAAATGTGGAAAAAATATGTCATTTTAAATAAAGGTGACTGCCAAAAGCAGAAATGTAAATAAGACAAAATGCATTCAAGAATCAGGAGTGAAACTATGCATGATAATGAATGAGCAGTTACAAATATTCATATTTCTAATTTACATGATAAATTGAACTAAAATGTAAACATTTGTCAAGGCAAAGCACAAAGGATTTTTTAAAACATGTTAAATTCTACATCCACAAATACGAAGGCACTGATTGCATAGTAAAACTGGAATCGATGAATTGACTCAAATAGAATGTGCTTGCATACTAACATGCTAATGGAAACACAGTGTTGAACTTAATTAAATCATCATTAGTGCTCCAAAACATAATTAAGCTTTAAATAAAAGAACAAGCACTTACAGAAAATACAGGTAAGATAAAACCAGCAGCAGATCAGAATGAGCCCATAAAGATGAACATTGAATTCACTTTTACCTGGGTCTAAATCAAATTACTTCCTGTCAGAGCAATTGCAAATAGGGGGAGCCAAATCACACATGCAACAACTACATTGAAGCAGAACAACACACACAAAACAATGTGATGAATATCATAAATCTGATGAGACACTTAAAAAAGTTCCATATTTTCAGTGACCAATGACTTTCAGGATTGAGTATTTACTGTAATGCTGTGTAGAATTTGTTTTTTAATGTGTATTTACTGTGTGTGTGTGTGTGTGTGTGTGTGTGTGTGTGTGTGTGTGTGTGTGTGTGTGTGTGTGTGTGTGTGTGTGTGTGTGTGTGTGTGTGTGTGTGTTCTTATTCATACTATATTGTGGGGAGTGGGACCAAATGTCCCCACAATTAGGATGGCCTGATATCCCCACGAGAGGAAAAAAATATTTAAAATATTAAATTATGTTTATCTATCATGCCAGAACATTATTTTTGAGTGAACTAATCACCTTTACTACTCTAAAAAACAACATAACTTTTTTTTTTTTTTTATAGACTCAAACTCCCTTTTCCAAAAACAACATCAGAGGCTTGTTTCCTTCTTTGACAGCTTCTCTGATTTAAAATTTGTGATTGCAAAGTATTTTGACCTTTTTTCCCTTTAAGAAACAACTGACAAACAGTCTTATTTACAAGACAACAGCTTGCACTCGAGTTAAACGGTCAGCACTTTTCTTCAGTCAGCAAAACACATTCAAAAATAAATTCACATCAAATATGGAGCGCGGATAAAAGTCAACTCCTATAACTGGAAAATTTTCTAACAAGTACAAGGTGATAATAGCGATAATGAACCACTCTAAACTTTCCTCATTTGTGAGCAGTAACTGATCGTACTTGAAGCAGTTTTTCTTTGGATTAAGTTTTATTTTAGCACTGTTTCTATTTTCATCTTAATGAAAGCTCCTTAAAAAGTTCTCTATAGACAGCACCTTCTGAAAGTATCTGAACAGAATCATCTGAGAAGTATCCAGAGGGAAGAAGATGATGGGGTTTATTAATAGGACTTGGGCTGTGCTGTAGGACTGTCAGAAGGACTGAACTGATCATCAACATATATCTTTCTAAACCTCCCTGTGGAATGGAGCAGGCAGCTACTGAACTCCCCAAGTAAAGTTTTACAACAGGAAACGGACAATATTGGCAATGCTTTCCACAGAATTGTGTTTCTCTTTCCATTTGTAGAAAGAATTACCTTGAGGACTGAGAATATAATGAAAATGTGACTTGGGCCTTTCTTTATGAACAAAGCTCTTTTCCAGTGCACATCTAACAACGTAAGAATTGTCCAAAGATGAAATGCAGAATGTGGAAAGCAGAAGGGGCCGCAGCTGCTGCTGCTACTCCATAAACATCAAAATTTAAAGGACCTCAGGACAACCTCTAAGTCTCAGTTTATCAAAAACTTTTTCTGAGGGGATTGCTTTCCCAGATCTGCCATAGCTGGTTTAACTTCAGCATCCATTTAAGTTCATTTTGCTGGTGCAACCAACAGCAAGCAAATATTTGCTTGAGGATAGAATAGGATTGCCAGTGGCAATAGTCCATGCTATTCACTGATTTTGTTTCAGCGAAACTTGTCTAGCTGTGTTTCTTCAGCTCCCCAAACACCAGTGTACTGTTTATCTTTGCATGTAAAACAGGCTATAAAGCAAACTGACATGTTGTGGGGACTGCGCATCTCACGAATTGTCCTATTATTGAATAACACCATCAATTCCAACAGGCTTCAGTAGACTTCTGAGGCAGTATAATGGTCTAATGATGTACATACATGATGTAAAATAAAACAAAGCAAATATCTAAACACAAACATACAAATGCGGCGTATGTGCAGCAAACTTCCACAAACCTCAGGATGCTTTGTTAAAAACAGCGTTTTTACAGTGTCTTCAAATGAGCTACCAAATAAAAGCATGACCATGTCCATCTTAAAGTTGTTGTTTTTCTTCTGACTGACATACAGATAGCCTATTAAAATTAAGTAAAGCGGCAACAATAAAAATAACTAGTTAGGTTAGACAGACAGACAGACAGACAGACAGACAGACAGAGAGATAGACATTTTTGAATTTACATTCAAAAGGCATATCATTATTTCACAATGTTTAGTTATGCAGCACATATTGCTGGATTTTAGAATGTAAAACTTGAGGCTAATATGCAGTGGTTTGACTTTCTCCAAGAACAACAGTCCTTGTCTGCCTAATTAAAATTTATCACAGTTATTATTAGTGTGCAAAAGAGGGACAGCACAGGGCAATTTTGCCTCCTGACTTGGAAGCCTAAAGACCCAGCCGTGAGACTTAAAGATCCGATCTGCTTCACTCCCTGCACACTAATGAATATTTTAATCAGTGCATACTTATTAAAATGTATTTCACCTCCAATCTCTCATGTTTCACATGGACATTTATCAGCAAGAAGGTAAACAGGGATTTTATTTTATTTTTTTCGCCAAGATGTACAGACAGACTAGTCAATCAGAGCAAAGCATCTGAATCCTTACAGCCAGGCTTGACATGCTGTGCAACATAAAACAGGACGGGAAAAGGCCAAACTTTAAGTTCCAAAGAATACCAGCTCATTGGTGCCTAAAAATAAGATGTGATATTACAAATCATCACCCGTGCATTGTTCAGTCTAAACCTCCTGACTATTAGGCCTGCATGTGCTGTGGTGTGAGGACAAAATTGTTCGCTGTTCACACTGCAGAATAGATCCCACTGCTTTTATTAGCAGCTCCACCACAATGGCTTCAGATAGGCATAGTTTTATGAACATTATTACAGGGAGATCATGTGAGGCTTCAGAGCATAAAGAAAGCACAGCCTGAAATTCAACACATTTAAACCAGAAAACAGGTCCATCGGTTCACTAGGCATGTAATTTGTCCAAAGTGAAAGCAATCAGAGGAAATGTTCTTCTTAGGCTGACTGACTATAATGCAAAATGACCACCATTTTTGTTGGCTATACAGAGACGTCTTAGCAAGAAACCTAAAATTGTCAGGTGTGTGATAATTGCAGATGAGGTCATTTGTTCAATAGATAGTAAAGCCGAATAACGGTGATAATGGGTTTTCCCATTCCATTATTGAGGTTTGTCTGGCTTACGAGGCTGTTAAAGGTCTGAAAATAATGTTGAAATCCTGTGGCAACAGCTTACCATCCTTACCCGTCATCGACAGACTGTGTTACACTCCCAAAGGGACACTAAACTCGCAGAGAAAACTGCTATTCATGTAAATAGCACTGACTGAAGTAATTACTTTGTCCCCTTGTGAAGGTCTAAGAGGTGCTAACAGGTCAGAACACATACAAATGGTTATTTCTAAACACTATTCACAGAGATAATGAAGGGAACAATTTGAATGTATCATTGGGAAGGTGCGTAACTGTTGTGCCTAGCAACAAAGCTTCTGCTAGTGTATGCTGAGAAACAAACTCCTCAGCGTGAAATGTTTAAGCATACAATGAAATCTCAACTAAAGTATTTATTTAGTTATATGTACATCAGTTAAAGTATTCTATTTTAAAATTTAATTCATTCCTGTGATGCAAAGCTTAATTTATTAGCATCATTACTTCAATGTCACATGATCCTTTAGAAATCAATATGCTGAACAGATGCTCAAGGAACATACAAGATACAGTTTTGCTGCTTAACATGTTTTCAGGATTCTTTGATAAATAGAAAGCTTAAAAGAACAGCATTTATTTGCAACATTATAAATATATGGTAAACTCTAGATGGCGCATACTGATGGTAACTGATGATATTCATAACGTTAAACGACTTGACAAGCCAACTGGTTCATGTTGCATTCGCAGCCAATGAGATTGCTACTTTACATTTAAATGGCTGGTTAGCATTCACTTGAGCAACCCATCACCTTCCCCAGTTCCACCTGTATACAGCAATAACCAAATACATTAATATTGTCATAACCATTACCATGCTAAAATCTTGCAAGAGTTGTCTCAATTGAAATGTCTTTATTGCTAGTATTGACAAATGGTGTCCTCTAAAAGTTAAGGGCTCTTTTAAACTGTCTTCCGTCTTCCTCTGCACTTTTTCATTAAGAAATTAGAAAATTCTTAAACATTGCGTAATCCTGTTACAGCCTTGTACATTTTCTAAAGTATCATTTCAATGCCTGTGAGGAGGATTTTGCTCTTGCTCAAAGCTGGCGTCCTTGTAATTCAATATTTATGCAACACTTTCTCAATTCTGTCTCGAAAGGCAATGAAGAGAAGCTTCGGGGAGAGTCTCAGCAGATATGTGGATTCCCTGACAGCAGATGGATAGAAGACCAAAGAGAGATCTCATACACCTCAGCATCACACGCATTTCCCATCAAACGCAATGCGACATTATGCCCTTTAGGCCTGTTCACCTCCTCACCCCCACAGAGCAGAAGAAACGCTACAATATCCAGCACTAGTTAGCTCAGCTGGTTGAAGTTAGAGACCGTTTGTGAAGCGTGCCGGCAGCGCTGAGTGGCACGTTCACTGAACAGGCAGAGAGTGTGTTTGAGCAGCTGGTACTGTCATTCATCCTGACACCTCTTGTGCTCACTGTGAGCCACAGCCAGATGACAAAGCTCCAAACCTTTGTATATCATTGACTGTAGGAGACTGAGCCAATTAGAGCTGTTTATCAGGGGGAGAAGCAATCATTAAAAGCCACAGTGTGGCAGATAACTCTGTAGTACTGACTGCTTTCCATACTTGAGCTGTTCCTTTGCATATCCTTTGCATGTTTATAAGTTTATGAATATAAACTTATATCGGAATATCGGGTACCTTACTTTGTCCTCAGCAGAAAGAACATTACAACAGCCAGTGGAAAGTGGTGGAAAACAGACCTGAGGCAAGGCGACCTTCATCAATCATCAGTTGCTCCGCTTTCAACATTGTTAATAGTCAATGTAGTGACTGATAATTTTAGTTTAAAAATGAAAAAGAAATGTGTTGTGTAAAAATGGCTTTTTCAGTGGCATGCAAGACTGACACATTTTATGATAATAGATTATACAGCAGAAAGTATGTGGACTTTCTTTGCGGTAACTTAACTTGATGAAATCTTGAGAGCAAAAGACTGTACTTCCCTCTACTGGTGGTTTTATGGTAACATGTCTTAAAATACACAATTTGCTTCCACCTTGTTTATGCTTGTTGATGTAGACTAATGGTTCTTTTTTTTCTCACTGCTGTAACATTCAGCCTATAACATATATATTTGGTCACATGTGTTGCTTTGAGTATTTCTCATGGTGAGTTTATTTTTGAAAGTCAATTTCTGACAGATATCCAAAATCTTGAATGCAGAAACTGTTGAACACAGCAATTGCCCTGGACAACAAATTCATTGTGAACCCTTGTAACAGCTAGTCCTGGTCTCTGCTAGATTAATGCATGTCTCTGGGTCAACAAGTTCTGCTAGCGTTCATTAACCCTGTGACAGAATAGAACCTCTGCATTTAAAAATTACTGTATGTGAATGAGATGTCTGTATTGATTTCTGTATGAGAGCAGAGGACTGCAGTGTTTGCCAGAGCAGGGTCCTATCTCTGTTTGCCTTTACAATAGTTGCCACTTCCTAACATTCTTTGAATGCCACTGCATAGTTATTGACACACGTGTTCTTAAAAGAAATACTTTTTAATCAGTCTTATTAATATCCTTCGTAACTTAAACAGACCATATGACTTTATCACTCAGGCCTTATTCTTTAGCTTGTTTAACTCTCAATAACTTTTTAGAGTTGGATGTCTTCCAACAGATAACCACAACTGGAGTAAGTACCATCTGTTAAATGTCACTGATGGCTCTGCAGGTTTACATGAACTTTGGAACACTATTCAGAGAAACTCAGGATTTTCGTCTAAAATGTGTGGGAGTATTAGAAACTTCCATGAAAATGCATTGACAATAAGTAACACAACTTAGAGTTCTAATTTCAAACATAACATGTCAAACAGAGTTTGATTAGTACTAAAAAATGTTGAACACCTCCACTAAGATACTATTTCTACAAATAAATATACGTTAATGCATATTCATATCATGTCTCTCAGTTAACATTTATTAAAGGTAAATATATATATATATATATATATATATATATATATATAAAATTAATTTGATGTTCAAATGTTAAAACTGCAAACAGCAGCAAACTGAAAATAAAAACAGCAGAAATGAAGAGGTTAATTCTGCACAGAACACCGTGTGTCTTTTCCTAGGTGATATATAAGGGCAGAGGTGGTTCAGATCCTCACACACATGCCACTCTTCTAGTGAACGCCTGCTGGACTGCTGCCACAATAAAACAGTAAGAGACAAATCCAAAATTTCTCATTTGAAATCAATCAAGCTATCGTTTTTAAAACCTGTATCTGTTTTTCCAGAGATGTTCAGAGAATACTTATGGAATTCTAAATTGATAATTTCCGACATGATACTCTGAATGTCACAAATTTGACAGATGTTAAGAAAAGTATATAAATAGGTGGTGTACTTTGTTGCTTAATGTTGACGTTTTGATCATTGTCTCTTAGTTGGAATGAACCACTTTGCACTGCTATTGTTGTACACACTGGGGACATCAGCAGTGCTGGCAGACCCCAACAAAGAGGAATCCAGACCTTCAGAGCAGCCGAGGCTCTCAGAAGATTCAAAGCCCTCAGAGGAACCCAATGGCCAAAAAAGTGAGCCTTGCGCAAAGGGATGCTCCTGTATCCAAGATGACTACAGCTTAGAGCTCAACGTCTACTGCAGCACTCGTAACTTCACCCAGGTCCCCTCCGACATCCCTCTATCTACACGCTCACTGTGGCTGGACGGAAACCTGTTTACTAACTTACCAGCGGCTGCTTTTGAAAAGCTGTCCAATCTGGAGTTTCTGAACTTACAGAGCAGCTCACTGCTATCCCTCGATGGCCATGTCTTCAGAGGTCTGAAGTCCCTTGCTCACCTGCACCTCGAGAGGAACAATATCCGTTCTTTACCTGGCATAGTCTTTCAGGGCACACCCAACCTTGCATCTCTCAGTCTCAACAATAACCAGCTGTCTCGAATAGATGAGAAGTTGTTCGCAGGACTCAGCCACATGTGGTTGTTGAACCTCGGATGGAATTCACTGTCTGTCCTGCCCGAGACGGGGTTCCAGGACCTACACGGATTACGAGAGTTGGTGCTCGCTGGGAATCGCCTGGCGTATCTCCAACCACAGCTATTTCAGGGTCTGTCTGAGCTCAAAGAATTGGACCTAACAGGAAACTATCTGAAAGTTATCAAGGCAAATGTGTTTCTGAAACTACCAAAGCTGCAGAAGCTTTACCTGGCCCAAAACCAGATAGTGACCGTGGCACCTAGGGCATTTGTAGGCATGAAATCTTTGAGATGGTTGGACCTCAGCAGAAATCGTCTATCTGTACTTCACGATGAAACTTTCCTCGGTCTGCATAACCTACACGTGCTTCGCCTGTCTAATAACTCAATTGGTAGCCTAAGACCCGGGACTTTCCGTGACCTGCAGTATCTTGAGGAGCTCTGCCTTCGCCACAACCAGATTCGAGCCTTGGGAGTGAGAGTTTTTGAAGGGCTGGGTCATCTAGAGGTGTTGATCTTGGAGAACAACCAGCTACAAGAGGCACGCATGGGCACATTTATAGGCCTGAATCACCTTGCTGTGATAAAACTTACTGGCAGCTGTTTCCACAGCCTACCGGATCAAGTCTTCAAGGGTCTGTCAAAGCTCCACAGTATTCATCTTGATAGAAGCTGTCTGACAAAAATCTCAGCCCAGAGTTTCAGCGGTCTAACAGGTCTTCGTCGCCTTTTCCTACAGCACAACAACATCTCTGTGCTTGAGCGTCAGAGTTTTGTGGAACTACAAGGGCTGCAACAGCTTGATCTAAGGTTCAACCGGTTAACATCCATCAGCTCCCACACATTTTATGGCCTGAAGAACCTCGATTACCTGCTGCTGTCAGGCAACTTACTTCGCAGTCTTCCTGCTGAGGCTTTACTGCCTCTGCAACACCTGTCTTGGCTGGATCTTTCCGAAAACAGGATGGAGTTTATACTTAATGCAACCATATACATGCTGCCACGTTTGCGTTACTTGAACCTGAAAGACAATGTACTGACCAACCTCCCAGCTTCTATACCTGACACCTTGGATCAGCTCTGGCTCTCAGGTAACAACTGGAAATGTGACTGTAGTGCTAAACCCTTTCGAGATTTCATTCAGCAGAAGCCACAGCTGGTTCCTCTGCAGGTTGAAACGCTTGGGGAAGGTGAGGAGCCCCATACACTCGTCACAATATACAATAACATCACATGTGCCAGCCCACTCAGCGTTTTTGGACTTGATCTGCGGAACATCAGCAGTGAACATTTCCGGGACTGTTAAATATAAAAACATTAATTCTGCTACAGTACAGATTACTTGTTCTATTCTGCCATTGTAATTCAAATCCATATGTCAGAGCTTCAAGTCATGACTTTTATTTATCTCAAGAAATATCTTCTTTCTTGAAAAGATCTTAAAATGATGCATGATAGGCTGCCATTCTTAATCCAAGCCATGTTAAAATAATATTATTTGACGATCAATTGTGCTGGTTTATTCATGTAAATATATATTTTGGAAATACATTTAAATAAAGGCTACAAAAAATGTTGGTAAAAATGGTGGTAAAAAGGTGATATTTAAATAAATATATTTTGCAAAAAAAAAAAATCTCTATGACATAAAGAACATGTAGAAATGTTTTAAATATTTGGAAAAAAAGTATCAAAAGTGACTTTATAAAGTATTAAGCCTCGATTTTTTTTAGTAAGTCGAGCATCCTTCAAAATCAAACATGTTTGTTTGTTTATGGTCACTATATAAACATGAAGAAGGACATTGTGCAAATGCTCAGTCTGATAAACCAAACCCAAATATAGATATATGCACATAATATCAGTCCTTGCTCTAAGTCCAAAGACCTGCTGAGCAACATCTTCAGGTTACAATCAGAACATTTTGTATTTGTAGACCAATTCTTCAGCACACCAATGATCTAAAATTTACTTAGTTATTTAAATAAAAATTACAGTCATTTCAAATTGCAGTGTAACTTTACTTAAGGCCCCCAAATTACCCCTTTGTAACCCAAATAACCTACTACAGTGTTTCCAGTTGAATCATTTATAATGTTGCAGTTCTAAAGAATGATTTTTTCTTCCAAAGGGTCATGAACATTTTATTTCTGTGTCTATCCACCACATTAGGCCCAACTTTTTTTCTTTCTTTTTTTTTGCCATGTCAGCATGTACAAAATAAAACTAAATAAATAAATAACACAATATTGTTTTGTTTTAAAGAAGAACAATAACAATAACAACAACAATAATAAATCAACAGCAAGAACTCGGTTAGCAAGTTTCGCTCCAAAAAAATCTACGTGACAGAAACGACACAAACATGCACGGTGTCAACAAAGCGGTGTCTGCAGCTCGTGCGATCGCCATGACAACTACAGTTTTGCTCGTTGTCGTCTGAACGTCAGAGCGCATTTAGAGTCAACACGCAGCTGCTGTTTACTACAGTATTTTGAGAGGAAAGTCTTTTTTTTATCGTTATATTAACAGTGTGTATAATTGTAATGATTATTTTTGAGCAAGTCTTGAGCAGGTGAGTTTTGATCTTAACTCTCACAAGTTTTGCAATACTGGTGGACTGACTAAAATAAACACACAGCTGAAGTTCACATTTCACTCTACAGTCAGACAATGAAGGAGAGATATATGTCCTTCAGCGGCCACCTGGGATTCACTTACCAAAAGGAAACAGCATGAACGTAAACATTTGTGGTCTGTGTGTGTGTGTGTGTGTGTGTGTGAGAGAGAGAGAGAGAGAGAGAGAGAGAGAGATTGTCATCTCAGATCACAATGTCTTTACATGCAATGTTACTCAAATCTGTATCACATCCATTCAGTTTCTGGACTGATGATGACCAAAAAGGTGGCTCTGATCCTCAACTTCCTGTGGGTCACAAAACAGAAGAATCACTGAATGAAAAAGTGCTGCATAAAACAGAATGCAATGTATTTTGCATCAAAAAGCATCAAGAGGGATTGGATAGAGACTCAGTTCTGTTTTGTTTTATCACTGACAGTATTAGGTTGTATTTAGTCTGATTTTTACACTAGAACTATTCAGTAAAGCCATGTAACGAATTATCTCAATAGTCTCTTGATTCCTGGGATCTTGACCAAGTCCTTCAGACTCTACAGCAACAAAAACCTCTTGTCAAGCCAATTCAGTGTGATACATGTGAAGGTTGGATTGGAGACAGATTTACTCATTCAGACTGCATATGTTTTAGATGAACATAAGAGGAAGCATTTTTATTATTATTATTATTATTATTTATTGTTTTGTTGTTGTTGTCGTCGTTGTTACAGGCAATGACAGGGAAATGCATGAAAATTATTTAATGAAGCAGCTGGTTGCTTTTGTGAAATGAAAGTAAATGAAATGGAAATCAAGATAAATGTTTCATCTATTAAAACCCATAATATACAAGAATCCACCTTCAGGTACAGTCATGTTATACTATATTAGGCCAAATTACATTCAGATAACTTTTACATTTTCTTTCTTTCTTTCTTTCTTTCAATTGAAATGAATTGTTTTGTTCAGCAAGGACCCATTAAACTGATCAAAGGTGACAGTAGAGACGTTTATAATGATACAAAAGTACAACATTTCTATTTTAAATAAATACTGTTCTTTTGCACTTTTTATTCATCTAATAATCCTAAAAAACCCGTCACATATTCCACAAAAGTATTAAGCAGTTTCTTGAGAAGCAAATCAGTATATTAAAATGCTTGTTGAAGGATCATGTGACACTGAAGACTGGAGCAATAATGCTGAAGATTCAGCTTTGCATCACAGAAATAAATTACATTGTAACGGTTCAAAATGTAATAATATTATTTTATAATATTACTGTTTTTGCTGTATTTTTGATCAAATAAATGCAGCCTGTTGGAGCATTATTTCAAAAACTTTTGAACAGTATTGTACCTATATTCTCAGGTTTACAGATTGCTGTACTGCAGGTTAAATGTGTTTGTGGTTTTTCCCAGATGCACTGGGATACTGGTGAATAATACAGACTTTAAAGGGACCTCAGCACAATTACAACACAATCAAAACTCTCCTACCATATATACTGATTTGTGTAACAATGCATTTCAAACAAAACAATCTGTCATTAGCCAGAGCAACAGTGTCATAAGTCCTGCACACCCGGACAAGAAAATGAGCTCCACTAACAAGACGTCTATCACAAATGCATGAGCAAATGGACAGAAAAGGTAAAATATCACATAAATCTCTAATATCACATAAAACAACTATCCTAACATAAAATATTAATTTAAAAATTATTTTAAAGTTTTACTGCTCAGAATAATAATAATATTTTGCATTCAAAATAATGAATGGCTGATAAAATGTACTCCCCTTTAAAAGCCATCATAACTTATCACCTCAGTTGTAATGCGTTTATTTTTATTTTCAAGATAATTTTCTGGGAATTAAGAGATTATTACTCCAAAACAAAAGACAGTCAAAAAAAGAAAAGAAAAGCATGTTAGAGATGAGCTGGAGAAATCCACAAGATTTTGCTGAGGATAAGCAGAAAAACTCTTCAGAGAAAAATATAAAGGTAAACCAGCTATATGATTCTGAAACTAGCTGCAGTGAGCCTGGTATTCAGCAGGTCACTCACTGTCTGCTGTTCTCCTGGGAAATATGACCAACATAAACAGAGCACTCCATCTTCTCACACTCCAGCTGCTCAAAACAGGCAAAGGTAAAAAACTTACATTTTCTTCACTCACAGCAACTCACGCATAACCTAATGAATACAGAGAGCAGTCATAAAATCAGATGGCAGAAGTATCTGAAGTTCTTGCAAGCATTCAGACATCAATATTCTGCTAATAACTTGGAGGAAGCTGCTAAGAGGACTGATATTCTTTATGAGCCTGTGAGTTATTGGCTGTTTATCTATAAAATAAGATAATTTGAACACTGTCCTCATATTCAGAGTAACACTGCACTTCCCTTAGGAAGCATCCTACCTTCCTTCAGTGAACACACTGCCTCCAGATCTACAGATGAAGGAGTGTTTGCTGCTGACTATGCCTTCATCTAGTCTTGGGGTGGTGGCTGGAAGAACGCAGAGAAAAACACAGACAGTCGATTCAGTCTCGATCATCAAATCATGTTTACAGTGCACTCGTGGCATGGTTCATGTCTTTGGTGTGTCTGTTAGTTTGCACAGAAATATAGTAATCTTAGGCAGTGGAAAATATTTGACATTTTATACAACATTTCATCTTTTTGTTAACTGCTCTGTGATAGACTGATACCAAAACCTGTGGGAGAAAAGGCAACGTGCTTGATGCCCCTTTCTGGTGGCTGGGCTGCAGCAGTTTTATAAGAAAGATGGCTTGGCCTTGTGCATCTGTGTAATGTCTCTTGAGGATGGTCAAACTGGCTGTAGAAATTCCAGGGTGGGTTCTACACATATTCATTGGCATTTATTAAATATACAGCTAATTTAAAAATGCTTTCAGCTACTAGCGAAAGTGGCTTTTGCAGATTTCCCTCTAAAAACACATAGAAAATGTTGGGGAAAAAAGAACAACCATTATGTAAATAAAATAGTCGTAATAGACTAATATTTAAGTTTATATTTGAATATTTTTGCTCATAGATGAGGAAGGTGGATAGCGACGACAGCATGCTTTACAGGCGAGTTTCCAAGTTCTTTGCACAGACGCCACTGAAGAACGTTGCAATATGGGTACCTCAGCTTAATAATTTGCTGGAGGAACAGGCTTATCCTACCCATGTCCACTTGTCCTCATCCTGCCTGGACTGCTTCATCTCTGTCAAACCAAATCGAGAGGCTTTATATGACTCGTGTATCTATAACTGTGATTGAGACATTTTGATCCAATTCTTTTAAGCACTTTGTTTCAGGCTGATGAAAAGTTATTTAGTATAATCACAAGAATTTACTGGCAAACTCAGGATACAGAAGACCAAAAATGTCAAAGCATAGAAGTCACAATTTCTCAAAAAGTGTCATACTGAGGTAAAAGAGTCTTTCATAAATGGCATTATATCGTTCAGTGAACAGTTTCTTACCTTATGGTTATTTTACTTAATTTTTTGCAAACTTGTTCTGATATGCAGGGCACTGCTTCTTAACCTAGTGGCAATACACCACACACTTCAGCTTGGAGATCAAGTCTAGATGTATGTGGTATCCGCTTCCTCTATCCGCCTCAAGAACTGCTGACAACTTTTGCAGGTACATATCATCTCCCACCATAATTACACAACATGTATACAAATTGCATGGGTTAACACATATCCTGTCTTCTAGACGGCAAGTCAGTTATGCTCGAAGGGGAGCATTTTCATCAGCCAGTGCTTAGCATTGCTTTCCGGGGTCTACACGCTAATTCAGTGTGGCGGGAGATCACAGGGCCATCAGACCCCCAGCTGGCAAGGCGGACAGATCCAGCATCTATCAGCGCCCTGTACCGTCAGTCAAAACCAACCCCTGCTCTACTCACCCCGTCTTGCCAGTCTTGTGCATCTGGGGCTCTGCTTGTGGTTGGGTGGTAGAATAGCAAAAAAACAGCCTGTCAAGGTTAGTTTCCAAATGTATTGTAATACTTTCCAAATTGGGTCATTGTTCACTCGTTGTACTTGTACGATTGAAATTGAAGCCTTTAGTCACGCTCAAATCAAAAACAAACAATCAATGGATTAAACCAAATATAGTTTTACATTTAAAATTCATCATCCATATTATTTTGTGATTCATAGAATAAAAGTCATACAAGTTTGGAACAACATGAGTAAATGATGACTTTTTTTTTTTTTGGTGAACTATTATTTTGAGCTTCCTGCTGACTTTGTTAACTGGATCCAGGACTCTGGTGACAGAGGAGCCAATTGTGTATAGTCTTCAAGGTGACGACTATAGAAAAAAAAGCTCTGTTATAAAAGTGTCTAACATCTTATAAGTTCAACCCATTTGCCCCACACAGCGTATATATTTCTTCTTGTGTCTGTTGTGGTTGGACCACTCTGTTACAGCTATATGCTATCTGCATGTGCAAAAACAGGCTTTATTGGGACTTCAAAGAGTGCAGATCTTTAGGAAAAAAAACTCAATCTCTGGGACTCACCGCAAAGCAGGTGAATAAACCCAACAGTCAGCCTGTACATGTACAGAGATATACTGAAACTGAGAGTTGGACACTACCATGACATTGATGGAGATTGTATTTGTCTGGAAATGCTGTCTGTCTCTGTTAGGTAGCAGCGTTCTGTCAAGCTCCTACAGTGTTTCTGGCTGGAGAACAAGTTGAGCTGTCCTCTGATTGCCTGGTGCTGCTCATGAGGAGAGAAAGTGTTGTTAAACACTGCTCCAGACTGCCGATAGGTCGAGCATCTGGATGGCATACATCGTGCCAGCCACGTACTGTATGTGAAGCTATACTGAGGGGCTCCAAACATTAACTGTCCTGTGTCTTTGCCTGATGAAGGTCTGATGAATGAGCTTGCTGCACAAGGCCTTATTGGATCAATCCGTCCAAAATTCACAGATGTTCTGGGTCCACATGTCTGCTTTCACACTGTTCCCTACTCTAAAAACCAACTCAATGTTCTAAGTAAATACATAACTTTGCATTTTTATGATTTCCCACTTACCATTTTTTACATTTATATGATGTGTCCTACAGGTGGGCTCATGTGGACTGTGCTTAAGTGAAGCCAAAAGGTCTTGTCCAAACACACATATCCTTCTTGTCCAGCTGCAGAGCAGGTTTGCATTTTCGAAAAAGAAATGGACTTTCTACATAAGTTTCTCAAGGGAGATGCAGCTGGTACCTAAAACAGAGGTTTATAATCTTGCTCCCGGAGTGCCACTTTCCAGCAACGTTTCAGGAAACAAACAGGCAGGTGTACTGGAGTTGAACTCTTAATGAAAGTGGCCCTCCAGAAACAGGATGGAGCATTCCTGACCTTCACGAAAATACCTGTATTTTTGGTTGAGTAAACCAATATAAGTTATACAACCAAATCTACCTTGTCTCGTACAAACAGGACAAGAGGGATTTTGGCTGCTGGCACTAAAGTGGGAGCCCAAGCTGTCTCAGCAGCAAGCATACACAAAAGTTGAGTGCGTTTGAAAAAGAGTGGCAGAAGAGTGTGCAGAGCTTGGCATCCACTCCTGCCCTGTTCATGGCTCTGAGGAGGGTGAGGGCATTCATCACCTTACATAGACTTTTACCACAAAATTACCCAGGAAACCTCCATGTATTTATGTCCCCCACACTTGAGACAGCTTTCAGACAGACCAGGCTCTTCTTCTGTGAGGCAGGATTGGACCCTGGTGAGAATTTGAATAGATAATACCAATTTTGTAAGGATGATCCTTAAGTGGTTTGCTTAATTTAAAATCCCTTCGTCTTCAGATCAGACTAGTCGTCCATTATGAAAATTCTTACCGCCTCATCACATTGACACTCCTGGTATATGTACAGTTCCAAGCCAAAGTACCCCCCCCCCCCACCATGTGCTCTAAGAACTGACTGTCAATCTCTTAACAACCCTCAGGTCTCAGAAATCAGTCACTTTACAGTTACATGGCAGTGGGTAAGTGATGTCTTCTCAGAGCATGTTCTTCTCTTAACTTCCTCCCTCTGTACTCTGCAGGCCCAGAACCACATTACAAGTTTTGTAAACTCTTGTACATTAGTTGAAATCAAAATAAAGGAACTTTTTAAAAGCATGAGAAAATATCACTTAATGTACCTGATGAAGCCCGTACTATAGATCAGACACTATGGAGGGCACAGTATGGCTCTGACAGGCTGCATAATGGCATCGATGTTCAGCACTCTGACAAAAATAATCAACTCTAAAAAAAAAACAACAAAAAAAAACAATCTGCTTACTGACATTATTGAGTCCTCTGCTAAATCTGACTTTGCTGCAGCCTGGTCTGAGGAGAACTGGCCCATCGACTAAGCCTGGTTTCTCCCAAGGTTTTTTTCTCCATTCTGTCACAGATAGAGGTTTGGGTCCTTGCCGCTGTCGCCTCCCGCTTGCTTAATTGGGACACTTCATTTACAGCGATATCGTTGACTTGATCGCAGATACTATTTAAACTGAACTGAGCTGGATGATGACATCACTGAATTCAATGAACTGAATTTAACTGAATAAAAAAATTGTTTACTATTGTCTTTCTGCATTATTGACACACTATTTTCCTAATTAATGCTGTACAACTGCTTTGACACAATCTGCATTGTTAAAAGTGCTATATAAATAAAGTAGAGCAACCGTCAAGCACTCACCTGAAGTGTGACGTGACATGACATTCAGCCAAGTATGGTGACCCATACTCAGAATTCGTGCTCTGCATTTAACCCATCCAAAGTGCACACACAGCAGTGAACACACACACGCACACACACACACACACACACACACACACACACACACACCCGGAGCAGTGGGCAGCCATTTATGCTGTGGCGCCCGGGGAGCAGTTGGGGGTTCAGTGCCTTGCTCAAGGGCACCTAAGTCGTGTGATTGCCACCCAAGATTCGAACCCACAACCCTATGGTTAGGAATCAAACTCTCTAACCACTAGGCCACGACTTCCCTAGGTGACTTGACTTATGTGTACATTCTTGTACAGGATCTCAGTCTTATCGTAAGGCTGTAGAAGACATAAAACTTGTATTTCCAGCAGTGAAACTTCTTATGTTATGTTACAAGAGAAGGTATTGTAACCTTGTAAGTCATTCCTTCCCCTAAATGTATGTTCTTACATTTGTGTTATATAGTTAAACATCTGTCTTATTTCAGATACACTGCTTGCATTCCGATCCTGAAGTTAGTTTGGACCGTGAACAGCTGCACACCCTTAGAACAGCTGACAAAAACAAGTTTTCTTCAGGATTCGGTCAAATCAAGGCCCGATTCTCCTACTTCCTCACCCCTCTGTCAACACATCAGAAAACTGAGCCAATGACACAAACATAAACCAAAACTTGTTGATGTTTTACTAGCTGCGAGCAACCTTTGTAATGAGGATGGGAACCGTTGTTATTTGTTTGTGTTTTGGTGCCAGTGGGGCCTTTGGTCAGCAGTGCTCTTTGTCAGATCACCTGCCTGCTGATACCTTCCAACCTCCTGCGGCAGAATCAGCCTCCTCTGTACGCAGTTACTGCAGTGGCTGCTTAGGACAGGCTGCCACCTGGTGGCTGGAAGGCTCTGCACACCAGATGACAAACAAAGGTGGCACATATCTGAGATACTGAGGTCCTCTGCTGGTGAAGCACTTCTGTGTGAGGGCCCCTGCTAACATTGCTTTGCAAGCAGACAATGCCATCAAGTTTCAATATCATTCTGGAGAGGTACAAGCCAAGCTGAAATAGAAGTAAAAGGTCACAGCAGTCTGTAGTACAAAGCATATGTAACTCCAATCTGTTTGTCTTCTTCTGCAGCATTTGCAGGGAGAGACCGGACCTAAAGAGAGTTACAATAAAACGTTTTTTTTACCCAAACTCTGAAAGAAAGGTGAGTCTACAATAACATTTATGTAACACTCTCAAAAAATATTATTGGTTGCAAAATGGTGTTTCATGCTGTGATGCCCTAGAACCATTTTTGGTTCCCTAAAGAACCCAAAGAACCAGTTCTTAGTGTGAAGAACATTTTACTTTTGTGTGATAAAAAGTTTCCATGAACCATCAATGCCAATAAATAATCTTTGTGTACTTTACTTTTCTGTATCTGCAGGCTGTGAAATTGCTGATACCTTTTTGATAATCTCTGACAGTAAACCCCGCAAGGCACCACCATAACCAGGAGCTATTCCACCTGGTGCTAAATAGTTAACTTTTTATATTTTCACATCAGTTTGATTACAGACATTACTGGCACGTTTTCACACTGAAATGAAAAGACTGTCTTAATATTACTAGTGCCCATAAACACTTAAGTAGCATTTTAACTCAAGAACAGCCATATTGATTCTAACCAAAAAGACAAACTGTTCTTGATCTACTCTGTATTGATGGTTCATAAGTAGGGAAGGGAGGAAAAGAAGACGACAAAACACTCGAGGCAGGTTAAAGATCAAAAATTATTTAATTCCCAAGATGACAAAAATAATTCCATGAATTCTGTAAACCATTGCATAACTGCTGTAGTGTAGACAAGTGTTAACAATTTTAAAATGATACACTACAAGAGAAAGATTATGCATTATAAATAATACCATCTTAAGTAATTCTAGCGATGAAAACCTCTCTGGCCATCAAAACGTACAACTTTTCCATAAAGAAGCCTCCATAACTTAAACAGAACTCCCAGTAAAATGGTTTAAGGTCTTGTGTTGACAACACATACACAAAGTATTATACTGACAGCAAATTGTATAGTATTTCAACACTAATTAGAATATAAGCCGTTCTATATATTGATGCATACTGTACCAAAATAAGGGATATGTTTCTTCCTTGCAATATAAATTATTTCCTCATTTTGACTTCTGAGCTAATAAATCTGTGATTTGCAGTTTCCTTTGAAAATTGGACATCTCTCTCTATTCTTACAGTTCTCCTGTAAAACCCTGAGAAAAATACATCTCATATTTCCATCAAATTGTTACATTGGATAAATACACAAACTTGAAAACTGCAATCGTGTTTAACGTATAAATTTATTCGTAATGTATCGCAATTCACAAAACTAGTGCTACATCATTATAGATGAATTGGTCTTTTATTTCAGTGACCCATTTTATATGTAATTTGAATGGTACATTCAATATTCAGGGATTTAATGTTCGATTAACCGTAACATGAATTATATGGAACAATAGTTCCAAAAATCGTTTTATTTATTTTTTTAGCCTCTTACAAAAGTGTACTATTGTAATAGGCATTTTCCTCCTTGCTAGTTTACTAAATTTAACCAGTTTCATATGTAATATGTATATACAAGATTGCATAAATCCTTAGGTTCAATAAATCACACTACTGAACAAAATGAGAAAAACAAACAAATGATTTAAAGAAAAATGCACAAGAATGCAAAAAGAAAGCAATGATTATTTCCACTGCAGAGCATTATAATTTCCAATACATTAATTTCCACATTGCTAAACAAAAGAGTCCTTGGTGCTTCTTGAATTACAGATGCCTGGTCTCACATCAACATTAAATGGTCATTTCTGTTAAAGGTTACAGTTGGTATTAAAATGGCTGATGCAGACAGGGGTCTTTTTGTGTGTAAGATCATGCTGTGGTTTAGATTTACGTAACTAAATAATTACTATCTGCCCTTTGGTACAGAAAATCACTGTTCAGCAAACCATTAACACAGATATTCAGTTGGAAGCTCAAACTCGAAATGGTTTTACATCAATTCCACTCTAATTCTGTCATACGTCATGAACCGTTCAGATGAGCCGCTGCTTCAAACACACCCTTGGTAAAGTATACAATTGCAAAACACCTTAACTGTTACTCTGACACTGTGTATACATGCATCAATCATCATGCCGACTTTTCAACACCAATACATGTTTGTTTATCAGAATTATAATCACTTTTTACTCAAACTGAAATGGTCAAAGGCATGGCAGAGTAGGTTTTTTTTGTCAATATTATTATTTTAATACACCGGTCTGTATAAAGTTTGAGATGGGCCTCTTGTGCATTGAGAAATACAGATTAAAACATCTCAAGGCACTAATATTCGGCTCATTTCCTAAACTGAAATTTGTTCAGTCAAAAATAATTTCAATGTGTTATTACTAAAGGCACAAATTTGTTCCGAAGAGAGTTGATCCTTACAAGACTTAACATTATCAAGCAGAATGACTGATTGTTAATCAGACATTTAAGTGCAGGACTGTATTTCTTTTTTAATCCTTTTGTAAAAAAAGAGTTTATTTATGACTACAACAAGCAAACGTAACTAGGCCAAAAAGTGAGGTTTAAGGCTAGGGAATGTAGATACTTGAACAATTTTCAGAAAGGTAACCCATTGTCTGTCTCAGCCATTTCAACTAACATGAACAAGGGACCCATTTTACATCACAATCAAATATGTTCTACACAGCCATGGTAGACAACATCTGACAATACAATAATAGACTTCAAGGTTCAAAAAAACAAAACAAAAAGTTAGAAGATTTCTTATTTCATATCTAAATTCTTCAGATCCCAACTAAACAGACAGAAAAACAAACACCAGTCAAATGGAAACTAAAGAAAGCACCTTACGGGCAGAGTACTCTTTTAAATTCCTGACAGCATACAAGTAGTGCACAACAACTAATGTTTCAAAACTGATTTCAGAATTTTACGAACAAGTACTAGTAGTATAAAAAGAAATAATATATACTTCAAATAAGCACTAATCCATATGGCCACTTAGGAATATTAACACAAATATTCATTCATTACTATGACATTCCTTCAGTTCAATACTATGTTATAGTTTTCACTGAGAAATTGAAGAAAAAAGAACACAATCTTTATATTCAGCTGATAAAGAATTGTGATTCATTAGGATTCTTTTTTTTTTTTTTTTTTTTAATGCACATATGTAAATAAGGTACTAGATTTGGTCATATTCCTAACTATTTCCTCAGAATGTTAAAATGAAAATGCAGTTATAACATCGAAGAGAGAACAAAGAATAGTGAAGTCTTTGGTAGAAACTACAAGAATGGGTATTCAGTCCATAAATATCGTCAGCAAAAGCAGTTGGCATAGTTTTCCTGTCAAATGAAACATTGAAAAACTGACATAGTAATTGTACACCACTTCAGTTGAACTTTGAAACAAGTATGAACTACAATACCACTTTGGTTCATTTGAGTAAAGTCCACATTTGATTTGACCACACAAATAAATGTCATGTGAAATCCCAATTTTATAGTTCAACAAAACCCTACGTTATGGTCAAATAACCAAACGATGGAACCAATCCCTCAATAAAGTCTTGAACACTCGAGTGCAATATTCCCGAGCTGCTTTGATCCATTTCAACCTATCTATGTCGCCAATCGTACGGAAAAGAACACATCTTTGCTGATCGGACTAGAAAAGAGGAGCACAAAAGTCAATGCGTTTGAAGCATTGCGCAAAAATATTTCCGAATACTCGACTGTGATGCCTGACCAACATCTGGATACGTCTGCTCAACACAAACACATTTGGCAGTGTGATTCAGAGTTTCAGCTGGTTAACAAAAGTTACACACTGACACATGCAGTGACAAATCAGTCAAGAACATCAGCTACATACAGACCTCGTGGATTAAGATACGAACGCAAGAAAGATAGCAGAGAGAAATCAAATATATATACACACACACACCCACACACTGTCTTCGCCTCGTGAAGATGAAAGAAAATACAAGGGTCTGGACAATTAGATCCTCAATAACCATCCCTTTTAAAATAAACGGTTTATCCCGATTTCGAAAGACAAAAAGAACTTGCACCTTTGCGTACCTGACAATTTACCGCACAAACTCATTGCTGTAAATACGAAAGGAACAAGAAAAAAAAAAAAGAAAAAGTTTTAGATAACACAGTAGCAGGTCATATCAATTAGATTACCTAAGCACATTACACTGTCGAATTTGGATACGAAAAACACCAATGATTTCGGTCTGTAAACACTACAGAGCACTACAATTCTACACATTTCAATAAACAGAAATGTACTAAGCCAGTTTAGTTTTTGCAATCAAAGAAACACACGCATTTCCTGATTTGAATATCCCTACACATTTAAATCAAGGATGATTCAACATTTCTAAGGATAATGAAGCTGCACCCAAAAAGCACCATCGTTAATGAAGGAAAAGATCGATTCTTCAGCTGAACCTCAGAGCTCAGGCACCGACCAGGGTGAAGTCTCTCGGAAATACTTTAGTACTGAATTGGGCCGCTAAATGCTCCGATAATACGGTACTACTGAAAAAATACATACTTTGTAGAAGCTATGGGTTTTCTACTACAATCCTAAACTCTTCACAGATGCTTCAACTGTTTTTAAGGCAAGGCACTTAAGAGGGAGTGGCCAGGAATCGGATATATGTTCTAACATATCTGAAAAAATAAAAAATAAATAAAAAATCCTGTGTCGCTGAGGACTTCAGAACACATGTGCTCCTCTAACAACTACGGTACATAATGTATATCTAAATAGTCATTATAAGACGGAAAAATCCATTTACTAAATGCCTTAGCATACAGTATGTGCCTTACTGATATTACAGCTGCTGGTTATGCCTAAAACGCATTCAAAGTTTGCACTTATTTGATTGAAAAATTTAAGTAACAATGAAAGTAATAACAACTACTATTTAGTACTATTTTATATGAAAACTAACAATATATATACACTATACCATGATTTAACAATAAGAAAAATGAAATATTCTATTATGTTTTTCACAGTACACACAAAAGCTTCATACGTTAGCGTATTTGGGAAAAGATGTGAATCTAAGAAAAGAAAAAGAAAAACCTTCAAAGCAGCTTAAAGCAAATTTTCTAAAAGAAAAAAAAATATCCTCAGACAAATTTCTAAGTCAACAAAGTGCTTTTAACAAGAAATTAATCCTCTTCACACAGCTAGTAGCAATAATTGCGTCAGGCCAATGATTTTGTTGCTAACAGTCAAATCAGGGCCAACCAAATGCCAAAAACAAAAACCAAGGGGAATTTTTTTTAATGCTTTAAGAAAATGGATAATCTAGCTTGTACAAAACAGGTATTGCATTTAAGTACTTGATTTGTATCAGTCAAACACCACTTATTAGATTCTAATAAAACTAATCAATTGAATCACTATATGAAATACTGAAACACAGAAAAATGCTATTTAGAAATTGTAAGCATAATAATAATAATTATTATTATATGTATTAGTAGTTCTTCAAAGGGCTAAATCATTAAATAGTACCTTGGATAGCTGTACATCACCACTTCAATATTTTCATCTTACAGTAAGGACATTCCATTTTACCGGACGCACAGTTCTGACAAAGAACATAATGTTGGCAAGGCTGCAGGACAATGGAACGATCATGCTTTTGGCAAACTATACATTTCTTTGACTGAAGCTGATATATTACCTGTGTTGAGAAAAAGAAGAGTTAACATCAGTCACACTTTGACAGATTCAATGGAGTGCGTCATGCAAGACTGACTGACTCGTGTGGATGTTAAACCTCGTTGCCTACTCTTCCCCTTTCATGACGAGAAGAGTGCGATGGTCTACTTTAGAGTGTGTGTAAATGTGACATGGTGACGTATGTGTGTTGGGACCTGGTCCTTCTTACCCCGTCAATGAGGTCTAGGTCAGAGCGCAGCTGGCTCTGGATGGAGCGGAGCTTTGGCAGGGGGAGCTGGTCCAGCTTGCCATAGCTGCGCAGGAGGGGCGTGTTGGGGGAGCGACACAAAACGTCAAAGTCTCCCTGCAGTTCCTTCAGCTTGCACTCGGTGTCCTCCCGCTTCTGCTCCGCCAGCTGCCGCTCCGCCTCTGCCGATTTAGCTTGCTCCTTCGCTTCGTGAGCATCTTTCTGCCACGCTTCGCAGGCCTGTGAGAGATGCATTTTAATAAGACGTTTCATCTTGTGATAATAACTAAACTGACACCTTCTGGTTTCAAAGAACAATAGAGTGCTGCAGGGATGATCTATGTTTGTAGGCCAAAACCTGGAAATGAGTTTGCATTTTTGCACTTCCAGTTCCTTCTTCCCAAAGTTATTTTTTTTAAGCTTTTGCTTGTCTTCAAAGGATTAGTTCACAACTGAAATTAAAATTTCACCCCCATGTCATCCAATATGTACATATCTTTGTTTCTTCAGTCAAAAAGAAATTAAGGTTTCTGAGAAAAACATTCCAGGATTTTTCTCCATATAGTGGACTTCAATGGGAGCCAATGGGGTGAAGGACCAAACTGAAGTTTCAGCTTTAAAGGGCTCCCAGAAGAGGAATAAGGGTCTTATCTAGTGAAACTTTTACAAATCTAGGTTAAAACTCAAGTGATAAGTGGAAGAAATGCTCATCTTCCACTAGCTCTGTGTCCAGAATCTCATGCATTACATAATCATGTTGGAAATATCACGTGTGTTTACGTTTTTCGTCTGTGTAATTTGGTTCAAAAAGGTAGCGTAGGCCAAAAACTCAGCCTCATTTTCTCCTTTAACTTCAAAATTGCCTGACATCATGGTTTTAACTTTTTTTGTAAAGGC
This sequence comes from Carassius carassius, assembly GCF_963082965.1. Lineage (NCBI taxonomy): Eukaryota > Metazoa > Chordata > Actinopteri > Cypriniformes > Cyprinidae > Carassius > Carassius carassius. The sequence goes on along the minus strand of NC_081755.1, from coordinate 40,187,672 downwards.
GTCTGACTTTCTTTGGTTGTTCGCTTTGTAAACACTGGGTCGGTTTAACGCGATTATGTAATGTGTGAAGTTGTGGAAGAGGTGCTAGTGCAAGACAAGCATTATGGTTATTATTTGAATATAACTACCAATCGTTTAGCCAAATAAGACCCTCATTCCTTGGCTTGGAACATGTAGGGCTCTTTGAAGCTGCATTGAAACTGCAATTTGGCCACATTGATCCCCGGTCCACTACATGCTAAAATGTTTTCCTCAAAAACCTCAATTTCTTTTCGACCAAAGAAATGAAGAAAGAAAGACACAAACATTTTGGATGACATGGGGGTGAGTAAAGTTGGCTAAATGGGACAACAGAGTAATCTGGGACATTAAATGTCATCACACCAAATAGGTAAACTCCTTTATTTACTAGTGCACTTTCACAGCCTCACTGCGTTTATAATCACACCCTTGCAACCTATTCGAACTCAAACTTTCAGAGAAAATGACTCAGAAACTTGGCAAAGTGGAAGTAATGTTGAAGTCATCCAACCGTAGTATATTTCATTTATAGTCAACGTTTAGCCTTTTAGGCTCCAAAATTAATAGAAGTTGTGTTCATTCGCGAAGATTATCATGATGTAGAATGTGTAATAATCATAAACTTCTGCTTGCCACAAATCTTAATTTCCACAATAATCCAACAGCCAATGGAAAAATGCTAGCTTAGCTTTTTGTTGAGGGAAGCAGGGTGATGCCTACAAAAACACATCATTACCACAGTGCTCCATGGCTTGAAGTGTCCCTGTAAGAGAACAGCTTCAATAAGCAAGGTAAAGCAGTGTCAGTCTCTGTCTTAAGCATTACTCATCTCATAAGACCCGTAAAAGCAAGCCAGCACATCTGACCTGCTTGACTTGGTGCCAGGCCTCCTCCCATTGCTTTATCTTGCGCTTGGCTTCCTCCAGTTCTCGGAGGAGCCGGCTGATGTCTGCACTGCTGGAGCCAACCGTGCTGGAAGTAAGGCTGCTGAACACTGGAGACGGACTGGGAGAGAAGCTGCCACTCATAAAGTCCCATATTCCCCCTGTTCCGCCATTCAGACCTAAGACCAAACATCCTTATATCAACTCAAATATTCACAAGACTTCAATCGTGATGTGAAGTTTGGGAAAATAATTCCCACCTAAGGAGTTCTGCATAGACGTGGTTGTTCCTAGAAGGCCGTGCTCGGTTTTAACAGGTGGTGCCTGTGGCTGGCTCTGCTGGGAGGCCATTCCAGTGAGGAGAGACTGGGACAGAGATTGAGACAGTGAGCTGAGCGGGGAGGCAGAGAGAGATGACGAAGAATGCAGAGAGGAAGACCGAGCCAGAGAGCCAGGAATATTGACAGGAGCAGAGCCTCCTAATAACCTCTGTCCTACAGGGGAAAAAACAGTTTCAAAATTAAATGCAATGCATCCTATACCTTATACAAGACAACACACTGTGAAATCAGCAGCTACAACCATTCTTACTTGTTAAACCGAGACCATTGTTGTCTTGGTCCTCTAGCTCTTTGTCAAGCGAGGCAACATTGATGTCGCTAAAATTCAGGTCAAGTGCAGATCCTAAGAGCGAGAAAAGTAGTCTGCGATTTAGTATCTTTGCAAAGTGGATCTAAAACACAAACTACTTAAATAGACAATATTACATAAAGCTACATTCAAAAATAAAAAGAAAAAAATTCTATACTTCTACTTCTGTATATAGTGTATTATTATTTTTTTTAATGTTTGCATTATGTACTTTCTTCTGCACTGGAAGCTCCTGCCGTCAAGACAAATTCCTTGTGTGTGTAAACATACTTGATAATAAAGCTCTTCATCTGACTTGATGCCTTGTTAATCTTGCAGTGATTACAAGGCTTGATAATTCAGTTATTCATCCTGCAGCATACAATTCATATCCATTTATGCATTTGCATTTAACTGCACTGCATTATCTGGGCTGAGTCTGTCTCATGTACTTTTACTCTTGGCTCGAAGATGAAAGTGCTGCAGAACTTACCTATTACTGACTCCACAGTATTGCTGCCTGGATAGAAAGGCGTGGCTTTTGCATTCATGGTTGATAAAGTGGTGGGTGACGAACTGTCAGATCCGATACTGGAGGCCAAACTGGACGTGATGCTTGATGTTATGCTGGACGCCAGTGGGTTCACTACTGAGAACACATTGCCATGAGCCTGTGAAAGGAAGCAATGGGACACGAGTCAATGTCAAATAATAAGATCCACAATAAGAAAGAGGAGGAAACTTTTACAAATCTAGGTTAAAACTCAAGTGATAAGATCTTAGAAAGCAACTGTTCATGTTTTGAAAAACTTTAGGCATAAATGAAAAATGTTTTCCAAATATTACAGCACTGTGTAGCAGTAATAATAATAATAATAATAATCATCATCATCAAAAAAAAAAAAAATCATCATCATCAAAAAAGAAAAGAAAAAAAAAAAGTTATATATATATAATAACAATACTACTTTGAACAATGTTAATTCAAAAACATCTGCAAATACATATTTTATGGCACTGTTAATATATATTTTTTTATGTAATGTTATTTTCTTGATTTCTTGGAAATGAGGATGAAAACATGGAATGTAACCAATGATCCAATGCTCCGATCACTTTAGGTCTTATATACAGTCCTTATTTGTTGTAAAAGGATGTACAATGTGTGAATGTGAGGACTAGGTTGCTTTACCTGTTTGTCTTGGTCCATTAACTTTTGATTATTTTCCCCAGACAGGCTCTTCTGGTTCTTTGCCTGAAATCAGATAATACATCCTGTCATGTAACCTGATGTTGTTAAGTCAACTAGGGCTGCTATTATATTGGGAATTGCTACCCGTTCAGAAAGGGCATTTTATATTATCTGATATTAATCAGATATTTTCTGATTACCACAATGTGGTCTTGTGGCCTCTGGGTGTTGTTCTCTGATCACTTCAAGATTAAAATGATTTCAGAACTTAGCACACAAATGATAAATAAAAAGAGTTGCATTTGGAAGCAAACAATGTTGCCACACCCTCAATCTCAAAGACTGAAGTGAAGCTTTTCAACAACAACAACAACTGAGTACTGACGACAACTTAAGACAAAAGTAACTTTCATTTTGGCAACAAACCACAAAAGAATTTACAAAAAAAACTAGCGAAAAGTGGTGAGAACACATGAAATGACCCAAAGGCAAGGAAATCAAAGTGAAAGCTTGCAGTGTGTGTCATGCCTGCAGTCCTGCAGGAGGTCCCTTTAATAAGGGCTAGAGAAAACGACCATGTGTACCTGATCCTCTCGTTCAAAACCTGGAGCTTTGGGATAGTTAGACGTCAGAGAGGAAACACTGGACGTGGTGGACTCTGAACAAAAGCTACCAATAGTTAAGCATTTTGGCCTGCTGATGGGTCCAATTGGGGACAAAGAACTGTTGCTCCCTGAGCCTGGTGTTACAGTTGGACTATTAGTGCATGATACCTGAAGACGAAAAGCACAAATCAGCTTAAAAAAAGTGTGGTTTTGGAGCCAAATAGGTGACTTTTCTTTCCTGATTAGGTAGATCTGAACGTGAGAGGATTTAGCTCACAATAACAGAGAAAAAATGGCTCAGTCGAGGCTCATTTTTGGTCCAATGTCACTAAATAAGGATTTGAGTATAAAGGCCTGATTTAAATTTGAGTTAGTTGAGTTCCCTTTTCAACACAGACTGCAATAAACAGAAAAGAGTGCAAAGCCAACCAAAGTCAATAAAATGAAAAAATGCAGAAATGAAGAGAAAACCGGTAGCTCTGAACACCGAACAATCAACTGCCTTTCTAAATTAAGGACATTTCTCTATCCCAGATGTAAGACAGATGATGGACATGTGTGAGAAGGTGAATGCAAACATACGCTTCCTGTCTGGCCGTTGTTACTGTCGCTGCTGGTGATGCTGCTCCACTCGCTGACTGGACACTCTGGATACTGTGGAGAGCCCAGCTTGGACTGAGAACCCGACTGCATTGCTGTGAGCAACGTGCTCATGGTCTCCTCTGTGGAAGGAATTCCTTCATACACACACACACACACACACACACACACACACACACACACACACACACACACACACACACACACACACACACACACACACACACACACACATAAATAGTCATTAGAGACATGAACTTTGGGCTGCATGATTTGATGAGGGGAATGAAATGGCTATTTGATATTTAAAGGAGACTTTAAAAAAATGAACTCCAGGTTTGCATTTGTAACTATTATTATACAATATGGTTTAATTAAAATAATTGTATTATTGTCCATGCAGAGGCTATGCCGTTTTATTTATCCATGGCACATGCATTTAGGTTCAAAAATAATTCATATGTCAAAGTGTTCCTGCATTGCACTATCAAGCGCAAGGTTGGGGGTTCGATTCCCTGGGAACACATGATAGGTAAAAATTGATAGCCTGAATGCACTGTAAGTCGCTTTGGATAAAAGCGTCTGCTAAATGCATACATTTAATTTAATTTAAATGTCATACAATTACTTGTTTGCATTATTTAACCAATTTATTTTTTTTATTTTTTTTGATAAAGAAAGTTGGTCATAGGAGTGTAAAATTAATTAAAAAAATTAGGGTTAGGGTTTGTGTATATGTTTGATTTATGTTGCAGGACATGGCTTTTAATGGTGAGACCTCTTGTGACCATGCCCTTTTAAATTATGTAAAACTTTGAATTTATCGGCCAATATGTTGGTTATCGGCTATCAAATATAAAGAATTATTGTTATCAGACACGGCCAAAATATTCATATCGGTGCATCCCTACTAATTATTTTATTTTCGGTACGATTGCAAAACTGCTAAATTTCATTACCATTAAATTGTCTTCATTTTGTCACTTTTTTAAAAGTTAAACCACCAAGGTTTTATTTTTGCAGAAAACCACAGGGAGCTTCTCTTTTGTTGATAACATCCAGTTTATAAGAGCTTCTCATTAAAAGTTTAGCAAGATGGGTGGCGTGTCATGTTGCGTTTCCAAAAGCAAGAGCAGATGAAGAGATGAGATTGTGTTGAGCAGCATTTACTGTGAATCAAGCCGCTGCCAGACAAGTAAAACATCAGATTATGAGCTGTTGCCATGATAAATTGCCATATCGTGATTAGGGTTTCATTTTAGCCATAATGAAATCACCGCACTGCAGGTATCTAACTTCAACACAACGCAATCAATCATCATTATAAACATGCTTACTTTCCACATGTGCAAAAGCACAGAATGGACCCCTTGGACAGTATCCAGTTTGCCTCATGTCGTTGCATTTTGTTGATTTGTAAATCTTGAAACAAAGACAGAAGTTGGACAGATGATGAAAATTAAGTAAATCAAATAAATAAATAAATCACACAAGTTCAGTGTTGTAAAGGTGTGTCATCTCACCTCTGGGTGGAACTGTTGTTCGGTGCGAGAGTGGCAGTACTGGCAGCTGTCCCCACTCTCACACTTGGAGGGCTCGCCCCATTCATCGCCATGCTTTACACTCGGGCAGGGCGTCGACCTGCCGACACATTCAACAGCAGGGATTGAGTTTTATGCTTAAAATAAAATAGTGATGCTCATCATCTTACACATTTCAAAGTTATTCATAGAGCATATATAACTCCTTACAAAAGATTCAAAATGAAACTGCAACCAAATTACAACTGCCATATCTGTTAATACTCCGTCAGCAGGTACTTTTCTTCACATGTTTTGAGAGTGTCCTATTGCCAATAATCTGTGGACACATGTAAACTTTGTTTTTATCCTCTTTACTACAAATTGATTATATTACGTTTCGTTAAGCCAAGTTTATGTCTTCTTAATGATAATTCTGGCTTCTGTATAAGTTCAATACATAAAAGAATGCCATTTGCTGGTTTTACAGCTGAAAAAGACAATAATACAGAACTGGTTTACACCGCACATGTGGGAAAACCTATTGGATCCATAGTCTTCTTGGGGTAGTGGCCTGTGAATGTACAATGGCACGGATTAATAGGGCCAAATCTAGTACTATTGATGTTTGGCTCAGACAGACAGACAGACTTGGAGATTTTTTGCATCCGAAGCCTTCAAACAATAAGTATTCCCACATAACATCACTTCCACTCCCAAATGTGTTTGTCACAGTGTGTCGACTTCTGCTTTATTTGGGAATATTCGCAAGAAAATCCGAAGTGTTTCCATCTCACCTGTATTTGAACTTTCTGGGATTTCTTCTCCTATCTCTACTGTTGTGATAGTGGGGACAGGCATAGCCCTGCCTGCATAGACGTGGAGGCTTGGTGCACTGCTCGGTTTTATAGTTGGCCAAAACAAAATTGGTGTCTGCAGAAAAGAGGAACAGAAACTGAAGATAAGTTGACCTCACTGTAGTGTTTGTAACCCTTACTTATTAAGTTTTTCCCTAACATAATTAAAATGAAAATGCTTAAAAAGATCAAATAATAAATCAAAGTCTCAAAACAACTGTTCAAATGATAAATCAAATGGTCAAAATATTAAATAATAAATCAAACTCTCAAAATGGCTGCACAAATTAAAAATCAAATGCTCAAACCATATTTCATTTCCTCATTCGGATTTGATTTTTAATTTTCATCATCAACCCAGTATAAACCTGTCATAATTGAATATAAAAGTCATTGCTCAAATCATGAATCAGATGCTCAAATTATAAATCAAATGCTCAAACGCACATTGCAAATGATAAATCAAATGCAAATTATGAATGTCAATCAAGTAGCGTGGGCGGAGATTTGAGACGGAACCATTGCTTGTTCAACTTAAATATGAATGAAAGAGTTGATTTCCACAGCCTTTATTCCTCTCATCAGATACGTCTCGATGGTCTCTGCTGGGATGTTTTGATTTGGTCTCCCTGGCAACGGCGTTCTTCTTACTTTTTCCACCTGCAGTTGCCTCAGTACCTCACGCAGGTTTGTCATCGCAACGTTGTTGACCTCGGTGTCTGTAAGGGCCGATATTTCCCCCATTCTCTCCAGAAAATATTCCACCGTTGACTCGACAACATTTTCATCATAACTTCCCAATGATACATCTTCAGAGAGCACACGCAAATGTAAAATTATAGTTTGAAAAACCATTTCCACCATCCGATCTTGATCTCTTCTGTCTCAAAGCTCCGCCCACGCTAGGTTGATTGACATTCATCCTTTGATGTAACGTTTGCGATATAAGGTTTGAGCATTTGATTTATCATTTGCGATGTCCGTTTGAGCATTTGATTTATCATTTGCGATGTCCGTTTGAGCATTTGATTTATCATTTGCGATGTCCGTTTGAGCATTTGATTTATCATTTGCGATGTGTGTTTGAGCATTTGATTTATCATTTGCGATGTGTGTTTGAGCATTTGATTTATCATTTGCGATGTCCGTTTGAGCATTTGATTTATCATTTGCGATGTCCGTTTGAGCATTTGATTTATCATTTGCGATGACCGTTTGAGCATTTGATTTATCATTTGCGATGTGTGTTTGAGCATTTGATTCATAATTTGAGCATCTGATTCATGATTTGAGCATTGACTTTTATATTCAATTATGACAGGTTTATACTGGGTTGATGATGAAAATTAAAAATCAAATCCGAATGAGGAAATGAAATATGGTTTGAGCATTTGATTTTTAATTTGTGCAGCCATTTTGAGAGTTTGATTTATTATTTAATATTCTGACCATTTAATTTATCATTTGAACAGTTGTTTTGAGACTTTGATTTATTATTTGATCTTTTTAAGCATTTTCATTTGAATTATGTTAGGAAAAAACTTCCATAGTTACTACTGAAGTCTTTATCAGACTCTTTTTATTTCTTTTGATTTTTTGAACAGTTGTTTTGAGACTTTGATTTATTATTTGATCTTTTTAAGCATTTTCATTTTAATTATGTTAGGAAAAAACTTCCATAGTTACTACTGAAGTCTTAATCAGCCTCTTTTTATTTCTCTTATACTGGTCTTGCATTAGAATGGGAAGGCTTAGTGTCACCTTGCCAGCGTGGGTCCTCATTCAGGGTCTTCTCAATCATGGCCTGGCTGGCCAGCACACCCGGCTGCAGGTCAGGAATTCCCTCCCCAGATCCCAACTGGCCGTTCTGCAGAGCTTCCTGTGCCTGGATCTCTCTGTGAACAGAATTATGCAAGTCAGCCCACCCATTCAACAGGACCAACACCAACTCCAAACGGTAGATGTAACAAAAAAAAAAAGGGCCGCTCTCAATGTAACAGCTATTTCCACAAAAACAGTTGCTAGGCAACTGCTGAGATGGCATATTTCTTGTTATTTAATCTCTGGTAAGCCACATTTCCAGGCCAGAATCAAACCGTTTGCGGCTCTGTTGTGCAGACTGCTCGTCAATGCAGGTGTAACTGATGTCGTTAGTAAAACACAAATATGGTATATATTTGCAAATGAGGTTAAGCCCCCTCTTATAAGCACTCTGACTGCTTATTTAAGTCGTCTTTTATGGACACCTAGAATTTATTAAAAAAAAATACAATAAAAAACAACAACAACAACTGTAAAAACAGTCATATTGTGAAATATTATCACAATTTAAAATATCTGTTTTCAATTGTTATCAATTTTATACAAGTTAATTTCTGTGATGCAAAGCTAAATTTTCAGCATCATTACTCCAGTCTTCAGTCACATGATCCTTCAGAAATCATTTTAATATGCTGATATGCTGCTCAAGAAACATTTCTGATTATTGTTGAAAATGCTTAATATTATTATAAATGTTCCTAAAAATCTAAGCATTGTAACATTATAAATGTCTTCAACTTTTGATAAACTCAATGCATCCTTGATAAATGAAAACATTATTATATTATACACTATTATTAAAATATTACATTTTTGTGCTTATAAAGCACATATTTAGCATAATACTTTATATCCATAATCCTACTCAATGCCTAAATTTAACAACTACCTTACAACCTATTAAAAAGCAGCAAATTAAGAGTTTATTGAGGCAAAATTCATAGTTAATAGTTTGTTAATGTAACCATTTTATATTAATCACACTAATTTAACATGTATGGGGAGGGACGGATATATACATGTGTGTCCCTTGGCTAAAGATACAGAGAGAGGAAAAAACACTACCTTATGTCATAAACTGGTGGCCGAAGGTCGTGCGGTCCATGTGCGAAGGCGCAGTGGAGGCCGTTCTTCACACAATGTCCACGAGCATCTGTCTCATGGATGCAGGTGCCAGTCTTGTAGTAACGTAAATGGTACTTGCGCTCTGTGTCACCAGTGGTCCGGTGTAAATAAGGGCAACTGCGAAGAGAAAAGCACCAGTGTTGCTCATCAGTAAACATGCTCAATGAAAGGAATACATTTTGGTGTGACTAAATATTTCAAAAACATGTAAAGGTCAGTGTATTTCTCTGTAAACAACAAAGTTAAAGTAATGGAAAGAACTAAAAATAAATGTAAAACAACAACAATGTCCTTCCCAATGAGTGCTCTCTTTGGAAAGCTTTATTTCAAAATACTGAGGCATGAGGCTTGTGTCACTGACTGTTTACTGCACTGCCTGAAGCCACAGAAAAAAAAAAGACATTGGACACAAACACACTGTGGCTTTTTGTTTTTGACAAAATAACAATCGTATTGGAAATTAGAGCTGCACTTACCTGTCAGACAAATATTTCTAATATAACACAATATGACTGAGTGTGATATACAAGAAGCAGAAAACAAAATTATCAACATTGCTGTCCAGGAACTAATTTTATTCCTAGCATAATACACTATAAATACTGCTTCATATGTTATTCCCACAAACAACGAGCAAACAAAGTAATCTTGCAAACATATGTTAAAATACATCAACAAATATACTAATACAGTTCTGGCCACTTAAATATACTGTTAAACACAGCATCTAAAATAAAAAAGACATCAATGGCAACAAGCATCAATGTCACGCCAAATGCTGAGCTTTTACAACTTTAAAACGGTCAAACACTTGTGAAATACTTTCCGGCTGGAAGTTAGTTTGCAAGATATATTGGCAGACAGTATGCATATGTAGTGTAAAGGAGAGTAATGTCTCTATGAAATTATGGACTATTATTATTGCATGCTTGGAGTTGTAAGCACAGCACAAGAGTCTAAATAACAAAATACATTATTTTCAGCTAACTGCACTTTTAAGTTCAAAATGTATATTTAAACTTGATTGAAACTGAGTGCATTAAGAATTATGCATGCTGATAAAGGATAACATAATGCAAACGATGAGATTAAGAGAAACAGGCATTTATAAGAAGAAATCTGTCTGTTCTTAAAGAAAGGATTTAAGGCACACAGAAAATGAGGCTGTGATGATCCCAACAGCTCCCTGGAAGAGAGCAGATTTATACTGAAAATGCTACATACCCAATATTCTTCTCAAATATAGCAACTGCATCTTGTTCAGCTAGCAACAGTAACTATGGCAACAGCACTGATGTCATCGCAGGACGGCTGCTACTGGATGAATGAACGTGTGATGTGTGCCTATACTGAAACTACGTGACACATATTGTCGGGGAGACTCGGCAGAGATGCAGGACAAACCATTAAGGATTATATCATAATAAAAACATTTACATTTAGTCATTTAGCAGACGCTTTTAAACAAAACAAAAATAATAATCCAGTATCCTTCAGATCAGGTGTAGGTAAAGAAAATAAACAAACATCTTTTTGTCTAACTAAAATAAACTGGTATTATTTTGTTTTTAAATTTCATATAGATGTTTTAATGCAAAAGTTGTAAACACCACTGCACTGTTATGTAAGTATATGGCTATATGAATGGGATGCGAAATATCTGAGAATATCTGTGGGTCCTTTATTAATTAATAGGTGTAAAATTATATTTAAAAAAATAAGCTTAATATATTGTGAATCAACAAAAACAAATTATACAATTATTAGTGTTGTACAATCATTAGTAAAAGAAAAAGAAAAGTTTAAAAATTAATTGCAGCTATAATCTATATATAATCAAAATGCTGACCTGATGTGTCACGGGATAATATCTGAAATATCACATGACATCATACTACAGCATTCCCAAAACCAAAACAAAGATGCCATACCACTATTTATGGCTTGAGCAATCTTACGGAAAAACTTGGAAAGAATCCACATGTAACAACAGACTAAGTTATGTCACGTGGACACTACAGTAATTATGATCCAATCACAGAGGCTTTGAGCTCTGCTGTTGCACAATTCCAGCAAAACGATTTAATGAATAAGAAACTAACATAAGCTAAACTACAAACGAACAGCACATATTTAAACAACCTTTGTTAATATTCATACAGGTATTGGGATCAATTAAAGCATTAACTTCTATCTTAAGCACAGTGTTTTCACTGATTGTCAAACGAATTAACAGAGAACGAAATATACAACTGGACTAAACTAGGACATGATTATTGGGCATGACTGAGTTTGAATATCCTGCTTTGAAAACACACGAGTTTTTATTAAGCGAGGGCTCGTAAACGTTGTAACAGCATTGAGCCAATCAGAAAAGAGTACGTGCAAAGGAGAGCCAATCAGAAGGCAGAGAACAGGGGGCGTGTCTTTAGCCTCACTAAGCACAATACACAAGAAAGGCAACAAACACGACTCTACCACCATCAGCTCTCTGACCTTCATTTCCAAACCGAAGATACACATTTCTGCTACACACAGGGCAAACTGGGAACCCAGAGACGAGTCATCAGGCAATAGTGGAAGTGAAACTCGAGAAATACACACACCGTGCGTAACACAACACCGTGAACAGCAAAAGATTACAGGAGAAAGCGAAAGATCTCAGAAGAGAGTAAAATATTTACACAAAGTAAACACTATAGTGAATCTACAAAGGCATCAGTCTGTTAACCTTACAAAGGGCGTGTGCTACACAGTAAGACGAGTAAAAAACACTACAGCATGCTCATGATTACTAAAACAAAATATGGCAAAATCTGATTTACAAAACGCATGCATTTCCTAAAGACGTTTTTTTGTGATATATATATTATAATTATTAAAACAATCTTCGTTTCAAGCAACACAAACACTGCCTGTGCAAAATAAACATGACTGCGTGCACTGGCGCGAAAACACGAACAATTACCTTTCAGCTGAAGTGTTATTAAAACAAAAACAAAAGAAGTTACTTACTCGTCTCCATCGGGACATATTCCTGTTGTTTCATCATACTTCGTGCAATAGACATCTGGGCTGTAATTAAAAGTCCCCTCTCTTCTTCGTATGGGTCTCCGTCTTCGCTGATTTAGAAAATGCCAGTGGAAACACGTAAAGGGTCGATGCTGTGTGCATTTGTGCTGCAAAAACAGTGGGCACTGCTCGGTCCTGAACTCCTTCAAATATCTAGAATTACAATGGGGGGAAAAAATCATGGTCAGAAGCTTTATAATCAACCACCTCCGCGACAAAAACTACACTTGAGTGATGTATAAACAAATCAGTATTGACAGAATCATATGCAGCAATGTGAGACTACGTTACATTCAAAGTTTGGAGCTGTGGGGGCTGTTTACACTGCGTAGTTTCTTATACGCTAACGTTACCATTCCCCAAATAGTTAGATAGATTACACGATAATCACCCTTTTCAGCAACTGTAAACATATAATGTTCACTTTAAGTGTTTATAAACATCTAAATGGGAACGGAATGTGTTGTTTTAAATTGTTAAATGTTTTAAAAATCCACTGCATCAACTGTAGCCACTGTGAGCTATTTCTCAAGGCTCTCCAATACAACAACATTAGAAGCTCACGCCAAGTACTCCGCGATTAGCGTACACAGTTACGTAAAATCTTCGACGTACGTTCCATTCATACCAACGGAGCGTACGGCGGGAAAAGAACGTAGTGTAGAAACACGGGCCGAGGAAGGAGGCGGATGCAGCTAACAAACCAGCCTGCTAGCTACATCTAGCGAGCGTATCGACTCGCTCGTCTTGCTGCAATGCAATGTACATGTCCTCGGGCTTTTACAAAAGCAGGCTTTGAGCAAACAAGCGAAGAGCACTTTCTTAAGTTTTAAAAGACACACATAACAGTTAACGTAAAGCTTTGGTAAGGGAAACCATGCGATGTTTAGAGCATACGAAATTGTTGATTTAATTAACATTAATGTGAGATCCGCGTGTATTCGGAAGAATTTACAAAAGCAAAAGCACCATTTTAAAACGCACAGAGGGGAGGAAGCAGCACGCGTCACAAATGCAAATCCGACAGTCAAGTATCGAATAGTCATCGCCTTCCGCTGAAACGTATTTTAGTCCGTTTAATGTTTACTTTACTTACGAATAGTGGGTTGGTTTCTCGGTTTGAGCAGAAGCGCTCGCCGCCGTTTTCGAAACCGACGGCATTTTCAGTCAAAACAATAATAGCGCGTGCGCGGGGACCCTCTCGTCTACTCATGCTCTCGCGCGCCGCTGCAAGGCCAATATGAGCAACTGGCGGGATAAACAAACAGAAGACAATGGCCATGCTGCATAGCACCACTGCTATAATATGCAACGATCCCTCACACAACACACGTGATTATTTAGACAGCAACATGTTCAGAAATACTATTAATAATAATAATATAAATGTAATATAAACATAAACCAATGCTTAAATAGACATTTATTTATATATTTGTAAATTATTCAGAGAGTGCAGTGCACTTATAGTAGTAACTGTTTTTGGGGATTAAGACATTTTTTATGTAGTTTTAGTTGCAATTAAATGTATCCAGAAAGCAAACAGACGTCGATTCAACGTTGATTTTATGTTAGTTTGCTGAAGTTATGTATAAAAAAAAAAAACACACACAAACACGTTCCTAAAGTGAGAATGAAGATCTAGCCTACTACATGTATATATTTCTCCACCACCCGTTTTATCATAACATAATCTTTTTTTTCTAAGTTATGTGGAAAAAAAACGTTAACAAATCGCTAAATGTGAGATTGAAGACTATGTCGGAATAAAGTACTCCAAATATATTACACCAGCAACCGTTTAATCTAACCAATTCTTAATCAAATCATCAATCATTAATCAACTAAATAAATCTTCTAAAATGTAAATAAAGCGAAAAAACGTAGAGGAGGCTGTGTTACGTTAAACCAACGAGAGACGGAAACGTAATCATATGGGCGTGTCTAAGCGACGATCACAGAAATATATAAATAGAAGCCCAACCGTCATATTTTCAAACACGAGATACTACGCGTGGAAGATTGTGACGCAGAGAGGTTTGAGTGAGTCAACTTTAAATCGTTTCGTAAATATTTAGGCATTGGAGAACAAAGATAGTAACGTAGTTCAACTAGAGCTAATTTAAAACAAGACAATTCGCCGTTTTCAGAGTTGATCGGATTTTCGCTTCCTCCTGCTTACTGATGAATCATTTACGTTATTGGCTGCTTTGTAGCTTGGATTAATGTTTCCAGTAGTTAATTTAAACATCGTGTGGCGTTTTAAGAAACGTCAAATGTATTTTTGTTAGTTTGTTTTTAGGCGGGCTGTGAAGCAGTATGTGGCATCAGATAATTCCCTGCTGGTTTGTCAGTGTACGGTTTTGCCCGCCATTTTGGACAATAGTCTGTTCATCTATTAATGTTACTTGAAGAGGTCGAGTTGCCGTTGTTGTGGGGAATTCAAATAACTTTCCCTTGTGCCTCGGCACATTTTCCCGCTGTTTCTAAATTACGCAACTACTATATTTCTGGTTGAAGGCGAGTCTCGCGGTGGGATGGTGTGTAATATGCAGTGTTTGAGTTTGACCGTCTTTGATGGACGTAGATGGGGCTGATGCTGGTCTCCCAGAGAAGCGTCTGTACAAATACACGTATGGGGTGCTTGTTTGGTTGTGCTCAAGGCCAATCACGCATGAACTTTAGCCATTTTATATCGCTTATTTAAAACGCGTCGTAGGCACTTTACATTGTACAGCTTTATAAATTTACAATTTTGAGTATTAGCGGCTTTGGAGCGGAAGTGGTAAAAGCAAAACCGCAAGACCCGGATGGCACCGCCATTTTAAGTCACCGTTTGAGTTTGCCCATTAAAACGGGAACAACTCCTTATTTAGGATTTATGCTTCATTTTTAATTCCAGAGACTGAGAAACAATGGCTCGTACCAAGCAGACCGCGCGTAAATCAACTGGAGGAAAGGCGCCAAGAAAACAGCTGGCGACTAAAGCCGCCAGGAAGAGCGCGCCCTCTACTGGAGGAGTCAAGAAGCCGCACAGATACAGGCGAGGCGGAGAGGCACCACAACACACACACGAGGAATAAAGTTGATGATAGCAGTTAAATCAATTATTTCTCTTTTCCCACTTCAGGCCTGGAACTGTTGCTCTGAGAGAGATTCGCCGTTATCAGAAGTCAACGGAGTTGCTCATCCGCAAGTTGCCGTTTCAGCGTCTGGTTCGGGAGATCGCACAGGACTTCAAAACTGACCTGAGGTTCCAGAGCGCAGCCATTGGTGCACTCCAGGTGTCTAACTATTATAAAATTTAAGTTTTTTTTTTTACTTGACTGTTTGCAGTGCGATCTACAACATGCTCAGTTTCTGGAAGCTTTTACAAATTCTTGTCTTTTTGTTTTTTTTCAAACAGGAAGCAAGTGAAGCCTACCTTGTCGGTCTGTTTGAGGACACTAACTTGTGCGCCATTCATGCCAAGAGAGTCACAATCATGCCTAAGGATATCCAGCTTGCGAGGCGAATCAGAGGAGAGAGGGCCTAATTTTTATCCTTTTTATTATTATTTTTTTTCCTCTTAACTTTTAATGAGAAACACTCGAAGTAAAAGCTATGGATTTGTACATTGGAGTCATTTTTGTAAAGCATTCCTTACAGACTCAGGTTTTTAAAGTGAGTGTGTCTAGATTAACCATCGTTGAGCTCATTGTAGGTCAGCTTTAGTTGCATGCTTTAAAGTATTTATCACTTCTTTTACACTGATCATTGGGTTGTAAATAAAATTACTCTACCTCAAAACGGTGTGCTGATTCAGTCTGTCACTTGAATATGCTTAGGGTTTCAATTGAAAGACCGACCTAATATATGAATGACTGTTGAGAAAAGTTGAGTCTGATTTGTAGACTTGGCTTCTCACCACAAGAGGGCAGAGTCGTGTCACTTTTGACGCGATTCACAGCGTTAACCACAAGCGCTCATCAAATTACATCTAGTAACAATTGTAGAGGTGTCATGTTACCATATTACAACTATTTATACTTAGAGAAGTACAACTCATTTGATGGCACTATCAAATTACATCTACACAATGGGATTAGAAGGAAGAAATGCGTTAACTGCTTGCCAACAAATTAAACCTGCAGCGCGGCAGTTTGCTACGTGTAGCATGCTAATCAAAACATTTTCAATGGAAGTATTTTAAATAGTTTTATTCGGAACTGATAGATTTAACAAGTTTATCACCACATTATTCTCCACTTAATTAAGCTGCATCGTTGAGTGATTATTAATATTGTTCCATATATTAGAAAATGCCGTCACTTTGCACCTGTGTGAACCTTTCTCACCATTAATCTCTGTTGTCAACTGTGAGGTATGTTTGCTTGTGTATCTTCATGGATGTACTCCTCTTGTGGTCATGGGTGAGTCCGAACAGTTGTTTGTTTGTTTATTCAATGGACCGTTTTCACAAGACTGATGACGCGTTTAACGGTCATCAGCTTCGAAAATCCTCAAAGGTTTCTTATATTTGCATTTTTTTTATGAATCTATGTACATTTATAACACTTGTCTTTGTTTCATATTACATTTGCATCGAATTACAAAAAAAAAAAGTTGATGCAAGGATGTTTCTAATGCAGTTTATGGGAGGGACCGTACGTTTGACATCGTTCTTTTTTCGGACTGCTGTTATCGGTCTTTTTTTTTTATTCTTTTTTTTTTAGATTGAAGGTCACGAAAACTTCGTGGAGTTTTTCTTATGCTATCTGAGCAAATGAGAATTCAAAAAACAATATTTGTGGTACTCTCCCAAGTTTACCCAACTTTGACGACTTCCGCTGCTAAGAAACCCGGGGACGTGGAAAGGGTCCATATCGAAATGTTTTGGTTTCGTCTATACCATGATATTTAGATGAATTCATTATAAGTGTTGTGCTAGCTTCACTCTTGGACTTGAACACTCCTGTGCAAAGCTCTGTTCGACCCTCTAGATGTTACCTAAGTTGCCTCTGTTCTTTCTTTATTTTTTCCCCTAGATATTATTTTAATATGCAAATGTAATTGTGGATCAGATCTTTTATTCAAAGTCATTCCCTAAGCATATGCATTAATTCTCACTACTTTAATTACCTTTGACAAAAGGCAGCCACCCTTTGGTGCTGGATGCTGCAAGTCTTGCTGTGTTTTGTAAGCTTTCAGTTTATCATTCTCCTCCGTGCCACAATATTTCCAAGGCATTTTTGTAAAATCTTTATTATTTGGACATATTCAGATCGAAAGACCTTCTGTTTTGCGCTCATATTTATTATGAAGTATATTTGAGGTTTGTATTGTTTAAGTGTGTGAATACAGAGATGAGGGATGTAACCACTGAAAAACCATAAGACAGCATGAGTTCTGATAAACAGATTCATTAAATCGCGTCAAAAGAGAAATCTCACCGACAAATATATGCACTAGGATGCAGTGACGTCAGACCCCTCGCCCCTGAGCCTCTGTCTCACTCTCTCTCCCTCACCTCTTGCTCTGTGTCTTTCTCAGTGTCGTCCTGTGTCTATTTATTTGTATTTATACAGATACAAAATTAACATGTCTTGTTGACTCTTTCCCAGGGGATTGACTGTGGGGGTCCAGATTTCAGCTCTGTTATCTGTCATTATCTCACTTGTCTGTATCTTTCTGTGATGCTCACATCCTAAGGCTGTTCTCGTCATGGATTCTCAAATCTCTGTCAGAGGCACACAACCTTACTCATGCCCTATAGGACTGTCTGAGACGCATGTTTCCCAAGTCACCCTTTTTTTTTTAAATCTCTTTATATATTTTATTGTTTATATATATATATATATATATATATATATATATATATATATATATATATATATAATGTATATATGTATATGTATATGTGTGTGTGAGTGTGTGTGTGTAAATTTGTTAATTTTCCTGGACAGGTCCTTACAAATTCATAAAAACGTTTTTTTAGACTATGCTTACATATTTTTCTTAGCCTGGGCCATAACAGCTGGAAAAACATTTCTTGGTTTTGCCAGGCTGTCTTATTTCTATTTATTGTTTTCTTGCAGACTTCGCCAGAACTGCATGTTCTGTTGCGCTGGTCTATATTAAATAAACTCTGTATCCGCACCCAGCACTCCATACAGACACATTCTTGTCATTATCAACAATAGTTGCATTACTTTAATGACACTTGCTTCAAAATACCTTTTATCAGCTGCATGTCAAAAAGCAACAAATGGGTTTTAGATTAAACAGCATATTCTCAACTGATCTCAGTGTTGTCATGAGTCTCACCCTGTGTTCCCAGAGCAGTGTTATTTTAGTATTGTATAAAATTAATTTCATTTTTTTTTAAGGTTAAAATTTGTCTAATATTTATATTAAATTGTATTTCTATTAACAAAAATGGTTTTAGTTTTAGTTAATAATAACAGCACTGCTCCAGAGTGAGTTTATGACTCAGGGCAAAGACAGCAGCTTGGCCATCCTCAGTCAGGACACACTACGAAGCGATTTTCTATATCTCTTTCTAAATTTCTAAAGGTTTTCTTTAAGGTCCATTAAGACTTTGACTTGTATTGTGACATTATTTTCATGACAGTTTTTTTTCACATAAATCCAGACTTTTTACATTTTAGTGTTTTATAATTTGCATTCATGGTACTCATTGCTGCAATACAGTAATTAAAAAATGTAAGAAATCCCAACAACAGCTTCTCTCCAAACTGGAGACTTTATCATGGCCAACAGGAACATATCCAATAAGCACTTTCATTGCATAGTATGGCTAAAATGTATCTGATTATAAAAGATGGCTACTTTTTCATAATATGATGGTCTCTAAAATGTGCCCTATATTAAAGCACAGTCTAGATTAGCTGTTTGTGCAGGCCAGTCAATTTCCTGTGCCATTTGTCATAGATAAGATAAACCATTATTTTATTATAGCCTACACTGTCTTGTTTTCCATCTAAGAAGGGAAGAAATCCATTATGCAACAATATCCCGTCACCTTTCTAGTGTAGCAGACAGCGTTTGTAAAACTAGTGGTCTTATTACAAAATAGACAACCGTTTTATACTTTACTGTTAAAATGGGGCTATTTCTTCATTCATTGCTTTTTTCAGGCTCAAATGCATAACATCATTCTTAACCCCAATCCTTACATAGAAAAAAAAGAAAGAAAAAAAAAATCCCAGGAGAACAACTTTGAGATTATTATTATTATTTATTTGAATTCCTCATTTTCTTTTTTATTTGTTTGTCTTTGTTCTGTTTTACTTGGGAAAAAGCCCTCAGACTGCCACTGTGTTTATGAATAATTTGAGTCAAATATTGTTTTAGCCTTGGGCATGAGAGGGCTCTCTCTCTAGGGGAGATTATCAACTTCCTGTTATCAAGAGGCTCTTGTTATCATGTCGTAACCATTTGTAATTTCTGTATATGAAAATAGCATACTTTCTAATGATACTTAAATCATCCTGACACATTTTGGACAGCTAAACAATAATTTCAAATCTCATTGTGTACCTATATTGAAACAGTCTCTAAACGAATTAGACATTTTTGGATTCCTTGGAGATCTTGTTTTAGCTGGTAGAGTGCACTCATGAGAAAGCGAGAGGAATGGGAATGCGACGAATAAAGAGTTCAGGAGTATTACGATCAAGTAAACAGCAGAGCTGGATGCCCTGCTTCTGAAGTCTTGAATAATGTGTTTGTGTCTTGCTATGCTGTCTGCACACCACCTGCCCACTGACTCCAGCTTCAAGGAAACAGGAGCCAACACCTGGGTTTAGTGTCGCTTACACTTGTCCAATTGAGCAGTAATCCACCAAATATGTTTGCAATCAACTATATGCACTCCAATGTTTCCCTAATGATGTTTTTGGTGCAATCTTAGAGAGATTGCACATTTACACTCTTGGACATTAGTACTGCTTACAGAATCCCTAAAATATGCTGGGAGTGAATCTTACACACTTGAAATTGTCGCAAGACCCTTGCAAATGCTGGTTAGTTATGTTTTGAAGCATGGCAGCTGGTATCAGCAGGTCATGTGCTGCTAGACCTAAGCAACTAGCTCCTGCTTAAACCAGCTCATGACCAACTAAGGACCAGCTCAAACCAGCTGCCATACTTCAAAAAATACCTAACCAGCATACTCCGTTTTTTTTTCAATGGAATTCTCATGTTTTTTGCATCCCCTCTCAGTGAAGATGTTTGCAATGAAAAATTGTACAAAATTTGCATTTATTCAGACTTGAAACAGAACAGATCAAGTTTCAGTAACATTAATATATAAACTGGAGAACATATAGCAATGAATCGGATTGATAATGGGTCGCAGGTGCTTCCATGACTTTATTTGTTCCCTTAAAATGGACTCAGAGACTATCGTTCTATAATAGTCTTCATTGAGACATGCTGTCCTATGATTTCAATTATCTGTAAAAGGCAGCCTAAGGCCAAGCTCTGCTTCCGTGTTTTATAATCCACTTCATCAGCATGTGATTCACCCTGTATAATCCTTGTTTCGCTCAGCCAACAAATAAGAATCTGGCAGTGTTCACGGCATCAAGCTAACCCAAAGATCTCTCTCTGTCAATTCATGATCAAGTTCTGGAAGCGAGACAACTTCAGGAACTGTAGGTTGCCACACCTGCGCTACACTTCGGACTCGCTCCTGACAGGGATGTGCAAATCCAGGGTGTGATTACAGAAGCGGTAGACCACGGACCAGCTGGCTTTCCGCTTGATGAAGAGCCGCAGCTTGTCTCTGAAAGTCTCCCCGAGGAAGCTGTAAATGATCGGATTTAGGCAGCTGTTGGAGAACGCAGCCAGGTTGATGATGTGTCTAGTCAAGGGGTAGTCGTGCCACAGTGTGGTGTCGCTGCGTTTCGACGGGTCAGCTGTGCCTTGGAGCAGTTGAATGCTAATGAAAACATTCTCGGGCAGCCAGCAAATAAAGAACACCAGCACCACCACCACAATCATGCGCAGAGCCTTCTGCCGGCGTGGCCACAGTCCTCTGTGCTTCTGGGCCCGCATGAGGATGCGGACGATCAGGGAGTAGCACAGGCCGATGATGGAGAAGGGCACCAGAAATCCGATCGTCACCTCAAGCCACTGGATCTCAAAAACGTTGGCAAAGCAGAAGTGCACCTCGCCGGTGTGTTGGGTCTGCACGATGGTGAAAGGAAGCAGAGTCGCCAGGATGGAGGCCATCCAGATGAGGCAGCAGCTGAGTTTGGCGTGCTGCATGGTTCGCAGTGGACTGCTGCTCATAGAGCTAGCCAGAGCAATGTATCGGTCAAAACTCATCCATGTTAGGAAGAAGATGCTGCTGTACATGTTCACCTGGAGGAAAAGCGACATGAAGGTACAGAGGACAGCGTAGTCATAGTACTTCTCATTGAGATTGAAGACTTCGATGAGCGAGTCTGCCACCAGAATAAGGTCCGCCACGGCCAGGTTGACGAAGTACAGATCAGGGATGGTCATCTTGACCCTGTGGTTGAGGTTGACCACCAAAATGAGGATGTTTCCAATGAAGCCAATGGGGAACAGGAATATGGTGTACAGGCAGGAGAGAAACAGGCCGATGATGTAAAACTCATAGGTGTCTATGCTTTCATTCACATCGGTTAGGTTGAAGTCATATGACGCATTGAACTGCTCAGTGCCATTTATGTAAATCTGAATTATAGTGGTTGTCTGCTCTTCCATACTGGCCAAGTCTCTTTTTCAGATGCTGTGAATGGTGCTACATACTTCATTTGTGTCAGTGCCCAGTTTGCCTTGTAGAGAGCATCCTTCGCTAAGGCTGCTTTCGCATTCTGACGGCAACCGGTTGTTTACAAGAGGACGCTCAAAGTTTGATAGATTCCACCCTGACAGTTTCGCCTCTGGAGATGCAGCCAGGGTTGAAGACCTCCATTTTCAGGGCAGTCTCTCAGCTGTGGAGGCTGCCTGGGCTTGTGTGATCCATGGCACCAACACCAAGAGTCTCTCCTTAGGGATTGAGCTTCCTTTTTTTCTTTTGCACACTTTGTTCTTCACACGCATTCAGTCCAGTACAGTCTGGTCTCCTCCAGTCCATGAGCATGATTTATTTTTGTAATTTTGTTTTGTCCACGAATGACACCACCACTGTAACACCTGAACAAGAGAGAGAAATATGAGGAAAATAATATCTGAAGAACAAATTTTATTTTGGCATCAGTTGTTTTATTGACATTATTATCTAAGTTGATATTTCACCTTAATTAATTTATTCACTCGGGGACCAAAAATGTGAACATGCATTTACACATTGATTCTACAAAATTAATAAAAACATTGAAATGCAAACTCAGAATATGATGCAAACCTTTTTCTGCCTCCTTTCTTTATGCAATTCAGAATGGGAGCACAGCTGAAAGGCTTGTTTGAGCTGTGCAAGCTAATTAACAGTCGTGAATTTGCATCTCCTTCAGCTTGAGGCGTATTCATGTCACTATTGGTGTGAAATTGCTTTTACATTTACCAAAATCATACAAACAAGCCCAGACCAGATTGAAAAAGTAACATAAACTGTTCACTCCTGGTGGAATGCTCTGCCCAGCTCAATTCGACCATCTAAGAAATGGCTAAAAACATATCTCTTCTGTCTTCATTTGACCCTCTAACACTAGCACTCTCTATTCTAATTCTATTTTATATTCTATCTATTTGTTTGGTGTGGGTGTGTACTGGGCTGTGTGAGGTTAACTGAGACTTATCATATCATTTGTTTTGAAATTGGTTTTGATTGCTTCTATTGTCCTCATTTGTAAGTCACTTTGGATTAAAGCATCTAAAAAGTAACTTGCCCCAACACTAATAATTATGTGTTTTTGTCCATGTAATGAAAGTCAGTTGGGTCTGAAACTGCAAACAGACCTAATGGACTTTCACTGAATGATGGACAAAAAAGCACTGACACATTTTTCAAAATAACAGAGAGCCATACAGGTTTGGAATTACATGAGGGTGAGTAAATGAAGTGAACTATCACTTTAATGCATTATGTTAAATATCTGCATTTGTACTTGATGGCTGCTCTCATAACAGTTTTTAATTGATTCACCCTAAGGACCGAGTGTCTACAAGCTTATTAAAATGCAAAGCAAATTCTTAAACAGATGCATTGAAGCACCCTGAGCAGTCAGACCCATGTGCTAAACTCACAACTATTAAACAGCAAAAAGACGCACTGTAGAACTGCTTCATAGGGATAGATACAATATTTGATTTTCCTCACAGGAGCATAGGCCAACTTTACATAACATTTATGTTCATAGCTGATTTTCACCGCACTAATGTATTTTGATTTTGGAGAGATAGATCGTTCAAAGTAGTGAACTGTAATGATTTTTCACTTACACAGAGTAAATGGGTGTCAAAAGAAAATAGAATCTCATTATATTAGTAATTTCAGATGAATATGCCACAGTATCATCATGAATAATGCTGTGTAATGAATTAAATCGAATGCCTCCGTGCTAATTTAAAGACCCATTATGCAACAATTACCATATATTTGGAAAGAATATGTAATATTTAGATATAAGATCTGTATTAATCCAAATTAATTTGTTAAACAAATGCAAGAATTATCTTAATGAGTATTAAAATGAAGTATGACTGACCTTAAATCAGGGCATATCTGACTTTTTACTTCCTACATAGATGAACTACGCCTTTCTCAAATATAATTTACCAGCGCCAAATTGAAATGTGCATAATTTTATTCACAATGAACACTACATCAATTTTGTAATGAGAAAGAAACACAGTGGTTTTAATGAGGTCTATGTGACCTGTTTGGACTCAAAATACTTTAACCTTTAAAAGAATCAGCCCGGATTAAATTCCCAATGAAACTGGTCGGCACAGAGAAGAAAAGTCTAAGAAAATGCAGCCAGCTTTCCAAAATTAGACCACTTATTTTCAGCGTTTTGCACATGGCTTAATAGGAGCATAAGGTTGTGATATTTGGACACTGTAAATGGCTTTGACAATCATGCACCATGCAATCAAATGCAATCTTCACTTTAAATTGACAGTTTGCAATATTTATCTCTTAATTAAAATGTTGGAAACATATCTATAAAAATGTCACTTTTACATTTCTGTTAATAGTTTGCTATATGAACATAATATTTGTTTGGCACATCAAAAGCCCATTAAATTAAACAACTATAAACTAACAGCATTATGTAAGGCTTCCTTTGTTTTAGAAATACTATAAACAGAACTGTGAGAGTCTGATCCTGTAGCTGCAATTCATTCTCAACTGCAGACCCATTCAGATTTCATCACTGCATAATAGATAAAGGAACATTTGTTATTGCCTAAAATTAAATCTCCTTCAAACGACCCAGTAGGACAATATAACTCTTTCCCAAAAGGGATTCTGCACATTTCCTCACAGATGCATGATGACATGAGCAATTTATCAGTATATTAGTGATAGAGTAGTCACAACAACAAAAGACAAGCACACACGCACCCAGATAATTGAAAGGCTCAATTGGAAGGCGAGAGAGAGAGAGAGACTGCACATTATGATGTGTCTCAACCAGGAGAATTAGTCTTGTTGGTTAAGATAGTTAACTGTCATATTCTCTTTGAATTCTGAGAGACCATTTCAGTAGCTCAAAAACGTACTTGGCATTCAAGTATCAGGTTGATATTTCATGACTTTTTATAACCAAATTTTATGATAAATTATTATGATTATATTTATATATATATATATATATGAATGAACCAAAAACTTACTGACTGAAAAACTTTGGGGACTGATAGAACCCAGATATAAAATAAATGCAATGAATTTTCACATGATACGCTATATGGCAGTTAAGCACACAACAATATTTTAGAATTATTTATGTGGTTTATGAATTATTTTTGTTTATGCATTATTGTCATATTTTCATTTTTCATTTTACTTCATTTATAGTAACTCTGTCATGTGCTTTTCTCATTCGACTTGTTTTTAATATTCATATTTAGCTTTATTTTATTTCAGCTTTTAGTTTATATTTCTCACATAATAAGCACATTTGACTTTTTTTTTTATTCTAATAGTTTTAGTTAACAATAACAACCCTGACAATAACAATAATCAATGCACAACCCTTATAGCAGTACATTCCTAAAATTATTCTGAGGGAAACAACAACAAGTGTATTATATTGTAAAACAGTACATGTTCTGTATGACTACTTTGACTAGGGTTAAAAGGTTAATTTCTAAATCACTATTTTAAGTTTTTCACACAGAGCATTGGGCACTCAGGTACCTGAACATAAAAAAAAAAAAAAATTAAGTACATATCGACACAAAATATTCTAGCTGTTGTGGTCTTTCCAAATGGGTTTGTCCCACAAACTAACTTAACCTCCAACTAAACTATTATGCAACTCATTCACTTTTCTCAAAAGTATTATTTATGAATACAATCCATGAATAGAAAATAATCACTCACTTTATTCACAAAGGCTTGTGATGCAGTCAGTGTAGTTGCCACAAATTTGTAATTCCTTTCCCAGGACAAGATCCACTGTCTGTGCCACCTACTGTTACAAGACAACTGGCTGCTGTCAGGGAGAAGGTCCAGACCAGAATATCACTACAGCTTCCTTTCTTTGTGGCCACTAGTTCACTAGCCACCCCTCTACCTCCTCCTCCTCCTCTCTCTATCTCTCTCTCTCTTCTTTGCTCCACGCATGTGGACAGCATCAATAGCTGGAGACCCACCAATGACAGTTACTTAGCACAGGACATATGGCTGCTGTTGCGACTCATTTCACCTCTGTTTCAGCTGCGGAGACATCCATGACACTAGTGCTCATTAGTCTAATTGCAGTTCAAAGAATGACGAAGATTTCACAAAGGCAGGTTGTTTGAAATGCTCCAGACCTGGGATGAGACATCCCTAATGCTCTGATGCTCTGATGACGAATAATCGAGTGTATTTAATACACCTGGTCATGTTTGAGCTATTAAAGATGATGTAAAGTGCTCGTATATGAGTGAGAGACAAAGAAATGGCACTAACTTTATGGACTGTTCATATGATTGTCCTGCTAAATAAACAAATGCTCCTGTTGTAAAAGTCCTGTTTTTTTAACATAGACGGTGTAATCTGTACTGTATAGTGCCAAATCTTAAAGAGATGGTTTCACAGCTGTGTCATTTCTGTTAAAACATCAATGAGATTGTATGTGAGAAGTTAATCATTTGAGTACAGTGTTAGATGGTGAATCGATACGACCCTTTGTTTGGAGAACGAGGGGCAGTAAAGCTTTTGTCGGTCATGAGATTACTGAGTCACCAACTATTATGCTTGTAATTCGATTTTCTGAACAGGGATGGATTATGTTCACCTTATCAACCTCTCCATGTCAAGATGGGTTTACAGAAAGCTCGAGGGCTCTTTTATGTGCCGTCAACTACGTCTTCAAAGAGGTTTGTGTAGGACATCCTGAAGTCAGTGGTGAGAATCCCTATCAGGCTGTCTGCAATGAATCCCCTGTGTCCCAAAGAAAGAACATTTCAGACTAGAACATCAACAAATATAGAACTATAGAAACTTATAAAAGCATTGTGAGGTGCCCAAATAAGATAATGCTCAATGTCACATTTGTAGTTTTAGAGAAAGCCTCTGGGGAACTGGACTCTTGGGTCTGGTCCATAATCCACTTCTGGTCTGAACAATAAGTAAAGGATAAAATAACTTAGCCAGCACTATATTTGAGTAGTACAGATAAACATTTCTAACTAAAAATATTTTTTGCAACGCTGTCGTGCAGTGGAGAAACAAATGTGATCACCTTGCATTATGTTAGACTGCATTATCTTTGTGAAAGTAATAATTTATGCTTGAGGGAACATGTTGTGTAATGTTGTAATCCTTTTAAGCGCTGCATGCCACCCGCAGACTCAGAGCTTCCTGAGAAAACCAGTGACAAAAACCTGTTGCTTAAAGCCAGCATGAGGGCAAAGCTGCGAAGTTAAACCACAACTGGCTTCTGGGCCACAACTGTATTTCTAAACAAAAGTACACTGGGTTTAAACAGAAATGTTTATAATGCTAACTAACGTTTAACTGGCACATCATAATTAATAGTATATAGAAATTGTTGTGATCAAAATAACTGCTTGAAGTGCAGTTATATCTGCACACTGAACTTTTTTTCTCTCTCCATAATTTAGCTGTTTCATGAATGACTTTGTTTCAATATTATTTGTATTACAGTTTAAATTATCTTAAAAAAAAATAAGATGTAACCATAGTCCATGGAAATGTGACATATATGCCCCTAAGGCATGTTTTCACATAAGGTCAGCTAAGGTCATGTTTTCACAAAAAAAATAAAAAAAATGTGTACACGTGAATTGTGTGTTGTTTGTTAATTTATTCGTTTAGTAAACACCTTTGGTAATGATTTAAATGATTCAGCAACAAGAGAACAGATATTTACAGATATTTGATGAGTTTCAAATTTGCTACTTTTTATGTTGCTAATTTTAGGCCAAATAAAATGTTAACAGATTTAATAGTCCTCATAGAAGGGATTCAGTCCTGAGCGATCCAAATTTTTGTAATGTGTGCGCTTTTATTTACAGTCCCACAGTCTCCACCTGCTCCCAAGTACCATTTTCCCAGAGGTGTTGCTCTTAAATGTTGTTTGTCTCCCTCTATTAAACTCTCTATAAATGCAATTTTCACAGGGACTCATAGAACAATCTGGTGGGAACTGATTAATTATGATGCCGGGAACAACTGATGAGTTACAGACAGCATGAAACTGCTTTTCTCACTTTACATGCCTGACCGTGTCCCTCTGCAGGGAGGTAATTACATTTGTTGGGTGGCAACATGTGGTGGAGGCTTGGTGCTCTACAACCTGTGTGTATTAGTCATAAATGAGAACTGAGTGGCACGATCTTCGCTCACACAGTTACATGTTAATGGCGTGCCGTGATGTTCTACGAACTGTGCTCTTTCTAAAAACACTGTCCTACTGTGAGCTCTGAAGATCCATAAAATGAGCTGATACACTCCATGAGACAGAGCACTAAATAAATGAATCTTGTCATTTTGTTCTCTTGTTCTGAGTCACTGAACAATAGTTCTGTAGGCTCACAATTGACTTAAAGGTTATGTTTGATCTAACACAATGCACTTTGATAATTGAAAGTACCCATATTATTGCATATCTATTCATAATGGTTGTTTTCTCACAGACTGACAATCAAGGGGAGCACTGCATAATTCTTGCACCGAACTGATCTTTCTTAATTAATAGTTTTCAACAGCAAGCCTCAAAATGAGCTGTTTTGAACAGCAAAAAAAAAAATAGCTGGAAGTGGATGACACCAAAGGCCTGGCTGCGTCCACTCTTACGGAAAGCAAGGGATATGGCTTTTTTTGACAACAATAAGCTAAAATGGCATGATTAGCAAATGTGGTTTTTTTTAATCTCATGTTTGCTTTTGTTAACATTATCAGGTTAGTGTAGGTAGCCTACATTATTCTCAAATGCGTTGAAGCATTAAACTTTTAACCCACTCGCCGGATATTTCATTGCCAAACTGCAGCAACACCAATGTTATTTCAAATACCAATGTTATTTCATGTTCGTTAGTGTCAGACTAAAGTAAACATGCTTTTAGCGCCACTCAATGGATATTTCATCTAGAAAACATTGCGAAACAACTTTATTTTGCAAGCATGTTTTTTTTTTTAAATTACCTGGGTTGACTGAAACAGATGGGTGCTAGATAGATTTGTGGATAAGTATGCAGACGGGCAGACAGACAGAATATAAACAGACTAAATAAGACAATTCTGTAATGATTTTCCTTCCTTCAGAACATCTTAAAAAACACAATGTTCTTGGCAGGTATAGGCTAAATTAAAACACATGAGTGGGACTGGCACTATACATTTTGTTGTTGTTGTTTTTCCTGACGATTTATGTTCATTTTCTAATTCACTACATAATAGGTAGTAATTGTCTCTTAACACTAAAAGATAACCATTTATCCTGTTAAACAAATACATTATATCCAACATTTGCAATGAGACACAAATATACCTCAGCATACGATTCTCAACCATGGTGAGGATTAACAAATTTTAAAGATGCCATATGATGCGATTTCAATTGTTCCTTTCTCTTTGGAGTGTTACAAGCTCTTGGTGCATGAAGAAGATCTGTAAAGTTGCAAAAACTAAAGTCTCAAATCCAAAGAGATATTCTTTATCAAAGTCAAGACTCTGCCACGCCCTCCTAAAACAGCTCATTCAAACACGTCCCCACATGACCATGTCACTATGTGGAAAATTTGCGTAATGCCGCTAAAATGTTCACGCAAAGAAAGAAGGCGTGGTTTCAGGAACCACCAAGTAACCAGTGCGGAACCAGTGGTTTCGCTGGTGGAGTTAATGTTTGTGAAGTGTTGACTGTTCTATATGCCGTGGGAGTTCACTGCCATTGTTATTGTCGCAGTCTACATCCCCCCGTGTGCTAACGAGCTGTACAACGCCATCACCGAACAACAAACAATAAACACAGACAGTTTTTCCATATTAGCTGGTGACTTCAACCACGCAAACTTAAAGACAGTTTTGCCAAAGTTCTACCAACATGTGAACTTTGCAACAAGGGGAAAAACACACTGGACTTTGTTTATACAACAACAACATCAAAAAACGCGCACAAGGCTGTAACCTGCCCCCACCTCGGGTACTCTGATCACATCTCTGTTATGCTAATTCCAGCATACAGACCACTTCTGAAACTTCACAAACCGGTTCAAAAACTCATCACAGTCTGGCCAGATGATGCTACCTCAAAAATAATGGCGTCAGTCAGAGCAAGAAGTACCAGTCAGGTAAGAAAATCTAAAGGTTTCCTTGTGTTAAGTCAAAGTCTTTAATTTTTCTTTGAGTTTCTGTTTTGGGGTGCTTTTGTTTTGCATTCTAGTATTGTGTAGTCGGTTTATTACGCCGTTAATAGATGATTTTGAGCGGTTGGGAGATGTGAAAGCGCATGACTCTCTGTAACGTATTGACTTTAGTATATATATATACTAGGGCTGAAACAATTAGTCGACATTATCGACAACGTCGACAATTAAACAAATTGTCGGCAAATGTTTTTGAGTAGTGGTTTGATCTCGTATCTACCTAATGTGAGACCTTGCAACAATGCGCTCTGACCAGTGTGTCGCTGTAGCGCAATACTGTATTACAGTTCTCCTGATTCAGTTCAAAAGAAGAAGACAGCAAAAGAAGAAGACGTGCATATATGTACATATAATATAGGAAACTGGCCAATTTTATATATGTCACATATATTAAAAACCTATATCAAAACCTATATTAAAACATATATGTTTATATAGGTTCTTTCCATGTGGCACTAACAACCTGTCCCTCAATGTGAAGTAGACAAAGGATGTTGTGATGGAAACTCCATTGACCACCCCCACTGATCATCAGCAGCTCGAATGTGGAGAGAGTAAGCAGCACTGAGTTCTTGGGGGTGCACATCACAGAGTATCTCACTTGGACCACCAATGTCACTCTCCAAGAAGTGCAAGTATCCCTCCACCGATCCTCACCACATTCTACAGAGTAACTATAGAGAGCGTGGTGCTGACCTGAATCATTGTCTGGTATGGGAACTGTAGTGCAGCAGACCACAAGACCCTCCAGCGGACAGTGAACACAGCTGCAAAGATCATTGGTGTCCCTCTCCCCTCCTTCCTGGACATTGTCCCACACGATGCTCCAGCAAAGAACAGTAATCGTGCAGGACAAAAAAACAGCATCTTGAAGGACCCCACCCATCCCTCCCAGTCTCTTCCAGCTCCTACCATCAGGGAGACGGTACCAGAGCATCATAGCCCACTTTTTCCCCCAGGCTGTGAGAGCCCTGAACTCAAATCACCCCAGCCTCCTCTGAAACCCCACACAAACCCCCTACCTCCTAAAACATGAACCATCTCACCTCCTCCAACGTCCAAACACCCCCCCAACCTTTCCACATCACAGAAAAACTGTCTGAAACAGTCTATTTTTTTGTGCAATTCAAATAATTTGTGTGCAATTCTCCTCTATGCACGCTAAACACTTTTCATACACACTGCTGTATGTACATAATCCCACAAAAGACTCAGTAATGTATGTTTACATGCTCATGCACTAAAGATCATCTTGCATTGTTCCCCCAGCCAGCTGCATGACTGACAATGTTTCTCTTTCCACATGTACAGTATTATTTGAAGCATTCCTATAGTCTATACATTTTTAATTTTAGGACTATGTATAGATAAACATTTATATATAGTATATTCAGAATCTGTCAGTAGGTTAATTGTGTATAGTATTATGTGAAGCATTTGTATAGTCTGTATTATTTTTTTTAGCTTATATATAGGTAAACATTTATATATAGTATATTTATAGTCAAAATCTGTCAGTTGGTTAGCTGTATATAGGTTTATACTGTTTTATTAAATTGTTGTGTATCTGTATTTATGTAGCACCGTGGTCCTGTGTGGCACAACATATCGTTCCATGTATGTCCACACATGTAGCGGAATGACAATAAAGCTCAACTTGAACTTGGGTAACCACGGTTAGTGTTGAAGCAGCCATGTCAGGGAGATGTTGTGTGTATCTAGGCAAAAGCACTTCATTTGGCCTTCCGAAAGTAGATGCATTTAGGAATATTTAAGATTATTACAACAGAACAGCAACCCATTTTATTGACGACCGTTTCGTGAACCTAGGAGAGGAGGTCATTCTGAACTTGCTACGACAATCTGACGCTTCTGAATCAGCTTCTGTATGAAGGCTATGTTTTGATATTAGTTTTATTATTTGCTATTGAATGTTCAAATGCGAGTTTCGCGCACACGCGCGTGTGTGTGTGTGTGAGAGAGAGAAAGAGAGACAGGGTCACACAGTGAAGTCAGCTGGCTTGTGTACGGCAAACACTTAATAGTTTCATCACTTTGTCCATCACACCACTCTGTTGCCCTTTTGGGCTTGAACTGATGGTAAAACTAAGGACATTATTAACTGTCTTTACATTTATTTTCAAAGATGAAGCTCGCGATTATGGAAAGGGGCATTACATTTCCGTCAAGTGTTTGCGGTGTTCAGCCAATCACAAATCACTGGATCAGTTGGCCAATCAGAGCAGACTGCACTTGTCGGAAGGAGGGACTTTGTAGAAAACAACGAATTTGAGAGAAGCGGGGCATAGAGGACCTACAATGATGTACACTATTTGAAAAATTATGTGTTTTGAACATTAAAGCATGTGAACATATTCTGTTACACCAAATACACAAAATAATGATCTTTAAAAAAAAAAGCATTATATGACCCCTTCAAATCAATGTTTAAGTTTTTTTCAAGTTTGTAGGTGTCCAGGCATAGAAACCGAATAATTAAATGTAAAATAGCACTGGATAGTCTTCAATGTAAAAATGAAATATACAAACAAACCAAAATGTATTCAGACACCTTCAACATTTCTCATATTATTACAGTTTATTTGCTATTGCTTCTATAATGGTTATAAAATATAACAAGAATTTAGAGTTAAACTCTGTCAGAACAAATTCGTCTTGATAATGTCATAACTTTGATAGAAATGTATTTAATGGATTACAATCAACCAAAACTACAGACAACTGTTATTATGACAATATTTACACAACTATCAATATTTTGTTGACCAATTACCAAATAATGCTTCATTTTGTTCAGACTGTGGTGTGAAAAGGTTGCATTAGCAATTCAGAAAAAAAAAAAACATAAGCAATGCATGGTGCTTTATAAGGTGCTGAATATTTTTTGGTCCCAATTTTTTAGATAGCAAATAACTGAAGAAAACTGTTTTTCGAGCATACTTTCCAAGGTGGGTATTTTGGCATATTTTGTATGTATTTGTAGGCACAAGAGCAAAAAGAAGCAAATTTGGTGTTCAAGCGTTTTGAGACGCCTTTCTCTGCATTAGCCCTG
The DNA here is from genome assembly GCF_963082965.1 of Carassius carassius. Classification (NCBI taxonomy): domain Eukaryota; kingdom Metazoa; phylum Chordata; class Actinopteri; order Cypriniformes; family Cyprinidae; genus Carassius; species Carassius carassius. Next base: position 40,154,248 of record NC_081755.1, on the reverse strand, counting down.
AACACCACGGTACTGAATTTGCCTCTTTCACATCTTTTTGTTTGTTCAAACTGCGAAAAGTATTTGTACGTTCAGGTGCAGGAGGGACTTCGAGGAGAACTTCGTAGAAGAGAGCTCGGTTCAGTGTTGCTGTCCGTGATACGCGCTAGTGGTGGGCGATACTGCTAAATTTGGTATCGATCTGAATACGATACTTTTTACTTAAAAAAAAAAAAAAAAAAAAACCTTTAAAAAAAATACAAAATAAATAAAGAATAAAAACATCTCTCCTTTTTTTCTGGTTTTAAAAGCAAATGAAATAAGGTGCACACAATTATTACTGAAGAACAAACAAAGAACAAATATACCTGTGCAATTACATTCCCTGAGCCGCCCTTCTGAATTTGCTATCAGCTTCGCTCACTCTGTTCGCTGCTCCTCGGCACGTTGTGTCAGTGAGTCACGTGACGACACAACAACGACTCACAGCAGAGCAGCAGGAGGGGGAGGATTAGCAAAGTTGGCCAGGATGTGAAAGCAGTGTTTGTTCAGGATTGTAGAGGTAGAAGACACAAGCAAAGTATAATGAACGTAGATGAGAGATATTTAAATTAAGATATCGATTAAATTACAATTGTATCGATCCGATACCAATACCAGTGTTGGCATCGCAGGGCCGGCTCTAGGTTATTTGGTGCCCAAGGCGAGAGAGCCACTCCCGGTTGCTGAGCAGCTGAGTTGCTGAGTGACTTGATTGTAAATATAGTAAAAGAAATGGACAAATACAAGCAGTGTGTGGACAGTGCACAGTAAAAGTGTACAGCGTGTGCGCAAGCTTTCATAATACGATACATAAATTTAATTAACTTTTTTTTTTTTAATTCTGCAATTTTGCGCCCCGTCCAGCAGATGTCGGCAAAGCCGGCCCTGTGGCATCGATACTATCGATATTTAGATCAATCCGCCCACCCTAATACGCGCCTCTCTCTCTCGTGTGCACCGAACACAGCGCGCGAGTAAACAGCTACTCTGTTAAGCTTTTCCGCATCTTGTGTTTGGATGCTTTAATGTTTAAATCGACAAGTGGTAAGTCTTAAAAACACGTGCAAATGATAAGCTTTCGTAACGACGCGCAACAGTGGCCCGTCAACTGTCCTGAGCATCTTTTTTAGGCTGGCTGAGTCGGTTGAGATCGCCGGGGCCCCCCCTCAGCCGTGGGCCCCTATAGTCGTCATCACCACCTTTCACCCCACCAGAGCCGGATTATCCATAAGGGCACTTGGGCCAGTGCCCAGGGGCACCAACCATTCACAACAACTAGGGGGGCACCACATAACACAAGCTTTAAAAATATTTTTCGGAAATTGTTTTATTATTAACTTGAAATTCTTGAAAGACCATACATAACTCCTTTATGAACACTAACTTAACAATAATAATAATAATAATAATAATAATAATAATAATAGATTATAAATAAATAAAGATTACATGACCACTATCAGTCCCCCCCTTCCGTCCCCAATCTGTCAGAGTTGAGTTGGTCCACAACAAGTACGCGCAAATGTGTCATTTTTTTTACGGCTACAGAAAATGAATCAAAATGGACAGACATCAATTGAGTGGTTTTGCAAAAAGAAAGTTAAAGAAAGACAAAGATGCTAGACGTTTAGCTACAATTCAAAATGTTCCAGGGATCGAAAGTTTTTTTTAAAACGAGTGAAGAATGAGCTCAGGACGACAATGACACAGAAGCGATTGACTGCTAGTTAAAGTTAAAACATTACCGTCTCCAGCCGCGAGAGGGCACTCTATTCTGCTCGTTGCTCCTGTAGCCTACACTAAAAACATAGAGCGCCCTCTCGCGGCTGTAGACGGTAATGTTTTCTCTTGGTTCTTGGTTCTAAATAAATGCGACTTATAGTCCAGTGCTAGAAATATATGTTTTTTCCTTCGTCATGATGTATTTTTGGACTGATGCGACTTATACTTAGGTGCGACTTATAGTCCGAAAAATACGGTAGTTGGACAAGTTAATAAATTACATTTGAGAAATCACCTTAATTATGTCTGAAGGGGTTATGCTTCAGCATATTCAAATTATGCTTTTGAGGTATAGTGCCCAGGGGCACCACACTGTCTTAATACGGCCCTGCACCCCACTAGCGACGACTCTGCGCACATCCATCAGGCAAAAAGCTCAATGTGGGTGCTCAACCACAAAAACAACTTAAAACAAGAAAAAACTAAACAAATTTGGCACACCACAGCTCCAAAAGTAGAAAATATTTATGTTATCACCACAGGTGACTTTTCAAGCCTGAAAGCTCTTCATCAGACGTCAGACAATTATATAGAAACTTATGTTACATTGTGTTATTTTTGTATGTAATCTGTAGAAGCAGCATACACTGACATGACAGATTTTGAGTGCAGCATGGACGGTGTGATGGGATCCAGCCCCAGAACTAAATGAATTCACAACACAGGAAACATGGATAACATAAAAATTAAAGCAATGTGTCAAAATGCCTACAAAGCTCTGTCTAGTATAAGGCAGCTTCAGCTAGAGGATGACATTGACTAGATCCAGAATAAGCATTGGATTTTCATGTTTTTTAATGTCTTTAATGATCATTTAAAAAAAATGCTGTTGTCTGAGTAAAGTTGGGAAATGAGCGTCAGCACATGGGACGTGCTCAAAGATTTAATGCTCAGTGTGCCCCTTCCATATTTGTGATTTTGCTGTGGATAAAAAAAAAAAAATGGAAAAGAAACGTATTTGATTGTCCATTCAACAGAAAGTTCATCCTGCTGCAGTATTCGTTTTGAACACAGGGTGGAGTCAAAGTGTAAATTACGGAAATCATTTCTCCAAAAAAGAGCCTTATCTTTTTCCTTTTTAAATAACAACACATTCTTTATGTGGATGAACAGAATGAAATTCCCTGGAAATGCAGAGATATGTTAGATTATACCATCAAATGTGCAAATGCTTTGTTGAACGGTTTGGTCAGATGCTATTTTCAGTGGTCAAGACAAGAGAGCAGCAGCTTTCTCAAAGGCAGGCATGTTAGAGGTCAGTGGCCTTGAGTGAGTCAGTGCAGAGATTGTTGTGACAGAGTCCTGCACCTGTGTGAACCAAGCCGAGGGGTGAGCACAGCATCAGCTCCAGCTGTCTCCTCAATAACAAGCAGCAAAACACCGCCTGACACCCTGCTGCCTCACCCGACCACAACACCCCTGGGACATGGGTGACAAGTAAACACCTCTTTTGTGACCTCTTCCACTTTGTTCGTTTGAAAGCTGTGGTTCATGCTGTATTGCTGATACATTTCTTTAATTATTATTATTATTTTGGGCCTTTTACTTTTGGGAACACAATACTATCAGCCTTTAATTTCGAATGCTCTACTGTAAAAAATGTGATGCAAGTGGTATCTAAAATTTTGACCATTAGTAAAAGTAATTGTTATATTTATATATTTCATTTTATTAAACTGTGTATGAAATAAATACGTAAAGTGTAAAAATTTGAAGTTTATAGTAAACTTTTATTCTATTCTATCAATTTCAGTGAAAAGCTTAAAAATAACATGGATTTCATAATGTCTAGTATTTAGTTTAGCACTTTTTGCTTTAATAGCAGCACTCAAGGTGCTCGAATGCCACACATTTGTAAAAAACCCAATGATCATGTTTTCCGTCATGATTTGAGATTATCCATACAGCATCTTGATTTGCAGTGGAAGAAGAGCATAAGGCCATCTGTACAAAATTGTATTTATATGTATTTATTTATTAATTAAGGTTTAAATGAGATTTTGAATTGGACTACACCGAATGTTTCATTTATGCTCATAAAGGAGAAAGTAGTTCACTTAATATGAGAGCATTGAGATACTTGTTTCATTGAATGACTGGAAAATTATTATGAAACATGTAAACGTTTAGGTCATGATTTATTGACCCATAAATTGAGCTATGAGAGCAAACATTAAATATCTTCAATATGTCAAAGTGTTTTTGGAAACGATGCTTGAGAGAAAGAAAGCGTGTCAGGATGATGTCTTATAGAGCTCAAACCCTGTGGTCTGGAGGAGACACACTTGTCTCAGTGAGAAGAAAGACACAAGGGACATTCTCACTTAATAAGACACGCTCTCCCTGCCTTCCAACCCACACGACCACAGCGCATGCCAAACACGGCCAACCTGGGCACTCTCCCCCTGTGTGGTTCCCATGGTCCAATTCTCAGATGTTCTGCTGACACCAGGATTTCATTGTTGCTGTTCAAAGAATTTCCAATTCTTTGGTACATTTGCAAAGAGGAAAAACACCAAGCCGGTCTGGCAGGAGCGTCAAGGATTGGGTTTCAGCCATCTGCTGTAGTCTGGGCCTCTCCAGCAAGGCTGGACTGTCTTTCCACATCAGGTCTGATTTCTCAAAGCATTCAGTTCATGCCAGATCATTCCGGTGGTGCAAAAGGAGGAAGGGAGTGTGTAATCGCCTAAGGCATTCGATGTGCCAATCATAGATATTTCTGGTGGAAAAATGATAACACTATCTAAAGAGTGGTAAATCTGGGTCGCGTGACTGAACTAACCCAATCCCATTTCCTTGCGCTTATCAGGGTTAGAATAGAGGTGGATTGGGTAAACCAGACATGTGAATACAAAGCTCCTGACCCATTTTTATAATGTCATATACTGTTAGAAAAGGGGTCAAACTTCAGCCTTTTGACAGTTTTAAATCTGATCAATCCTTAAGTGTTTAATTTAAGCCAGGCTGTGATTGTATTTTTACATATATAAATAAGTTATTTTACTCTAATGTGGATCAACTAAATGAGTTGGATTGTCTGGTGTGACCCTACACTTCTAAAAGGAATTGTTGTTCTAATTTTTGTGAGAGATCTGGATGAAAGCCAAGTCAAACAAAAAAACTTTCAGAGACAAACAAAATGTGCAGCCCTGGTGGCCTAGTGTGGCCGATTTAAACTGGGATGTGCAAAAAAAAAAAACTTTTTGAGCTCAACCCAAGTTTACTTTGAAACAAGACCAGAGAACATTAGAGACCCCGGCTTCTTAGGGGTAAATTGAGCTCATGTCCGGAGTTAGAACATTATTCGGGATGTGTTATCCAATACATGGGATTTAAACCCTGTTTTGCAAACCTCTTGCCTGTTTGCCAATGGATTCCGAGCTAATTAGTCCGAGCCTTTCAGATTAAGGAAACTGTGAAGTCATTTTCTGAGGCCATTGGAATGATGAGAATTTCCATTAAGAGAATGAACTCCGGGTGTTTCAGCATCACTGAAAAAACAAAGCTGTTGTGGTTGCTTTGGGTGTGACATACCAACAGGATGTTGAACGTTAATGCAGGTGTGGATTTCTGGGTAAAGCTTTAGTAAGTTTTTGGAGGAGATCGCCTCATCCACCTGTTTCTAGATAGCAACTTCCTGTTGAGTGATTAAAAAAAAAGAGTTTTTCACCTCATTAGATAAAACATACAATATATATTGAAACATGTACAGTTAGGCAGGAATTAAAGTTGAGAAAGAAACTGTAATTTTCTTTATAATATAGCTACTCATTCAAATATGTGAAAATTAAATATTTAATTTGACACGATTTTATACTCTTACCTGTACAATATATTAAATCCTCAGCTAAGAAAAAAATACAATTACAATTGTCAATTACAATTTTCAAAACAAGCCAAATGCTGAAACAATGTTAGCTTATAGCAATACAAGCACTGAAATCATATTGACTATAACCAATAACTGAGACACAAGATTACATTTCCATGAAACATGAAAGTGCGAGTTAGTGGAGATACGAGAGAAGTATTATTGTTATGGATGTGAATATTAGGAAATGTCTGACCACCGGTTGACCAATCAGAATCAAGTATTTCAAAGAGATGTATGAGGTTAATATCCATGTAGGCATCATTGCTGCAAACAGAGAAAGCATATTGATTATGGCTTGTGTTTGTAAGGTAAACGGTTCTGATTTGCCCTTCATGAATTATTAATGGAGAAAGACATCCATGGAATCCATTATTTTATTCAGCCCATTTGTAGTTTATTCTACACAGATGTGAAAACGTAGAACAGCTGAGCAGATCGGTGCTTTGACAATTCTGGATGTAGCAGACCCAGCAAATCTGTATTTTGTTTAGACTGCGTGTACAAAACAATTCCTGCATGCTTTTGCAAAAACAAGAGTTTGACATGCATATATGCATGCAGAGGCAGTGTCATGATTTTGAAGGGTCCTCTTCAAAGTAGATTAAAGGGTTGTCCTTAATGCAATGGTGCCTTCATTTGGTTAAGCTCAAATTTCATCCCCTCTAAAGTAATTACAACTATGGCCAGTCAAAAACAGTTTGACTGACGGATCTATCGAAAATAAAATTACTACAAACACAAAATATATGTCTGTAAAGCTTGTCACCGTCATTAAACTTAATGACTTTCAGACATAGTTATTTAATATCTCCAGCAGTGGACATTTTAAATAAAAATGATAATTCACTAGTCTACATAATCATTTAAAATGATATATTGTGTCAGAACTGTTTGGAAATGATGGTAGTATATATATATATATATATATATATATATATATAAAATGGGGAAGTCTAAAATTCTGAAGTTTGTAAATAAATAAATTAATGGTTTATGGATAATAAAATAAATTATAAAAAAAAGAAAAATAAAGGAGGTATGGTAAAACATTTTCCAGTACGATGAGTATGAATTATGTGACCTTCAGTTGAAAAAAAGAAAAAAGGAAAGGAAAGACTTATAATAAAGTTCTGTAGCGTTTTGCCAAACAACATGGAATTGTTCATGTTTACTGGTTGGTTCCTTGTTTAACATTCCGATACTCACCCTGGATCCATTGTTCCATATGGGACAATGTTGCTCTTGTGTTGTGACAGGCGGATATGTTGTGCAGGGGGTGTTCAGAAGCCAAAACAATTCTCAGAATGTCTAGAATGATCTTCTTTCGCAGGGGTTTTGTGGCTTGGTTTGGGGACGCCACAGGCACTTCGTAGAGACTGCACACAGTGCTGCGGCCTGAACGGGGCCCCTCGGTCTACTCCCACTCTGACCGAGCTCACTTGATTCCAGACGTACACACACACCCCTGACACTGTTGACTGGAGGTGCCCCCACTGTGAGCCAGTATATAACATAACCCAGGTGAGTTCTTATTCTGTGAGCGTCAACATTGCAGCGTCTTTTGTCAGCTAAGCTAAGTTAGTTCTCTAAAGGTTATTTGAAATGGTCAACACTGGATAGTCTCTTTACACTTTACTCTACAAACATTTAGGTGGTTTGGAAATGTGTATTCCTGTTTAAACGGCAAACAAAAATGATTGACCTTCGTACATAACAGCAATAAAATAAAGTATTTTTTTTCTATGTAGATGTATAAAAAGAAAAAGACTAAAAAAGAAAGAAAAGAAAGTGGCGTTTAAAAAAAAAAACTGCATTTTTTGTTTAAGAATCCTGACTAGTTTAACGGCAGAAACATCGACTCATTTATTTATTTTACCTGGACATTGTTTGGAAAACCTGTAAGGTAGCAATCATTATTTTTGCAATGCAGTTTCCACTATCTTTAACAATTTACTTGAAATTAGCCAAACTCGCCCTCTTATTGAAAGAGTTCATTATGCTACAAAATGTGTTTTTCAGAAATTGTCAGTTGAAGAACAAGCAGAATATGACTTTCAAAGCTCTAATGTCTGTGGTTGTTGCTGCTCTGCAGATGGGCAACTAAACAAACCGTTTCTGCCAAAAAAACATCTCGGTGTGGTTTGTGCTCCTGGGGCCTGGCACGATTCTGAGACTCGCACCAAGAATTTATTTTTATTTTATTTATTTTTTTGCATCTGTGGCATAAACTATATTTATTTTATTTTCTTTGGTATGACTGAGTGAGTAGTCATCCATACCTGTTTTGTTGATGCAAACCATAACATGCTTCCTCATTTGTAATTTGGAAAGCAGTCATGTTTTTAGATGTGGGGAATCAAAAAAAAAAAAAAAGAGCCAAGCAGGATTATATTCATGTTAGTTTATTGAACAAGTCTTTGACTCGGTATGGGACAGAGGATGACTGACACTTTAGTATCTAAATAAATCTCTGAGAAAATAATACTGTAATCTAAAATGGCATGTCTGTTTTTCCAGTAAAACTCTGAAGTACTATATATACACATATATCACTTAATATGATACATACTGGCATTAGCACACTAAAAACAGCCATAACTTAGCAATTTGATGCTGTTTCATTGTTTATGATTGAGGGTTCACTGATTTTATTCCCCATCATGACTTCAATACATTCTCTCCCTTGCATACGTGTATTCAAATGATACTTCTTCAGTCTTCCATTCACATGCAGTGCTTTCTCTCCAAAACATACTAATTTTGCATCCACTGACTCGAGAAAAACAAGAGTAAAGACATTTTCGATAACAACAAACCATTTAGTAGCTTAAACTGTACTATTTCTCATCATGCCTCTTTGAGTATTATTTTCTGGAAATGTCTACAATTTTCTCTCAGACTGAGAGCACTGATGCATATCTCTCTATATATGCATACAATAAAATCATGCAACTAATCTCAATACAAGCTATCTCTTTTGGATATGCACATTAGAAAGGAAATGTTATCCCAATGTGATTCATCGCTTAGAAGCACTGAAGTCCAATCAATACTTTCAGAAATCAACTGTAGGCTCCAGTACAATTTTGAGCAGTTTTACCAAATAATCTACTGCATAAAGCTGTTAAGTGAAACCAAATATGTCTGATTGTATCAAAAGGACTTGTGCAATTTGGTTTCCCATCAAAAGCATGAATTGTTAACTACGTCCTCATGGTGCATGGATAATAATTACAGTAGTAACAGACTAATGATTGAAAAGGTATTGAATAAAGATTAAATCTCTAACTAGTTGACCTTAAAACTAGTTAATCTACTTAAAAGTAGATCATTCTATAGCTTCGTCTTAATAAGCTATACACATTTGATTGGAATTATTATGGCTGAGCAGCTGTGCAGTTATGATGCACATCACTTTAGCAGCAAGCACCCGAGAACACACACCCACAACCACCAGCACGCAACCACACACATACACACAATCTTTCCCGCTCCCTGATATCAGTCTCATTGAGTTATTTCTGAGTGCTGTAAAAGTTGGTTAGACCATTCCAATGTAATGCCCGTTGGTGTGTTAAATTGAGGTAATTATATTGCGTTTACTAGCGTCTACCAGAGAGGTTTTTATGGAAAGTGTGACCAGAAAACTCAATCCAGACTGAAGAGCTTATGCTGTTGTGGATCACAACACAGAGAGCCTGGTGCGAAATGTAGCCTTGAGCTAAAAGGGAAACGGTTGGTCTAAAAGCATCACATTAGAAGGCTATGCCTTACATAGTTCAACATCCACCCCCCACTGACCGAAAAGACTATCAGATGGATTGAAATTTTCCCCAGGCACAAAAACCCAAAGAATAGACATAGCTTAAACAAAAACAGCACTTAGTGGTTTCTTCTCGGTCGCCCATTCACCACAGAGATGGACAAATAAAGTTAATTTGTTAAGCGTTACGAAAGTTCCACAATTTCACAGAGACACATACCACTCCTTGTGGTGAGCAGGATACTTCCTTTCAGTACGCAATATATATCCAGGTTCATGTGCTGGTTCTACTTTTGTGGATTTGGAGTAAGTGCCAATGAGGGAGAAGCAGGTCTAACTGGACACGAGCCCTCATGTGACCACCTGCTGTACTGCTGAGCGTTCATGAGGACACGATTGGTCCCTGCAGTGCAACCTCTTTAGAAGCCGCTGGAGTTTATGGGAAAAGTTCTTGTTCATTTGCCTGTACATGAGGGGAATGGCGAAGCTACTGCTGAAGGCGAGCAGCTCGGATAAACATCTCAAGAAGAAGTATGTGGTGAGGTGCTGTTTGTTGGAATGGCTCCCAGGAGCTCCAGCCACTGTGTGCACCAGTAAGGTCATGTAGTATGGAGTCCATAGAAGAAACTGCATGCACACAGAGGCCAGCAGCAACCTGTGGATGGATGGATCGAGCCTCCCAGAGTCCTGGTCCAAAGGGGTGGACTCCTTCCTGATGCGGAGGATCAGCACGAATGCGTAAAGCACAGCCACTGCTGGCACCACGTACCCAATGAACATCATGATGGCATCAGCCGCCTCTTTGTTCTGCATCTTGGAGCACTCGATGATCTTAGTGGAGACGTGGTTGCATACGTAGAAGAGCAGAGAAGAGAAGCTGGTGAGAACGGCACCGCCCCAGATGAAGCCGCAGACGTGCTTGGTGTTGTAGACACTGGACATGTAGGTGCGCGGGAGAGCCCGCTCGATGTAATAGTCCAGACTGAGCAAGGTCGTGGAGTACATGATGACTAGAGAGGAGATGTTGAAGAGAATGAGAAGGGTAATGTAGAGCTCGTTGTTGTACTCCCACATGGGCCAGCGTGTAAAACTGGGCCCCAGAAGCTCTACTGGGGCCACCAAGTTGAGCACCAGGCCAGCAATGGCTATGTTCACAAAGTAGACGTCAGGCATGGTCATTGTGACCTTGTTGGAAAGGTTGACCACCACCAGCAGGACATTGTAGCAGAGCCCCACTGGAAAGCAGATGATGAGGTACACCAGAGAGAAGACGGACAGGATGAGTCCAAAGTCCTGGCAGAGCCGGAGGTCCACGCTGTTGTCCGTCTCATTGTAAACCATGCAGCGCCACATTTCTAGAGTTCCAAAGGTGTCCGATCCTTCTTTCCGAATCAGCTGTAAAAACAAAAACAAAACAAAAAAGAATATGAGTAATGTATTAATGGATTGGTTTGGTTTTTAATTAAATAAAGTAATCTATTAACCAACGAGATCAGGGGTGTCCAATCCTGCTCCAGAAGGGCCACTTTCCTGCAGAGTTTAGCTTCTAGTGATACTGAAGATATTGGTTATCTGGTTCATGTGTGTTTAATTAGGCATGGAGCTAAACTCTGTTGGACACCTTTGGTGACACCAAGATGATGAATAGCTCACAAACAATACTCTCCTTTGATGAACTGTTAATTAAAATTTTATTTTAAAGGTGCAGTAAATAATGATATGGCTTGTCTTTCTAAGTTACTGATCTCTGGAGCTACCACAGCAGTTATTAAAAGAGGACTGAGTTGCAATTTGCAACAAAAATGTATATACTCTGGAATGCTGAAAAATTTAAGGTGTGTTCGCAGGTTGGTGCAAACTTTCTCATTTCTCAAACACACAACTAATCATGTGATATTAGCATGGTGGTTGTTCCTTTTACAGAGTAACAGCTTTTATAAGCCATTGATGTGTACAGACTCCTATAATGATACATTGCACCTGTAATGCTAAATATTAGCATTTTATATCATTTATAGAAACTTATTGATCAATGGCTTTGCAAAAACCTTGATTTTTTTTTTATACAGAGGTGGCCAACATAGGTCTCCTTGTATCCTTCTATTAACCCTTTGTTTGGAGCTGAAGCCTGCAGGACTGTGACTTTCCAGGACCGACGTTGGCCGCCCCTGTTTTATACCATCACACAGAAAAGAAAACTGAAACCATGCATTAATTAATTACATTTGAAGAAACACCATTATTTCCAAGTCACTGCATCTTATAGACTGAATAAAACTCAGCACAATATGCTACACTGGACCTAAACCCAGGGATTTTATACCAGTTACCACCAGCCATTGAGGTTCACATTGTACCAAAAAAAGGAGTAGCATTATATGTCATCAGACATTTCTTTCCATAACAATAGGTTCCACCTCTAGAGCTCAGAACCTTGACCCGTTGGGTGGTGAAACTGCATGTGCGGTGACCAAAGGATGGCATAATTCAGCTCTGAGACTGTGAGGCGTGCAGATTTATGGCATGAGATGTAACGTGTCAAGGGTGCAGTGGATGCACAGTGTGAGGTTTGAGTTCAGGATGAGGTCAGAGCGTGGGCACACGCAGAGAGCTGCTCTGCAGTCCACTCATTAAAGCATAATGACATAACACTCTCCCTGAACACAATGGGAACACTAGCCTCACTTCTGTATTCACCTCCGATGAGCAACTGGCTTCATTATGGATTTAGTTAATTTAACTGACTCAAGAAATCACATAGCTATTAAACAAATAAATGAATAAATAAATACATTATTTGAGAACAACAGTCTTAGGAATGTTTTGGAGCTCAGACTTTCTGACACAAGGCATCTGGCTTTCGTGTGCATGTCAGCATGTATTTAGTAGTGGACCTGGAGTTTTCCCAGACAATGCCTAGCACATCCGAGCAGATATAATGAGTGTTGAGTGAACATTTCTCTGTCTGCTTATGTAACAGTCACAGAGTGGCTGTTTTGGCCTGGAGAGGGGGAGCCCCGAATTGCTCCTCTATGGCTCTCGCTAGTGGGTGGAGACACTCATTTGTCCTTTTCACCTTGTAGCCATGCACCTATAGTGAACCAGCATGTTTTTACAGCTCTGTGTATGTAAACGAAGGACTTTATGTTGTGGTTTAACCGGTATATAACTACCAGTATATATCCTCATGTGTACAGTTAACTCGTCTGGAGGTAAAACTTGTGAAAGGGAAACTGTTTTTCTCATTGGCAAGAGACTCTGTCCGGTTGGCCACAGGTTGAGAACAAGAGAAAAGGACCACCGTGGGAAAACAAGACGTGATGGTTTCTAAAGGGCAGGTGTAAAAGTCTAAGTCCATAATACTTCCATGGCCATGTCGGCTTTTCCACATGGATTACTTTCAAAGAAACAAAACATCTTGCAAAAGGACTTAACTGCTAATCTAGAAAACACAATAGTGCAGCCAAGACTACCTGTGTCCCTATCTCTAACTTATAAACAGTCATCATCCTGTTCCCTTCCTCCTCTTTCTGTGACCATAGCAACCAACAAATAAGGGCAGTACAGTGGAGTTTCAGTTTCAAACTGTTAAAAGCCTCTGTATTTACTCATTCACTGATATATATATATATATATATATATATATATATATATATATGTGTGTGTGTGTGTGTGTGAATAAAATTGTATTTGACCAATCAATTTTTTATTTTATAATTTATTCAAAGAAAAAAGAACACTGAAAATATGAATATGAAATATTACAATATTTTTTTTATAAATAGTTTATTCCTGTAATGCAAAGCTGAATTTTCAGCATCATTACTCCAGTTTACAGTGTCATATAATCTTTCAATTCATTCTAATATGCTGATTTGCTGCTCAAGCAACTGTTATTATTATTAATATTAACAACGTTGGAAACCAGAATACAGTTGTTCAGGGTTCTTTGATGAACAGAAAGTTTAAAAGAACAATATTTATTTGAAATAGAAATGGTTCGTCTTTACCGTTAAACAATTTAATGCATCTTTGCTGGATGAATTTTTTTAATTTTTCTATTGCTAAAAATAAATGTTTAACTGACCCCAAAACTTTTTAACCGTATTGGTAATTTTTTTTAGATTAGAAATATATGTATGTGTGTGTGTGTGTGTGTGTGTGTGTGTGTGTGTGTGTGTGTGTGTGTATATATATATATATATATATATATATATATATATATATATATATATATAGAATAGTTAACTAAATCATAGTAATCGTCTAGCTAGTTGCTAGTTAGTTGCGACACACCTGCAGCTCACGGCTCGCATACATGAGCAAGCACGCCTGCAAAGGTAAGTGTCCATCCACTCCACCGCATACTGCACCTCTCAATGACCCCGGTTATTAAAGGTCCCCTTCTTCGTGATCCCATGTTTTAAACTTTAGTTAGTGTGTAATGTTGTTGTTAGAGTATAAATAATATCTGTAAAATTCTAAAGCTCAAAGTTCAATGCCAAGCGAGATATTTTATTTAACAGAATTCACCTACAAAAAACATTTTGCTGAGGACGGCGTTCTCAATCTCAATCAGTTTAATGCCGGATTCGCAAAAATTTTATTCTTGAAAGATGGAGCAGTTCCCTCTTTGTCTGGAGAAGGCGTTGTTTATGGACCACAACCGGTAAGTGTATTTTATTATTTAAGTTGGTGCGTTTAACAATTTCTGTAACTTACTACACAAAGGGCAATGCTGTTTAGCTTTGTTAACTTGATGTTAGGGCTGTGCAAAAAAAAACGAATGCAATTTTAATGCGCATCTCGTTAGTAAAAACGCTCCTGTGATTATAAGTACGTACATCTCCAGCACATGCTCCTGCCCACTTGCTTCTCAAAACTAGTCCAATCGTGTTACCAGGAGGTCAGCCTGCTCTAAGCTGGTGTCGAATCACAACACAGGAACCGCTGGCCCAATCAGAACTCATTACGTATTTCTGAAGGAGGGACTTTATAGAACAAGGAAGTCATCAGCCCGTTTTTATGCCAGTGAAAACAGCGGTATACAGATAGGTGAATTGTGTGAAAAATACTGTGTTTATTTACACGCGAAACATGAACACATGTTATATTGCACACTGTAAACACAATCAAAGCTTCAAAAAAGCGCGAAAAACGGGACCTTTAATTCTACCTCCCTCCCACAAACAACAAGACAACTTGGCTGATGAATCTGGAAGAAGAGAGTTGTGGGTTGTGGCAGTTGAAAATAGGGCTGCTCTACACCCCTCGTATCACCACTGGAATGTACAGCAAATTCTCAGAATCGGCTGAGTGATGTCACATGATTGCAGTTCCTGAGCTTTGTGTGTGTGTGTGTGTTTGTTCGTGCTGTGAAAGTTTAGATAACGAGTAGTAAATGAAGATGAAGACTGAGTGCTCTGCAGTCAAATCCTGTTATGCTACAATAGATTTTTCCCTTCTGTGTTTCAGCTGCAGGGATTTAGAAATTAGAAAGCAGACTTAGTGGAAGAACAAGTATTTACAGTAAAAAAAAAAAGGAGAAATTATGCATAACAATTATGCAAACAAGAATAAAATAATGATATGTTCTGTCATGAATTGAAATCTAAAATCTAGTACTGCATGTACGAACATAAGTGATTTGTTTCAAGTGAGACATTTAAAAAGTTGAAAATTATTCATTGCATGTATTAAAAAAAAGACTAAAACAGCAAGTAACTGTAAATGATTCAACATTGCATTATATTTACTGTAAAATACTGTCAATTTTTGGGGTTTCGGAAGTAAAAACTACAAATTAACATATAATTTATATTATCTAAAGTCCCTGTGCTATACATCACATACAATTGTATATAATTTACATTTACTTTAGTTTATTTTATAGTTCATTTAATTTTAGTTTAGAAATCAGCCAGTTTATTAATATAAATAGTTTTAATTTTTCATTATGTACATTAGGTGTTTTGTTTTCCATTTTCTTACATTTTTTATGTTTACTGCATTATTTTTGCAATATTGTTTTATTATGCGTGTCACCAGAATGTCATCTTTTTATTTTTCACAGTGAACTTCTGGCAAACAACTGCCAGATTTTGAAATGACATGAAGGTGAGTAAATGCTTGTGCCTTATAACAATGTACAGTGTTTTAACTCAGCAGCCTTCTTTCTGCCAACTACAACATGGTCATCCCGGTACAAAGATCAAAGTGTGTCTTATTAAATATTCAAATAAAAATATTTAATGTCAAAATGTCAAATGAATAAATGGACACTTAACCATGTGTGTTCATAATTAAAGTTTGTCTATAGTAGGGCTGCAACTAACGATTATTTTGATAATCGATTAATCTGTCGATTATTTTTACGATTAATCGGTTTATGTACTTATATTTTAGTGTTTTCCATTTTTTCCCCAAGTAAATTATTAATAAATGGTCTTTATCCTTCAGCATAGATTTTTAAGAGCTTTTAACCATTTTGCATTGTCATATCCTTATCAAAAATATACCTGGAGTTGTTTTATTGTGTTAGTAATCCTTTGTCGAACTCTTCTGCAATCAGAACACTGACTCATACTCTAGCAAATTTCACAAGGAGATTTCAAATAATGTTTTCACCATGGCAGTCCTTAGAGCTCCTAAAGTAGTTTAACATCCCGAACAAAGCTTATTAAGGAATCTTTCAGAACATATTTTCACGAAGAATAAGGATAAAACAGAATAAAATTGCAGTGCATTGTATTTTATTATTTACTGGGAAACAGCTTTATAGCTTTTGCTGTGAAATTGTAAACAATCCTTCAAAAAAAGTGCCAATGGCATGAAACCTGAATGGAACTCACAATTTAAAGTAAAATCCATCAGAAGGTTGTCCAGAAAAAAAAATTGGACACACACAAAAAACCTGCTGTGTGAAAAAGAGCAGTGAATACTTAAATATATTTAAACAATTACCTCTCATCCAGTCATAATTAGGCTGCATGACTGAATTATGAACTGGTAAACGACAAACTGATCACAGAACATGTTTGTAAAGCTTTAAATGTTAACTGTTAAAAAGCAATGTTATCAGCTTTTACGACTAAACATTTGCAAACAACATTGTACTGGAGAATCTGCACAAATGAAAGTCTTAGGGGCCGTTCACAAATCGCGCCTAAAAACACGTGGAAAACTCTAGGCGCACCGCTTTCTCCTTCTTTCCAAAGCGCTCGGGCAGAAGCGCCCCTGAGGCGTCTGCCTTTGCTAAGCAACCATGACGTGCTCTCTCCTTGAAGACGCGGAAATTTCAGCAAAGGATAAATGGATTTGCAGCTCAAAAATCGCTTGCAGTAGCTCTGCTACTAAATT
This sequence comes from Carassius carassius, assembly GCF_963082965.1. Classification (NCBI taxonomy): domain Eukaryota; kingdom Metazoa; phylum Chordata; class Actinopteri; order Cypriniformes; family Cyprinidae; genus Carassius; species Carassius carassius. The sequence goes on along the minus strand of NC_081755.1, from coordinate 40,137,449 downwards.
TATTTCAAAATGGAAATCCATATACAACTATGATCAGCTGTTCCTTTCATCTTGACTGAGCTTTTAACGTTGTTACGGGAAAGGATGAAGCTGATTGGTCTTGTCACATGACACGCGGAGCGCTTGCGGCATTCTGAAAAGTTGAAATGTTTTAACTCGATGCAGTGCGGTGTTGGAAATAACGAACTTGAGCGCACAAAAGACGCGATATGTGAACGGCCCCTTAAACAGTTCAGTAGTGCAGAGTTTACAGGTTACTCTTCTTTTTTGAAGGCTCAAAGTAAAGTACTCCCAGTCTCCCACATCCTGCTGAATGCTGCAGAGACGCTGTTCCGCAAGCACGTGACATAAAACGAGGCCAGCTATTGGCTATTCGCTACTTCTCCTGTTGTACTGGCTGAGTAAAACCTCCGGTGGCTCATTACTGCCACACTTTGGACACCGCAGATTTGAAATATGCACGAAATGAGCCGCTTACGGCAAATAAAAGTTATTTAGCAACGAATCGATGACTAAATTAGTTGACAACTATTTTAATAATCGATTTTAATCGATTAAATCGATTCGTTGTTTCAGCTCTAGTCTATAGCTTTAAAGTGTGGGTGGTGCAGAAGAACCTCTTCATCGACGAGCAATTTTATTCAACACTGCCTTGACCCGATTCCAGTCTCTCATTCTTCCACAGCAGCAGCATTTATTCTTACCTGCTTTTCACCACCTACAAGCAACAGGGCAAACGATGACATGCAATACTTTCCCGAAGTTGCTAAACACCAACAAACAAGGTCTCATTTAAACCTCCGGCACATATCCTGGCCTGACCCCTGGGATGACATGTTCTCTCAGCACTTCTTTGTAAAGTCATCAGCAGGAAAGATCACTCTGGGTGTTTGCGTACCGCGTGCATGGATTATCGCTGGCTAGTCTTTGAACCGAGACAAACAAATTGTGGTTACACAAATTATTCGTGCATGGTTTGTAGAGCACAATTTGGTTATGCATCACTTTGCTGGTGAACATTATATTTTGAGGTGTACATCATGTAGGTTATTGGGGTCAGATCAATGTATATATATATATATATATACAATTATTTTACATCCAGCTGATAACCTTACAAATATGTGGAATGAAATATCTGGACTGAAGAGAACATTAGAGATCAAAGTTGACAACTGGATAACAGGTTATGTAATCCTCTCATGTCCAGCTGGACAGTCCAGACCGTGCTGGAGAGTAAAGCACTCGCTGGTGTCTTTAGGCAAAGAAGCATGCTTTTCTCAGCTGTCTCATATGACGTCTGGGATCTTCAGCAGAAAGCACAGGCACATTGCCATACTCTTACAAGTCCTACATGGACCTGATAGCCTCCCTGAAGTTTACGGTTGTTTAGGCAATAAAAAGAAGTTAGATGTCACTTCCCAACAACATCATTTGTGCGTAAGTATATTGCAAAATAAGCCAATGTGTCATCATATGAGACTTCACTTCAGGCAAATAAAAACAACATCATGCTTTTCCATTTGTTATTTTGTTCCTTGACACAAAATTAATTGGATTAATGTCTGAAAACCTCAACATATGTGTCTCCTTTTTTAAACATATGCAACACAAATGAGGTTAAAATGCAAAACGTTTTTGTAAATATAATAATTTAGTAAATATTACATTACAATGCAGTGGTGTTCTTCTCAAAGGTCGTTGGTCATTAATAAGTCAATAAGAGTACGCAACTTTCACATCAGCTTTCTCAAGTTTAAAAACAATTTAACACTTTTCAGATGTTAGTTCATTACTTAACTGACTCGGTTTGAGTCTTGTTTGTTTGTTTATGTTTTCTAACATATAAAAGTTAAAACTGACAAACTACAGTGTTTAAATGTAAAGATACACTGTGTTCTTCACACAGTCTGATTATGCTTATAGGATGTTCACAACCCAGACACCCTTATAACACTGAAAATGACACAAAATGTATAAACACACACACACATATATATATACATACATACATACATACATACAGTACACAGCCCTGTCACGTAATCTCCAATAAATAAATAAATACATTAAAACAAACACGGGGGTAAATTCTACTAAAAGGATGCGTTTGTTTGCCTGAGCAGTGAGTGAATATCACTGGTTTGTTTTTCATCCGGGCATTACACGCACGTTTGAGTTTAACCTGTCTGATGTTACAGTTTTACTTAACTTGACACAAATATGCCTCTCTTCGAGCAGTACGTAAACTGTTAAAAAAGTGTCAAACATGAATCTGATTGATTTAGCGAGCTCTCCCATCAGTGCTCACGAAAAACAGCCGGTTAAATGCAACTTTAAAAACAACTTTAAACTGAATATAGGGAGGTATTGGCTAACCGACTCACCAGAGGACCAGTTCTTGGCACTGAGACAGCTCTCTACGGAGGCATCGGGTTCTGCTGTATTTCCATTGACATTTCTCCTCGGATACTTTGACAAAAGCTCCCAAATCGGTAGCTAGACTACCAGGACCTCGTGTGAGATGAAGTAAGTAACAATGCGCTCGATCAAGGCGCCGATGTGTGGCGTAAACACAGTTACAGAAGGTATAATCGTCTCTGGTCCGCCAAAGCTTGTTCTGGAAAGGGGATGACGCTGAGGATCTTACTACGAATCGAGTGGTGCTGAACTCTACAGTGTGTACACACGTCACGTGACCCTCCCCCACAGTCCTCTTCAAGAGGCCCGACTGCAAAATTTCGAATCCTACTACGGTAGACCGTAGTTACTAATATACATAACGCAAACTTTCGCTATTGGACGGTTACACGGCTTAGGCGCACATATAATTAATATTCATTAGGCACGCGTTCGCTATTGGAAGGTCACCGAACCACGCCTGCGTATGGTAATTAATATGCATAAGCTAAGTCTTTGCCAATGGAAGGTTACCAAGTCACGTGAGCGCGACCTACTTAATATTCATAAGCCTAGCCCCAGCCGTAGTAGCTTTAGTAATTTCGTTTAGTTGGAAGTCATTGGACGAGTGGAGCAGAGGGAGGGGTGACACACAGCAACTTTCAACAGCAGTCACTATCGCGTTCAAAAACAGCCCACAAAAGCAGCTTTTAGTCTCCAGGTCAGAGGATTACGGATCCCGAGGCATTATTTAGTCCATTTTACACCGGGAGTCTGGACGAGGACACTATAGCCTACTTGCAGTTTATTTTATTATACGCAGGTCGTTTTTGTTTGGTAGAAAAGCCTCAAGAAAACAACTATATCAGAATATAGAGACATAGAACGTGACTGCTAGCAAACAAACTTCAATATGATGCATATGATTTTAAATGATTTAGTATAGGCCTAGTTTGGTCAGTTTAGGTTTTACTAATACCCCAATATTCAGAATATTGCTTAGTCAAAAGCCAGTGGGCTTAGCTGATTTGATTTTTTTTTTTTTTTTTGCAAACGAGAATAAAGAAAATTGAACAGACCTTTTACTAAATATATTCAAAAGAAACAAGTTTATTCTACATGGAGTATTGCCAAGTACTTACTTTAGGATTGTTAGAAAAGTTTAAGATTTTTTTCTTACCGGAAGTAGGTGCCTTTTGCTGACTGTTTTATAAATAATGTGAATTTCAACATACTCTATTCTCTGTTATTCACTTGCTATAAAGTTTGGAAGTATCTCTATTTGGATGCAGCCAAACTTTTCTTTATAGGCACTTTAAGCTAGTGCTGAAGTCGTTTACAGGTTATAACACTGAAGTATCCTCATTTGCAAAAAAAAACTATAATGTTTTTTTTTTTTTTTTGCATTCCAGCTAATCTCAATCAAACTGCAGTTGAGTTATTTTGATTAGATTAAAAATAACCAAAAAATACAGCCAAGTAAAACAATAAAAACATAATAACATAATAAAATAACTTTTGCTTTTGCAAATAAATTCTTCATATACACAAAATAAGCACGCCAACTAAATAACAAACACAATACAATTCCAGATACAAAACCAGAGTCTGCATCCCACAAAATGAAAACAAAACATGCAAGTTTTAGTCTTTTTTTTTTTTTTGGTCAAAGGCCCCTAATGCATGCTTTAATCAGCATTTAATACTATTAGTCATTCATTCATGTGTTCATTATCCCATATGGTAGATCCTTTTCCCCTTTCACCTCATTTTCAAGGGAACTGGAGGGAAGTCTCCTGCAGTTCTGCTTTCCTGAACTTTTCATAGTACGTCTCTCTCATAATGTGAGTAGTTTGCGAAAAAGCTTAAAGATTATGAGAAGTGAAACCCACTCTAGTGCTTCCCTGTTCATGACCCACATTTTGAAATCCTGACCCGCAGAGCGTCAGAGAGATGTTTTGTAACAGCCTGTAATTATCCTAATGTTTGTTCTTGGAGCACAACTATACTTTATTTTTAGAATACGAACTTATGACATTTACTTAACGATCAGTGCGCATTTATGAATACTTAGAATTTAGTTGTACGCTGACAGTTACCTCATAGAGCTGTAATCCAACAGTTATTTACAACAAATATATACATTTAAAAGAACTTATAACAATGTATGATTCTGCGTATTAATGTGAAATCTACAAGATAAATGAATTTTTATTGCTTTCTTGGGGTGGTATGGAGGAAACCTCTTGCGAGATGACTCAGCAGCTTTGTGGATCCTCTGGGAAGAGATTATCCTGTGGGCTGAGTGTTGTGGTTATGCGATGACCACTGTTAACTACTTCCGTGTCCACTAATGGTGACCACTTTATCCTTTTCTCAAAACCACGTGGACTTCTGGGTCCTCCCCAGTAGCAGCAGTATTTGCGACGAGAATAAAGCATAGCTGTGTAATCTTTTCCATTTAAAAACCATAGAGGTGTAGAGACATTTGTTTGCAGTACTTACAGGCCTGTCCCTTCTTTTCAGACCCTCGTGCAGCAGAAATATTACAGGTCTGTGCCCCCGTTTGCTCCGAACAATTGGCCTAATCTCTTTTAATGGGACCTGAATTTAGTTCAATACTTTTTGATGTGGATTTTTATAATAGCGATTTGCAAATCGCATGGGTCGTAATCCTGCCCGCCTTTTCTGAACTGTGCTGCATTCACATTTATCCAAAGTAATAAATGACACAAGCCATTGTTTCTGAGCTGCCGGTGAGGTATTAAAGAATTAGTATTTTTTTTTTTAATCTTCAATGAATATGTGCTGGTGGGACACAGCCTGCAGCATGTGTGGATGAGAGATGAGAATCAGTCTTCATTAAAGGGCACCATTATATATATATATATATGTGTGTGTGTGTTTAAAAGTTTTATTTTTTTCTTTTACCCAATGTACAAGAGACTTGCAAAAAAGAAACAATGTTTAGTTTTTCTTATGTCCATGAACTGACCCACACTTTTCATGGTTTTAACTGGAAGCCGCCTCTTCTGATAATAATCTGTCATTGAGCGTCAGCTCATTTATGGGAAACTGACTCATATGTTTACAGGTTTTCTGCATTTTGCTTCGCCTTTAAAGGGCATGATGTTTTTATCTGATCTTAGATGCTCGGAGTGAATAGCTAAATGCATAGACTAAAGCCTTATCTTCACATGAGTCAGGGAAAAAAAAAGAAATGAAGGTCTGTCTGCCCGAGCTGAATGGGCAGGAACAAACCTGTTTTTGAAGTAGATTTATACGATTTGAAACGTTTCATTCTTATGATGCTAGGGTCGATATGCAGTTGCTAAGCTAGTTTTAGGTGGTTTCTAGGGTCTCTATGAGATTCTAGTCCCTAAATATACTATACATTCAAAAGTGTGGGGTCGATTTTTAATGTTTTTGAAAGTCTTTTATGCTCACCAAGGCTACATTTATTTGATCAAAAAAGAACAGCAACACTGTGAAGTATTATTTTCATGTAAATTAATATTTTCTGTTTAAATATATATTTAAATACCATTTATGCTAGAAACTGGTATTTATATTTATTTCAGTTTTCTTGGAATCATCTTGTAAATGATTGTGAAAGTGTATAAGGCTTTAGATTATTGCTGTCAAATGATTAATCGCGATTAATTGTATCCAAAAAACAAACAAACATTTGTTTACATAATATACGTGTGTACTGTGTATATTTATTATGTATATATAAACTCACACACACACACATGCTTGCATATATTTAAGTAGAATATGTTGTTTATACATTAAATATATGTATAATATACAGTATATTAAATGAATATAAATATATACATGTAAATAATTTAAAAAAATGTACGTCATGTTTATTGCTCTTTATATTTAATGTGCTCTAATGTCTGATCCCTGTTATAACGAACACGTGAGTAAATTTGTTTTGTTAGTGTCTTGCACTGCCCAAGTTCAGTAACTGTACAGCGTTTCCGGCTGTGATCTGTATGTTTGAGAGAGTGAGGTCAGTGTTTGTTTTTCTGTGAGCTGTAGACTGATTACAGATCAGTGATAAACACAGTCACTTCTGATGTCAGATGAAGGTCAGTCGGTGCATTGCTGTCTGTGCAGTCGCTCTACAGTATTGTTGAGTAATTCATTCTTTGTGCAGGTAAGAGATTGTAAATGCTGAGGCATAATTTTTAAACACATGGACAGACATTAATGAGAGAAAAGTATATAGCGAAAACAGGGGCAAGACTAAATCAGTGTTTATCCCCAGCTCTCAAATCTGTTCTCTTCAGGACAGTGGAGTGAAGTGCTGACCTGCTGTCACCCTCCTCTGAAGGAATTAGACTTCACTGAGACATATGGCCAGTTAAATTAATGAAAGTCCTTGTTGTCACTGCAACAAACCCTCGCTTGTCCATCTAAGAGAAAGGTTTTTGTTTTTTGTTGAAAAATGTAATGTAAAAGTGATTTTTAGGCCAAAGAAGCAACAGTGCATACAATGTCATAGAATATATCTTAAGTTTCTTATATTTGCCATAAATATCACTACATTTAGTTTAAATAAAAATAAATAAAAATCCCAAGTTTTTAAGTAAAACAGAATTTAATATCTTTAATATAGTTTGGGAACAGTAAGACTCTAAAATGAAGTCTCTTCAGGCTGCATTAATTTGATCATAAATCCAGTAAAACAGTAATATTATTACAATATAAAATAACTGTTTTCTATTCTACAATGTTTTAAAATGTAACTCAATCCTGTGATGGCAAAGCTGATTTTTATTTTTTTTTATCAGCCATTCTTCCAGTCTTCATTGTCACAATTTTTTTTTTTTTTAATCAATTTAATGCATCTGTGCTGAATAAAAGTATTAATTTGTTAAAAAACAATCTTACTGAACTTACTAATCTTTCTAAACTTTTGAATGGTAGTGCATATTACATTTATATACATCCCAGTCAAAAAGCATTATCTGGATGATTTTTCAATATGGCGTGTCATAACTTGCAGGGCAAACAGCAACTTCTGAAGTGAGGTCTCCTGCTCGGTGTGTAGGGAGCAGTGAATGCTGCACTGGGACCCTGTGGATCTAAATGCAGCTCTAAAGAGGACAATCACCTCCCACGGCAAGACCGATGTTTCCTTGGTATTTCCTGTGGAGAGAGATCAGACATAACTGTGGCCTTTGATGCTCTCTGCTTGTCGTCCGGTTTGGGTGAAGTTGGCGTGGTCTTTGTATGCAGCTTTATTTGTGCACTCAAGTGGGAAACAGTGAAGGTTAAAATTTCTTTACAGTGTCTTATCTGAGATGGAAGTTCATCACTTCTGTCCACACTTACTGACAATGCCCCGTCTGATCAATCCTCTCATGCCTGTAAGCTGTAAGGCTGTGTATTCCTCTGTAAACCCATTACTCTGTGGCACAGATTAGTTTCATGGACAGCTGGACTCTTCCTCACCCCTGACACCCTCCCCATATGCTCTTCTGGATTATATAAAGCTTTAGCCAAGAATTTTACTTTTACTGAAGAAACTAATGACAATAATAATAATACAATATTTTTTCTTGATATTCTGAGTTAATATTTTTGGAATCTTTTTTCCTTGCAGTTATTACTTTCTTTTCTTTTTTTTTCTGAATTGCAAGTTAAAAACACAAAGTTCTGAGAAGAAAATCTAACTTGTAAGAATTAAACTAAAAATATTGAGGGAAAGTCTGAATTAAACTTAAAAATACAAATACAATTACTGCTTTTATAGTTTTATTCTGTGGCGGGGAAAAAAAGAGAGATGTAAACTCATAATTCAGAAAAATGTCAGAACACAAGATGTAAATGCAAAAATTGTGTGATTATTTTAATATTTTTTTATATTTTATATATATATAATATATAATAATATATTATATATAATATATATATAATATTTTAATATTTTAAATTTGTTTATTTTGTGGCAATACAATAAACTCACGTTCAAAAAGGTGCGTGATTTGAGGATTTTTTTTAATTTTTCAATTTTTTTTTGTACACAAACAAAATTCATATGCTGAAATATGACACAGGTGTTAAATTATAAGTGAGAGTAAAAGTGTCCCTTGCCTTAGCAACACCTCTAATGAGAGTAAAACAATAAATGACACATGTGGAGACATTGTGTGATTATTTATTTTGGCATCATGCTGAGGCCTGTCACCCTGTCAGTGTCAACCATTAGTGTAACATGATCCTTCAGAAATCATTATAATATATCATGTAATATATGATGTGTTGCTCAAAAAAAAACATCATTATCGAATAATTATCAAAATTATTATTTTATATTATTATTATAATTTCTTCTTTAGAGTTTCATGGGGAAAAAAATAGTCATGTGGGTTTGGAACCATATAACGTGAGTACATTTTGTGTGAAGTATTTGTTTTTTGTATATTTGGCAATGGAAATCAACTTTTAAGTCAGTTTTATGTCACATTTAATGACAGAATTTATTTTATTCAACCAGAAAGAGTTTTATTGAAAAACCATCATGGTCTAATCCAGCCCTAATTATAATTTATTTATTTTTAATTTTTTTGTAGGAGCCAGCAGACCTTTGATTCCCTGTAAATGATGTAATCACCACCAGCAAACCCCACTGGTACGTTATTTACCCTCAAATGAGGTGCACGGCGAGCCAGAAGTCTCCTGATAAGCATCTGGGCCTCCCTGCGCTGAATTAATAATCTCCTCTTTGGAGGGTGTATCCTTGATTTGGTCTTCTTGGCTCCTAAGATCTAAATAAACTAGAAGGGAAAGAAAAGTCATGTTTGTCAGATGGAACTCAAGCACAAAGATAAAAGCTTTAATTGGCGGATTACTCTTGTGTAAAAAAAACATCCAGCCTAGCCAAATCGTGGATTTTGTAATAAAAAAAATCCATCAAAAGTCATTCAAGCAGACACTTGAGTGGAAGCACGTACACAATGCGTTCTAAGCCCTATTTATACACACAAACACAAATATGCAAAAATGGCACCGTTCCATATGCGCGTCACACCACTTTGTTCCTTGGAGGCTTGCAATACTCAGAGACATTCCTCATGTTAGTGAACCTGACCGACCCTGGCACGCGTATCCAAATTGAGATCCAGGGGTTGTGGTATCTTTGACTCAGAAGAATTAAGCCACACACAAATGCTGGCAGCTGTGTGTATCTGTCAGAGTCGCAACCTCACATAGGCTTGCCGTGCATTACGTGAATAAGCGTGGAAGGCTGACCTGAAATCAACCCTGTAACATAGCCATTTCAATAACATCCCCTTCTGCCATCATTCTTTAACAGTATTTTTTTATGGTCCACGTTATATTTTCCTATATTCCCCCCACGAGGGTTTCTAGTGCACATTCCCTTCCGTCATAAAATAGGTGGAGTTCCAGTGTCGAGGTCTAAGAATAACATCCTGTTTTTAAGTGTGAGGGATTCTTGTCACTCCTTTGTTGTGGCCACCTCTCGACCAGAGAGCTTCCTGTCTGATAAAAGCATCAGGCGGGGACGCATTGTTCTGCGGTCCGCTCCCAGTCTGCTGATCTGCAGCGGTCGGTGTGAACCTTTCCCTGCACCATAGTCATCATGGGTTAACGCACATAAATCATGCAAAGCACTTTCAGCTGGTCAACATTTACAGTGTTTGAAAGAGCCGCTAGAGCGGCACATAGCACCAAAATCCACTCTCACCTAAGCAACTTACAGATATATTGGGTTTAAGGCTGTTTTACTACAACATATATGTTTTACATAGTATTATTATTATTATTATTATTATTATTATTATTATTATTATTAGTAGTAGTAGTAGTAGTAGTAGTAGTAGTAGTAGTAGTAATAGTAGTAGTAGTGTTCCTGTGGCTCATGTGGTAGAGCATTGCGTTAGCAGCAAAAGGTTATGGGTTTGATTCCCAGGGAACACATGTTAGGTAAAATGTGCCTGAATGCACTATAAGTCGTCTGCTAAATGCATTTATTTAATTTTAATGTATTATGTCATATGTTCATTATAGCCGCTGCTTTCAAATCATTACTATTTTATTGAGGGAATAAAATATAAATCGCCATTTATTATTTAATGTAATATGATAAAGGCAGTGTTGGGGGTCACTATAGATGTAATGGCGTTTCGTAATTTAATTGCAAAATAAATTTAACTGTAATCTGAGAAAAATGTAATTAAATTACAGTTGATTGAAAATGGAAATGTCAGTGTTAATGATTACAAAGGGGGTTACATCTGAACAGTGTTGGGGAGTAACTAGTTACATGTAACGGCGTTACGTAATTTAATAAAAAAATTATTGTAACTGTAATTAGTTACAGTTACTAAGAAAAAATGAGTAATTAAATTACAGTTACTTATGAAATTTTTTACGATTACAAAGGGGTTTACATTTGAATATTTACACACATCCACATACAGATTTAACTGATTTCTTTCCCAAATTGCACTGATTATTCTGAGACATACCGCCCTAATAATTTCCGGGATGCGGAAATACAGTCTGGTTCGTAGAATCCAGTCATAAAAACTAAATGCCTAACGCGGACGGAATATGCCACATTTTGGATGACTAAATCAAAAGTAGGTCAGTACACTTGAATCAAAACATGACATCGACTAGTGTATGTAAATATAAAGCCCCAAAAATGCAATATATGACTTGCACATTCTGCCAGTCTGTGGAAATCAGGCGCGGACTGGACACCGGGAGAAACGGGGCAATTCCCGGTGGCCTGGCAGCCAATTTTGCCCCACTATTTAATATCATTATTGTATAATTGCCTGCCGAATGTACTAAAGCGATCATTTGCGAATCCGCCATTTGATAATTAAAGGCAGGGTAGGTAATACATGTATAAACAACTTTCTTCCAAATTTGTTTAAACTTTCTATATATATCAATGCATAATTAAAATGTAAGTACTCTGATAAAAAGAGTATAAAAATCGAGTGACTCTAGACCGTTTAATCTGTATTAAACACAGCTCATTATTTCCATTTCGGGACGAAACATAGGATTGGCTTAGGCGACTGTCACTCTCTCGCAACCATGGCAACCACCCTTTTGCCACACATGACCTGCCCACTTGCGCGTGCACGTTTGATTTGAGGAATTCAAGAGGCACGGATCCTAGGAATAACAAAACAATGGCAGAGAAACAGCAAGCAAATTTCACAGTACCAGCCTATGCAGTTAGTGAAGGCAAACCAGGCAAAAAAAGGAAGACAGTAACAGTACAAGAAAAGGCAATGAACAAAAAGTCTTTGGATAAACAAAGAAATAAAACGCGAGTTTATATCGGCGTGGCTTTCCAGCGATGGCGAGAACTGAGGGAACTCAAGGGGCTGAAAAGTGACTCCTTGATGGCTTTATTTCTGCTGGACAGGTAAATCTTCCTTTTTGTATTTTGATCATACATATTTTTTTCATGAAGCATGTGTCATTAGCACACGTAGCTGCGTAATATAGCTAACATAACATTACTTAGCGAGCCGTAGTAGAGGCTTTGGAAGGAGCCCAGAAGGGAGGGGGTGGAGTGAATGGAAATAATGAGCTTGAATTTTCCAGTCCAAATTTTTTTCCCAGTCCGCCCCTCCTGTAAATTAATGGCAAAGACATGGTTTCATTTACTACACATAGGCCTACTGAAGCTCGCAGTGTTTTCAACCTCTGCTGCCTCAATATAGGAGTACATGAGCACATAAACATAATTTCTAGAACTGCTTTGTGTCACTTAATGTGCATTTTACTTATTTTGAGAAAACTATCATCATATACAGAGACAGCAGTTTCAAAAAAACACTAATGTTTCAGGAGTTTATTACACAGAATATGTCACATGCTTATTAGATAACTGTATTTAAGTTGATGTATATGCTTTTATTTATTATTCTTTAATTTTCACAAATTTAGAAAAGTAATCAAAAAGTACTCAAAAGTAATTAGTTACATTACTTTAATAAAGTAATTGAAAAAGTTACACTACTGTTACATTTTAAACAGGGTAACTTGTAATCTGTAACCTATTACATTTCCAAAGTAACCTTCCCAACACTGCATCTGAATACTTCATGTGCTAATATTTACTATTTCTTGTTATGATTTTAATTTAACCTCAGAGTGATCTCTAAGCAAAAACAGGTGCTAAAGTCTGATTTTATGGTGGCTCTGTTTTAACATTTAATTACTATAGTGTTATTTAAAGTGATTAAGGATTTTGAAAGACTGAGAGTAATTTGTGTTGATTACCACTGTAAACTTAACCCTGCCTGGTTTAAATGTTTGGAAATGATTAACAGTTAAAAACAAAATAATCAAAAAGTAATCAAATGTAATCAGTTGCATTACTTTGAAGTAATTATTGCATATTATATTATTAAGTATTATAAAGTAATTGAAGTAGTTACACATTATATTTAAATATAGGTTAATGTGTAACCTCTTATATTTTCAAAGTAACCTTCCCAACACTGGGTAAAGGTTAAGATTATGTGATTTTGAGAGTTATATATTCTGTCCTATTGCAGTGTCATATACAGAGATTATGATCGTAAAATAAAATAAATATAAAAAATTTTTTAGAACTGGCTCATGAATTCAAACAGATGATGCATTCTGGAGAAGAAAACAAAAAACAAAAACCCTAACATCCACCCATCCATCCATCTATCCAGCCAGCCAACAGTCATAAATCCATTATAGTTGTTCATTCGGTTTACTACTTAAATTCAAAATCAGTTCAGAGTGGAATTTGAAAGACATTCTAAATTCAATTCTGAATGGCGCACTACTTTGTTTTCTATGCAAGGTCAGTGTCGTAACAGTTCTTGCATTCTCAGTGCTGCCACAAGGGGCACTATAGTCAATTTTCTCTGTAAAGTCAATAGCCTCTCCTAGAAAGTGATCAGCTACATCCTAAATCACATACTCTCTTGAGTGAAAATATTTTGAATTAGTAATTACCTTAAGGTAATTTATAGGTTAAACCTTAAGGTAAAAATACGATAACCAATTATTATTTTCTACCTTCGCAATTGCGAAGGTAGAAAATAATAATTGGTTATCGTATTTTTATTTATTTTTTCCGATACGGTGCCAAATTGATACTTTTTAAAAAGGTTCTGGTGCCTAAACTGATACTTATTAATAAAGAAAGAAACAAAAATTCCCTCAAAAATTATGGATTGGCCATTAGCACTATAAACACTTGATTTCCATTTCATTCATACTGGACACAAGAGGGCGCCCTTACACAGAAAGTCCACATACTACCGATTCATGACACTCCAGGAAATCCCTTATATGGACAAAGGCATGCTATTATAGCTGTAACTGAGTAAACAGAACATATAAACGTTTTGAATGATAAAACAAAGACAATAAACAATCGTCTGCGACAATATAGTTTATCCGTGTTATTTAAGCCATCTCTGGTATTTTCATAATAATTAAGTACATTTATAATCTATTGCTAATCGATGTATTGTTTTTTAAAATAGCCTATGGAACATATTTTCTGCCTCATTCTGTGACAAGACGCCACATCAGATCACAAAAGGAAGCATTTGACTGGTGTTGTAGAGTAAAAGGGTTATAATGTTCTCTTTTGTTGGACATCAAGTTGAATACAATGGTAGTTTAGCTTTAGGCATTGTAATTTTAATTATGCACATTTAGCTTAGTTAACGGAAGGCTACCTACTGCCATCAGAGCAAGTGTAATTACTGCATTCACGCACTCCTCGGATGCTCTAATTTCCCGAGTTGTGCTTTTTAGTCGAAATGTGAAATAATTTTCCATGTGTCGTCCTGACGATGCCGCTTCTTTTTCCATTTCGGAGATCGAGAAATCTGGAAATTTGGTTCTAGTCCATACTGGTTACATGGGTACCGGTGTCATATTGGTACCAGGTTTCATTACCCAATCCTAGTTCTATATAGTATAAATGTGTGTAGTTTGAATGTAATCTTGATGTACTACATTCACCGTGTTGAATTATCTTGTGACCTACCAGCGTCAGTTGCTTCACATCACTGCCATCAAGAAATCTTCTTCCCCTGGCCTCACGGATATTTAAGTGTCCATCTTATGCACACTTCAGGGTCATGCCAGAAGTATTAGGTGATCAGTGTACTTTGAATTCAGAAATACTTCTTTTGTTACACACTGTTTTCACCTACATTATAGTATGGAAGCATGCGATTTCAGATTCAGACTTTGTGAATGGGCTGGCGGGGCGGGGCGGGGGGTCATTCTCTAGCTTGCACTGGGCTCCATCCCATGCTTGGGTGGTGGACTTCCCTAAATGTCCAATCACTTTTAGCTCATTTCCAGCTTTATAGAGCTTTCAGCTCAACTAATGGCGTGAGTTTGGTTCATAACGTATTTGTCTGAGCAACAGTAGATGGATTTGTGGTGGGAGCTTGATTAGTAAGTGGAAACAATCATTATTTTTGCAATCCTGTTTGCTGTGCCAAAATTACACTCTTCACCTTTAAGCGAAATGTCCTTCAAAGCATTATATTACTTACATTTCCTGTTTCCTTTGAGATAAAAGGTCTTCAAACTGAATTGAATATAACTACAGTTGCCAGGGAGACCAAAACCACATGTCCTGATTAAAAGGTCAGTGTACAACTGAGAAGTACTAAAATAACAGGGAGATCCTGTCCTGTTTTATCTTACACAGTTTGAAATCCTTTCCCTGAGCGTTTGCTGATTTGATTAACATACAATTACATGGCGAACGGCAGCCTAAAACTGCTTAATACGATCTGAAATCCGAGTTCACAGAACAAGAGAGCTGTCTGCATCTAAACTTCACATTATCAGCTCCGGGCAACATGTGCCTTCACATAAATTCATTAGTTTTGAAGGTGAGGCTGTTTTTTTGCACTTCAACGTACTGTGTGCTGCTTGAATGCACTGTACGGAAAAAGCAGGTACCCAATGTGTAAATGTAAGCTTAAGTGGTTAGATGTGTGTGCTGAATTCATGCTCAGACTGCAAGTATAAAACCCCTGGCTTTGTTGTAAAAACACAAAGCAACAAAAAGGCAGAACTGTGGATATTCTCCAAAGCAAATATAAAGGAGGCATGAAGGAAGGTCTTCGAACTAGATGCAAATAGCTGCCTTATGTTTTATGTGCGTGTAAAAAAAAAGGTGTGAGAGAGATAAACATCACCACATAGCTGAGACAAGAGATCAGTATCGCCAAACCCAAGGATGCATGTCTGTCTTGCATATGCATGTGTCGGGTATGCATGTTCAAAATGCAGGTACCAAAGAATCGACTTCCTGTAAAAGGTTGCAGGTTTTCACTGAATCCATGTGGCCTTGGATATGAAATGATTTGTTATTCATATCATGCTCCCCGAAGCTGCTGATTGCATGCAGCTGTCTGAAAGCGAGGTTTGCACGTTTGTATTTTAATCCTTCCAGGGTGCATAGCTCCAAGAGTGCCAAAAATGTGGCCACAGCCCTATCTAACACTAATAAAGCAGCATTCACCTGCAAAAGACGTTACGTCCCTCTGCGAGCGTGATCTCAATAGTGTGCATGAGCTCCTGTGACACAGCTTATGTGAGGTGTGTCACCACTATAGTAAAGGCGTGGTCATGTGGGGCCATTTTTTTTTATCTTTTTGGTTAATCTGATCATCTCATCACACCTTGGCTCATCCTCCTTTTCTCCCTGCAGCGAGACAGAGGTGGCCGTCAGACCTGCATCTGGGCCCCTGACTAGTGTCTCTCGCAGCATAAGCCAAAATTATTCTGCTGTTTGGATCCACCAGATGTAGCAGCACCATGGATGGGTTCAGTCTGACCTGGGCGGCAGATATGTAAGGGGATTAGCGGGATGCTGTTGCAAGACAGTGGGAGACTGTCCAGAAACAGCTGTCTCCATGTTTCATAATGTCCAGTTCTCCTCCTCTGAACCCTCTAGCCTAGAGCATTGACGCAGCAGGATCTCCCGAACTCTCAAGCAGCATGGAATCTCTTGAGGAAATCTGACTCTCCCTCAAATACCCTCTGTGGTGCTCTCCCCACGGAGAAATGGAGCTCTAATGAAAAGCCTGGAAGCAGATGTTCAGGATTGTGCATCAGGCCATCCCGGACAAGGGGGGGCATCTGTTTGTGGGATGTTTGTTAATTAATTCATGACGTAACTAACCCCCAAATCAAAGCAGTCTGAGGGGATGTGCGGAATTTAGAACAACACTCAAAACCAGAGCTTTGGGGTGATGTTACCAATGTTACATCCAACTTTCTTTTGACAATTGCAGTGTCTGAATTGAGACTAGTAACAGATTTCTGAATATGAACATTGTAGCTGTTTGCATGGCTGAACAAGCAACCCTTGTTCTGGCACCATCAGCAGGTGAGGTCTAATGTCATGCCACCATGAAAGGCTTCCTTCAGCTCCTGGTAACTGTTACTGGCAACAAAAGCCAAGAACAAAGAGCACCTCCAACAGAAAATATCTCCTGGCATTATGTACGATAGCCAAGGTTGTGTAATTCTAGTCATTTTGTGAAAGATAAAGGTTTCACATAGTTGATTGTTTGATGAACTAGTGTGCCACCATTTTATATGGCTTAAAGCTTGGTTTCGGCAAGACAAATCTTCAGATGTGATAAAAAGTTGGATGCGATAAACATTATAAATTGAAAGTTGATGCCTGTGTTCAGACCGACTCGAACATTTGCATGCCGTCAGTGGGACCTATTTTTATGGAGAGGTGTTAATCTCTTTTCCATCACACTTAAAATAAAGTTGTCCAACCAATAAGGTTTATTTATTTTGGTCACATGCTTAGAGCCACTGCTGTTACATAGAAAACTTCGTGGCAAGTGATAATAACAGACTAAGCTGAAAAGTTTTGTATACTTTGTGTACCATGGGTTTACAAGTAACAGAATATGCCAGAGATTAATTTCTTTTAGCCTTTCTACCATTTTTTGCAGAGACCAGGGGCATCACTAGGCCCTTTTTAGGGGGGCTTCAGTTTAAGTTTAAGTTTCGGCTCCTCCCCTTATCTGAGTCTGCTTGGATTTAGCGCATTTTTCAATCTGCAGGGGCGCCGAGCAGAGCGAACATCAGAGAGCACAAGGTGTGTGTCGTGTGTGCGTGCATTTATTGATAGATTGCTAATGCTATGATATTACATCTGCATCGGTGCAGTTCTTTGTCATAAATGCATTGCAGTTTACATAATGTACTGTTACTGGAGCATTGGGAGCACAAAGGACGGCTCGGTTTCTCATCCAATACCAATATTTATTCCTACAAAAATGAAGTGATTAACACCCATTAAAAAGCATACTTTAGATTCAGAAAACGATCATGATTTATTTTCATTTACTTTTTAAAATTACAGACATATTATTATGTATTTTGACATTACATTATGCAGCCATGCACAGAAATGATTAAAGACACACATCATTGTCTGAAAGCACTAGATGGCCCAGAGAGAGAATGTGGAGTTATTTTGTTTTGTATTATTAAATATAGTTTTGTATTAAGTAATAATGAATCAGGAGGAGTGTCATGATACATAAATTAGAGTAAGCCTAGAGTAAAGGGATTTTTGATTTTCTTGATTTATACTATTTATACTAGATTTGTACTTGATTTATAGAAGTGGCAAATTGATAATTCATGTTGTTATTTTTAATACATAGAAATAAATACAGAACAGATTAATCATATTGCCAATAGACAATTATATTAATACATGGTTTGTCTATATTCTTAATGAATATTAGCTGGTTAGTTAAAATACTTAAAATGACATCAGTTTTCATGGGGTGACTTTATGAATATCCAACCGTATTGTTAATTATAAAGGCTAAAAAGCTAAAAAACAAAAATAATTTATATTTTATTGTAGATGGATATACAAAATTTTTTCTTGTCGTGCGGGAGTAGGTCTGCAAATGAGCAACAGTCAGGTGAGAATAGAATGTAGACAGCCTCTCACACACACAATACCAATGTGTTCCCAAGATTCATTTCAGTCATTGAACCCTGACATTGTTTTAATTGTCTGCCAATTTCCCTGTACATTTTATAAGAAAAAGCAGTGGTATCGTCAAAGGAAAAAAATTCCTATCTGAGGTTTGTATGTGAGCATAGAAATGCAAACAGTAAAATGTTGTGTTTGTACTGGAAACATGTGTGCGTGTGTTTGTACAGTGAATGAATCAGGAGGTCTTCATTGTAAAAAAAAAAAATCGACATTCCCTATTTTCTAGTGGTCACATTCAATAATTATTTTTTTATTACAGTGTTGTATATGGCTCAGTCAGTACTCCTACTCCCATATATGAAATACAGGGAATACAATGGAATAGTGGATTGCAGTAAGGTTAGTAGCATACCACTCTACCCTAATAGTCAAATAATATTTTTTTAATCATACCCTTATTGGAGGCTGAGCCCCCTTAAAATCAAAATCCTAGAATCGCCCCTGGCAGAGACAAAACCAATGTGAAAATCAGGCAGATTCTTTTTATTAACATCCATGTGCATTGTCCATTTCTGTCTTGTATATGCAATTCTATTTATTGATCTTTATAATTTAAAGGTATAGTTTGCCCCAATATAAACCTGTAAGTTCCAAACCTGTAAGACCTTCATTCATTTTCAGAACAAAAAAAATTAAGATATTTTTGATGCAATCCGAGAGCTTTCCGACCCTGCATAGACAGCAACACAACTGACACATTCAAGGTCCAGAAAGGTAGTTAGGACATAATAGTCTGTGTGAGATAAGTGGTTCAACCTTAATTTAATGAAGCTATGAGAATACCTTTTGTGTGCAAAGAAAACAAAAATAAAGACTTAAACAATTTCTTCTCTTCCTTGCCAGTCTTTGACAAATGTTCATGTCAGTACCAAGACACATGCGTTGAGTTGAATAAATACATTATTACTATTACTATTTTATTAATGTCCTTACCTTTCTGGGCATTGAATGTGTCAGTTGTGTTGCTGTCTATGCAGGGACAGAAAGCTCTTGGATTTCATTGGATTTTTTTTCTCAAAAAAATATATTATTTTGTGTTTTGAAGATGAACAAAGGTCTTATGGGTTTGGAATGACACGAGGCTGAGAAATTAATGACAGAATTTTCCTTTTTTGTGAACTATCCCTAAAACCATCTTTGTTTGAAAACCAAGGAGCTCGGAAAGCGTCAATACATTTACATTTACATTTAATCATTTAGCAGACGCTTTTATCCAAAGCGACTTACAAATGAGAACAATAGAAGCAGTCAGGTCAACAAGAGAACAACAACAGTATACAAGCGCCATGACAAGTCTCAGCTAGTCTAGTATAGAATGCATAGCCAAGTTTTTTTTTTTTAATTAAAAGACAAGAAAAGGAAAAGTGCTAGTATTAGTTGGTTAAGTGCAGGCGAAAAAGATGAGTCTTTAGCTGTTTCTTGAAAATGAGTAAGGACTCAGCTGTACGAATTGAGATTGGGAGGTCATTCCACCAGCTCGGCTACTGGTAGCCAGTGTAACCTGATGAGGAGAGGAGTAACGTGAGCTTTTTTTGGCTCATTGAAGACAACCCTCGCTGCTGCATTCTGGATCAATTGCAGAGGCTTGACAGTACATGCAGGAAGGCCCGCCAGGAGAGCATTACAATAGTCCAGTCTGGAGAGAACAAGAGCTTGGACAAGAAGTTGGGTTGCTTGCTCTGACAGGAAGGGTCTAATCTTTCTAATGTTGTATAAGCCAAACCTGCAGGACCGGGTAGTTGTAGCAATGTGGTCTGTGAAGCTTAACTGATGATCCATCACAACTCCTAGGTTTCTGGCTTTCCTCGAAGGAGTAATGGTTGATGAACCCAGCTGTATAGAGAAGTTGTGATGAAGCAATGGGTTAGCTGGAATCACCAGGAGTTCTGTCTTCGTAAGGTTAATAAATCTAATATAATAGATGTTGAAAACCAAAGAGCTGCAAATTCCAAAGCGTAAGATTATGGAATTTTTTTTTACATTTCAAATGCACGCTCCGCTGTTGTTGCATATAGCTAAGCCTATATTCTGGTGTGTTGTGTGCTCCGGGTCTCATTAAAGATATTCAGTACTGTGCGGTTACTCTGGCGTGAATCCCACTCCCTGTGGTCCGCTATCCGCAGAAGAGTTTGCCAAAGGGTGTGTACACTTGTGTTTGTATCTATAATGTGCAAAGAACTGGAGAAAGTAAAAGTTATAAGCTTCAAATTTCAAATAATTACTGTTTATAATCTGCTGTGGCTTTCAGTGCATCTAGATATAGGACTCTGCTTGAGCTTTATTCAATCAGCTGATAAAAGCAGCACACTAGAGCCAAGAAGAGCAGTGATTTCTTTAAGCATATTCATGCTGATCAACTCCTCACAAGACTGTCCTGTGATGGGTGGGCTCACTTCAGGAAGCTCTATGCACTGAACATGTCTATTGTTTGTTTTATTGATGGCTTGTGGGCATTGATATCACACGTCAAAATGCACTGTAAATCCCCCACCATATCTGGGAGCTGTTAGTCATATGACCACGCTTTTTCTGATAATCTTCAGACAATCAGATACAGCAGTGCATAACAATGAAAAATTATCTGTTGTAAAGTCTCCTGAAGCAAATGTTGTTCTAAAAGGTAACCAACTTGATTGTACTGCCTCCTAAAGTGCCGTCCCATTAGCAATATTTAGGTAAAAATTTAACTGGTACAAAAGTCCATTGCCCATGCCTAATTTTTTTTTAACATTTTTAAAACATTTATGCTTATGACAGTATTGAATTGTTCCTTTTTTATTGCCTGTTTTCAGTTATGAGTTGAGTCTCCTTTACTTATTCATGATGCCTGAAGTTGCTTCGCATAGTGTTTCAAAGCATTTCAAATTAAGATTGCTCTCTTAAAAGATTGCTCTTTTTTTTACAGAGCTTGTGTTTGGTTCAAGCATTACATCAACATTTAAATAGGTGTACTGTTGTTAAACTCTTGTTGTTGAGGTTTGCTTATGAGGAAGGTGGCTGAGAATCTGATGTTTGTTTTATCTAGCAATTGTCATCTCCAAATGTAGTTGTGACGAGTGGGGCGGGGCCGAGGGACATGGGAGCGAGGCCGGTGGAGTGATTGGAGATGAGCTACACCTGTTCGACCCACTGGTCTCGAGGCCCACGGAGGAGATGGAAGGATATAAAACTGGAGCGACGACAGTGAAGGACGAGAGAGGACCAGGCCTGGGCTTTTAGTTGTGTTTTGGTTTTTATTTGCGCGCACCAGTCGTCCGTGAGGGGCTGGTGCGCTGTTTTGTGTTTGTTTTGTAATTAAAGTTTCATTTTGGATTGTCCGCCGGTTCCCGCCTCCTTCTTCCCGACGATTAGGAAGTTTATCATTACAGTGGTGCCGAAACCCGGGAGAAGGAGGGACGCGCTGCTGAAGATCCCTCGCCGCTGTGGTGAATCCGCGGTGCCATCGAGCAGGCGAGGAGTGTGCCGCCATGGACGCTCGAGGCGGTGGACTGGAGCGAGTTGCCGGGGACGGGCGAGCTCGCTGCCGACCGCCCACGATAGGGAGGGGCGGCTGCCTCCGTGAGGGAGCGGAGGAGTCGGCACCGTTCGCCAGGTGGCCGGAGCCTGCTGCCATCCGCCGGAACGGGGAGGAGCAGGGAACGGGGGACTCCTGCCGGCTGCCCAAAACCGGAGGAGCCGTCGCCGTCCACCGGGCGGCGGAGGAGTGTCGTGCCGTCCGCCGAGGGCCGTCCAGTGCCACCGCCAGGCACCGCGGAGGAGATTGCCCAGCTGGTGGAGGGCCGAGCAGCGTTGCGTCTGGGAACCGGATTTTTTTTCTTTTTTTTTTCTCCTCTCTCCCCTCTCTCGTCTCTGTCGCTCCTCCTTCCATCTCCTTTTCTCTCGCCTCGCCTGTCCTACCCCCAGGTTCCCGCAGGTCCCCGTGAGCGGTCCCCCCCGGAGGGAGGGGGGGGGAGTAGAGTGCAGTCTCGGGAGTACCCCCCGGCCTGTGAGGGGCGATGGGGGTATGTGA
This sequence comes from Carassius carassius, assembly GCF_963082965.1. Classification (NCBI taxonomy): domain Eukaryota; kingdom Metazoa; phylum Chordata; class Actinopteri; order Cypriniformes; family Cyprinidae; genus Carassius; species Carassius carassius. Next base: position 40,114,959 of record NC_081755.1, on the reverse strand, counting down.
CGAGTGGGGCGGGGCCGAGGGACATGGGAGCGAGGCCGGTGGAGTGATTGGAGATGAGCTACACCTGTTCGACCCGCCGGTCTCGAGGCCCACGGAGGAGATGGAAGGATATAAAACTGGAGCGACGACAGTGAAGGACGAGAGAGGACCAGGCCTGGGCTTTTAGTTGTGTTTTGGTTTTTATTTGCGCGCACCAGTCGTCCGTGAGGGGCTGGTGCGCTGTTTTGTGTTTGTTTTGTAATTAAAGTTTCATTTTGATTGTCCGCCGGTTCCCGCCTCCTTCTTCCCGACGATTAGGAACGACGATTACATTTTGTGGTTAGTATGGTATTGTTTGAGACAGATACACAGCTTATTTGAAGGAAAGTAGCCTATCCCAATCGTCTATTGTCAAGTGTGACTGTTTTGAAACCAGAGATGACATCAACTAACCACATCCTTCTTCAGAAACCATTGCAAAGTTGTTGCATGGTAAAAGAGAAACATTGCACATCATAGTTGGTACCTTGGCAAACAAAGACTTCTTGGTAAGGCATATGATAAACTGCAACAGTAAATTACTTTGGCTGCCTGAACGCGGCCTGTAAAAAGAAAATGAAAAAAAAAATAGCAAGCGAAGTTAAGTGAATTCGAATCCATGGCTTTGACTAGAGAGCCATTTACATTCAGTGTGATTGTGGTGATTTATCTTGCTAAATTGAAGGCTTGGTTGGTTTGCTGTGAGAAAGGCGACTCTTAACAGTAGTATCTCAACAGGTACTCCATATTGATTTTCTCAGCAGCCTCTGAAACCTGAGCAACAAGAGGGCAAATCAGGGAGAGAAAAAGGAAAAGACCTTAATGTGTACACCTCACAGCTTATTTCATAGTGCCTATAAACATGGAATACAAGAATGTGAGTAACTGTTTATTAACCATTGGGTGGTGTTGGCGCAGTGGTGTGAGAGACCCGGTTTTGAATCCACTGTGAGACACCAATGTGTCCCTGAGCAAGACACTTAACCCCTAGTTGCTCCAGAGGCGTGCGACCTCTGACATATATAGCAATTGTAAGTCGCTTTGGATAAAAGCGTCAGCTAAATGAATAAATGTAAATGTAATGGACATGATCTGACCTGTGAGGTAAACACAAGTGCCTCTTTAATTCATCCAAACATGAGAGGAACAATATGAAAAGTGGGGGACATACATTCTAAAATGACACTCTTAAAAAAAAAAAACATCTGTCTGTTGTGTTTATCTAACTAGCCTTATTCCACTAACTCCTGACCAATGCTGTGAGCTCAGACAAAGGAAACCGGTTTGAAAACCATATGATTGGGCTACTTTAACACTGATGCCTTGTTTTTAAAGCGACCCCAATAACATGATTTTTATCCCCTGGAGTGTGAAATTTACTAGGGGGAACCCCACCCAAAAACAAACAAACATGTAATTTACCCCCCATAACGTCACTTTTACCTAGGGACCCCTCTCAAAATACGATTGGGCTAGTCTTAATCGGGCGGGTTTTTGAATGAACATTCTTTGTATCCCTTGTAGTCTTTCACTAAAATCCACTATATGCTATTACAATATTTGTTTTGTTTCATTTTGGACATGGTACCATGATCATACCATATGTGTTTTTTTTTTTTTGACATGGAAATACCATGCTGCTTTTTGAAATAGAAGCACCATGCACATGACGTGGTACCTGAATATATGCCATAACATATAGAAAAGCACCACGATAACATCTCTTGCTTCCATTTTCTATACCATGGTACCACAAGTACTTATTTGTAAGAGTTAAAAGGCTGATTTTGCATTTATAAATACTATTTCATTTACCTGGTAGGTTCACACATGGAGGAAAGGAACAACTGGTGGTATCAGCTGTAAATGCTACATAAATCTATATTGGTCACAGTCTCTGCAGTGCATCTGTGCATTCGTCAGAGTGTGTTCACAGACAGATCAGTGGTATTATGGTGTCACAGCGTGCTTAAGACTGAAGTGAACCAACACTGTGAAAACATTTGCATGTTCTTTGTTCTTTTGCCTGAGAAGGTTTGTTGCATAACCCTAAAAGACTTTAGGCTTTAGAGTGCTTGTGTTCTGGCTTTAGGTAGAAATGGATTTCATTTCCAAACCCTACTGCTGTCGTATCCAGTTTTAGCCACCAATAGCTTTAAATGCATGTCTCTGTTAGGCCTGAACTCATCCACCGGTAATAGAGGAGCCACCCTGGCATGGTATAAAAAGACATTGGTAACTCTGCTCTCACCCTTTCCCCGAACTCCCACCAGACTTGTTACACTGCCCCATTTATGTTCGCCCCTGCCGACATCATGTCTTTAGTCTGCTTCCAGTGTAAAGATATTATAGATTGCCATTGTTTTAGTTTGTCTCTGATCTGAACCGCCTGAAAAGTGTACTTGGGTATCCAAGTTTCAAGCTGTTTGTGTTGTAATGGGTGATCCGACATGAAAGGCTCTTAAAAGCAGTTTGGAAGTGAAGCCCCCTCGCTGTGGAGAGGCACAGGGCCTCCTGCGTTCAATCTTAACGGAGCAGAAATTGAACCCCCTTCTCCCACCCAGTTCCACAGACTCTACCGGCCCCAAGTTGCCATGGGGCCCCTCGATCAGATAACACCAGCACTGTTCTGCTCACTGGCCCAAACCACACTGAAGGCAACCTTTGGCTCCAGAGCGGCACACAGGCGTTTGAGCATCTGTGTGCTGTACAACATCTGAGCAGATTTTTAAAGGTGTGATGTTTATCGTAGAAATATTCTACCCTCAGCATCCATCAGATAAGACTGTATTACGTGTCTCTGACACAGATTGTTTTTACTGCCATGGTTGTGTTCAAATTCCAGTGTAACAACAAAGAAATGCAGCATGTCTGCCCCCCTCCAAAAAAAAAAAAACTCTTCTTGGCAACATGCCACCTGGCCACCCATTTAAAGGTGTTGCCTTTTGCAATGCATTCCTCCTCCGTACAACCAGCTGCAGTCGGAATTGATCAGATTTCCCAAGAATAGCCTCTATACTCATTCATTTGGATTGGGAAAACACCTAAGTCAGAAACACACACTAAGTGGGGACACATATTGCTAATGCTCACAACTATGTACATATATTGCACATATATGTTTATATAGTACAAATATCTTCAGATATATTTATACACACACATACCATATTTTAGCACAAGTTCATCTATATATTGTATAAGTGTATTATTGAATATGCAATAACATGCATTACAATATATAAGTAAAAAAGCCACATATTGTTGGTATATTAAAAGTGGCAATTCCCTATGTGTTAAATAAAGCTCTTAAAATGCAATATTTATTATAATAAAATAAAATTCAAAATCATATAATAAATCAAATCAAATAATAAATAATAAAAATAACATTGTTAAATACTTATTTTATTAATTATACATTTTAAATAAAAAAGTAATCATAATAAATGTACCATTTTCTTTCTTTCTTTTTTTTCTTTTTTTTTTTTTTAACAGTCAGCGCAACATATCAATTACATTGAAAAGAATTCGACTTTACAAGAACCTAGGACTGGGAAAACATTGCGCACAGCTTTATGCAGAAACACATCTACGTCACAGATGAATTTGCCGTACTTTGTTTATACAATTACTGCCTCAACTTTCCCTCCATCTCACCAAATCAAATGCATCAGCAGGCTTTTTTTTTTTTTTTAATGTGGGACCTGCTTCTGCATTAACTCGCTTGAATATTGTGGTGCACCAAAAGAGTGCAGTTAAATAACCAACATTTATTACCCATTAACATGGTACTCGAAAGCGGGGCAACTTCCAAATGCTTCAGTGTTCTCACATATCACGTTTGGCTACAAAATGTGTTTACATAGTCTAGCTGAAAGCCATTAATGTGATATGGGTCAATGCAAAGCACTGAGGAAGTAGACATGGCGAAAAAAACAGCAAACAAGTCACCTTTAATAAGGTCTCGCTTTGATTCCAGCATTCTGGCATGTTGAATTTTTTCTTTTCTGCAGCGAAGGCCATGGATATAAATAATACCTTATTTTAAGTACTTACACATGAATCTGAGATTGAAAAAAGAAGGAACAGTAAGACCTTCAAGATACCATGGCTATAAATATATTTGGTGCAGTAAAGCGATCAAGGTTTGCTGTGGTTCTATATAAACCAGGTACTCATCAGAACACAAGACGCTCTCTGTTTGGCAGCAGCTGCTTTGAAGACTCCAGGCAGAACTGGAGGAAAATGTCTCATCATAAATTCAGTGGCTTGCAACAGCGCTGTCTTCTGGCATCCGCTCTCTTGCTTGCTCAAAGCTGCTCTGACCTGTACGTTTGTATAAATACATTCGGAGAACAGATGGCATTCTCGAGTAGATATGTTCAAAAGTGAGAAAGTTCATCTGTCTGTTTTGTTGGATTTGAGATCAGAGTGTAGCTTAAAGAAATACAAGGTTTTTGAGAAATTGCCGTAGCTTAGATTCACGTGTTGTTAAAAATAGCTGATTGCTTTCACATTATTGTTATTATGCATAAACTACTGTTCAAAAGTTTGGGGTCGGATATGTTTTGTCATATTTTTAAAAGAAGTCTCATGCTCACCAGTTCTTTATTTATTTGAACAAAAATACACTAAAAATAATCTAATACTGTGAAATATTAGTACAATTTAAAATAACTTTTCTACTTTAATATATTTTAAGATGTAATTTATTCTTGTGATAGCAAGAATCGAAACACATATACATGAGGAGCAAAATGGCACAAAATAAAAAGTCCTGATTTCTGAGAAATTAATCAAAATGCAGTGAGTTTATTCTTAAAACAAGAACAAATATTTGCCAATGGGCTCAAAAATCTAATTAGCATCATTATTCCAGTCTTCAGTGTCACATGATCCTTCAGAAATCATTCTAATATACTGATTTATTATCAGTGCTGGAAACCTTTGTGCTGCTTCATATTTTATTTATATATATATATATATATATATATATACATATATAATTTTTTTTTTTGGAACCTGTGATACTTTTTTTCAGAAATATCTGATGAATAAAAAGTTAAAAGAAAAGTATTTGTTTAAAATAGAAAACGTTTCTAACAATAAATTGGGGGTCAGTAAATTTTTATTCTTTCATTTTTTTCTGAAAGAAAGAAATTTATTCAACTAGGATGTGTTCATTTGTTAAGAAGTGATAGCAAACACTTATTTTGTTAGAAAATATTTTTATTTTTGAATAAATGCTGTTCTTTTTAACCTTTTATTCATCAAAGAACCCTGAAAAAAGTATTGAACCCACAAAAAAAAAAAAAAAACGGTTGCCAACATTGATAATTCTAATAATAAATCAGCATATAAGAATGAATTATGATCATGAAACACTTTATACTGGAGTAATGGCTGATGGAAATTCAGCTTTGCATAACAGAAATAAATTATATTTTAAAGGATATTAAAATAGAAGCCATTAGTTTATATTGTAAAACCATTTTGCAAGATTTTTGAATGTATTTTTTATCAAATAAATTCAGCCTTGGTGAGCATAAGAGACTTCTTTAAAAAAAAAGTCTTACTGAACCCAAACATCTGAACTGTAGTAACAAACAAACACACACACACACACACACACACACACACACACACACACACACACACACACACACACACACACAATTGGTTTGGAACAACATGAGGAAAAGTAAATAATGAATCAATTTGGGTGAACTGTCCCTTTAAGGGTCTTTTAAAAGAGCTGTGTAGAAGTGGTCTGTAGAACATAATGTGAATGTGGAACTTGTATCGAATTTCAGCCATATTGTAAAGAGATTTTAAATATAGTAGTTTGATTTTCAGCCTGTTGAACAAAGAGTGATCGTTCCTAAGATCTTCTCTTAATCTTCCTCTGATCCTGTGAAAATGTTTGACAGCGTGGTCCGATGTTTGTATATTGAGACCCGGCTGTCCTCATGCGGTGTGGCCTGTATGTGTTGAAGCCCTTTCATGGGCCTCTTCTACACTGTAGTCCTGCTAATCTCTACTGTTATTTTGGTGGGTGTGTTCAAAGAGACCTGTCAAAATCACTAGAGTTTGGCTCTACCCCAATCCCACACACACACACACACACACACACACACACGCGCACATGTTTACATAGCTACTTATGGACATACTATAGACTTCCAATGCTGAAATACAAAGGAAAATATAATTACTGACAATTAACTCTAAAACATAAACTATTTAGATTTTTTACATTTATTATTATTAACTTTTTCCAAACAATGAACATCCCTGCCAGATTACTACTTCTGACTATTTTTTCTATAAAGTATAATTAAGTAAACCCATAAACACATGCAGCTTTTTACACAGAAACTTTCAGACACCCAACTGTGACAAACAAGGCCGACCGATCCAATCTCAAGCACAAACACAGACACCCAAACACAACCCTGCTTAATCACATTCACCTGCGTAACACACACTCGTGTGTATGTGCTTCATACACGCTAGAGCTGGATTATCATCCACTCGGCCTGTCCCTCAGGAGCAAACAAACTAGCAGACGACTAAACCCTCAGCCCATAAAAGAGTTCTGTTAGCCGTACACTGTTCACACTGTGTAGAGATTAGCCCTAAACCTACAGCACGTAACCCTAGTAATAAAATTATGATTTTTGCTTGGTTGATAAAAGTTGGACTCTTTTGACTTGTCTTTTGACTATAGAGCAACGTAACAAAAGCCACTCAGCAACATCCCGACATCCACCCACAAACCCCAGAAAAGCTATGAAAGCTACGCTCCACCAAAATACAGAGGTTCTACAGTACTGTGAGGTCATAGCTGAGGTGGGGCCCATATGGAGAGGATCGTTAAGGGAGTCTCTGTTTTTCCCTGTGCTCATCGAGCGCCCATCGCTGCCAAGAACGAGTCTCAGGAATGGAGTTCTGCTTTTGTCCGCACTGTAACCTCGGGAGCAAGCAACAATGTTAAGACCATCTGAGCAGCAAATAGTTCTAGTGCTGCAGATATCTTGTGATAACTAAGCCTCCCTTTGTTCTGGGTTTCTCAATACTGCAGTGCCATTTCTTGCAGTAATTGTTGTCTCTCTGATCACATGGTGCTGGGTTGGTTTAGTGCTGCACTACAGTAATACCATGTCACTTTTTGTTTGTTTGTTGCATGTCACATGATGACTGAGATAATTCAAAGACAACAGATAATAACTTTAAATAAATAATCAAGCAGTCAAATACACTTAGAGAGAAACATTTGTTAAAATATTTATTTGTTGATAAGTAGGCTATGTTTAATTTTGTTTGTGTTATATATATATATATATATATATACACACACACAGTGCCATGAAAAGGTTTTTGCCTCCTTCCTTCCTTCTTTTTTTTTTTTTTGCATATTTGTCACAATTAAAAGATTCAGATCATCAAACAAATTTTTATATTACACAAAGATAACCCGAATGCAGTCTGGAGATAAGAATTTAATTTATTAAGGGAAAAAAGCTGTCCAAACCTGCCTGGCACTACGTAAAAATCTAATAACTGCTGGTGCCACTCTTTGCAGCAACAACTCAATCAAGCGTTTGCGATAACTGGTGATGAGTCTTGCACATCGCTGTGGATGAATTTTGGCCCACTTTTCTTTGCAGAAAAATTCAGCCACATTGGAGGGTTTTTGAGCATGAATGGACTGTCATGTCAAAGCATCTCAATCGGATTTAAGTCCGGACTTTGACTTGGCCTCTCCAAAACCTTAATTTTGTTTTTCTTGAGCCATTCAGAGGTGTATTTGGGATTATTGTCTTGCTGCATAACCCAAGTGCGCTTGAGCTTGAGGACACAAACTGACGGCCGGACATTCTCCATCAGGATTTTCTGAAAGAGTGCACAATTCATGCTTCCATCAATTATGGCAAGTCAGGACACACACCTTACAAAAAGTTCAACTTTTGTTGCATTAGTCCATATTCATACTATACATTAGCAGTCAAATATTTGAGGTTGATAAGACATTTTAATGTTTAATGTTTATTTTTTTTATATGCTCACCAAGGCTATATTTATTTGATAAAATTCAGTTAAAACAGTAATAATGTGAAGTATTATTACAATTTAAGAGTTTTCTATTACCGTATAATATATTTTACAATATAATTTCATTAATGTGATGCAAAGCTGAATGTTCAACATCATTACTCCAGTCTTCAGTGTCACATGATTCTTCAGAAATCATTTTAATACTGATTTCCTGCTCTTAATTGCTTAATGTAATGTCCTAAATAAAGAAAGAAAAAAAGGTGTTAAATATTTTTTGTGGAAACCAGGATACATTATTTTGCTGCAGGCTTCTTTGATGAATAGAAAGTTTATTTGAAAAATAAAGCTTTTGTAAAATAAATGTCTTTACAGTTGTATTTCATACGTTTTATGCATCGTCGTTGCTGCCAGTGTGGCTGTGTGTGATAATGTATCAGTGAGGCAGCGGTGTGCACTCATCCCTGGAGCCAAACTGTCCCCTTTCAACCCTGCACAGTCAGTTTGAACAATGGCACGGCCTGAACCTCTCCTCACAATGCATCAGATAAGAACAAGCTCCGAAAACAGACACAGAGTAAGTCGAGCATTCCTCCCGGCCCTCACAAGGAGCTCTTTGTGTGCCCTGCCATATTTGTGGCCTACATCGGACAGCATTTCAGTGATGCCAGAGTTCAGGATGCATGCTGTTTATTAGATTGCAGAAGGCAGTGATCTTCTGCACCTAATTGAATCCTCTCAGGAAGGGGATTTGATTAAAGCCCACGTATTCATTAATAGGAGTTTTCCCCCTGGGCAGGGAGGACCACACACGAGGGACGCACTAGAATGCTGTTCTGGCAAGCACCAGCAAAGCTGCCTTTCCCACAATCCCCACCAGTGAAATTTAAACACATTCATAAAAGATGGTGGTTGGAGAAGTATATGCATGAGGTGACATTATCTTGGTCAGTATTTACTGGTTAACTCATTAAGACAGCTAGAGCGACGCTTAACCTTTTTCCCTGTGGAATCTTGGGAGAGGTTATGTCAAAGAAAAAATCCTTCAAAAAGACTTATACCCACATTTTTGCCACAATTTACAGTTGACGCTAGTTGGTAAAGGTCGGAGCCAGTCTGCAGATTTGAGTTGAAAGATTTCACAGAAAATCGTGTAGGCTATGATGGCCACGGACTCAATTTTTCCTTCTCGGAAGATAGTAAATGTTTGCTATTTTCAGCTGATTTCAGAACACATTCTGTATTCACTTATCTTCCATTTGCTAGCAATAAGGCACACATTTCTGTGTGAGTTTGTGGTGTTCATAACAACTTTAAAGTCAGGTATTGTGTGATCTTCAGTCATTTAGTGTGTGAAGCCTAGTTTTTCTCTCTAACCATTTACATTTACGAATTTAGCAGACGGTTTTTATCTAAGGGGACTTACAAAAGAGGAAGAAAAGCAACATTTACAGAGATGTTAAAGGGCTGGTTCACCCAAAAATGAAAATTTTATGTTTATCTGCTTACGCCCAGTGCATCCAAGATGTAGGTGATGGTTTCTTCAGTAGAACACAAACTGAGATTTTTAAAACAAACCGTTGCAGTCCATCAGTCTTATAATGTAAGTGGATGGCAATCACAGCTTTGAGAGTCATAAAACATACACAAACAAACCAAGTTAAATCCTGCGGCTCATCACGATACACTGATTATTTGGTTCTTTACCTCTGATTTTCACCGCAGTGTCTGAACTGTCCTGAGCGCGTTCACTCTTCTTCTTCATGCCTGAGCGTGAGGTGTCTTCTTCTTCTTGCTTTATGGCAGATCGCAGACTTATAAGTTCATTACTGCCACCTATCTCTCAAATAGATCATTAACACTCTATATACAATCTCAATTAGGAGTGTCAATGGTCCACTTGAGAGATAGGTGGCAGTAATACATTTATAAGTCTGCGATCTGCCGTAATAGCAAGAAGAAGACGCAAATGCGCTCAAGACAGTTCAGACATTGCAGTGAAAATCAGAGGTAAAGAACAATATAAATACTGTCCATTTTCTTGCACAAACCGATCGTTTTGTGTCTTTACACATCAGTGTATCATCACGAGCCGCAGGGTTTTATTTGGTTTTGTTTGTGTACGTTTTACTCTCAAAGCCGTGATTCCCATCCACTTACATTATAAGACTGATGGACTGCAACGGTTTGAGTTCAAAATCTCTGTTTGTGTTCTACTGAAGATATAAAGTGACCTACATCTTGGATGTCCTGGGGGTCAGCAGATAAACATCAAAATTTTATCTGGGTGAACTATCCCTAAGGCCTAGTGCTTTAAAATGGGTTCATATCTGAAAAGTTGTGTAGTGAAATCCAGCCTTAAAACCAACATTTGAAAAAAGTTGACTGGTAGATTTAAAATGGGAAAACCATAATCTCTTCTTCTGTTTGACAGTGGGTTGGTATTTAACTGGTATAGTGACAGTTCATGACCTGGTCCTTGCTGTTTTCGTACATAATGTTATGATCGTAACATTTGTTTCAGCCTCAAGTTGCTCAGCATGAACAAAGGTTTCTATTTTCCCAATTGAGACTTGCTGGCAACAGAGATGGTAACACTTACTGTATCAGTCTACAGAAAGGAGTACCATAGACGCACATCATAACTATGACTGCACAGCATTCTTATGACACTGACTGTTACTTGTTAGCAAAACTATTGCATCCACCCTCTAGCATCTGTTTTCTGTCAGAATGATGAAAGCATATTCAGCGAACTTCCAAACATTTGGTTTTCAATGAATTTGTTAGCTTAGAAGCATAAACGTAGACCAGAAAATATGGATTGTTACTTGAAATGCTTTATAATTTCGAGTTTTGGGGGGAGGAAAAAACGTTTCTGTAACAGTTTCTGTCAGATCAGATATATATTTTTTCTCTATTCTGCCATCTCAAGCTAAAAAGGAAATTTGGTATAAAGAGAAGACTTTAAAATTAACAGAATTGACAGTGACGAGGTCAAGCATTTTACAATTTATAATGATTTTTCAATGTGTTAACGGTTATTATAACGATTATAATATGTTATGTGAATTAATGATTACATTTCTACAATATCCATAGTATAAAATCATGATAACATGACTGACCATGTAAGATTGTCTCCCATTGAAAACAAGTACTGAATAACCTTATAAAAGAGGCATTTTAAGAGGCCAAATACGTAAAGTTTGTGAAGAAGGAAAAAAAACACAATTAGAGGTGATTTACTAAGGCATCCTCCTTATGAAAGAATACAAAAAAAAAACAGAATAAACTTTAATGAAGTTAAATGATTTTTATCGGCATTGTTTTGTAATATATATAAAATAACACTTTCACTATTATTTATTAAAGTCCACAGTCATATGTTCATGAGGGACACAAAAGGCACTCTGCTCATTGAATCACTCTCTAAGTGTTCATATTTGAATCCTGAATTCATACATTTTCATAAACACGCTTACAGTATTTAACTGGATGAATGAAAGTAAAGCGGTGAGGAACATATGTACAGTACATTCTCTTCAGTCATTCACTTTCAATAATCCCTACAATGAAGCATTGATTATAAAATGTATTTTCCACTAGAAATTCCTTGAAAAAATATAAAAGTTTTGTGTGCTGAATGATCAACATCCAAGGACACAATAACTGAAGTATGGAACAGACTGTACTTCTATGCCTCACAGCTTTATTTTTGTATGTGTTGGATTAAATGTGCTGCCTGCACTCACTAGATGTGAGTGTGGAACATAAAGTTCTGCTGTCGTCGTCAACAGAATTCTTCCTACAGTGAATGGAGGACGACAAACCTTCAAAGACATTTGAAGTCTTTGCAAATAATATTTCTCCTTTGTGCTGAAAGAATCCCAAACAAGGCTTTTTTTTGTCTGTCTCTGCATTGTGAGCATAATCCGAATGTGGACATCATTATTGTCTATGGCAAGCAGGGGGAAAATTAAATCATTTTGTTGAAAGATTCCTCGCCAAGTGATGCAGAACATTTTGGCAGCGTATGCAAGCAGCTCTTACTGCTGGAACGCAGCCAGAATTTGCACAAATAACTGCATGATTACATGTAATGAATACAGTCTTATAGGAGTCATGCGTGACCCCTGCTTATTAAATATAATTCACTTCTCGTGCATGTCCATCCTGTGTATTGTTTCAAGTTGCCATATTTATGTATACTATACTTATCTTGCAGCGTCTTTATGCTCATAAGCTTCCTTTCCTTTCCTATGCTCATAATGGCTCTCCTCTAAAGTGGCTGCATGTTTAGGACAATTAAAAAGAAGCAGTCAGGAGTGTGCAATGAGCCAACGTAGCATTTTTGCTTTTGCTTTCTATTTGTGATGTTGGCAGTCATAGCTGCTAGCGAGTTTTACTTTGCCAAAGCAGAACTGATAAATGAGCAATACTGTAAGTCAGTGAAGTCATCTGCTTATGAGCATCTGTGTGCGTATGAGACAGATTGTGGTTGTAATAAGCTGTAAAGTATGTCAGAGATGTCATAGCACCTCTGCTTCAGGGAAAGCCAATAAACCGTGGAGGCAGACCTTGGCACTATTTTTCTTCCCTGGAAAGCTTTCAGCCTATGGCCTGCTTTTTCATGGAGTGATTCCAGAGAAGCAGAGAATCTAATGAGTTTTTCAGTAACATTTCCCATTAGGTGAATCATCCCTGCTGGGACTTCCTCATCTAAAAGTCCCCCATTGAGAAATAAAAATAGTTCATTCTACACTGTTTTCCACATTTAATTGTTCGTTTAAAAAAATGTTTGCTTTATTATTATAATGTTTGCTCTATTATTATGCTACCATTAAATTTACAATGGGGTCCAAAAGTATGAGACCACTTTGAAAACCATATCAGATCATGTGCTGCTGTCATTAAAATCAAAAGGGGGACACAACCAATGTTGGAAAAAAAAATATATAAATATAAATAAAGGTTTGTACTAATTTTGTACTGTATTTGAATTGCTGAAAATGAAAAATATGTTAATTTTGCATTTTCTATAGTGCTGCTGTCATTAAAGCAAAACGGGAGACAACCAAGAAATTTTAAATTAAATTAAATTAAATTAAATTAAATTAAATTAAATTAAATTAAATTAAATTAAATTAAATAATGAACAATTTGTGCTGAAAACATTTTGTTTATAATTAGAAATTTTTGAAATAATTTTCACTAGTGCTGTTGTCAATAATGTAAAACGGGGAACACAACCAAGAAATACTAGTATAAAATAAAATAAAATAAAATAAAATAAAATAAAATAAAATAAAATAAAATAAAATGGGAAAAATTTGAATTTCACAGTTGTGTACAATCTTACAATTGTGAACTAAAGAAAGGGGGACGCAATGAATATTAAATTAAATTAAATTAAATTAAATTAAATTAAATTAAATTAAATTAAATTAAATTAAATTAAATTAAATTAAATTAAATTAAATTAAATTAAATTAAATTAAATTAAATTAAATTAAATTATTTTAATTTGCACTGAAAACATTTTGTTAAAAATCTGACTTTCTCTCTTTCGCTAGAGCTTTCAGACTTTTGGTCCCAACTGTAATGCTGTAATACACTCTAATGCATTGTTTGTTCCTCCAGCTGCATCGGATTGTGTGTTTGGATCATTAATTGCTGTTTACTGAGTGTACAGTAATGAAAGAGAGGAGTGGAACCAGGAGGAGCAGAGCACGTAAAACAGAGAGGAACAAAAGGGAGAAGTGAAAGAGACCGTTCAGGGGTTTAATTCAGGCAGTGATGTGCCTTCTGACAGCTACAGAAGAGCAGAGGGACAGCGCTGACTGGTGTTATCCATTAGCAGGCATCTGGATCCTGTTGCTCTCCCGGCTGGGCTTCATCTTCCGCGGGCGGTGCTAGCCAAACAAACATCTCCTCTTTGATTAGAACCAAACCCGCACACATGCACGCTAATTTCACGTGTGCTTGTCAGAATCCCAGGCTTAACAAAGGTTACATCAGGAGCGGTGGATTCCTCTCAAAGTGGGATTTTCTTCCAAAACTTCTGGCTACGTGAGAATAGAGTTTAACCTCAGCTCTGTGGTTGCTGGCTGCTAACAAGACGTGAGGAGAGAGCTGTTAGCGTAACCTTGAGCGTGTCTGAACATGATGGATGGAGTGACAATGTAGATACAGTATAGGGTACCGGTATTTGAATAATCTCACCCAGTCACATGTACCTGATCTGAATTTGATATTAATAGAAGATTACTCAAGAGTCGTTGTATTAATTTCACAGAGCGCTGCCTTTCTGACATAACTCCTATCTTTGATAGATGGCAGTGTGTAAACAGGTCTATTCAAGAAAACTGTTTGCTAAAGCTCCTGTTTGTCAGCAAGAGTACATTATTCCTTTGAAGCAAGCAGCGACAGTAAATGAGAGCTTGAGTTGAATGAGCCATCATTTCCCTCCAGTTTTACAGTGTTATCATCTATTCATATGCTGTGCCCGAGAGGGGATTGAGCATTGCTATGTGGTTGCTAGAGTGTTCTGAGTGGTTGCCAGGGGGTCGTTATGTGGTTGCTAAGGCATACTCATTAAAGTGCAAAAAGTCTTGTTCTAGAAGAAAACTGCCATGTTTTCCATATGGACATTTATTTTAAACAACAACTAATTAAACTTTAAAGAGTTACCTGTGAGCTCAGAGGTTGGTAATCATTGTATATAATATATATACTTTTGTTTGAGCCATTACTTTGAATTATTTCAATCTGTGTTATGAATAAGCTAATTGTTTTTAACAGCAGAATTCTCAGTGAAAGGGTGATTAGGTGTTCTGGGTGTCATTAAGTGCTTCTTACTGGCCCAGGTCAAAGCAGTGCACCCTCAAGCCTCTTGATATCCAGGTCCCTCCTTGAGTACAAGTCCATGACATGTTTATAAGTCTGATCATATATATAAAATAAAAGCATGCCTCTGCAACAAGCTGCTCTATTTGAGGTTTAATGTGGGATGAACTGCATGCTGAAGTTTAATACTTAGGGGTTTTGGATAATCCAGTAGTAAAAGTGATGCTTGCATGAACAAACACCACTACAAATGAGTGTAATCCATTACATACTTGAGAAGGAACAATGAAGACATACGAGTTAAAGAGAAAAACATGTTCTTAGTCAAGTTCACAGAATATAAATTGGGGAGGAGGAACAGCTGAGACAATGCCACATGTTGTTGAAACATTATGTTTCTGTGCATTTTGAAGAAGAAAAAAAAAACACGTTAAAATAACATTTTAACAGCTGCTCGGCACCCATCAAAATGCTCCACTTGCTCACCTCCTGCAGTGGAGTGCATAGGCCACATTGCCTCCTTCAGGCTGTTGCGCCCAATGGCAGCGGGGCGGTTTAGGGGCGATTGTGAGGGGTGTGGAGGGCAAATGACATAAACCGGACTCTTTC
Source organism: Carassius carassius (assembly GCF_963082965.1). Classification (NCBI taxonomy): domain Eukaryota; kingdom Metazoa; phylum Chordata; class Actinopteri; order Cypriniformes; family Cyprinidae; genus Carassius; species Carassius carassius. The sequence continues at coordinate 40,099,425 of NC_081755.1, read as the reverse complement.
TGTAGGGTTGGACTCACAGGGAATTTTGCAGAGTTGCTGACGTCCTGACCAGTCCTTGTATACGAGAACACTGTACCAACAAGCCCTCATGACCAGCAGCAAGCCTTGAGGAATTTGTGTTTCTCACACACTGACGTCCCAAGTGGGAAGTTTCTCTACAAGCATTCCCACAGTTCCTCAGCAACTGGCTGACCAGGAGCTATAGAGGTCAGAGGGAAAGAAGAAAGATGTTAATCTGTGCCTGCGCCTCACAGGGAACATTTTATTGCACTTTTAATGAAGTCGTAAGAAAGTACAGTAGTTTCACTGGGTTTAGACCTGACATTTTAGGTGGCCTTGACAAATATTCTAATAAACGCACCTATTAGATTTACAAAAACTCTCAAGAAAATTCTCATGACTGGTCTGACTCTGGTCCACTCACTGAACTGTGTATTGTGGGTGAGCTTCACTGAAGATGTAAAATCACTGGGAATGTGTGTATGTCTGTGTGTGTTTTAGCGCTGTGATACACTGGTCATCCATTTTTATTTTCTCTACATGTATTGAATAAATCATTATTTATTTAATAAACATGTAATTCATAATTCATATTTAAATTATAATAATAATTGGTAATATCCAATGTTTTGTATTTCATTTAAGTTTTGCATAAAAAATATGTAAGTATATCAGCTAGTCTTTATTTAAAATGTAGCTTTATTTTTGAACAACATATCAAAAAATGAAGTTAAGATTAAGAAAAAAAGGACTGCATATTTACTCTTTAGTGTGCAAATCATATGAGTTCAAGATTCAAAAAGATTTCAGGTTTTCCAATTACTGTTTTTCAGTCCTTTCAATGGTTTAATGTATTGACTTTTTTCCCTTTTAAAATGTGTGAAATTCTTAAAAAAAAATTAAATAATTATGAACACTGAAATTGATGGAACTTCTGTGTGATTTAGTTGCATCAGACCTGCATAAACCAAGTATGTAAACTTAGGGGATGTTCAGAAACTGAACAAAACCATAAAAATTGTATGGTATTGTGTATTTTAGTTCATGACAAGATGGATGTAAAGATCTAGGCTATGCAGAATATCAGCACCATCTGAACCACAAGTCTTTGTTTAGTTATTTAACTGCTCCCAGTGTTTCACTTGACAATAATAAGTATTCAGATTTGTACTTCAGTAGCACCAGATCAAGTCTGATAGTTGGTGGGAATGATTGAACGAAGGTGTGATCCATGAACTAGCAACACAGTAAGCTTCAGTTTGCTCTGGAGAGGCCTCCTCTGTAATGAGTAAATTGTAAGTCACTCAATGTAAACGCATCAGCAAATCTGAAATCAATCATCCATATTGTCCAGGAAAGAATGGCTTTGGTTTATTTGTCTGTAATAAAGGTCCACTGTACTTGTTATCAGGGAAGCATTGGAGGAGGCTCTGACACTCTAATGGTGTTTGTGTCAGTTCCTACAGATTGATTTTATTCTTTAAAATGTGCCAAGTTGTGAATGAGAAGGAGCTCCAGTGACCTTAACATGAACCAGATGACTGCATCCATGACAACTGGGGTCATTCTTTTTCTTGCTCTGCTGGTGTTCATGGCTACCATGGTCTTTGTTACTTCACTGGTCATGAAAGACATCAAAGGAAAAGAGCTGTGGACACTTTGGCTCGATGACTGACCAATTGACCGGCAACTGCCTGGCTTTATTGGACTCATGATAGGAAATAAAGTATAGATTACTGCAGTGCGGTGTCACTGGATTCAGGGGGGCACTTCTGTAGTAGTTAAGCCTCTTATTGTATTAGAGAGAACAGATGGAGAGCGGCACACATAAGCAAACAGAAGTGCGGTGGTCCTTCACATTCAATTAAACCTTGTGCTGAGCAAGCCTGTGCTTCTCTTTGCTTACCCTTGTCCTTACTTTAGATCAAAAACCTATGGAAGAGGAACTAACTGCATATAGAAGTCTTTAATTTAGAGGAGGCAAGTTCAACAATATGTCCTTGAAATCACTTTTATAGCAATTTTTTTATGCATAATGGTTCAAGTTGTGCCAAATTAGGTATTGTTGAAAAAGAAATTGTTACACACTGTTTGACGACATGATGGTTCAGTACGTACCTAGGTTTTTACGTCCCTGTTGAGTTAAGGTTTACAGCAGGGGGAAAAATAAACATAAAATAGCTTTTTTATTAAACAATGGTTAACAAATTGCCATTTCGTTAAATAAATTCAATTATAATTCAAATTTATTTAGGGATAAATGTCTATCTCAACGTATGCTCTAAACCAGTGGTTCCATGTCTCCTTAATCAAACAAACCTGATTCAGATCATCAGCTCATTAGTAGAGACTCCAAGACCTGAAAAGGGTGCGTCAGACAAAGGAGAGATGCAAAATGTGCAGTGTTGGGGGGCCTCCAGGAACGAGGTTGGGAACCACTGCTCTAAACTATAGGGAGCTCGTTTACATTACTAGATTACAATTAACAACAGGGTGACTTCAAATGACAAATTTTCTTCGTATAAGTCATCAGAAAATATGCCGGAAGTGATTAGAATACAGTATTTTCTAAATATGTTGTATAAGTTTAAAAAGACCAAATTCTTTTCAACAACCAGTCTAACTATTTTAGACTGTCACAGTTAGTTGTAAGCGAATACATTAATTTAAGCTCAAAATGTCCACCCTGTCGGCCACTTATGCCCTGTCCACATGAACGCAGTTATTTTTAAAACCGCAGATTTTTCTACACTGTTTGGCTGTCTGCACACGCAAATGCAGTGGCAGTCACTGAAACCATCGGGCCGACGGCGAGCAACGGTCGGGCTAGTTTGTTTGGGGTGATCCACTCGTCGGCTCTAATCGGGCTCATGTCTGCGCCAGTTTGCCTGATTCGACATGTTAAATCGGCGTCAAGGCTGTTGGCGGCCGTCGGCGCGAGTGAGAGCTCTGATTGGATGTTCAGTTTAGCAAACAAGTCAGTGCCCCAGAATTAAAGCAAAAGTAATTAAAACAAGAACGTAAATGAAGTCGGTATAGGCAGAAGGCTGTTTAAATGTTACATGATCTTTCCCAATCATTCTAATGTGCAAATTTTTTCATAACATGAGCTACTTAAAATGATACCAACGTTATCAATGTTACTGATATTCAAAATGCTAAGCAAGCACTGCTTTGTTTACATTTCGTATATCTGACTTTATCTTGTATATCTTTATTTTGTTTTTTCTTTTTGAATGACAAATATATATTATTGATAGCTGCTAATATAGACAGAATTGATTCCGCTCACGTGTTAGTTTGCCGTCGACTGTACTCTGTGTAGTGTGTTCCAGTGCTGCTTTTTGGTTTGACGCTGCCGAAGTGAGGCAACAACACTGTCAACTTTTGTCGTCGCTAGTTCTTTGAAGTCGGCTTAGTGTGTCCAGGCCTTTATGGTGGAGATTATCACCACCTGTTGCCTTGGCATGCTCTTGACAGTGCATCATAGCATGTGTTTGCGTTTTCTTTTCTTTTTTAATACGGAAGAAGGAAAAATTATTTTTATAAAAATACCTGTGTACCTGTGGACATACACATGACAGAGTGGACATAGCATTCATTTGTAGTAAATATTGCTAAAAACTAAAAAGAATGGGGGTGAGGAGTATATCAATGCAATTATTATGTGAATGTGTGTATACAGTCGTGGCCAAAAGTTTTGAGAATTACATAAATATTAGTTTTCAAAAAGTTTGCTGCTAAACTGCTTTTAGATCTTTGTTTCAGTTGTTTCTGTGATGTACTGAAATATAATTACAAGCACTTCATACGTTTCAAAGGCTTTTATCGACAATTACATGACATTTATGCAAAGAGTCAGTATTTGCGGTGTTGGCCCTTCTTTTTCAGGACCTCTGCAATTCGACTGGGCATGCTCTCAATCAACTTCTGGGCCAAATCCTGACTGATAGCAACCCATTCTTTCATAATCACTTCTTGGAGTTTGTCAGAATTAGTGGGTTTTTGTTTGTCCACCTGCCTCTTGAGGATTGACCACAAGTTCTCAATGGGATTAAGATCTGGGGAGTTTCCAGGCCATGGACCCAAAATTTCAACATTCTGGTCCCCGAGCCACTTAGTTCTCACTTTTGCCTTATGGCTCCATCATGCTGGAAAATGCATTGTTCTTCACCAAACTGTTGTTGGATTGTTGGAAGAAGTTGCTGTTGGATGGTGTTTTGGTACCATTCTTTATTCATGGCTGTGTTTTTGGGCAGAATTGTGAGTGAGCCCACTCCCTTGGATGAGAAGCAACCCCACACATGAATGGTGTCAGGATGCTTTACTGTTGGCATGACACAGGACTGATGGTAGCGCTCACCTTTTCTTCTCCGGACAAGCCTTTTTCCAGATGCCCCAAACAATCGGAAAGGGGCTTCATCGGAGAATATGACTTTGCCCCAGTCCTCAGCAGTCCATTCACTATACTTTCTGCAGAAGATCAATCTGTCCCTGATGTTTGTTTTGGAGAGAAGTGGCTTCTTTGCTGCCCTTCTTGACACCAGGCCATCTCCCAAAAGTCTTGGCCTCACTGTGCGTGCAGATGCGCTCACACCTGCCTCCTGCCATTCCTGAGCAAGCTCTGCACTGGTGGCACTCCGATCCCGCAGCTGAATCCTCTTTAGGAGACGATCCTGGCGCTTGCTGGACTTTCTTGGACGCCCTGAAGCCTTCTTTACAAGAATTGAACCTCTTTCCTTGAAGTTCTTGATGATCCTATAAATTGTTGATTTAGGTGCAATCTTAGTAGCCACAATATCTTTGCCTGTGAAGCCATTTTTATGCAACGCAATGATGGCTGCACGCGTTTCTTTGCAGGTCACCATGGTTAACAATGGAAGAACAATGATTTCAAGCATCACCCTCCTTTTAACATGTCAAGTCTGCCATTCTAACCCAATCAGCCTGACATAATGATCTCCAGCCTTGTGCTCGTCAACATTCTCACCTGAGTTAACAAGACGATTACTGAAATGATCTCAGCAGGTCCTTTAATGACAGCAATGAAATGCAGTGGAAAGGTTTTTTTGGGATTAAGTTAATTTTCATGGCAAAGAAGGACTATGCAATTCATCTGATCACTCTTCATAACATTCTGGAGTATATGCAAATTGCTATTATAAAAACTTAAGCAGCAACTTTTCCAATTTCCAATATTTATGTAATTCTCAAAACTTTTGGCCACGACTGTATATATATATATATATATATATATATATATATATATATATATATATATATATATATATAAAATTAATAAATGTTTCATTGTCATATTTTGTCATGCTTTGGGTGTTATGCTTTACTGTATGTAGCCACCCCGTCATATGCTAGTCTACCCTGTCATATTGATATTTTAAAATAATATTTTAAATAATAGGTATACATATCTATACAATCCAGTGTGTTCAATAGCTGTTGGTGTGTGGGCAATAACATGCAAACAAAAAAGTGCATCTAAATATCAAGATTTTCTCCAAATAAGAAAATGTACATGTGCAAATTGTATGAGTTTCTTTAAAAACAGATGGATTACATAAAATCTTTTAAGCATTTATAATTTGAATGCAAACAAATAACCCTGTTTAGAAAAGGGACATCATACCCTAATATTGCAATAAAAATTTATTTAACAGTAATATTTTCATGACAGGGTAGACATATCTTATGGTTTATGCTTCAAATTATGGCCCATAATTATCTAAAATAAAAAAAATGTGTGGAAGCTCATCTAATATGTTTCTATAGTACTTAAGTGTCTACTATTCTTGACATGTCATAAAGCGAATGGGAAATTATGACCAAAATGTATTGTGAGGGTTGATTGGCACTCTATTGTGATATTGACCCTAAAATCCAAATAACCCTCTTCCAATATAAAGAACATATCGTTGTTCCATGGATTTTTGAGGTTCTTTCTTTATTGGCACCAATGATGCCAATAAAGAACTTTTATTTTTAAGAGTGTACTATATGATTCAGACTTTTCTGAATCAGCTTATTCCTTCAAAAGATCAGACTCAAAAGAGCAATTTGCTGTTAAATCAAATATCTATAATAAACAATGTTGTAGGACTTGAGAAAGGACTTTCAGTTTTTCAGGTTTAGCACACACATTGACTGCTTCATAGTGCTCTTGCGTCATTTCATTTTTGAAGTCTGAAAACATAATTTATTATAACTGCACATAAATATTTTGTGTTCCACAGAAGAAAGAAAGTTATAGTAGCTTGGAACGACATAAGGATAAATAAATGATGACAGAATCTTCATATTTGGGTGGACTAACCCTTTAATAGGAAGTTAATAGGAAAGTTCTGGTCCACTTGCTGTCATTTGAGTCCGCGTGTGAGGTTTGCTCATTGGAGCATTGATGTGCGTGTGAGGAGACTGCAGAAGAAGGAGGCAGAATGTCTCAGTATGCAGAGCTGTTGGCATAAACAGAGGGTTGATGTGGCCCAGCCTCACCACAATAATGGGTACTCCGCTGTTCCCCCTCTGCTCCACCCAGCAGAACAAACATCCACCGCATTAGAGCGCTCCCAAAATGAACATCTCAGGCCTCAGAAAATGCTCCCAGAGTGGGTTAACGTCACTCCCCAACTGTCCCCCTCTTTTGTTTGGAAGGCTTTTCTGCTTTTATCCACACACAAAATTGCAAGTGGAGCCCAATTTTGGCTGAGGGCAGGAAAAACAAATGAGCCAACCAATCTGATGTCATTCGATTTCACTGAAGGAAGTGAGCCAACCTTAGCTAATTAATTGCACAAGCTAAAGGCCCCTGAGACTATGAAACCTATGGACTGTTTGGCTCCTCTCTACAATGCTGGCTTAATGCCATTCTGTTTCAGAAAACAATATCAACGGCAGAAACACAAGGACAAGGGGAAAAAAATCAGATTAAGCTCATGTGATTCCCTGCCAGGCCACATATAGAAACGTCCTGAGCTCAGTGCATACAATGTATCAGTTATATTCAGGATCGACTTCCCAGCTCTGAAGCTTTGCTCTGGTGTCAGCTGCTCTTTGTAATTGTCATTCATGCATTCTGTAGAATTCTGTTTATGACTAGATTTTACTGTGACACACAGTGTTTAATGGGTGTTTATGTTCCATACATTAATCCTGGGGTGTTCCATCTCTAAAGTTCCTTCCCGACAAAGGTCCTAACATAAACCGTTTCACACAGAGGTACTCCTAGCCTTTCATAAGGTCTCACATCTTAAAAAAAAGCAACCCAATAGTTTGATACTATTTTGGATATATGGGTATAACGAGCTTTAAATGCAAATAAAGAGCTGATCTGTCATTTCCGAATGATACATTTGCCACTTTTATTTTTTTATAATGGGTAAATATCCAGCTCATTCAGTGCTCGTTTTGTTTCTCAGGTTGGTATACAGTAAACTTAATTGAGAGACAAGGTTTTATCAGTAATATTTTATAGGGGCACAGCAGTAATGTTCTTAGGCTCATGGCCATGAAATGATATAAGCAATGTGGAACACTCAGGAAAATTGAGTTTCAGGAAAACTCATTATAAAATTTCAAGTTGGCAGTGACAATATTTCTAAAAGTAAGATAGTAAGTTAGATGTTAGCTCATAACAAGAAGGTCCCTGGTTCAAGTACTAAATGAGATTTTCTTTGTGGAGTTTACATATTGGCATTGGTTTACTCCAGTTCCCCCATGATTCAAAGATATGCAGGACAAGTGGAGATTACAAATGTGTGTCTCTTATTCAGTGGCGTGCACAGACCTCTGGAGGGGCAGGTGCGAAATGGAGTTATGAGAGCACATTCGCGGACCGGGTGGTGGGTTTTTTTTGGGGTTTGGTGTATAGGTTTCTTACCCCTCTAGGGATGGGCAATATATGGCAAAAATATCATGATATTTTTTATTTATTTTTTATATCATGATTTTATCACAATTCTTTTTCATGTTGTTATTCTATTTTGCAAGCTGTTTGAGCATTACAGCCAAACTAATTTCCCCATTATAAAGACAAATCCTTTCAAGAAAATTGTGTCCAAAGTGGGCCAAGATAAAAATCTTTGTCATTATTTTATCTTTGTTATTAAAAAATGAGAACAAAGATACACATTACTAGGACCCCGAATATTCGACGAATCGATACTTTGATTCAAGGAGCCTGATTCGACTAGCAATCTAACAGTCGAATATTCGCGGGGTGTTATTGATTATGCCATTTTGGCTATATGGGGGAGCTCAAATGTCTGATTCCACATAGAACTACTGGTTTTCTCCCAATAAGTTAATATGTAGCCTATTATGATGAAGCTGTAAGAATCTGAAAAGAAAGAAGCTTCAAATTACTTTTAAAGTGTGTGAATAAATCCAACTACCACTATAGATTTATGTTTCACTTTCCATAATCCGTGACTGACAGAGGATCATCTTGGCGGCAGGGATTTAAAACTTTACCAAGACTCAAACTGACACAGGCAGAGACTAGATTTTTTTCGAACAGGTAGGGTACAAGGGATTTCAAAACATTTTAGCCGGTGTATATAGATCGTGGATATATTATTTACCTGATATATGATGCATTTGGTTTTGAGTCAAGGGCTTCATTGTATCACTACGGTGATATCTCTTCAGCGCACAGCGCAAGCAGATCAAACTACAATGCAGAATATTAATAACTATGACTGGACTGTTATATACATACTATTATAATGAGAACACCATTATACTAAAATGCTATGAATTTTTAGAGTTTAGCTGCCGTTTTTCTGCACATTGTTTTGTGAAGAACAGAGCCCTGCAGATATGTTCATGTGCATTTGGGCTCTTTTTGCAAATAGCCTATAAGTCTTAATATTAACGTTATGTTGTATAAATAACGAAGAGTATTCTATATGAAATTATGAGTTGAATCCCATTGATTAAAAACTTGCTATCAAATGCATCACTCTACTGGTAATCTTCAGCGCGCGCAGCTCAAAACAGAAATGCAGAACATTAACTGCTAAAGTTTCAATGAGAGCACTATTGTAAAAAATATATATATAATAATAATAAAAAATATTGTTAATTGTTATGGTCTTGCCGACGTTAAGTACTAGCTATCTGTTCATCAAAACATAAAAAAATATTTACCCCGTTTATATCTGCAAGGTGTTCATTACACATAATTATGTTAGTCGAATGTCTGACTTGACTCTTGTTAATGTATTTTGCCCCGCCCCCAAACATATGATTCGACTATCAGTCGAATATTGGCAAGATTCGAAAATTCTGATTCGACTATGAAAATCCTTAGTCGGGGACACCCCTACACATTATAAATACACATATTATACAAATAATTATCAGGTATAGGCTACAATATGGTGTACTTAGCAGGAGCATTAAAAAACTGAATGAACAAACATACAAATAAAACACTATACACATTTTTTCCTATTAAAACAACTGTATTTACATTTTTTAGTCAAGAGTAGTGAGTGATTTTTCTCTTTGTGTTTGGTGTTTTATTAAGATTAAAGGAATAATTCACCCAAAAATTTAAATATACTAGTGTTTTATTTCATTTACTCACTCAAAAACCTGAGTGAGTTTCTTTCTTCTGCTAAACATTAGCGCTGTTTTGAAGAAGGTGGAAAACCAAACAATTGCTGGTCCACAGTGACTTCCATAGTATTTCTTTTTTTCCTATTAAATTTAAAATTGAAATTAAAATTAAATGTATGCATTTAGCAGACACTTTTATCCAAGGCGACTTACAGTGCATTCAGGCTATCAATTTTTACCTATCATGTGTTCCCGGGGAATCGAACACCCAACCTACACATTAAAGTCGATCACTATTAAAGTCAATGTGGACCAGCAACTGTTTACACAATTTCTTCAAAATATCTTATTTTGTGTTTAGCACAAGAAAGAATGTAACATAGGTTTGGGACAACATGTGAGTGAATAAACAATGACAGAAATGTAATTTTAGGGTGAACTGTCCCTTTAATTGCAATCGGCAGCATGTAGCCTACTGTCCCTTTAAGACCTGCACGCATCTAATATACAAGTATGCATTCTTTCTCTCAGTTGTTTGCTTTCATTTTAGACATAACCAACTGAGTCTACACATAAACCTTGTGTGTTTTGACAGTATTAGCACAAAACATAAATTAGTTGAGTAATCAGGCACTGTTTGATGGGTTTTTTGGGTGTGCTCAGAAAAGGGGCTCATCAGAACAGCACACGAATGAAACGTTTAACCGTAAGGCTTTAAAGAAGATGGAAAAAATTTACTTTTGTGATTTTTAATAAGTGCAGTGTCACGTGAGAGTAACTCTACCGCTGCGTTAACACTGATGTTAATATATGTTGCATTGGACAGAAGGCTAGATTGATTCAGAAGTGCCAGAACTGCAGCTGATAGAATGTGCGCTGCACGATACAATGATATTTCTTCAAAAGCAGATCAAAAATCTTCATATCGCACAACCCTGCCTTTGGCAGAAATCGTGGACCGAGGGCTATACTGGACCACAAGAGCTCTTAAGCATCGGACCTCAAAGGGGCAGGGGCTAGAGCCCCCCCGGACCCCCTCCTGTGCACGCCACTGCTCTTATTGACCATCCATCCAGGGTGTTTCCATGCCTGTGGCCCGAGACAATGTAGCATCCTTGTGACCCTACACAAGATAAGTGATGGAAAGTGGTTGGTTTTCAGAATCTGGAGAGATGTAGATGAAAGCTACAGTACTTCTGTTTATCAAATTAATCAGCATAATTTTGTTGCTGATTTCCCACGATTAGGATTCTTGTGGAAATAAATTGTGAAACGCACCTTTACAAGGTATACTGTACAGTAAATGGTATTTCTCGGTATGAAAAAAAAGGTTTATGATAAACTATTCAGAGTTCAGGTGAAACCAATCTTGGGTTTGGATCTGGACTGCTGAACTGGTTTCCCTTGCAAAAGTCACAATAAAGAAACCCTGTGTTGCTTAACGATTAGTCTCCTAACATGGTGTAGTTAAATAACCTTCCTTCTTAAATTTGCATACTCACTGTACTTTCTTTCTCTTCAGTGGAGATAACGAGAGTGATTCTGAACTTTCAGAAGTCCTGTGAGGCTAGAGGTACTGGGACAGTGGAAGGGGTTGAGCGAAGCCCCTATTGCAAGTCCAGCTGCATTCCTCAGGGGCGAGCTGTCCAATACCATTTCTGCTCCCTTTGACAGGAGCTCTGGCAACCACAAAGAAGTCACTGTGCCAGTCTATCCTCACCCCAGCTCTTCCAACCTTCCTTTCTGAAATGCTTAATTACCCCGACGCCACTTCCAATCTGCAGCCCACCTGTGGCCTTCTGCCAAAGGGCCTTCAACAGGTGCCTCTGTTCAGCTTTTATCTGTTGGAATCTAATTATGTGTTCTCAAACGTGTATTTTGTATCATCGGGTAGTCCAGTTCTTCTGATACCGTAGATTCAGTGAGCTGTGCAAAAGTTTTTGTTTTAAGAGCGGATCAGATTTTATTTGCCTTTGATGACATTTGCTTTGACTTGCTGGAAGTCTAGAAGTTCCCCGTGAGAGGATTTCGGCTTCCAGACAACATGTTTAAACATGAGAGTAGTAACTCAAACCCTGTGGTTAATGACATGCCCTGCAGGCATAAATCTCAAATGAAAACATATCCCCTCTGATATCATTACTAATCCTGAAGTGTGGGCTGCTCAGGTGAAACAGAGGAACGTGCAGGCTGTGGGGAGCTGGCTTGCTATTGATGAAACTCTTTACTGTTACATTTCTGTGGGTGGATTAAGGCTGTGTGGGAACAGATAAGGGATGTGAGATCAGAGCACTGTTAAATGTACCTGACAGAGCCAGATCCAAACTGAGACCCACCCCCAAACACAGCCCCCTGCCAGCATTCCTTTCTCTCTTTCTCTCAGACACTCTCCACACACCCAGAGAGAGAGATGCAGTAGGTTCAGGTTCAAAATCAAGACAATCTCTGGTTATTGGTGAAGGGTGTAATGCCTGAGCTACTGGCATAAATATGGAATTGAAAAAACTGTTTTCCAACCTTCCACTGTTTGTCATTAGTTGGTCAAACAGAAAGCCCCTCCCAAACTTAGACTATTGGTTGAGCTAGTGTTCCTGTGTAGGCTTCAGAGCAAGGATTGAATTTGAAATAGTATACTAGCTTGCTACTTTAAATATTTCTGCCATATATGTGGTAGTATGGCTATTATGCTAGCCTATTTTGAATGTAGCCGAAGGCTGCTTCCAAATATGCATACTTCCTTTATATATAGTAAGAAAAACACTGTATGTGAACAGTCTAGTATGTCATGATGCACAGTGTTCATAAAACATTAGGAAAAATGTAAACAGATGACCTATTACTGGTGAAATTCTGAAGCGTGCATCTGATGAATACTTAAGGCTAAGGATAGGATTTGTGAATGAAAGTGATGAAACTGATGCTGGTATTATTTTTCCTGTGATATCAGCCTCAGTTGTTTTTTGCATAATAAATTACAATAAGAGTAAAATACAATATGTTTAGAACAAATTTTCACTGCTATCTCAATTTGTAGCTAAGAATTGAAAACAGTCAAAGAAAACAAGTGTTTTAGAGGGTTTAAAAAATCTCAAGCTTTTTTTCTGTTAAAGAGCTTACATTGATTCCTAAAAAAAAAGGGTTTTTAGCCGCTAAGTTGGCTAAACCATCCTTTTAGAGGGGACTTCCTAAGTGGAATGAAATTCTGGTTATGCACTATAGGCCTACATAAGAGTTTGCTGTTTGCTTTATGCAGGCAGTGCTTTTTAGATTCAATCACTCTTTTATGCTAATGCATTCTAAAACTAATCTTAAAGTGTTACGATCTTGAAACAGTGTGAAAAATGTTTGCCTAACAGTTGCATAACATTTATTCCATTGCTATAGCATTAAAATGAGTAAATGTGTTTTCATTATAAAGCTTTTTTTCTGTGCTAATCATTAAGCATTTGCAGCAATAGCTTAAGTTGCTAGCAATTCAACCCAGAATAGTCCTTTAGGGCATGAGATCAAACTTTCTAAATGAGTTGAAAGAAAAAAAAGTGCTGATTACCAAAATGTGGTGGTTTAGAGAATTAACTCATGTTTGTGAAGACGCAGTAGTGCATGTCCTCTGAATAATTCAGGACGTTCAGCGGGCGTGGGCATTCATATCAGCACATTCCATCTTATCAAACATGCTCTCATTCTGTGCCCCTCATCAGTCATTCTATGTAATATTTATGAAGGATTGACAGTGGGTCTGCACTTCTCTCCTCATCTACCCTCTGTTCTTTATTAGACACAAAGCTGTTACTGTGAGGCAGGCGTCCCAATCACCATGTGGCCCTCACACATGCACTCAGAAGAGGCCTCGCTCCCCCACGGAGAGATCCACATCCAGGACGAGTGCTAATCGGGTTTAAAAAGTCCTGCTGCATCTGTCCAGGAAGTTCAGGCTGGATGAGGACCATGTGTAAGGAGATGTCCATCATGACAACATGTATGACAAATGGAATGGAAATGCAATTAGCCCTCCCCCCACCACCAGACACGACTAGGCCTGTTATGTGTTAATAATGTGATGTAATGGCCATAAGGATAAAAAAAGTTCCTGTTCGTGACATCAGGGGATCTCATCTATATCCTGCCGGAACATCTGAATGAACGTGTAAGTGAATAAGTGCTTTAGGGGAATGAGTGAGTCAGTGAGCAAGCTGTGAACGTGAGTCTGTTGCTCTTTTCCAAATCGTAGTTGGCTGCCTACAGAGGCTGCATTTGAAGGAGTCTTGTTCCTTAAATGAAGGCTTTGTCTTCCGTGTGCCGTGAAAAGGTTTTTGTCCCCTTCAGGTTTTATATTTTTTGCATATTTGTCACACTTAAAAGATTCCGATTATCAAACAAATTTTATTATTACACAAAGATAACCAGAGTAAAAACAAAATGCAGTTTTGAAATTATTTCATTTATTAAGGGAACAAAGCTGTCCAAACATGCCAGGCACTATGTGAAAAAGTACTTTGTAGCAACAACTCAATCAAGCGTTTGCGATAACTGGCAATGAGTCTTTCACACCGCTATGCACTCTTCTTATAGAATTGTTTTAATTCAGCCACATTGGAGGGTTTTTGAGCATCAATGGACTGTTTAAGTTCATGCCACAGCATCCATCAATTATGGTAAATCGTCCAGGTCCTGAAGCTACAAAGCAGCCGCAGACCATCACACTACTACCGGTCCATTTAGATGTTATTCTGGGTTCTTTTATGACCTCCTGAATGAGTTGTCGTTGCACTCTTGGAGTAATTTTGGTAGGCTGGCCACTCCTGGGAAGGTTCACCACTGTTCCAAGTTTTCTCCATTAGTAGATAATGGCTCTGACCGTGGTTGGCTGGAGTCACAAAGCCTTAGAAATGGCTTAAAACCCTTTCCAGACTGATACATGTCAATTATTTTGTTTCTCATCTGTTCTTGAATTTCTTTAGATCGCGGCATGATGTGTTGCTCTTTAATCATGCTTCACTTTGTCAAACAGGTTCTATTCAAGTGATTTCTTGATTCAACGGGTCTGGCAGTGATCAGGCCTGGGAGTGGCTAGTGAAGTTTAACTCAGATTTCTAAAATAATGTGGTTAATCACAGTTCTTTCATGATTTAACAGGAGGGGGCAATTAATTTTTCACGTAGGTCTGGACAGGTCTCTTCCCCTTGATAAATGAAATCATCTGCATTTTGTATTTACTTGCATTATCTTTGTGTAATATTAAAATTAGTTTGATGATCTGAATCTTTTAAGAGTGTCAAATATGCAAAAAAAAAAAATTTAATTTAATATGCTATTAACATTAAGTGTCCGAAAACATAACATTTAATTCTCACCCATGCAGAGTGCTGTATCTGCCCATATAGAGTGACCTAAATCAATCACCTGCGAGGTTCCATTATGGATTCTGTCTTAGAAGACAGCTGACTATGTAGGCAGTGAAGTGGTTTATTTGGAACACAGACTAGTCTGTTGGGTCCAATCAGGCCCACACACCAGGTATAACAGTCCACAGAGCCTGACCATCAGCAGGAGCCACTTAGAGATTTAACAGCCCATGGCTGGCTTTATGAGACGCAGCCAGGACACAAACATGTGCAAGGAGGCTGGAAGTGGACCTTTCAGGTCAGTTTCCAGCACACGCTGATCTCCGAGCACAACTCAGTGGAGCACTGCCAGTCGGAAGATAACAATAATAATAATAAAATAAATCTTGACAAATGTAATTTGAACACACATAATGTATGAAATACCTGCTAATACTATCATTATGTATAAATACTTTACAATTTAAGCAATGTGTAATTTTCATTGCATTCTAATGATAAAATATATAATGCAAATAACCATACTTTGTAATACAATTATATTAACTATATATAGGCTAGTCTTTAGGGTGAAATATGACTCAGACATCTATCATTTGACAAACTTTGTGGCCTTCACTTGCATCACATAGATTAAATACATTTAAACATTCTATTACTATTTTCTAAGATTAGTATGCATATGCAAAAGGTTTCAGAATAGGCTACACCTCAAAGCCAAAGCAATATTAAAACATCTAATTTTAGCAATCTAATGATACATTGTAAACAATACGAGGCAGTGTTGCCATGCTAGTTTTGAACTAAGACTGCTACAGTAAATTATTAGTATAATAACTATACATAATAACTGGAGTTAATAAGTAGGTGTCTTATCTGTGCTTATAATTATGATGCTGCAATGCAACACAGATTAGCTTCCCACCTCTTCCAGTAGGCGTTTTGCCCTTTTGTCTTTTATGATACTGTTATCTGTCCTTTAAAGAGCCCTGTCAGTATTTTCTTTACCGTTCAAATGTTGACCCATCTTACCTCTTAATACGCCACCTAGTGTCCGGACAAGGAACTAAAGACAGTCATACTGAAATCTGTGGGGACACCTGCTGGTGAATTTCTTCTTGTGAGTGTTGCACTGCAAGTTTGTTCAAACATTTTGTTTCATAAAACTTGATAATCGACACTAAATCTGAAACGTACCACCTTTGTAACGTGAGAGCGAGCGAGAGCTTGGTTTTAAACTAAATGCAATACATGTTTTTAAAGATACAAAGCAGGTTGTTTATGACGATAATTAAATAGAATCTCACGAATACCATTTTTTTTTCGGTAAATAAATAAATAAATAATGAAGAATAACTGACTGTTTTTGTAAAATATACTTTTGTTATTTTACTTGGCGGCAAGTAAATCGGAAGTCTCGGACATTCACACAAAACACTTCCGCGTTGAAAAATAGGGTCTATAAATTCATATTATACTAAAACTCTCTCTCTCTCTCTCTCTCTCTCTTTCTCTCTCTCTCTCTCTCTCTCTCTCTCTCTCTCTCTCTCTCTCTATATATATATATATATATATATATATATATATATATAATAAAAAACAAGGGTATAAAATTATGGATTTCTGCAATTCTGTATTTATCAAATACCTGGACTACCTGCAGAATTGTGAGGCTCAGTTGCAGTGTGGGTTTGAAAGCATACAGTGATAATGAGGTTGAAAACGTCTCTGATGGTGGGAGAAGATGAAACGTGAAGGCCACCACAACACCATGTGCAGAAAAAGTGCTAAAAAACTAAACCAAAAAACATCATGATCCCTCAATGACTCAATGTTTTCAGCATAAACACGTCTCTCTCTAATCGTCATCATCTGTTTATTGAATTCAAAGTGCACGCAGCCACACACGTGCATGCACACACACACACACACCATATACACCATTACTGGAGTCACAAAGGAGACAGAGAGTTGCTGACAGTATCACATTCTTGAGCATGTTTCAAGTGGAGCAGTAATATCAGTGTTGCTGGGTGCTGCGGTATGTTTCAGCAGGCTTTGGCCTTCATTTGTTTGTGAGTGGCTCATTCCTGGTGGTTTTCACTCACCAGGAGGTGAATAGCACATGATAAGTGTGAAGGTCAGAAGAAGAGAGATGCTGGTGAGGAAAAGTAACAGGCTGAAGTAATAATAGCTGAATAGGAAATGGCCTGCTGAGAGCTACTGGTAATGTACAGATGGGAAAGAATGTGATAGAATAGTTCATAAATCGAATAAACCCCTATACTGTACTGCTTTAGTCACAAACGTAGCCAGACATTCAAAACATAGTGGTGAAAAGCCTTTGCAATGTGGAAAAGTCTTTTTTTTTTTTACCCTAATCGTTTACTGGCAATAAATACAAGTCATTTGGCAGAGAAAATACAAGAGAAAAGAACCATCTGAACATTAAACCCGTAAATTGATAAACCACTTGGCATAAACGAATACGTTCTTTAGGAAAGACAACATCTTACAGAAATGCTATGATAAAATCTCAACACAATCCAGTGGGTTTCAAGGACAAGTACTGAACATTCACGGTTTAAGATAAAAGACTTTTCCTTGATCAGAGCGAACAGAGAACACTTTCGATCAATAATAAGGGAAACATTATCATATCTGCGCTGCTGTACGATTACATGGAAAAAGTCATTAACATTCTGTTGCCTTTCTTGCTACATGTAGGCCACGTACACACTACAAAGTTTTGGGAGTGACGACTGCATTTGAATGCGGCTGTGGATCCCTTCCGTGTGTGTGGAATACAAGAGTCACTTTTGAGATGGTTGACATGGTGATAACCATAGCAATTGTTTGGCTGTAAAAAACAAAGATGCCAACATTCTCCATCTCAAATTTTCTGGGGAAATATTAAATGACATTTGATTTATGGGCTTGGTGCAAAGATAAACTCAAGGAGCCGTATGAAACTATCTTGCGGGCTGGTAGTTTGAGACACTCAGCTATTTTTGAAGAAATTTTTGCAGTTGGTTGAGATCAGATTTTTAAATAAATTAATGCTTTCATCTAAATTGATCAGAAGTGGCAGTAAATCTCATTTATAATGTTACAATCAATTCTTTTTGTTTTTACTTTGTATTCATCATGAAAATAAAAATGTATCTCAGTTTCTACAAAACATATTAAGCAGAACGACTGTTTTCTTAACATGTATAATATTAAGAAATGTTTCTTGAGAAGCATATCAGCATATTAGGATGATTTCTGAAGGATCATGTGACACAAGACTGGAGTAATGATGCTAAAAATGCAGCTTTGCATCACAGGAATAAATGATATTTGAAAATGAATAAAAAAATAAATTTTTTAATTATTTTAAATAAATATATATAGCCTAAGAGACCAAAATAAATATATATAGCCATAAGAGACTTTAAAAAATTACTAACCCCAAAATTTGTAATGCTAAAAAGCATAAACCTGAAAAAAAGCACAATTTCTTTGTTTTTACACAAAAAAGCAACAAAATACTTAATATACTATTCCTAAAGTGAACAAAATGTGTATTTTTTCATATTCTAGATGAAAAACTAATCTCTAAAAGAATGTTTAGACTTGAAAACAAGCCAAAATACTGATACTTTTATTTAATTTTTTTCTGTATTTATCTGCAGTGTGTACGCGGCCTTGCGAAGCTGCTGCATGTATAGAACTTCTGTTACTTCTGTAGTGTTTGTTGAAAATCCTCAAGTAAACATCTTGTGTCTATTTCAGAGTTCAAGTTCTCTGAGTTCAAGTAATAATCTATAAGCTCAGATAAGTGTTCAAATTCAAATGCTTCTTTCAAAATAGACCCTTCTACTACTAAATTCATACAATCCTATGAACAGTAAGCTCCATCAGAGGGCTTCAACATCAAAACACAGCACACATTAAGTGCTGAACAGTGATAAAATACTACCTTTTTTTCTTGACAACAGTGAAAAATACATTTAAAAGAGTTTGCATTTAAAGAGTAAACATTACATTTAAAGAGTAAACAACAGGTAAAAAAGACCACCAGCAGAAATACGTGCACTACAGGGGACACATTACTCTTCCTCCATTGACTTCTCGATCTCTTTCAGCTTTCGCACAAACTCTTGAGCCTCTCTGTCTCCCGTTCTCGCCTCCAGCATCTTCATGATGGGCTTTTCTGTATCACAAGAAGTAACTCAGTCAGAAATGAATCCATCAGACCAGACACAACAATAATGTCGATGTGGCAGACCTCTCGATAGACAATGACACATATAATTGAAAATCCTTTCAAGAGGACAGGCTGCAACAGATACTAAACACTAAGCAATGCTGACAAAATAATGAAATCTAACCAGTCTTACTAGCCTTTCTATCTTTATCTCTAATGTAGAAATAATCAGCAGTCTTTAAATAATGTCATGTTTACTTTAAAATTCAGCATTATTCTATAGGACTCAGCACTGTTATAGGGCCTATTCAGACACATCTGATCCAGCTAATAAAGATTACTAGACAATTACAGGCAGGTTTAAGAGAAGGACTAGATCTGAACTCTACATGAAGGTTCAGTAGGTCTTCAGAAGCAGCCCCTGATTTAAGATGTTTTATGTTTGCTCTTAAGGAGAAATGTCACTGGTAGGTGGATAAAATGGACAGATTAGCATACCGCTTGGTTTTTGGCGAGACAAGTGCAGGATAACGGGTTGAAGGGTCTTTCCAGCAGGTGTGGCACTTGGCCTGCCCGGCCAGCAGAAGTCACTCAGTGGGGCAACAGCCTCGCCAGCGAAATCATTCGTGGACAACCAGTCATAGTCCATTACAGTGAAGGTCAGACAGGCACACCTGTGCCTGTACTGCTCAGGGCTGACATGGCTGTGAAGAAGCAAATAGGATCAAAGAGCTGTTTGGGGCGCTGGGACTCAAGTGTTAAGGTAAGCAGTTGGTGTGGTACTCACAAGTAAAAAAGCTCATCAAAAACCGGATGCAGGGTTTTGAGCTTCACTTGGGTGCGCTGACTCCGAGCCGTGGGGAACAGATGGTGAGGACACAGCTCCACGATGACAAATGGGTCGCTGAGGCCTATGAAAGAGACAAATCCAGTAACAGATCAAAACAGAATATATCAACTAGATTTGGAAGAAAACGGCAGTAGTAAACACAGCAGAAAAGGAAAAGTGCCAATATTTTAGGAAAACCTTCACATCAGAATGAACACACAATGCAACTCATTTGTTACAATGTAAAATTGGTTAAAAAATGCAACAAACAACAGATATAAAAAAGACCAATAAATTTCAGGATGCAAATGTTATGAAATCATTACTTTCTTAAATATTTTGAATGCTAAACTATGTCAATGTTAGTCAATAGGAGATTTCCACATTTTAATTTGAAATGACTTAAAAATATATTTTACATGCACATTTTTTAAATAATTAGGCTTAGGGGTTTACAGTAGAAGCATTGCTAGAATATGGATTCATAGATATATAAAAAAATCAGTCAGATATTACAAATTATTTTTTTTCCTGAATAAATAAAAATACAAAAACAAATACTTTAAATGCTATACTGTAAGTGAATTTAGGCATCTAAATATTATAATGCACTGTATGGAAATTGATAATCATTTTGAGGTATGCTAAATATTACATTTAACAGTGTTCTTACATTACTAGTGTTTTTAAAGATTTTTTTTTCCATGAACGAATAAAGAGAGATCTAAAGGTAAATGTAAACATAAGGGAAATTAGCATTAAAAAACAATAAGGATTAATATAAGGTATATACAGTATATAAATATATATATATATATATATATATATATATATATATATATATATATATAATTTTGTTTTGTTTTACCGTTCGCATCCAGAGCAATGAGGTCAGCTGCATGCAGTATCTCCACAGTGAGTCTTTGCTCAGGGGCATCATAGTAACACTTCACACTGATACGACCAAAACGACTGTGCTTTAAGATTCTCTGTAAAGCAAATGCATCTGTTAAAGATTACCATCTATAGCAAATAATACATATAACATTCACATCAAGTTTAGGACTAATAACACCTTAGACAAGGTTGAAACTCTACAATTGCTTTTAGTGAAAATGTATCTAACAGGTTGTGCTTCAAAAGCAAGTGAAATAGCATTTTTGGGCACCATTGATGTGGACCTTGTATGAAAATTGTCTCAAATTGTAAGTGGTGAAATTATGCTATTTTCTGAGATTGGGACACCACACTGTGGCCAAAACTTGTGGCAACCCTGCATGTATCTCCCATCTATATAGTGGTATTAAGTTATTGGATAAATCTTACTTCAGGTCATGTTGAAATATCATATTTACCTTACATGAACACCACCACCGGTTTTTATTTTAACCCTGACTTTCCAGATTAGAGGGATGTCAGTTTAGAAGAAAATTTATTTTGTGTGCATTTGCTGTCATGTTCAATGTTGTAATGAAAAAGGAGGACAAGAAATGCCTTAAGTTTTCATACCCTAAGCAAAATCCCTCGAATTCCCACATTAACTTCTAAATTTAGCTCAGTGTTCTCCTTGCAACAAAGCCAAGAACCCACGAGCCAACGTGTGTTAAGAACTATGATGCTTGCATACAGCTCTGCACGTTAGATAACTATTAAAGAACTGACTTGTTTAGCAACATGCCAACATCAACTGTGGGACCTGTTTTTCGTGTACTTGACGTGAGGAATGATATGTTTTTAGCAGCAAACTTTTTTTTAAATCGAGAAGTTTGCAAAGTTGCTGCCTGTGAAAGCAACTCAGATCAGACATTTACGAGGTGCGGTTGGGTTTCATGACATGCTGGTTGTGCAGACATCTGCCCCCGTAGGCAGCAGACAGCAAGTCATCTTAGCAGGATTTGAGACACAGTCAGAGGCTGCGAAATCTTTCACAGTGCAAAGAACGCTTAGTCAAAGAGGAAATGACTGATGTAAACTTTTAATCATCAGAGGAAGGAATAGTATTTGTGATGTCTTAGCTCCTAATCAACACCTCCTCTCTCTGCAGGGCTGGAGCTAAAAGCTGTAGCAGCTCAGCAAGACTCCTACCCACCTGCTGGGAGATTTTCTCCAGGAAATACTGTTCGATCAGCTCAAAGGATGAGCATTTGTTCAGACGTAGCTCCTCGTCCAGGGCCTGATGGGAAGGAAGAGGGAATGAATGGCGGATGAAGCCTCATGCTCACTCATTTCATTAGCCACATTGATTAAAAATAAGAATACCTTATATTCTCCACTCTTAAGGTCTTCCAAAAGCAGCCCTTCTCCATCAGCATGGAAGAACCGCACCAGTGTCTGCACAAAAAGAGCTTGTTATAAAGGTAACCTGACTGACAATCAAGTCACTGTGCTTTATACCTCATGCCATTTTTTTTCTTGTGCTCTTTCTTTGACTGCACAGACTCCAGCAGACATGCAGACTCTCGTAACATGCTCTTGAGACTTGTTATGTTAATAGACCAACTATATGGTGAATAACATGTTCAGCCCACGCGCTCGCTCGGCACTTCATGAGTTTTCATGTAAATCTGTGGTGAGTTCCTGTCAATTCCTCTCTGTTGGAATACTGGATCTCACATATTGACATTCTGCTGGGGACGTCCTAAGTTCTCCACTGAGCTGAGGCCAAGAGCTCTGGCGAATATCTGACGGTGTTAGGCATGATGTAACACAGTGACTGTGAATGCAAACTGAGAGAAACCGGACATGAGGATCACTGCCCTTTTCAGTCACAGAGTTCTTGTAATAAACCACCAGCTGGCAAAATACATAGTTGGCTTTTGGCTGCATTTTCTAACTAACTTGACTAATATAGTACTCATTAGTTCTGAAAATGCTGCCTGGAGCTCTGGCAAGGGACCTGCCAACCTCTCTCAAAACCAACTTTTTTTTTTTATCTTTAGATTATAATTCCATCCATTTGGAGGATATTGAACATTTAAGCCATTTTTGAACATTCGTCATGTGTCTCCATCCACAAGTTTCTTTGTGAGTTTTTTTCATGTACAAAGTTGTGCAGTGTATTCCAGTCTTACAAGTTTTACTCACATATATTATCATATTAAGTAATTTGATACAGCATATTTAGGAGCTACTGTTATGCAAATACTGTATATAATGAATGCATTATCAATTTACACGTGTTGGACTGACACATTGTTCAGTTATAATAGAAGTCCAGTTTTAAAGAGTTTTATTTGCATAGCCCTAGTGAAAGATAAATATACTAAAATTAGTGCTGTCAACGTTAACGCGTTAACGCATGCGATTAATTTTTGTCTGGTTTAACGTGTCAAAATATTTAACGCAATTAACGCAGCATCCGTATTTTCTGCCATCCGTTGGCTAGCTTTACATTATATGATCACGCTCTTATTCATTTAAATGCTTTTAAACATTTCAAGCGCGGCAAGACAAAAGAGAATGCGCTGTCTGTGAATGCCCTTATATGACACATACACACGTACACACACACACACACACACACACACACAATGCATAGACAGGGCGCCAGAATCCATTTCTCTTAAGCGCTTGAACTAACAATAAACATCCCAAAGTGCCAAGTTTTGTCGATTATCCTCATAAAAGCAATCTTAAATGATTTATATAAAGTCTAAAATGAACAAAAAAGAGTTGTGAGAGAATGAGGCGAGATCCATAGACAGTATATAAACGGTGAGATCCGCGTGTCTGTCTGCTCTTAAAGGGACAGCAGCCAATAAAGCTTCCTGTCAGTATAGTTAAAGAACAAAGGGAACAGAGAAAATGACTCGCTGCTCTTGACTAAATAACTTTTGTAGCTTAAATAAGGATTAACTATTTAATTTATAGTTTATGCAGTGCAGACTGCATATAACTTAGATAACTTTATTAAATTTCTGTATATTTCCTAACTGTTAAGACAGGAAGGGCAGGAGTAAACATGACATTTATTATGGGTTTATGTTAGCATTGTTTTAAGTTTACTTAAATTAAAAACTGTTATATTTTTGAAGCCTAATAATAAATGTAAAAAAAAAAAAAAAAAAAAAAATCAGTAGCTGTATTAATATCAGTAATACTGGCCTTCATTCATAAAAAGATGTCATTTAAACAAGTATTTAAATTTAACTGTGACATTATTACATTAAAAAATATATTAAAAACGTACAAAAACATTTCTTTTTTATTGCGATTAATTGCGATTAATCACAGAAAAATGTGTGATTAATCTAGTTAAAGTTTTTAATCGATTGACAGCACTAACTAAAATATATTTGAAATATACATTCATGTTAAGTATACTACAAATACATTTACATATTTATGTACTAAAAAAAAAAATGTTTGCAATTGCTAAACTGGTAAAAATCTGCTACATTTGAACATTTCGTTTTGTACTTAATGCACCTTAATTAAGTGAAAGTAGTGCTGAAGTTTAAATAAAGATATACTAAAATATATTTGATTGTGATAGTGGAACTATTGCAAGCATTCTTTAGCTACACTTTAAATATCTTGCAATTTAAAGACCAATATTATTCAAAGATCATGTACAATCTTAATCAATAGGGATTTTAAAACACATTTAAGGCTTAATATTGAGAAATGTGCATTGTTCACAATTGGTACTCCAAATAAAGTTTAAATATAAGTTCTCTTACGAGAGCTCTCTCGTACTGCGTCTTAGCTAAGACGCTACGGGAAAAGTCTCTTTTCACGAAATATTGAAGCAAAAAATTATCCTTAATTTTGTATTTTTGTAAAGCGCATTTGCAGCAGTACACAGCCATAGGCGAGACGGCTCGCTCGCTCACTGGCTTGTTCTGCGGCAACTGCACAGCCTATCGAGCGCAGGCTGATGCAACATCAGACCAATAAGGGCGCTTCGCGCCCTTCTTGCCACTTCCCGCCGAAACGGGTGTGGCCCAACCTATAAAAGGAGCTCGAAAAGGCTGACTCACCTGATTTTTCATCTCTTCAGCGAAGCTCACGCATCGCTGGATCACGAGGAAGCAAGCGCCGTCTGGAAGAGCATATCAGCAGGACGAGCCATCCTGAAGCCGCTGGCACCGCCGCCTTCCACTGCCGTTCCTGCTGCGCTATCCGGCGCCCATATCCTTCATAATCCTTGTTCTGTCATAATCTCTGTGTGTGTTCGCCCTGCGACGCACATTCACAAAAGAGCTGCGTCTTTTTAAAGATGCCTTCGTGCGGCTCGTGCAGAACCCCGCTCAGCGAAGGAGATCGTCATGTCATCTGCGTCTCCTGTCTGGGTGAAGACCATGCAGCGCTTGCGCTCGCTGATGGCGGATGTCCTCATTGCGAGCTGATGCCTATGGTGACTCTGAGGACTCGTCTGGCATACTTCTCGAAGCCTGCATCATCCGCTGCGCCGCAGCGCCGTAAGAAGCGCCGCTCGCAGCGCCGCTCGCAGCGCCGCTCGCAGCGCCTACCAGAACCGCCTCCAGCTCGGCCGAGCTCGCCGGTTCCCGCCGGTTCCTGAGCTTCACGAAGAAGTGGCGAAGGCTTGGGACGCTCCATTCTCGGCGAGAATCCGCTCATCTGTTTCGCCAGCATTCTCCACACTGGACGGTGCTAAGAACAGAGGCTACCTGTCACTTCCGCCGGTGGAACAGGCTATAGCAGCGCACCTTTGCCCGCCCTCTGCTGGACGGCGGACTAAGGCGGCGTTGCCATCCAAAGCCTGCCGCATGACGTCATCGCTGCTCACACGGATATTCTCTGCTGCTGGGCAGGCTGCGTCTGCGTTACACACCATGGCGACGCTACAGATTTTCCAGGGCGATCTTCTCCGCAAGCTGGATGAGATGGGACCTGAAGCGATCTGTCTCACGGATCTGAGGAGTGCTTCGGATCTCTCCCTCCGCGCTGCTAAGTCCGCTGCACAGGCCATGGGACGGGTTATGGCTTCCGCTACGGTGGCTGAGAGGCATTTGTGGCTGACGCTTTCTGACATCAAGGAGTCTGAGCGCGCTGCGTTTCTTGACGCTCCGCTAACTCCTGCCGGCCTCTTTGGATCTTCCGTCAACGAGTTTGTGGAGAGATTCGCCGAGGACCAGAAAGCTTCACAGGCGTTCAAGCACTTCTTGCCGAAGCGCTCCAGTTCTGCAGCTAGCCGCTCTAGACCGGCCCCACAGAGCTCTCAGTCACGCCCACCGCCTCCTGCTGCGCCATCACGACAGCGTCAGCAGCGCAGCTCGGGACCCCGTTCTCGCTCTTCGAGCCGTCGCCCCGCGCCGCGGGAGCCGCGGCAGAGGATTGCGGTGAAGCCAGAAGCCCCGAAAGCATCCTAGCACTGCTGGGAAAGCGCCGGTGTTCGAGTTCCGCTGCGGCCGAGCTCTCACCCAAGCGCGCCGCTGTTGCAGTTCCAAGAGTTGCGACTGCCTCAGTGTTTTCTGCAATGAGCAAGCCTGCACGAGTGCCCGCTTGCCTGCACACAAAAGCCGTTATCACGGCTACCCAGATGTTTCACAAAAACAGCGTTTTTTCTGGTGTCCCGGCCACGGCCGATGGTGCTATAAATGTTGTGACGATGCCCACTCCTCAGTGCCCATCTCCACATGTAAGCACAGCCCTACACACAGGGCCTGCGCTCATAATGTCGACTCAAGTCGGTCGCGCACACTACATAGTAAACGTGCCCACCCCTCAGTGCCCACAATTACTATGTCACACGCGTCATGCGGTTTCTGTAAAAACGAAACCCGTGCACGCTCGTCCGGCCACGGCCGATGGTGCTTTAAATGCAGTGACGATGCCCACTACCCAGTGCCCATCCCCACATGTAAGCACAGCCCTGCACACAGGGCGGGCGCACATAAGATCGACACAGATCGGTCGAGCGCGCCGCATAGTAAACGTGCCCACTTCTCAGTGCCCACATACACTATGTCACTTACGGCGCGGGGCTTCTGTAAAAACGAGGCCCGTGCACGTACATTCTGCACAGGCAGACGGCGAGTTGGAAGTGGTAAAAGTGCACACATGCAGCCCACGGTTACTCGCAGATATATTGAGTCCCACGGGACCCGCTCAGCCTCCCTCCAGTCGGTTAAGCGCCGGAACGGGGTCGAGGATGAGCGATCTGCCCGCTGTGATCAGCGCGCTCCCCGCCTCAGATGCACAGCACACTCGAGCGCCGCCGTTGCCCAGTCAACGGAGCGCGTGTCACATCCAGCCCTTAGCCATTCATGCAAATGCATGGTCAGCGCTTCCAGGGGTTTCGGATTGGGTGCTAGGCATTATAAAGAGAGGCTACTCGCTACAGTTTTCTCGACGCCCACCGCGCTTCTCAGCGCGCGTCGAAACTACGGTCAAAACAGAAGTAGCACACATACTTCGGGCCGAAATATCGAAACTGTTGAGCAAAGGGGCTGTAGAGCCTGTGTCTCAAGCTCAAAGCGAGGGGGGGCTGTACAGCAGATACTTTCTGGTGCCCAAGAGAGACGGGGGTCTCAGGCCCATACTGGATCTAAGGCAGCTGAACAAGGCATTGATGAAACGCAGTTTCAAAATGCTCACGACCAGGAAGCTCCTCGCGCAGATTCGCGGAGGGGACTGGTTTATGTCAATAGATCTGAAGGACGCGTATTTTCAAATACAGATAGCGTCAAACCACAGGCGGTTTTTGAGATTCGCCTTCGAGGGCCAGGCATACCAGTTTGCAGTCCTGCCATTCGGCTTGTCCGTAGCTCCTCGTACGTTTACGAGGTGCATGGATGCAGCGCTCGCTCCTCTCAGACTCAGAGGCATACGAGTGCTGAATTATTTGGACGACTGGCTAGTTCTGGCCCAATCACGAGCGGAGCTCGTGGACCACAGGGCTGTTTTACTCGATCACCTCGAGAAGCTCGGCCTCAGTGTCAATTGGGCGAAGAGTTCGCTGAACCCCAGTCAGACGATCCTGTTTCTGGGTATAGTTCTGGACTCGTGTTTCATGACGGCGCGACTGTCACCACAGCGCACGATGGGCATTCAGCGCGCAGCGAGTTCTTTCCGCTGCGGCGCGACTGTGTCGCTCAAACACTGTCAAAGGATGCTGGGTCTCATGGCCTCAGCATCTCCGGTTCTGCGGCTGGGCCTGCTCCGCATGCGCCCCCTGCAGTTCTGGCTGAAGGCTCGGGTGCCGCGCAGAGCGTGGGCGTCTGGCCGGCTGCATTTCAAGGTCGATCAGAGCTGTGTTGCGGCTCTAGCACCTTGGACAGCGAACGGCTGGTACCGATCAGGTGTAAGCCTGGGGACTTCCCCGAGTGTGAAAATGGTGTCGACGGACGCCTCCACTTCGGGATGGGGAGCGCTGCTCGAAGGCAGACCGTCCTTTGGCCTATGGTCAGAACGGGAAAAGCTCCATC
Organism: Carassius carassius; assembly: GCF_963082965.1. NCBI lineage: Eukaryota > Metazoa > Chordata > Actinopteri > Cypriniformes > Cyprinidae > Carassius > Carassius carassius. The sequence goes on along the minus strand of NC_081755.1, from coordinate 40,071,087 downwards.
ATATCAACTGCCTGGAAATGCTGGCAGTGGAGAATGCGCTGACGCGCTTTTGTCCCCATATCAAGGATCACCACGTCGTAGTCCGTTCGGACAACATGTCCGTGGTGTCCTACATAAATCGCCAGGGCGGTCTCGGGTCCCGAAACCTGTACAGGCTGACGGAACGCCTCCTGATTTGGGCTCAACGCAACGTGCGCTCGCTGAGAGCGGTGCATGTGCCTGGACTGCAGAATCTGGGTCCAGACAGGCTGTCCAGAGGCAATGTCCCTACGGGCGAATGGTCTCTACACCCGCAAACAGTTCGGCTGTTGTGGGAGAGATTTGGCATGGCGGAGGTGGACCTCTTTGCGTCCCACGAAAACGCTCACTGCCAAGAACGAAAGCGCGCTGTCACGGAAATGGCCGTGCTGCCCGCTTTATGCGTTCCCTCCCGTCTCCCTCCTTCCGCAGGTGATAGAACGGGTGAGAGAAACGAGATGTTCAATACTGCTTGTGGCACCTCTTTGGAAGAACCAACCATGGTTCCCAGATTTGATGCAATTAGCAGATGTCGCCCCATGGCCGGTACCGTTGAGGAGAGATCTCCTCTCGCAGGCCAGGGGCTCGATTTGGCACCCTCAACCGGAGTTGTGGTCCCTCCATGTATGGGCACTCAACGGTTACCCGCTGATCTCGCAGTGGGAGTGCTAAATACCATCACTCAGGCTAGAGCTCCGTCGACACGACGTCTGTATGCCTCGAAGTGGTCGGTGTTCTCCAGCTGGTGCACAGCTCGAGGTTATTCACCCCTTAGTTGTGAGGTGACGGAGGTCCTCTCCTTCCTACAGGAGCTGTTGGATAAGGGCAGAGCCCCATCCACGCTCAAAGTTTATGTGGCGGCCATCGCGGCGTTTTCTGAAGCGGCGTCCGGTCAGTCAATAGGAAGGAACGATTTAGTCATCCGGTTCCTCAGAGGAGCTAGGAGGCTGAATCCTCCCAGACCTCCGTCAGTCCCTATGTGGGACCTCGCGGCGGTTTTGGAGGCCTTGAAGGGTCCCCCTTTTGAGCCTATCCAATCGGTTAGCCTTCAGCATCTGTCGTTCAAGACAGTATTCTTGTTGGCTCTCGCTTCTGTGAAGCGTGTGGGTGATTTGCACGCGCTCTCGGTGAGCCAGTCGTGCTTGGAGTTTGGGCCCAATGACTCAAGGGTCATACTCAAACCTAGGCACGGTTATGTGCCGAAATCCCTCAACACACCGTTTCGGGCTCAGGTTATTGCCCTGTCCGCCCTGCTGGTGTCAGGGGAGGATGGAGACTCGAGTCTTCTTTGCCCTGTCAGGGTTTTAAGAGCTTATGTGTCTCGCTCTGCTGCCTTTCGGCAGACGGAGCAGCTATTTGTCTCATTCGGTGGACGTTCCAAAGGAATGGCTGTTTCGAGACAGACTCTATCCAGATGGATAGTTGACGCCATAGCGTTAGCTTACGCTTCCAGGGGCCTTCAGTGCCCGTTGGGCGTCAGAGCACACTCCACAAGAGGCGTCGCCTCATCGTGGGCGTGGTCTACTGGGATCTCCTTGCAGGATATATGTATGGCGGCGGGTTGGGCCTCGCCGTCTACATTTATCAGGTTCTATAACCTGGAGGTTCCCGCCTTGCAAGCAAGGCTGCTGTCGGTATAGAAGAATCAGGGCCCTGAGGGGAATTCTGAATTCATGAGCGCTAGGCGCTGCCGACTGTTATATGGGCAGTATTGCGTAAGACCCGCATTGCCACATTGGTCAGGCCTTGCCTCGGCTGTGTGATGTCATATTGCCGCATCTACGGATGCTGCTAGATATGGGACGGAGGGTTTTTCCCCCTTTTTTCTGTCCCGGACTCTCTGTGAGTCCCTCAGGTGACTGTGCACTGTATATCCTGGGCGTTGCTTCAGGTTTATCGGTGTGTGATCCCTGCGCGCACGGCGTTTTACATCGGGTTCCCGTAGCGTCTTAGCTAAGACGCAGTACGAGAGAGCTCTCGTAAGAGAACGTACTCGGTTACTAAACGTAACCTCGGTTCTCTCTAGAAGAGCGAACGAGTACTGCGTTCTCTGCCGTGCGTACGATTCACTCTGGTTCGCTTCGGCGATGAAATAAATCAGGTGAGTCAGCCTTTTCGAGCTCCTTTTATAGGTTGGGCCACACCCGTTTCGGCGGGAAGTGGCAAGAAGGGCGCGAAGCGCCCTTATTGGTCTGATGTTGCATCAGCCTGCGCTCGATAGGCTGTGCAGTTGCCGCAGAACAAGCCAGTGAGCGAGCGAGCCGTCTCGCCTATGGCTGTGTACTGCTGCAAATGCGCTTTACAAAAATACAAAATTAAGGATAATTTTTTGCTTCAGTATTTCGTGAAAAGAGACTTTTCCCGTAGCGTCTTAGCTAAGACGCAGTACTCGTTCGCTCTTCTAGAGAGAACCGAGGTTACGTTTAGTAACCGAGTACGTTTTATATCATTAAGTCTCCAGCCATATGTCAATGTTAATAATTTTTAAATATACTTAGTATGAAATAAATGTATTTTAAATAAATATATATATATATATTTTTGTAATAGGGATCTCTTGCTGTAATGATTGCTGTACAGGATTTTAGACCATTGTAGAGCCAATTTCTTTGGCCTAAAATTACCTTTTTTTCAGTGGGAAAACTTAGAATGATTCCAGGCTGAGAACCAGTAACATATCTATGGAGACCAATGACTATATATAAACCGAGATGGTTCACTCATATTACTGTAAAATGGAAGAAAAAAGTAACGCACAATATGGCAGAATAAATCTTGTCTTCTAAGTAAAAGAGCCAGATCCCAAATGGTAAAGTCATCGCAGCACTACAGCCGCCGTTAGAAGCTCTGGTTGCTATAGAAACAGCCGGTGTCCTGAGAGCCGCGCTTGGGACTGCACGTGTGGACAAACCTGAAATTATTTTTTCACACTATATGAGCATAAAAAAACTTTTTTAGGACAGTTCGTGTCAGATTTTATGGTTGATTTGAAATGTTAAACAAGCTTAAACAAATGTCTTGGCAAGCTTTTGAGACTTTGATATTTCCCCATTCAAGAATTGGATTTGTATGAGTGAAACAGCTGTCAAATACGGTCACAGAGTGAATTGCATATCTTTGAAAGGGACTTTGTGATACTTATTAGCTGCTTCTCCACCGTCGGGCCGAACCGTTCAAAAAATACTAAAGAACAGTTACAGTTCATTTCCACTTGAGCTTGGTTTGGCACGGTACGATTACAAACCATTCTCAACCTGGAAGCATGCTGGTAGACTGCGTGCAATGACGTCGATTCTCAGGATTGGTCCCTGGTCTGTTTTCTGGCTACCAGTTTCTCTCTGTAGCCAAGTGCTTATTTCAGTGTAGTAAACAGAAACAACCTCCATATTGCAGTCGCTATTTACATCTCAAACTGTGTGTAAGCACTTGGATTACAGACAGAGCTGAGAAGATTAAATTGTAGTCCGTTACTGAATACAAATTACATGACAAAAATTGTCATGTTAGTAACGTAATCCATTACATTAAACATTTTAGGTAATATAATCAGACTACGTTTTGATTACTTTTAGATCATTTTCGACCTAACCCGTTCATCACAGTGATTTAAATAGGATAATATTTTACCAAATTGACATAAAATACAAAGAGAATGAAAATATATTCCAATCGTTATTATAATTAAATTACATCGATGTTTTCCAATCTGTAAAGAAACTGACATAAATAATTAAATCAATCAAAATAAAATGCTTACTAAAAAGCATGAAATATTTTATTTATTTACCTGCATTTCATGTGACAATTAACCAATGTCAAAGAACCATGAATGTGCAAATATTTTACTTAATTATTAACTTTGTACTATTGCTTTTAAATCTCAGGTTGATTTCAAGTAAATATATTAGGTCAAAGAGGTTCGGCTGACAAAAAAGTACAACGTTTCTGCACTAAAATTTGCTAGGATTTGAGGTTTGCTCATCATATGGAAATCCCTGCTATACTGTACATATAAATAAGAAATTTAAAAAGTCATGCGATTTTATGCATTTAAATGAGTTTGAAAGGCAAAAGCCATCCTAGCTTGTGTGAATAATATGTAAAAATGTGATCGATAAAAAATAAATAACTGTAGTCTGATTTCTAGTATTTTAAAATGTAATATCATTACAAGTACTATGTTTAATTTTTTTTTGTAATCTGATTATGGAATACAGATTACATGTAATCAGTTACTACCCAGCACTGATTACTGGGGCAACGAATGATATATATTGTATTATGAGCAATGTTATCAGCCACACAGTGGAAATGAAGTCATATCTATACAACGAGAAAAATTCTTTTCCCAACGATGGAAAAGCTGTGACTGACCTCTACAGTGTACTGGAACCGTGTGTAGAATTCCACCTGGACGCCCCTGTTTTCCCCCACAGTGTCCAGGATCATCCGCAGGAGCAGCTCCCACAGACTCTGCAGAACCCTGGGGTGAACAACAACCAGAAAGATCACGCTCACGGACGCAGTGACCTCCTTCACATGCAGTTGATTACCACTTTACAGAGCCCAATTTACTTAAAAAAAAAAACATGCTTCCAAGGATAAATCTGTGTGTCATTACTGTTATCATTACAGCATGTCCCCCTTATCACAAAATGAAGCAAGTAATTACCTTGTTAGATTCTCTTTAACCAGTGACTCATTGAGGACGACTAGAGTGTCATCTAGGTACTTCATCAGAGGAGCCACAGCCTGGAGCAGTTCATCAAAGAGGACATACGTTGAAAAACATATTAGGCCATAATTACATGTTCTTTCTCTGTTTATTCATACTTACCTCATCAGTGTTAATGGAGTCTGGAGATAGGCTGATGTGTTGAATACATCTTCTGAGTTCAGGAAGCATCTGTGTGGGACAAAGTTTTATGTAGCTATGTTTCCATCCACCTATTTTTATGCGCATTTTGGATGATTGCATAAAAATACTGATGGATGAAAACGTCAAGATGTGCATTAAAAAAAATGTATGTGCATAACTGAGTAGGATAAACTTTTTATATAATAAGAAAAAATGCAAATAAACTATGATGGAATTTACTGAATACATTTTCACCATGCGCATTAAAAAAATCACATGACTTTGCGGTATGAGATGGGATAACTAACCATCGGACCGATCTCGTTCACAGCATCTATATGGTGTTTTGGTCATTCTGAAATGTCTGAGGAATGTCTGTCATCAAAGTATTTCTGTATAATTACTGTCTTACATGACTGCATTCCCAAACAGAAGGCATCCATCTCTAAAAGCTATGACTGCATTTATTGTGTTACGTCTGCCCTGTCTGAAGCGCAAGTAATTTATTACATATGAAAATTATTATATTTAGTGGCTTCTACTAGTTTTCTTAGAGATATTTAATGCCAGTTTATCAGGAAATGACGATTTTGTTCTCTTTGACTCGTTGATGGAAAAGGTGCTTTATTCGCAAATGTTTTTGGCAATATTCAAGATTTGCGCATACTGTAAGTTAAATTCGTATCTTTGGATGGAAACATATGATTGACTTTTTACTCCAGAAACTGAGCAGCAGTCAGGGGTGTGTTTCCCAAAACCATCCTTGGCCAATTATGGTCACAATAATGTCTGTTTTTATCAACAGTTCAATGATTTGGTTTTCCCTAAAACTTCAGTTCCAACAAACATTCGCAAAGCAGTATCGCAAACTTTAAACTTTGCAAATAATTGGAAATACTGCTCTTGAAATGTGGTTACAAGCATAGTTGATGTTGACTTAATTAGATAAATATATGATGTGGTCAATCTGTATCTTCCATTCCATGCTTCTCAAGAGAATAAAAGTGACGTTTTTAAAGAGTGCGCATGTGTAAATGCACTCTTGTACTCTGGGGGAACCTCAAACATCTGGAAGTAAAGGAAAAAAAATGGTGAACAATAGAAGCTTTCAGATGCCATGTTTTTTGTTTACATAACATACATAGCATAACATTACATCGGACTTTAATTCCACCTTGAATTAACCAGCATCATTTATTGCTTCAAACACAATTGTGGTGTCATTAACAACAATTTGTGGTTCAAACAACGGCTGAGCGATATATAGTTTCTATATTCTCGGGAAACAGACATGACAGAAATAATCTGACATTAATCTTATTCTTTTTAATCTGACATTAGTTTATTTATCCACTGTTGCATTAAATTACGTATTTAAATGGTTAATTCACCCAATAATGAAAATTTACCATGTTTTATTAATGTGTCTTCTTTCAGACGAATGCAATCATAATTGTATTTTTTTTTTGTTTAAAATGTCCTGGCTCCTACAAGCTTTATAATGGCAGTGAATAGCCACTGAGATTTTGAAGCCCAATAAAATGTGTCTACCAGTCATAAAAAGTGCTCCACACAGGCACGGCTCCGGTGAGAATATAGTCTAGCAAAAGTTAAGTTTTGTTTACAAAAAAGGAAAAAACCATCTACTCTTGGCTTGTATCAAAATCCTCTGACATTTTTCTTTACAAATCCTCCTTTTGCTCTCTCCTTTGTGCTTTCGCATTTGTCACCACGTTTGCCTATGTCTTACGTCATCTGCTGAATATCTCTCTCGTGAATGTGCATAAGACAGTTAGTGGAAGATAGAGATTACAGTTTTCAGAAATTTTTACTGCACTAATGCATCAATTCACTTCAGAAGGCATTAATCAACCTCCCGAATTTGTGAGGACTACTTTTTAGGATGGATGGATGCACTTTTATTGGACTTCAAAATTTTGACCCCCATTCACTGCCATTCTAAAGCTTGGTGGAGCCAGGACATTTTTGAATTTAAATCCAATTGTATTTGTCAGAGAGAAGAAAGCTATATACACCCAGGATGGCTAGAGGGTGAGTAAATCATGGGTTAATTTTCATTTTTGGGTGAACTATTCCTTTAAGTAATGAGTTACGTCCTAAAATGGAAAAGGCACCCCAAAAATATTATTTTCAGAAACCTGTGTTTGGGTACAATATGCGTTAAAATAGCATGCTTGTACAGTTTGTTGCCATAGCTCTTGATATAATCAGGTCTCTTAGCAGTTGAGCTGTGCTTCTTGATGTATGTCATTACCCTATCAGTAAGGTGTGTGATTAGGCGCTTGGCCTCCCTCTGCAGATCGATATCAGCATTGTAGAGCTGATCATTGAGGGACTTGTTGACCTGCTCCTTTCCTTCCAAGCCGCATGACTCCTCCATGGCCTGTTCGACCCCCCGCCAGTCCAGCTCCCGTGGCAGACCCCCCAGGTACACGCGCACAAGCTCTGTGCTATTCAGAGCGACACAAACCTGCACCAAAGTAGCAGCCAGGAAGAGGAGGAAGGGAGATCGGAAATGAGGAAAGGAGAGGTAAAGAGTGGAAAGAACAAAAAGGAAGAAAATAAGGAGGTCTAAATGGGGTAGAGGGAGAGAGAAATCATATAGTGCAAAATGAAAAGGGGGCGCTAACGAGGTCAGACACACTATGACACATGCGCACCACTGAGACGTCAGTGTTGTCAGGGAGAAGCACTCAAAGCTGACATTTACTTCGCTCGTAATGAAAGCCAACCCTCCCTTGCCCAGAAGCGGTACCTGTACGATGAAACTCTTGTGGTCTCGTCCCAGCTGGCCTCTTTCAATCTTGCGCTTGATCAGCTCGGCGTAACACACCGCCTCGCTGCAGAAATTCTGCCACACATCAAGAAAGAATTGCGTTATGTGGTTGAAACCATCAATTCTCCTTTCCATTACAAGCATGCTTTTTATTTTCAGTGTTTCTGACCGCCGCTCCCCAGCTGTGCAAGCTTAAACTGCATGCTTATGAAAGTGGAGCTTAGAGCTTAGAGGTGCTCACGTCCGTCAGACGTGTGATGAAAATGAAGGCTCCCGCTGAATCAGGCCACGCCAGCTGGGCCCAGAACTCCTGCACCTGGCTAAAGCATGTTGTGATGTCCACCGCCGAGGAGCTGTGTTTGGTCTGACTCTGGATGGGCTCCAGCTGTATAGTTAAAATAGACACGTTACGCTGTGCAGCTAACACAATACTCTCTCAGTGGGGTACATTAACTTGATTTTTGTCTTCTCAGCACACACTTAATCCTGAAGGGGGTTTTCACAGTGATGCCATGCAACCATTCTGAGTTCCACAAAGAACCTTTCAGTGAACAGTTTTTAAAAGAAACATTTATTTTTACAGTGAAGAACATTTTCTGCCAGGGCCATGTTTTATAAAAAGAACTGTAAGTAGTTAATGGAAATTATTATATAAAATTTCTTTAAAGTACAGGTTCAACTTAATCCCAAAAGCATTGTAACTAGTACTAGAAAGTCTAGTGAAAAGTGCAGGGAATCCACAAAAATACCTGTAAACAATAACAGTCGATGCAACTATTCTTATATTGTTTTCATTATAGAGCAAATACATTTATATTTAACTTAAAAACTGAATAATCTGCTATAAAAACTAAATAATACAATTGAAAATGAAATTTTGGATGGGCAGCCAATGTTGGTATAAACAAGGAATTGGCATGACGGTTGCAGACAACTACAGGTATATGAATAACATTGAAGGCGGATATGCTGTCTTTACAATGACTCAGTGACAGGCATGGAAATCATTACACATGTCTTGGCTTGTCATCATGTCGCCCCACACCATCTTCTTCACCTTCCATAAGCTATTTCTCTCTGTCTACTCATCTGCAGCATTGCTATCACTGTTATTGCTGTACAACACTTTAAATATGTTTTTTAAGATTAATCTCGTATTTTCATGTTAAGTCAATCCATTGTTTTTTGGAAACAGGCCTAGGCTGATAATCTGTAGCTATTTAATGCTATTCTTTCTAACATCGCCATTGAAGAACTCTAATTAATTGGCCACATATTGTATTGGTAGTTATAGTAAGCTATAATGCTTGAGTTTGGCCTCCAACTCACCTGATCCATTTCCACAGCTTTGCGGATCCTGTCAGTGGATCGTTCATGTACAATCTGCAGCCATTTATGAATAGAGGTCTTAAACCAGTTGTGAAATCCAGTTAGAGCCAACATCTTAGTGTCTCTGAAAAGAAATGCCCACATGTGAATCACCATCCTCAGGCTCACTCAAGAGTAGATAACCTTGTCAATTAGTAGAACCATCAATCTATCAACAATCTATCCTCATGTACATTCACTCTTTTAATTAATCTATCTGATGAATTAGCTCTCATGCAGATGGATTAAGAGGATCACAAGTGACTAACTTAAGAGGCAGAAACTCCCTAAAGCGCTTGAGGGACTTCAGAGACATGTAGAGCTCAAAAAGGGTCTCTCCCATGGTTTGGGTGAGTCTCGAACTCTCCTGCTCCAGGTTCCCACACACTCGCTCCATTGCCACATTCACATCATCTGCCACCTGGAGACACAGCACAACATTAAAGCTCTATCGCCTGACTCCTGTTTATCGAGGAAAGACTTATTTTTAAGCATTCCCAGGGGTGCTCAAACTTACAAGTTTTTCTAACTGCCGGTAGGAGATGCTGAAAAAGTCAACTTTGACAGAGCTGAAAGACAAGACACAAAAACATTTTCTATGTTTGTTTCATACTTGTTGTGTCCCAACCCATCTCATTAAAAATGAAATGTGCTTTAAATAAGCTATTCATATGCTGGTTTTCCTGAATGCTGTGTCTCTGCAGGGCAATCAAACATTGTTCTGATTGTTCTGCCCAACTAAGCAATCCTTACTCGGCGTGAGTTTGTAGTGGGACTCTTTGACCGGCCAATGGTAGGCAGGGAGCATGTTTTGGAAACCTGTTTGAAAATAGTCATTATTTTGTGTAATTCTGAAATTACATGTCTAAAGATACCTGTTATAAAGCTTGTTGTAGACATTTTGTCCTCTCTGAACATCAACACATACTGCATCCACCACCGTAACCAAACGCCTCAGCTGCTCCTCTAGAGTCTGTAGAGATGTACAGACAACAGGTACATCAGCTAATGAAATGCTTGACCAATGCTTTCTTGTTCAGTTATGAGCAACAGAGAAACTACAGGTGCTTTAATTACAGCAGTATTAATGTAGACATACAGTATACAATTTTTAGTTCGTTCCAGTTTTATATTATATGCTAATATAGATCATAATATAAAGGGCCACTGAAACAAGGTATTCATGTCAGTTTCCAGGCTTTCTTTGTGCAGTAGATAAATGGTTGGAACTACATTTGAAAACACTTTTAAATGGTTATTAAATCAATACTTACGCCTTCATCTGGTTTGATGTTTGATATTATTCCTTCATACCACTCAACTGTACCTTTCTAAAATCAGGAATAAACAAAGAAACAATAAATAAAAAATAGAATACAAATGTATCCATATTTATGTAAATTATGAACTATTTTAAATCAATGTGTACAGTAGCCCAAAAAGCATTTGGACAATTTTGGACATGTAAACCCAACTAACTGTAGAAATGTCGATGCATTCAATATAAAATATAAAATCAAGTAGAATCTGCTCATGTTTTACTTAAAGCTTAAACTCAGGGCCGGCCCGCAGCATAGGTGGTATAGGCAAATGTTTAGGGCGCCACTCATCCATAGGGGCGCCAGAATGAGTGAACGAGTGAATTTTTTTTTTCTTTTTTTTTTTTTTTACATATTTTTTTTAATAATAGGCTACTATTTAAAAACTATTAATTCGAAATACTACCAAATAAAGCAAAAAAAAAAAAAAAAAAGTTCGGCTCTTCAATCTCCCCCCGCCCATCGAGTGATTGAAGTGCGTCAGAAACAGAGCGCGCGCACGATCAGTTGTTGGTAATTTGTTGTGTAGCGTGCCCGACGCCGCATCCAATGTAGACAGCACTGCTTTTGTTATCACACAGCTCGTAGGAACGGGCCTGGCAGCTCGCGCCAGTTCTAGACAAGGTGAAAGTTTCCTGATTGTGACGGAAGGCCGAATTTACATGACACATTATAAATGAGCATAGTCTGCCATCGATACAGTGCCAAAAAGAAGAGAAGAGGATAAAGACAGAGGTAAAGATATGTAGTGAAAGAACAATTTATTGCATAGGAGTAAGATACTATAATTTCATGGCAGTTATTTTTACCTTAAACTTAATGTTAGCAGTTGTTCTGAGTTCTGAGTCCCTAGACTGTGATTTTGTACAATCATGTCAGTTTTAAGACGCATTTTTTATTATCACTTTTTTATTAATGTTTTACTCTACAGTTGTGCAGTTTTGGGGGGATACAGTACAGGCCAAAAGTTTGGAAACATTACTATTTTTAATGTTTTTGAAAGAAGTTTCTTCTGCTCATCAAGCCTGCATTTATTTGATCAAAAATACAAAAAAAATGTAATATTGTGATATATTATTACAATTTAAAATAATTAGTTTTCAATTTATTATACTTTAAATTATCATTTATTTCTGTGATGCAAAGCTGAATTTTCAGCGTCATTACTCCATTCTTCAGTGTCACATGTGACATCCGGTCTATCACATGATCCTTTAGAAATCATTCTAATATGATGATTTATTATGAGTGTTGGAAACAGTTCTGCTGTAATGTATGAATATATATATATGCTAAATCATGAACACAATGACAGGGTGAAATGGGCTGTGATCCATGGGGCGCCAGGTAAAATCTTGCCTAGGGCAGCAAATTGGTCAGGGCCGGCCCTGCTTAAACTTAAAGCTTTTTTTCAGAGCCATGACGTTTAACCATCTGGTCTCTCAAGATGTATAAAGTCACTTCCTCTCCAGTTCACAAAGATTTATAATATATCAACCACAGGTGTACTTCATGACATGAAGTATATTCTATGTTTGGCAACCAGAAAGTATTACAATACTTTCTCCATTACTTCAGTCTTCAGTAACACATGATCCTTTATGATCATTTTAAAATGTTTACATGACGCTCAAGAAACATTTCTTCTTATTATCAATGTTGAAAACAGTGGTGCTGCTCGATATTTGTGTGGAAACCGTTGAAAAATTTTTCAGGATTCTTTGATGAAATGGAAGTTAAAAAAATAACAGAATTTATTTGAAAACGTAAAGCCATTTAAAATAGATTCATGTCACGTTTGGTCAATTTAATGTGTTTTGACTACATAAAATTCTTTCTACTGAAAAAAGCAATATAAACCATCACAGAAAATTCTAATGGTTTCCACTACAAATACCATTACAAATTTTGCAAACCATGAAATTTTAACCAACAAATCCATTTAAAAAATGGTTTTCTGTTGTGTATTTTGGGAAATATTCCACTAGGGTTTATTTGATTTAACATGCCATCAATAGAAGGCCAAATACCAGTAGAAATTAACAGGGTCCATTACAGTTTCCATTAAAAACCAATAAAAGTCCCTATAACCAGTAAAACCATTAAAAAAAATGTTTAATGGTGTCTATTGTTTTTTGTTTTTGTTTTTTTTCAGCAGGGCTTATTTAATCCAAACTTTTGAACAGTAGTCTACATTTTGAAAATTGTGGCTTCAGTGTCCAAATACATTTTAGAACCACTGTATGTCTCACTGTTGTATGTCTGAATCACCTTATTACCTTTATAACTGTTGCTATTTCCAAGTGCAGTTCACTGCGGTTTGAACACACGACTCTGAAGGCTGCCATTGACTGCATGTGACCAATGCTCCTAAGGCACACATACATACATACAGCAGATCAATATACAAAGAACAGTTTCAACGACACCATGTGGAAACTGTATAAATTGTTTGTGTGTTGGTGTGTCTCTGAGCCTAGTATACTGTACTACATTGTAGTAGCGACACAAGAAATGCACACAGGATGTCAATGTTTGTGTGTCACACTACCCAATACAGATCTACCTATAGGAGTCTGAAAGGGCAGAGCACCATGAGTTCCCAAACACAGCTGCAATTGATGGCAGAAATATCTGAACTGGAATGGTTTTATTTTGGTCCTTCGGCCTGGAAATCGACCATATGAAGGCCTGTGAACTTATGTGTGAGTTCATGAGTCTTTGTAGCCTGTGTGTGTGTGTGTATGAATTCACCTCAGCATAAGCTCACAGCGTATGATGGCAGCAGAATTGTTGCAGGGGAATACTTGACGCATACTCTTCATTTGAGACAGGCAGTAATCACAGTAAAGTCTGAAGCTCTCTGCCAAGAGACCCTCCTGCACTCAGAAACACATAATTACAGACTGGACCCAGATGAAAAGAATTAGTCCCAAACTAGAGCCTTAGGGGGGAGTTCACGGAGAATTAATTACACCCGCTGACAGCACCGTTTATTTGCACACGCTGACTGTGTTGTTTTCCCTGCTGAAAAACCCCCCAGCTAAAACCTGGTAACCCAGCCTGGCTAGGCTGGTCAAGCTGGTTTTAGCTGGTTGTTGCAGCTGGTCTCCATATATATATATCCAATATATACATATATATATATATATATATATATATATATATATATATATATATATATATATATATATATATATATATATAAAGAAACATAAATGTCTTTAAAGGTGAAAAGGTTTTTAAATGTAAAAAATCTACAATCTACAGTACACTTAAAAAATAAGGTTCTTTTTAATATGAAGTAACAGTATTACTATTAGTATCGCTAGTATAACTTTTGGTTATGTATGGTTAGTATAACCATAAGAGTCTGAAGAACCCTTTTCTCTTAAAATGGTTCTTTGAGTTAGAGTTTATGGTTCTTTTTTGCCTCCTTTTTGATTTTTAAATCTGTAACTGTCAAAGTTACCTCATTACTGATTTTCTGGAGCTCAGCTATTCAACTACACAGACTGACTGTCAACACACTCTTGACAGGTACATTTTCTTTTTAAAAATGACTATACATTTAACTTTCAAATTGTAACTGGTTTCCTACCAGTCATGTCTTTTTCTCTCTGTTGTTTAAAAGAACATGTAACTGTGACCAGCTCGGCTCAGTTAAGAATACTTCTCTCCAATTCTCCATTAAATAAGTGACAGAGATATTGAATTTATGATTCATATTGCTAGATTTTTCATTACTTGTTTAATAGGTCATATATAGCACTTTTAAATCATGGATACTTATGGAACCTTATAAAAAGGATCCATTTTAGCACAAAAGGGTTCTGCTATTGTCACAATAAAATAATCCAATTTTGGTTCTGTTTAGAACCATTTTACTTAAGATTGTACTTTATTAGTGTACCATTCATGGTTTTATCTCACCAAAACTGTAAAAACTTGCCAATTTAGATCTTTTTCCACTTCAACCAATAGCTAGAGTTTGGGGCATTGCTTCTGTATAGCAAGCTGAGCTAGTAGGTGTCTAGCCATGGCTCAGATTTGTTTTACAGAAGTGCAAGATAAAATCTGAAAACCTGCCAAAATACACAAATACGGACAATAGGTAAAATAATGGGCAAATAACTGAATTTTAAAAGATAAACAAATTTGTTGGATTGTTTGGGTTTCAAAGACACCAAACTTGTGGCGTTTCTTCTTGACAGGTAAGCTAAACTCAAGTTTCTGCTACATTCTTTACTGTAAAGCCCAGATAAAACAGCAAGATGTTGTAAGGATAAGAATAACTGTTGGTAAATGATAAGTTTGATAATATTACAGTATTAGTGCGTACTTCACATTTGATTAGATGTATGCTTAAAACAAAAATATTGCATCCAAATACTCTCAGGCAACAAATCTCATTATCATGCAAATTTGCTTCTTAACTAAAAACGTCACATTCTACAAGCATATGCGTTTTACTGCAAAACAAGAACAAAAATGTTGATTAAGAAATTGATTTTCTGCAGTGCAATGAATTCACCCATATTGTGTAAAACACCAAAAAGCGCTGAGCCCCAGAGTGATCTCTGGTTTCTGTGCCCAGACATTGAGGGTCAGCGAGTTGTTGTAAAAACCCACCTGCTCCCCGTGCACAGCGGTATCCTCCCACTCTGCCTCCACGGTTTTCAGCAGCCTTAGGAGCAGAGCGTAACTCATCCTCTGAGAGCGGTGATGGCTGCTGTAACACTGCCAACGGCTGCAAACACATGCAAAAACATCCGTTTTACACACTAGTGTCAGTCTCACTGTTGGCAGGCATGTGTAGCTGAAGCATGCAGCGATTATCAGGATGGGTCTTGGTGTTAAAAGCATTTGCTGTTTTCATGCTGTTGTGCTCATCCTGTCAATAAACATGCTGACTGCATGGCATGTCACAGATGAGCTACTGTATAATCTCACTACAGGTTTGATGTTTAATATACGTACATGATGGCCTGCTGCAGAGGGGAGAGGTCGGCCTGCACTGCATGATGGGACAGCACAGTCCATGCAGCCGCACACACTTGTCCATTCCAGTTATAAGGCTCTTTCTGCAATTAAAATGGTGTGATGATTAATGATGAGCTCCTAAGTTTGATGCAGATGAATGCTAGGCAAATAAAAAAAGTGCAACCTGAATTTGATTATGTTCATAGTCCAGAATCTGGCTCAGCATCTTCTTGTGAATGGTCACATTGGAAGCCATTTTACTCAAGGCTGTGTCTCTCTGTTGAGCAGAAGTAGGAGTGATTAATAAATATTATGAAGATGAATAGGAATATTATAACCTTGAAGGAAAATTCTGCTATTTTTCTTTCAAAAACCTGCATGCTGCAAGTACTCTGACTTTCAAAAGTTTGGAGAAACATTTTTGTAATGTTTCTAAAAAGAACTCTTATGCTCATGAGCACGCATTTGTTTGTAAAAAAAACTGTAATGCTGTGAAATATTACACTAAATTTTCTATTTTAATGTATTTTAAAATGTAATTTATTCTTGTGATGTAAAACTGAATATTTCTGGGGAAACTGTGATTCTGTTCAGAATTCCATGAAAAAAATATAAATATAATTTAAATGCAGCATTATAAACGTGTTTCATAGTCACTTTTGATCAATTTAATGGATCCTTGCTGAATAAAAGTCCTAATTTTATTTTTTTAAAAATCTTACTGATCCCAAACATTTGAAAAGCAGTGCACTCACTACTCTTGTCCATTTAATGAAGTAAATAGGGAACTGGGTTTTCGAGTTCCACAATTACGGACTAGCACACATCTCTATTGAATAAGTAGATGGAAAAGTATTCTCCAACTGTATTCTAATTTTGTGTTCCACAGAATAATGTAGGTCATGCAGGTTTTGTTATTAATGAGGGTGAATACATAACAAAAGAATTTCCATTTTTAGGGGTTACTATCCCTTTAATAAATGCTGCTATATCTCAGGTGAGCAGTGGTACCTGAGTGGTAAATAGACGAAGAATCAGGTGACATTCTCCCTGAACTTTAGAGGCGCTGGATCTGGGCTCCAGCTTAAACCATTTATCATAACCAACGACTGGGATCTCCTAGTGAGGGACAGAAAGTGATCCAAAAGTAAATGCAATGACAAACACAATGAGTTGCCTTACTGTTATAGAAACTAAAGTGTGCGGAATTACTACTCACATTCAGCGGGACGTTGATGCAACCCAGGAAGTCATCAGCATTCTCTTCGCTTCCTGATGCAGCAGCCCCGTTAGCCCTCACGGATTTGGCAATTTGCTTGAAATATCTAATATTATGATGCAACCATTTGAGTCATACATTCAGCATGCAATTGAACCAGTATTTGCAGAGAATGTGTCAGACGTATCTCAGGCTCATTAGCTTTAAGACAACAGATGGTTGTTGTGTGACCTACCTGCCCATTCCTCTGAATCCACTAATTTCATTCAGTTTCTTACAGGCTTCCGCAACAGAAACATCGTCATCATGATCCCTTGGGTGGAAAATAACAAACAATTTTTCAGTGAGAAAAACAAAGATGACTGTTCTCGTTCTGAGGGACATATGTTGATGCATCCTACCATATGTCCAGATGGAGCAGGTCATTGTGAACATCATCAATGTCACTGTGGAAAACAAACACATTTAAAAATGCACAGATCATCTAATAATATCTATTCAATTCTAACAGTAGGATACTCACAAAACAAAGTGTTCATTCCACACTGGGTTAAGAGTCTCTGGTTTGACTTCGGTCACCTGGATATCTCGGCCCGCCAGCACTTCCTTAACACTCGAGCGCTTCTCTAACTTTTCCCGTCTCTTGCGAAAACTGAACTTCCTCTCTTTCTTCTCCTCAGTGTCTTTGGGTGACTGTCCCAAGAGGATTCCCAGCATGCAGTAGGGGTCACTATAGCCTACACAGCAGCCACAGACAAAAAATGTTCACAAATTAAACTCAATAAAGGTCAGAATAAATGCTTTCAAAGCATATAAACAAATGGTCTGTTTTAATGGAATAATTTTTGTGTTCTTTTTTTAGTGCTATGTACTTTTAAATGACTAACATGTACTTTTAAGATACTAATATGCACTATTTAAGGGTAAATTAGATACAAAGATATACTTTTTTAGCCTTTTCTTCCTTATGGTAGAACCTAGTGACAGCTTTGTACCTTTTTTGAGAGTGTGATGTGAATTTTGGCTCATCAAAAGGAGAATAAAACTTTGCAGACAAAATAACGTTTAAAGTGATACATTCTCTGTGATGCTTTAGTTAAAATAAATAACATTTCCTTTGAAGATTTTCTAAGGGATATAGGTATTATGTCTAGATGTGAATGTTTTGTCTTGCTGTTGTAAAAAAGTAGGTGTCATAGGGTACATCAAAAAGACATTAAAATTAGAAGCAAAACGCACAAATAATTCACCAAAGACAAAAACATCTTACCATTTGCATCTTTCGCCATGAGATTCTTGCCTTTCATTACAGAGACCCTGAGAGAAAAGCTGGCTTTCTACAAAAGAATGTTTCAGACATGGATTTGAACGCATCATGGCAGTAATAAAAACTAAGCATGTTTTATTTGCTGTTCGACATGGTGGCGGCACCTCGAGTGAGTGCACAGTAAAATAAATGAAAGCACGCCGTGCTGTAGTGCCAAGGCCTGTCGAGAGGAAAGAAATCAATAGAGATTTTCTTTTTCAGATGTTAGAGGTGAGTATATTATGTATGAAACAGGCAGTGGGAGACTGCTGTTCAAATGAAGGCTCGGAATTATGAAGGCATAATTCATCATTATGATGCACATTCAAATAGCACAACATTTATCTGTTCTTTTCAAAGACCTTTAAGAGGTTAAAAGAGGTAACTGGAGCTTCTTTCATTCTGACATTTCAAAGTTTCTTTGGCCTTGCAAAAGATAAAACTTGAAAAAAATTTTATGTCATTGATTCTGCATATGTTTAGTAAGAGAGGCTCTTTACAGATATCAGTATTTTCCACTTGTTGAAGAATTATTTTACCTTCACTCATACGGAAGAAGAAAAGAGTGAAATCTGACTGTAAAGAAATTAGAAGTTGGCTCTTAATATCGAGCAGGCAGCAGACACCACTATTGCTATGACTGTCAGAACAAAAGCTTGATAAAAAGAGAGTCATGTTTGTAATGTTGGACAAAATCTATGTGAGACCCTCACCTTGGATTCTCTGACTCTCTGAAGGATGATGTCATGCTCCTCTTGACCCATATCAAAGACCTGATTGAGAGAATGATCAGAGAAAAGATTGGTTTCTAAAAAAAAAAATAGCATTTTGAATATGAAGTCTTTATGACTGGGTATAATGGTTATAGTAATGCAATGACATAAGTTTTCACAAGTCTTTAAAAATCTAATTCTTCAGCATACAGTACCTTTATGTATGTATTTTTTTATTAAAAATAAATGTATATATTTTATTCTGCAAAGATGCAATTAATTGATCTAAAGTGACTGTAAAGACTTTTCAAATGTTACAAGAGCATTTCTATTAAAAATAAATGCTATTTTTATGAAGTTTCTAATCGTCAAAAAAAAAAAAAAAAAATTCCTGACATAAGCATTTCACGATTTCTTCTTTCCCCAGGGCCATATTCTTGGTTGTTTTTGCACTGTCAGTAAGAACTCTCTCTGAATTAATGCAAAACTGACAGGCATCATAGTCATAATTCAGAATGGCATTCAACATTGTCAACAATTGGATTTCGCCCTCAGTCCAACTATTGCTGTTCAATGTTTGTGGAGTTAAGGTCAACATGGCGGGTGCAATGGTTTATCACTGGTAGTTCTTATTGTGCCTGGTTAGACCCTACATTTAAATAGGATCTAATGCAGTCCCCCCAAAAAGAGTTCCTGTAACTAAAATCATTTCCAATTCTTGTGGTGCAAACATGGCAAAAAATATCTCTACAAATAGTTATAGGAACTATGAAAAGATTTGGTGCAAAAGCCTCTTATGTTGTTCGTGGATCTCTAATCTCTAATTTGGAGTCCAAGTGAAGTGTCAAATAATTGCTGATAAGCACAACTTGATTCCAAGCTCTGACTTTTAGTTTACAGGGGTTGACAATAAGCACTGTGTTTTAAGACTTTCGGGCCACAGCATGCATCATGAAAGTTTATAATTTTAAAGCATTTAAGCGCAAGAAAACTCAATTCATAATCAGTGCAATGCTTTCTGTCTGTACGGTGCAAACAATTCACAAACCCCAAATGGAGTCCTTTTTTGGAACTTCTTGAACTTTAACTGGCAAATATACCTGATCAATTTGAACAATAAAACAACTTAAAAGCATTCAAGCACAAGAAGATGTGAAAAACAACTCCATTCAGTGTGTTCTGCATGCAAGGCATGCACACATAGATCCGTGTCACAGGCCGCTTATTATTATTTA
Source organism: Carassius carassius (assembly GCF_963082965.1). Classification (NCBI taxonomy): domain Eukaryota; kingdom Metazoa; phylum Chordata; class Actinopteri; order Cypriniformes; family Cyprinidae; genus Carassius; species Carassius carassius. The sequence goes on along the minus strand of NC_081755.1, from coordinate 40,051,271 downwards.
TTCTCTCCACATCTTCATAAAACAGCATGTCAAATACCCATCTTGGCGGGTATACTCGAAAACAGTCAGTTATGCCTTAAAGGAACACTCCACTTTTTCTGAAAATAGGCTAATTTTCAACTCCCCTAGAGTTAAACAGCTGAGTTTTTCCATTTTCAAATCCATTCAGCCAATCTCCAGGTCTGGCGTTAGCACTTTTAGCTTAGCTTAACATAGATCATGGAAAATTAGTACTAATCAAGAAACTTTGCTGCCATACCATGGGTGCAGCAGGCGCAGTGATATTACGCAGTGCCTGAAAATAGTCCCCAGATAATTTGTGTAGTTGCAGCAATAGCAGCGTTTCTGGGGACTATTTTCAGGTGCTGCGTAATATCATTGTGCCTGCTGCACCCATGGTATGGCAAAGTTCCTTGATTATTACGCCAGAATGAGAGTATAGTTCTTAGTTCCTAGAAAATGTTGGCAAGACAAGTACAAATTTGAACCACTGGACCGACCAGGGTAGTGGAAAAAAACTGATCATACTGATCAAAAAACATAGATCAAACACTTCAAACGTAAGACCTGCTGCACCTCAGTGTTAGAGGTCTCAGAATGGAATTAGGCTCCTCTGGAGTGACAGGGGTTTCATGGGTGTAATATAAGCACCGAACATCAATCCCCATTGGGCACGGGCTTTGATGTTTAATCATGTCTGAGACAAGAGCATCTGCTCCAACTAATAAAACCAAGTCAAAGTAAACAAACCCCCCACCACCATCCAAGCACAACCCTGTGTTCGCCTACAATCCCTTCAAGGACTAGCTTTTTTTTTTTTCTCAAGAATACAAGCGCTTTGAAAACAAAAGATAAAACAAAAATGGTATTTATTGTGTATTTCATTTCTATTTAGAAATCAATCAGAGCATTATATTTATTTAGGTCTTGGTGGATTTGAAGCACCAGAGACACAACACACATTGTGATATATTGTGTTGTTATGGAGGGATGCAGGAGCGATTGAATCATGCATTATGTAATTTATTGAGAAAACAACAAAGTTGCACCTTCTGCAGGTAGCTGAAAATGTCCCCTTCGTTGGTAACATATTCTGGTGATGGTACCCCAACGCGATTAACCACGGTGTAGATTGCCTCCTCATACAACAAATCCAGCTATAACAGAATGATTTATTTCAAAAAGAAGAAAAACCACAAAGTACCACAAGAAGGAATCATGATATCTGTATAACTGTTGCTTTTGAAAGGATGACCAAGAGACTCACCTCATCCCTGGTGGATCGCTCTGGAACAAAAGCCTGGTCTTTGCACTCCGGGGGTGGAGGAGCACAGCTGCTCTCCTCCTGTAAATGCATGAGGATGGAGAACCAATAAAAAAAAAACAAAGATGACAGGTGAGGTGATCAATGAAGAGTGGGGAGATCATTAATTGTGCGTAACAATGAGCTCAAAGCAGCTCTCTAGCCATGTAGATTCAAAGGCTTCACCGGCTGAGAGCAATGAGCTGACAAGAGGAGAGTTCATGAGCCCCTCAGAATTATCCTCGGTGAGAAATTAATAATTTGATCCAAAATATAAGCTTGTTTTTATTTGAGCTTCACTAATAGGTTAAGGGCATCTTGACAATGGCACAGCGATAAACTCCCACTTTTGTCGATGAACGTCATTTACTTTTTTATTGGCGAATCTACAACAACAATCAGTTCCGCAAGAGGAGTGATTTGAGACGAATGTTCTAATCAATGTCTTCACAATCAGCTATTTCAGGGAGAATCTGAAAATAAATAAATAAAAATAAATAACACAGAAAATAAAACTCAGATAGAAAGGTTTTTACTACCAGTGATAGAACCATTGTATTAATTACTATGGGCCATAAATAAAGCACTTATTCGGTACCAAATGGTTATTAATTAATAGCCTCACTATATTAGGTTTGTGTGCTATTCATAATTAATTCAAGATTTAAAAAACAAAACAAAAAAAACATTCCATTTGAATTTGATTCCTTCACCTAATATATTTGTATTTAATTTATATATAGTTCTGTATATTTAACACATTTATGGACAAGTGTGAAAGAACATTTCCCAGAATGCCATGCCTGTTGAATTTCTGAGTGCCTTCCATTTTTTCAGCAGCCTTGTTTCTGGAAGTATTTTTCCCAAATTGATTTTTTTTTTAATTCATGAACCAAACCATCTAGCTACAAGGTGAAAAACAACATCACAAACTTTAATTTAAAGCAAAAATGGAAAACTGGACACAAAGTACAAGATTATGTACTTAATGCTTTTAGTGAAGAAACTATACTCCCATAAAGCATTGTGAATGATATAAAAAAATAAATGTTGAAATAATGTTGACTAATGCTTCAACAAAAGCATACAAAAACTATTAAACTTTGTAGCCTTTAAGAAAGTCTATTTTTAATGATTGATAAGTCATTGTTAAAAATCAATTCCACATATGGAGAAAATGAATGAGATTTTTACTTCCAGGAGCATGACTGTTACACTCTACTGTGAGTAGGTAAATTACACTTCCTCTAATTTCAAATCAACTTCCTGTGGGTGTGGCCAATTCAATTAAAAGTTCAGCAACAGTCACTTGATCACAAAATCCCAAGATAACAGCTAGCAATTCACTAGCAATAACTCTAGTACTGACTGTTGTCAAGAGTTCATGAATCCACTGTAAGGAAAACTGAGCCAGAGATATGTGCGTGGGAAGTTATTAAGGAGGGATTCTCTTGTACCCAAAAAGAATAGTGCAGCCCATTTCATCTTTGTCAAAGACCACCAGAATGGTCCAGAAACATCCACCAGAGTGAAGAGATCAAATACTTCAGACCCTCTAGCAGACATGCCATATGGTGGTGGGAGTATCATGATTTACAGTCTAAGATCCAGATAGCTCGCAGTCTTTGTGGGTATAATGAATCCTAATTGTACTCTTCATCTCCACGGCAGTACTGCCGACTAACACTTGTGAATTTCTCTGTCCGCTTTGTATCCAGTCTCACTAGGCATTGCATTTCATTCTGCACTACATTTATTATTTTTGTCTGTCAATTAGGTTAGCTGACATTTATTACCGTTATTACATGAAATTTCCTCGTATCATTGCCACCGTCGCTGTAAGGTTGTGGAGGACATATTATTGTTTTTCCTTCCAGTTTGACTATAATGAGAAGAGTGGAACTAAACCTGACTTGGCTTATACAGAAAAATATACTAGTGAATGTCAGGATATACGTCCTCGAGGTGAAGCCGAACTGTGTGTAGATTGTGCATCGCAATGCTAATGATCTTAAACACAAGTAAATCAATAACGGAAAGGCACAACCAGTTACATTTTGTGTTTTCCAATGGTCAAGTCAAAGTCCTGACCTTTAGTCAAATGAAATGTTGTGGCATGACCTGTTCAAGCACAAAAATCTTTAAAATGACGTAAAGAGAAATTCATGCAAGGGTTTGCTTAAGAACATGCATCCTTTCTTCAGTCCTTCATAATATATATATATATATATATATATATATATATATATATATATATATATATATAAATATATATATATATATATATATATATATATATATATATATATATATATATATATATATGTGTGTGTGTGTGTGTGTGTGTGTGTGTGTGTGTGTGTGTGTGTGTGTGTGTCAATATTCTTATTTCCAAGTACAAAATGTACTTTAACTACTTTGTGATTCATTAATTTCATGCATCAAGGGATAAAGGAGAAAATTTCTATATCAAGGTTTGCACCGTTTTCCCCTCAAAGATGATGAATGTTGGATTACTGTGTTCAATGACAATGCGGAAAAGCGTAATTTCACACATTAATTGCATGATTAGATCTTAAGGATGCCATTTCTGTAGGATTCTTCAATAGTGAGTATACAATACTATCCATTATAAATGTTAATACTGTTTTTATCACCCAGAACCACTTGGAGGCAAATTCTACTCAGCCAGCATTGATCGCTGTCCCTTTCAACATTTACTGCTAGAACAGTAGGAGAGGAACGCTCTTCAATAAACATCTAATTCAAGCACATTAACTCTGACGCTGTCTTTATATGAGGGGGAAAAGGGAGGGCGAGTTTCTGTGATGGCTGAATCCCGCAGCAATGCTCAGGAGAAAGAGCTGCTTTAATATGACCTGATTCTTCATCACACGGGGGAATGTGGTGACAGGGATACACCTTGGTAAAAGCAGGGATGCAATCTTTTGAAGAATGTGGTTACCTCAGTTTGGCCGGCAGACAGCAGACTATCCTGTTTCTGGAGGATTTTATTCATGCGGTCAAAGAAATCCCCGTTTCCCCTGGCAACCCTGGAAATAGAGACGGATCAGTTCAGTTGCGGAACATTTCACCCTTGTTTACATTTAATTACACAATGTGGCTTCAAAAAGAGTTTCCCCTCCTTTCCTTTTTTTTTTTTTTTTTTACCCTGGCACTGATACACTGTAATCACTATCACATATATGCTGAATGGACCTCTGGAGTGCTTCTCATTCACACTAATAAGATAAGATGAGCAACATTGAGAGATCTTTGACAGGCATCCAAACGCTTGTTTTGGGCTGACATGTAATTACTGGAACATAGATAAATGGAGAAGTGGTAATAAACTGTCAAATTGTCAAATTTAGGCTGAAACTGAGAGCGTTGCCGACATGAGGACAAATTAGTATGAAGCTTTTACTTTCAGACAACGCTAAGTTTTAAGAGAAGTAAAAATGTTTTTGTCATGACAGTAAAGTTAAACTTCTCTATTCTATGTGAACACTGATATGAACCATAATAGACAATAACAGTTGCTACACGGGATGTGCTGAACACCTTCTTCTGAATAATACAAATAATGACTTATAACAGAAACGAATAATGAATCACCTATTATAAAAGAGAATATATTCACTGTAATAATTATCCAACTTGCAACATAACAAGTAACATGTTTAATGAATATATTTAAAATGACAACACTAGTAAAAAACAAAAGTAATATATTTAAAATACATTTTTTTAATACTAAGTATAGTTCAAATCAAATCTATTTACTGACATATCACTCGAGACTTACTGATATAAAAAAAAATTCAACTGTTTTTGCGCGCTACTTGTGAATAATGCACATATCTTAATATTAAGCCTAAGTTTGTTTAAATGTCACTATTGATAAGGATTGTATGATTGTTAAATAACATCCATCTTTAAATGTAAGATATTTAAAGTGTACCTGAAGAATAGTTGCAATAGTTCCAGTTTAGCATAACCAAACATACTTCAGTTTATCTGTAGTAGGATCTCAGCAGTACATTTCTGCACAATGAAAGTGAAAAATTAGTTGCTCCAATTGAGCAGAGTATACCACTGTAGTATTAAAAGTCAAATTGCAGGGTATTTTTATTAAGTATATAAATATGTAAATGTATTTGTAGTATTTTTCACTAGGGATCACAATAGTGAGTTTTTATTAAAACTAACAGGACTAAAGTGTGAACGTCATGAATGAAAATGCTTATGGTGTGATTTCAAGTTTTGGTGGTCACACTGTCTCTCAGTTTATTGTGTGTCTCAGAAATCCAAATTGTAATACTATGAGATACGTATTTTTCACTTTTAAAATGTCTATTTTGCCTAAATCCTTTAAACCTAAAATGCTTCTGGGTTCCTCTTTTAGCTTTATAAGGCGGTAAAAAAAGGAATGTGTGAGATAATTGCACAGGTAAGACTCCTATATCTTTGCTGGTTTGTAATTATCAAATGACTTAACCAGTTTCTCCAGATAAATTTTGCTGATAAAAATTGCATTATTTCACTAGTTGGATAGTACCAAACTAGCACTAACTTTGGGTGTGTTCCAAACAAGCTAATCACGGCTGTTTCTAGAAAGCATGAACTTTATTGCACATCATTCAAACCATATTTGTTAGAACTGTCGTTAATGACTTGCATACACACATGTGCATGCTAAACTGCCACTTTAATTCTCCTAAATATACCAGAAATAGAATATAAATTGTAAAATGTATGGAATTACAGATCCAGATTATACTGCATGTTATGCTGATTATTTTGCTCAAGTGCATGATCTATTTAAGTCCACATGTCATAATAACAAGAAACTATGCTAGTAACCACAGGCCGAAAGCTGTAGTTTCAACCACACAAGTTTGTGATGCTATTTGCAAATGTTCTTTGGAACTATGGATTCAAGAAACACCAAATCGTTGAACTATATGGAAAATTATGAATCTTGCAATCATAGTTGGCTACTGGTGTTTTTGCGAAATGCACCCCAGACCAATGCATAATGGATATGCATGCTGGTCTTTTCAGCTAGGCAGGTAATCCGTTACTTTACACATCTGAAAGAAGGGGATCAGAAAGCAGATGTGGCTCAGTCAAGCTAAACAAACAAACATGGTGGGAAACACTGACAGCAGATTTCAGGGCTTGTTGTGGACCTTGTTGCTTCACGTTTATCTGCAGAACGCCTGTGCTCAGTGGGGATTGAGGTGACAGGCCTCCCTATCCCTCTGACAAGCCTGAAAATCAACAGCTTGAAACGTCTCCTCGAGAAAGGCCTTCATGGAGATAAGAAGATGATGGACATTTTCCGTCCTCATTAGTCAATGCCGCACTGCTTAAACATCATCAATGCAACAAGTATACAATCACGTCTTGTCGCTTCCGATCAAGACTCTTACATACTGTCCAACTTAATTTATCTTATCACCAGGCGATCCGAGGAGGAGGTGGTAAGCGAGCATCTCCCACAAACCAGGGGTGAACTCCTGGACCCCTGCCACTTGCTAATTTTCCAGACCCGGTCGTCATGGTGATGATAGCACATTCAATGCAGGATTGGTTGGCAGAGTGCAGCACCTAGGGAATATCGCCCATCTCTCCTGCTCTGCCCTGCCTGACTTCAGCAGAGTGTAGAGGAATGAGCAGGGAATGCATCAGTATGGCCATACAGCTGTCCGACCACCTCAGTAGGCTCCAGCCCCCAGTCTCTCATTATTTATCCAGCCCACAGCACTCCAGACCATTTCTTTATAAACACCATCACAGCAGGTGAGCATTTACACCCATTTACACATTTAAAGTCTCAGTTGATTCTCATAGATGCCAATGAGATAAAAAGAAGTGTGAAGGCACTGCATGCAATTTCAGCGATTTGCTAACTTCCGCTATTTTGCTTATTTCAAGAACACACCCACCGTCCAAAATCCAAACCTCCAAAAACATGTCTGCAAAATCACATACTTCCCTATTGTAAAGTAAATGAAGTACTATGTCTGAATTCACAGCATTCATAAAACAGTAAACAAAAGGTCCCTGGAAGACCTACTCTTCCCAGTGAGATTATGTAGTGCACATCTGATTTCACTGTAAGCCACAGGAGGGGATTTGTGAATGGCAGTGAAAGGACTAATGCAACTAATGATTACAACTAATGCTGGTAGGTCACATGACAATGACAACATGATGGATGTAGTACATCCAGATTCCATTTATCCATACTATAGAACATTATTTTTTTTAAAGGTCTTTAAGTATGTACTTTTTCAAAATAAGTATCTACTCAGAAAGTATGCAATTTTGCATGCAGCCTTATGTTTTTAGTTACGTGTGATTTTTGACTCAGGCAATATGTTCCAATAAGTTATGGTCCCATGAGCACAGATGGCAGATATCAAATAACAGGTATTATAGACATCCTTGGCAACCATGCAAAATGATTGAAAGGCAGAGACTGTTTCTGATTGGCTAGTTTCAGAGGCTGCTTCTCTCGCTATTTTCAGCTATTTACAGAGCCTAGTACTGTCAGATAGAGACAGGTAGTGATGTATTTCAGTATTTCAGAGATTTCAGAGAGGCAAGCAACAGCAAGCTAGCTTTGAAAGCATAGGATCCCAAATCACTCTCCAAAGCCAGGCCTCCTCCAAAACATATGAACCTGACAGACAGAGGCTAACCAGCAACACGATAAGTGACAGCGTTGGTGGAGGATTGAATGCAATGCTGGCAGATTACCTCATGTCTCCTTCGGTGAGAAAATATTACAGTAAATGCATAATATTACAATAATAATGCCTTTCATTCTCGGTCACTCTGCAATAGCATAATGGAACGCACTGATGCCGTTTCATGTCTCCGTGAACAGGGTGCACAGAGGTATGCAAATACATATGTTGACAGGCAAATAGGACAGCCTATTATAGGCCCCAGACCGAGGGATATGATTAGATGAGCATTTTATAGTACTACGCCTTCCACAGATCATATAAATACATATTAATACTGATTTCACATGGACTATTTTATCGATGTCTTTACCTTTATGAGCCTTGGATGTGGTAGTTGCGTTGCTGTCTATGGAGGCTCAGAAAGCACTCGGATTTCATCAAAAATATCTTAATCTTTGTTCTGAAGGTGAACAAAGGTCTTAAAGGTTTTGCATTTCAGGGTCAACTATCGCTTAAACTTAGTGATTACTATCAAGTTGTGTAGAGACTTTCAAACAGCATAATTATTATTATTATTTTTTTTTTTTTAACCAAATTACCTACCCTGCTTTTAAAAGAAACATCTGAGACATAACTGACAAAGCTTTTAAACGGTGACCTCTGAGCTGTAATATTTTACTCTGAGTGATGCTAAAAACCAATAAGCTTGCTGTTTAAAAGTCTTGAACATTTTGCGTCTGTGCTAGGCTTTATATCTTCAGTCAAAGCTTTTAAACCTGGATTATTACAATTTCTGTGATTTATACGAATGCAAGTGACACACACACACACACACACACACGCATGCACCAAGCACGCACGCACGCATGCACACACACACACACACACACACACACACACAAATATGCACAAAGCTTATTTGGCCATCCACATTCATGTTGCTAGGAAACAGACTTTTCCATCAAGCTTTTTATTATTTTAGCAATATTGTTTATTTTCATTATTCAGAACTCAAAGATTGTATTGGAGAACAAAAAATGAAAAAGTAAATGATTTACTGGAATATCACAAACACACACAGATACAAGTGTATGAATGCGGGAGCTTCCCGCCGACTGGACTTCAGAGGCACAGAACAAAAAAATACAGCTTGGCACTTATGAATCAGATGAATGCCCAGCAAAATTAAATGTTAAGTACGCAATAATCATCCTTTGGTTAAGGTGAAATTTAGAGACAAATAATTTCGCCGAGTTTGTGCAGAAAATAAAAGTAATGCTCACCCACACAACAGGAAATAAAATTGTGGATGGAGCTCATTACCTCTGATTCCATTCGGTCCCTCCAGGTCATACTGCATGTGATTACGCTAATTTCTAATGCTGCCGCCAATCACCTGTATTCCTCATATTTTCCGCTGTGTACTGTGGGTGCATCATAATACAAGATCTTTCTCTTAACCAGGTCATTTAGATGACTGTCAGAGCTATATGAAAGTTACACATCCAGGTTCCTACTGCAGTTTATATCAAGTAAACATGGCACTGAACTGTAACAACTCCCTCTCGTCTTAACAAAAGTCTTTATTCTTATGGATGATTAAGAATTTAATCTGTAATTTGACTTTATTGTTTGGTTCTTCTAGTTTGTCACAATCTGTGCTGTCAAAATTATTATTTTTTGATTAGCTTTCACGTTGAGTGTGCAGTATTAGCTTTGCACAATATGTGGTAACTGGATAAAATACTTAAAATTGTTATATTAATTTAAAGTCATGGGCTCAAATAGTCACTTTTATCTTTTTAAGAAAGATAAATGTAACAAGAGAAGCTTACAATTCTTGGTTCCAAAACTCAAGACTAGCTAGCATTATCATAATTAATTATTATAATTATCATTTTTCCTTTGCTTTTTATACTCCCTTACCGACCAGAAGTACAACATTTTGCACGTATCTGTAATGATGTGATTCAGTAAAAAGCTTGTGGTGGAGAAACCCTCCACCTCTTTCTCCTTTTAAAATGATGACAAATTGCTCTCTGTGCGATACAAAATAAAATGTTCTGCTATTCGCTGTAGTGATCAACTCAAATTAATGTGCATGATTAGATCCTAACAAGACAAAAGAAAAGCTATTACAAACTGTCTGATCTAATCAATAACTGAAAAAATAAGGGAAACCCTGCTCTGATTCAGGAGATATGGGACATCAGTGGCTACAGAACTCAAAAATCCAAAGGTTTAGAGGTTTGTTTAATCTAGTTTATCCCATATTCTCATTCAGTATGTTTTTATTGTCCTACCACTCAACATGGGTCAACATCATCAGACACACAAATGATTATAATAAAGAATGAGATTTTCAGTTCGTTCTAAATATTCAACCACATATGTATTGTATTTTGCATTCCTTTTGGTTTTCAGGTTTGCTATAGTTTGTATAGTAGTTGGCTATTATTATAACTTATCTACAAAATTTTAAACAATTATATATTTTTTCTATACAATTTATATGATGGAGATGACATAATATGGCTGTTACATGCAAAATATAGGCTAATAGTAGCAAAATAAGTAAATAAATTTTCACATGTTAAGAGTAGTTAACTAACCAAGTTAAAGAAGTTCACTTCCAGAATGAAAATTTCCTGAAAACCCCCATGTCATCCAAGATGTTCATATATTTCTTTTTTCAGTCGCAAACAAATTAAGGTTTTTGAGAAAAACATTCCAGGATTTTTCTCCATATAGTGGACTTCAATGGGAGCCAATTGGTTGAAGGTCCAAACTGCAGTTTCAGTGCAGCTTTAAAGGGCTCTACTACACGATCCTAGCTGAGGAATGAGGGTCTTATCTAATGAAACAGTGATGAACATGGCAAGACATTAGTGATGTGTCGTTCGTGAACGAATCATTCTTTTATAACGAATCTTTTAGGTAAAGGAATCGTTCTCGTTCACATAATCCACTGACTCATATTTCTCGTTCACTGAAGTTCCTCCCTCCACAGCAGTGCGGCGCTATTAGCAGTGCATGTGCAGCTAAACAACCATTTCATCCTGTCAAAGAATTACTCAACCTCGAGCCAATAGCCTTCGAGTATGACATGTGATGGAGCATGTGATTTGTTGAATGTAGTGATTGAATACGCCCTTCAATGAACAGTTTCATATGAGTCTGAACGAGATCTAGAGATCTTATCGTTCGTGAACGAAATGACTAAACTGATACCCATGTCATTCGTGAACGAGTTGAATGATTTAGTAAATCTCGTTCGTGAATGAAATGACTGAACTGGCACACATGTCGTTCGTGAATGAGTTGAATGAACGGATACGTCGTTCGTGAATGTAATGAACTGGTAGCTTATCTCGTTCGTGAACGAAATGAATGAGAGTAAACCGGGTTAGTCTGCCATTTAGCATGTCAATCTCGCAAAATGCAAAGCACAGTTATAGGTACTGTGCACATACGCTTGTTTTGATATTTAGCATACAGAATTCCACGTTTAATCCCCGATTTATGAATGTAAATATATATAATATACAACCTATCTGACCAAACAATTAAAATGCTAATTGGGCAAGAAAACCTTGTGCTTTGTTCATCTGAACAAGTTAATTAGACTTAATATATTGAATGCGATTATGCACACATTTTAATGAAGCCAGATCAGTTTTTGTAACAAGTGAATACATTCGTTGACTTAAGACAAAATACATAATACACTCTTTTTTTTGCCACCTGCTGGCATATTTTGTGTAATACAAAGAAATGAAAACTGAATGAATCAATGAAGATTCTGAATGAATCATTTTGGTGAACGAACTGAAAATGAACAAATCTCTTGAAAGAATCATAATTTCCACCACTACAAGACATGAACATCTTGGATGACACGGGGGTGAATAAATTAAGAAATTTTCATTCTGGAAGTGAATAAGCCTTTAATATGGACTAACCATTAAACACGTTTATTAATCTTAGTTTGTGTTAAATTCAACATCTAATAATACATTTCTTAATGTTGTGTAAGTATTAATTAATGGACTTGTCACAAACTAACAATGAAAACCTCTAGAGATCTTATCGTTCGTGAACAAAATGACTGAACTGATACCCATGTCGTTCGTGAACGAGTTGAATGATTAAGTAAATCTCGTTCGTGAACAAACTAAATCTAGCAAACATGAATTAATATTGTATCAAATGTATTACTCTGTTAGTTGATGTCAGTTGATGCATTATCTATAAGTACAAAAACTACAGGGAACTTATTGTAAAGCAGTGCACAAAATATAAGCATAATTGGATCAGATTATTGAAAAATGACAACATCAAAAAACCTTGTTGAACTCAAAGCATGTGAAATATATATATATATATATATATATATATATATATATATATATATATTTTAATGCTCTCATAAAGATCATCCAGTGTTGACAAAAGGGACCAATACAGCTGTGAAATGTTTTTATTTTGTATTTTTATACATAGTAGGCCTAATATATGAGTAATAAAATAGTAATACAGTAATCTCTCATGAATCTGTGCCTGGCATTGGGATCTAACTCCACATAATCATTTTCAAACGTTTCCATTGATCTGAAGATCTTACACAGGCTGTAATCAGGGTCACCTGTGATGTGAATAAGGACGGGACACTCCACACAGCTTTCTATCATTTGCATAATATTAATGAGTATCTGGGTTACAGGTACTAGTTCTCTTTGGTGCTAATGAAGGAGACAAACAACTTCCTGCTGACCTAATGATGGCAATCATATAGCCAGAGGCAACGGCAGCTAACGCACTTCAGAATCTCATAGGAGGCTGACTGAATCCTGTCTAGTCCAGCGGCTAGTTAGGAAAACAATGGAGGGATTGCGTGCATTGACCGTTGCTTGTTACATCTGGCCGGCAATGACAGCAATCACCCTCGTGTACGGTATAAAAAAACATTAGCGGAGAAGGGGACATCAAATCAAGCGCAAAACAATCATTTAGTTCAGCTCTGCACGTAACAGGTGTTTTTCCCTCAGACAGAAGAGGTGCAGTCATTAAAAATAAAGCAGCTCATATTTTAGGAGCAGCTGTGATAAACAGACGTGTTTTGGTTGCTATAGAAACCTCAAGGTTCATATGCCCATCATTACGTTTGGCTTTGAAATCAGTCGAAAAGGAATCAAAACAAGACAGATAGAGAGGACGACTGAAAAACAATCAACTTTGTTTAGCTACAGCAGTGAACCCATTCTCCACATACATGTTTGTGGACGTGAAGTTGATCATATAGCACTAAATGGACAAAAGGAGACAAAATAAGTTAAAGTGGGACAAAATAAGTTAAAGTGATGTCTTTACAAGTATATAAAGCAGCAAATACACAAGATAGGGTAAAAAACATGTTCTATTCTTCTAAAACCAGTGGAGATGTGCTGGAAAACACTTAAGCCATGTTATATTTATAGCCTCTGGTATAAGGTCTTTCTTTGCCTTTTCGTAAAGATCAAACAGACTTGCATTACCGTTCTTCGCTAACCACAGAGACCAAACCACTTTTATCATTTCTGCCTGGAAATTGTCAAAAAAAACCTGGCCTGAATGGACAAGAAAAGCCTGTAATACTGCACAGAGCCAGAAAGGTAATTGTTGCATGATCCCAACCCGTTCTCATCTCAGGGCGTCATATAAGTCCGTTTTGTCACGTCCTTCTGCGTTTTTTGCCCACGCATATAGCACCCTTTTACGTATAGATGACACGCACATGGCTTTCAACCAACTTCCAACTTTGGACTTTGCCAGCCAATCCAAGTGCGTAGGCTACAATTTTGTTTAGTTTTAAATGTCTGTGGTAGCGTACTCAATTTAAACGTGAATGTGTTCTAGGTATCCTAACTAAAAACACGACAATATAGGTTCCATCATCCCTTAATTGCCCGCAGGAGTATATTTGCCGAATTCAACACACACCCTTTATCGCGTGTGAGAGTGTCCGCCAATGTCATTCGTTTCATTGGATAACTTGCTGGTGACGATGCAGAGTCCACACGTGGGTTAGAAGCCGCTGATTGGCTTAGAAGCTTTCACTCAAAGCTTTCCTCGGGCTGCTTATTGGATGAACCGCTAGAATGAAAATCACTCACTACTCATAGGCCTGGGCCAAAATGTGTGCTTGGTAGGCCTAATTAAACTCTACCATATTATCCCTTAATAGCGAGACTGTCCTCCTCCTAAAAACAACCACATATGTTGTCAACGTTTTCAAATCAGGCGCCCTCTAGGCGCCTTATTACGACAGTCTCGTTTGTCGGTTGTGTCGTCATCAAATGACCTTTGACTGTCGTTACCATCGTTACCACTCACAAAAAAGGAGGAGTGACCCAACAGTTCGCAGAGCGTTGTTGTCCAGGTGTGTAAACTATTTTATTTTATGGTTTATTTTTTAAGGTACTGTTCTGATTCTCTGCAATTAATGTGGAAGTACGTTATAAGTGCAGTTTGACATTTTCTTTACAAATCTGTTGCGAATGCCAGTAAACTAATTTGTCAAATGCCCTGTGACCACAACACTTACCATATTATTTACCATGATGATGTTCCTTCCCTATTTTTCGGAACTGTAATTTATAATTCAGTCACACATATATTTATTTCTTTCTCTTGTTCATCATGGTATATTTCCAAAGCTCAGAATCAGATTTGGATCAGTTCTGTCAGAAAGCTGCTAGTATTAACAGGGAACTTGAACTCGAAGCTCAATGCTGAACTTGAAGAAGTTGTCAGGGAAGCTGAAGTCCTTCACAGTTTCAACACTTGAAAGGTAATCTTGAAGACATTTAGTTAATTTACATATACCTAATTTACTTTAATTAATTTATTATGTGTTAATAACCTTCCTTATAGTCCTTCCTTTCAAATATTTTGTTCACAGATCATTTCTAACACACTGTCTCAACATGTATGTATTAAAAGAACAACAACATTTCCCTTTTTTTCTGTATTTCAGTTGAAAAGGAAGACCAAAGGAAGGCCTATCAAACTCTATTCAAACCCGTCTTGTTTTTGGAGAGGGATGAATTTGACCATCTTGTGTGTTTATGGAGAAGACTAAAAGCTGCTAGGCAGATATTTCCAGTGGTACGTCTGTGTCGGTCTGAGCACCTCAACAGAACTTTACTGCAGTTACATTTTGCACCGAATTTGAAGGTTTTTCTTTTTTTTTTTTTTTTTACTTTTTACATACCCCACGACCCCATCAGTACAAGCCCTGAGCTTTTCCTCCTGCTGTCATTGACCATCGCCTCGCCTCTCATGCAGACTGTGTCCATTGTAAGTAGTCAGAGCGTTTATATACTAAAGTTTATATTGAGTCCACTATATTCTTTATTAGTGCCGTCTCTTCCCGTTCTAACAGTACATGATATCTGTCCACACCTCACAGTCTGCCTTTATTTCCATGTTGATTTTAATTGAACACATCTGTCTAAAAGCAGTTCTGGAAATGCTGTTTAACTTGTCATGTGACACATCACGGGCTGGTTGGGTAAACATAGCTATTATGTTAAGACTGTGTCTTAAGATCTAGTTGACTAACTAGCAGTGAGCCAAAAGATAATCGTTCTAATTTTTCTCATTATTTGGCCAATCTATGTTTTTGTAACTGGCTTTTAACACTTATGACTAGTCATATATTATGACCGCAACATAAATGATTCCCACTGCTCCGTGTGTATGTGTGTGTGTTCACTGCTGTGTGTGCACTTTGGATGGGTTAAATGCAGAGCACAAATTCTGAGTATGGGTCACCATACTTGGCTGTATGTTACGTCGCTTTCACTTTTTTGTCACTTTCATTTGTTGTCAATGTTTTAATTGTTCATCATGTGATAAATTCTCTTTTTTCCTTCTTGCAGAATTTCTCACAGATCACTTAGTCCTTCTCCAAAAGCATCCACATCACTCTCTCTTGTGTGGCACATCTGCTCTCAGTTTTTAGCATGTCTACTTGTATTATTTCTCCTCTAGTCAACACTCCCATCTCTACTGTGAACACTCATCAAGCGTAGCATTAGTTCAGTCAGGCCACATGATGCAGTCAGCTGTCAAAACGCTCCAATCACTACTCTCCTATTAGACACGGACATAAATACGTGGCACCACTGCTCGGTAAGAATGCTCAAACGGCTTGCAACCTTCCCTCCCTCCCCATTATTAGCATGAGTATATTACTGTGCACCTTCTGGCTGTTGTCTTCTTTGTTTCAGATCACTAAGGCTTTCAAGTCTCAGATGGCATGGATCTCACTGCTGAGAGACACTCATCTTCATAACCAGGCTACAGGATAGACGTCCCACTGCCACATCTACATGATAATCACTGTTTACTTTAAAGAAATTATAAGGAAGGTTATTAACACATAATAAATTACTTAAAGTAAATTAGGTATAACTAAATGTCTTCAAGATTACCTGTCAAGTGTTGAACCTGTGAAGGACTTCAGCTTCCCTGACAACTTCTTCAAGTTCAGCATTGAGCTTCGAGTTCAAGTTCCCTGTTAATACTAGCAGCTTTCTGACAGAACTGATCCAAATCTGATTCTGAGCTTTGGAAATATACCATGATGAACAAGAGAAAGAAATAAACATATGTGTGACTGAATTATAAATTACAGTTCCGAAAAATAGGGAAGGAACATCAGAGAGAGAGAGAGAGAGAGAGCTTCATAAAGAGCTGCTCGACACTGAATGTTGTTGTAGGAGCTGGTGATGTGTGTGATATGAAGAAACTGCAAAACAGAAAAGAAAAACACTGAAAATTACATTACAAAAAGGTATTAAAGGCATGGCACTGTGGTTAATTTTCTTTAACTACAAATACCACAGTAAAACAGTTATCATGGTAAATAATATGGTAAGTGTTGTGGTCACAGGGCATTTCACAAATTAGTTTACTGGCATTCGCAACAGATTTGTAAAGAAAACGTCAAACTGCACTTATAACGTACTTCCACATTAATTGCAGAGAATCAAAACAGTACCTTAAAAAATAAACCATAAAATAAAATAGTTTACACACCTGGACAACAACGCTCTGCGAACTGTTGGGTCACTCCTCCTTTTTTGTGAGTGGTAACGATGGTAACGACAGTAAAGGTCATTTGATGACAACACAACCAACAAACGAGACTGTCGTAATAAGGCCGCTAGAGGGCGCCTGATTTAAAAACGTTGACAACATATGTGGTTGTTTTTAGGAGGAGGACAGTCTCGCTATTAAGGGATAATATGGTAGAGTTTAATTAGGCCTACCAAGCACACATTTTGGCCCAGGCCTATGAGTAGTGAGTGATTTTCATTCTAGCGGTTCATCCAATAAGCAGCCCGAGGAAAGCTTTGAGTGAAAGCTTCTAAGCCAATCAGCGGCTTCTAACCCACGTGTGGACTCTGCATCGTCACCAGCAAGTTATCCAATGAAACGAATGACGTTGGCGGACGTCATTCATTCAAGACAGACACAGACACTTTTGCAAATGAAACGTTCAAAAGAGATAAATGAAGTTAGCTTACTGCCAACAATGAAGGTGTATTTCTTTGTCCGCTTCAGCACTTAGCTGAGGATAGCGATGTTTATGTCCTCAGTGCTGCAGAACAGCCAAAGGCTGATAAAGTAGGCAGCTTATTAAAAAACAAATGTTCTGCACATTGCTGTTGTTGAAAGCATCAGATATCACGCACTTGAATTGGCTTGCAAAGTCCAACTGCATCCTGTTAAACGCCTGTGGGTTACATTGATGGTTGAAAGCCATGAGCGTCTCTCACACGCGATAAAGGGTGTGTGTTGAATTCGGCCAATATACTCCTGCGGGCAATTAAGGGATAATGGAACCTATATTGTCGTGTTTTTAATTAGGATACCTAGAACACATTGACGTTTAAATTGGGTACGCTACCACAGACATTTAAAACTAAACGAAATTGTAGCCTACGCACACTACTGTTGCTGAAAGCGTCTGATATCACACACTTGGATTGGCTGGCAAAGTCCAACTGCGTCCTGTAATATGCGGGTGGGTTGCATTAAGAGGTGGTTAAGCTGAGCGTCTCTCACAGACGACAAGGGTGTTGGAAATGTCAAATAGACTCCTCTTGAAAGATACATAATGGAAAACGTTGACCTCCTATATTAGGTGCAGGCAATCCTTATCATAGAGCAAACTTAAGTCATTGCTGGAAACGCCTATTACGTGTAGTCAGTGGTGAGGTGAATTGACGACTGGCAAAGCCCTGAGCGTGTAATAACATCGCGGGTGGTTTTACATTGAAGTTGGTTAAAAGCCATGTGCGTGTTAAAGGGTGCTATATGCGTGGGCAAAAAACGCAGAGGGACGTGAACAAACGGCCTTATATGACGCCCTGAGATGAGAACGGGTTGATGATCCGCACAAAGGCCTTCTTGTACTGAAATCTGAACAACGATAAATTAGAAATTTGATAGAGCAAGGTGTCGAGATTGAGTCATTCTCAAAGCGTGAATGTACTATAGACACAGTAGGCATTCAAGAGCTAAATGAGTCACTGGCCAGTTCATGGACAGTCATGCCACCATCTGCTAAGATCTGGAGGAAGTTAATAGATCAATACAAAACTCGAAGCATCAAGAACATTGAAACAATTACCCTCCATTTGTTAAGTGTATTAACCTCTACTGTATTACTAATAATGGTTGTTAAAACAACCATGAAATTGCACATTGTGGGTGCAATTTCTTTTCTGAACTTAAGTGTAATATTAAGACATATCGAAGTGCTCATCTTTTTTAACTAGCCTTTAGTTTACACATCTGCTAAAACCACACTTCACAGGTTGATTGTGGACATAAATCACAAAGACATTTTTAAGATGAATAAAATGCAGCCAATCAGCTGATGATAAATAAAATTAAGAACAAGTGTTTGCTCAAATACACACCAACACGATTTGCTGCCGCTTTTAGTTAGTGGCAGGTGATAAATTATAAATGTGTGCACAGTTACAATTTTACAATAGTTTTATTCAGCAAGGATATATTAAATTTATTAAAAGTAATGAGTTTTACACTAACAACAACAACAACAACAATCACAGTCACTGTTTCAACAAAAATATTAAGCAGCACAACTGTTTAAAACTGAATAAAACTATTACCATTAATAATGGTAAGATGTTTATATAAGAATAATGTTTCTTGAGCAGCAATCAGCATATTAGCCTGATTTCTAAGGAAACATGTGACACTGAAGACTGCAAATGCATTATATTATATTATATTATATTATATTATATTATATTATATTATATTATATTATATTATATTATATTATATTATATTATATTATATTATATTATATTATATTATATTATATTATATTATGGTTGCATTACATATGTTTTTATTCAGATTTGTACAACATGTATAACATGCTTTGTATAAATGTGTTGTCAATGTTGTATGCATGTGTCAGTGGGAGAATGCAGGCCTCCACAGCCATGGCCTTTCCAAACTTTCTTACTTCCTTAAACATGCTCACTTTTCCCACTGTCATCTTTGTCTTGCTCTCTGGAAGGTTCGAAAGGCTCTATTCTTTGTAAAGCAGCTTTGGAACTATACATTGTGAGAAGCACAATACCTACGAATACAAATTGAATTGATTTCATTGTTCTTTAGAGATTACAACTATTATGTTCTTCAGAAAACATAAATCTTTGTACTAGTGCTTTAAAGACGTGATATTCAATCCTGGACTGTGTTCAGCTTTGCCTATAAGGTAACATGAAGCTTTCTAAAGTACAAATGGAATAGAAGTGGTGAATAAAGTAGCAGGTTCAGCAGTTAAAGCCTTTTAGGTTGTAATGGAAGCCATAGTTTTGAGAGAGTGTGTGCTCTTGTGGTCCAGACTCACCTGTGTACGATGGTGCCAGAGCGGCGGGCAAGTGTCGGGGGACTCCCTCCAGTGCTGGTACTGGCCGGTGGCTCCCTCCTGGTCCTCAGAGACTGGCTCCTCTGCACCTGCCTCAGCACACTGCTCTTCAGATCCAGCAGTGTCGACATGATCGTTCACTATCTGCAGAAAATACCACATACTGCATCAGCTACGCCACAGGAGGGGTGAAAAGGTGACAGAACGAGGGGACGTGTGGGGGCCATTATCAGAGAGCACTTCTCAGAAAGGCGTGAGCAACGAAACAATTAACCCAGCCTCCACCTCTCGGGCCGACCATTGGCTGTGCACACAACAGGCACGATGAGTAATTACAGGCCTCATCTCTCCCTTTAGTAATCCATTTAAAACACACTTTGCATAAGGCACACGCGGCTGCTGTCCAGTGTTAATTGACGTACCAATCAGGCTCATTTGTCTTCAGCTGCAGCGAGCGGTCATCGGTATGAGAAGAGAAACCTGCAATTACTCTCAATGTCAAGACGGTGGTGGATTTTTCACCCGGCAGCTCAAGATGTGGTGCAGACGGAGATTGTAAGAGTTGGGCACCAGAGGTTTAAACTCTAGGCTCTTAACCCAGGGAGAGCCTGAGAGAGAAGAACAGCCACTTCTGTGTACGGACCGAGAGTGACTCACTAGTGAGCCACATTTAGTCACATTTCTGGGAAAAGCAGTGGCATAAAGAGAGAAAGAACCATGGGGTGAAAATCAGAGCGTAAGAGATTGACAGAATCAGTGGCGGAGGGTAATTTTGATTGAGATGTCACATGCAGATGTACAAACGGTTCTTTCATCTCATGACAGTCCGCCTTTATCAAATCTCTAAATGTTACGAGGAGGAGTTCAGAAGCCCACTGTTGTATCAGTTGTTTTCTATACATCAAAGACAAGCCCAAACATCTCTGTGTTCACATGTCACTGGTACATTACTTCACAGTACTACAACAGATTGTCAGGGTTTTGGTTACATTTTATTATTAATAATCTTTCTGAAGATTTAGCATTTTAAATCAGTGTTGACCTGTTTAGACCAGTTTATATTGTTTATATCATGTTTTTCAAGCTCCAGCTTGACCAACTCTTACACATGACCTGCTGAAACTAGCATGAAATTGCCTCAAAACACCTCAAAATAAACGAGGAATTTATGCTGATTACAAATTTAGCTAGTTTAGTCCATCTGCAGGGTTGACTTGAAACCCACCCATCTGAAAAAAACACCTTAGCCCAATCCAGAGTTTAGCTCTAACCTGCCCCATCACACCTGTCAGGAAGTTTCTAATGGTCCTGAAGAACTTGATTAGCTTGTCCAGGTGTGTTTAATTGGGGTTGAAGCAAAATTTTGCAGTACAGTGGGACTTCAAGGAGCAGGATTTTATAGCCCTGTTTTAAGCCTGAAACACACTGCATGATTTTCGTCTGTCCCAAGATGAAAGATTGGCATTGTGAAACAATCGTGGTGATTTCTGTGATTATAGCTCCTAATCTGTGGTCCGGTGTTGTACAGTGAGAGAGGTTCAACAACGGCCGTCATCAAGGTCTTGCGACCAAATATAGCCAATGATAGTTTACTAACAGTGAAAGAAATTCAGCATGATCATCGCACAGTGTGTTTGCAGTTATGACCCACGTTTACTGACCAGCCAATAAAATTTGATATGAAATCAAAGAGATATGGCGCTAAAACATAAAACTGCTTACCTCAAGCTCTTATGCCTTCCTCTTTTGCTGCTTCTAATTTTTTTCAGCACACATAAAAAAATACAAGTGTCAAAATGTGATTCATCATGCTCTTTTGTTTACTACTAGCGCATGTTGATGATGTTTTATTCTTCTATAGTAACGTGTGTCGAAGCGGACGAGTCAATAGGTATCATCATAGTACAGTCTACATGAGGGTCCTACAAGTTTATTAGATTCATGTCGCACGGTTTGATTGGATTGCTAAAATCATGCAGTGTGTAGAAGGCTTTAGCCTAAGCTGGATTGCTGTTCTCCAATCTTGGTCAGCATGGTCTTCTGACTGATTTTAGCAAGGATTGGGGCATGGTCTTCTGACTGATTTTAGCAAGGATTGGGGCACTTTTCAGCTGGTCACTTGGGAAACCATCTAATGGGCGAGGCTTAACACCAGCTTCCAGATGAACCAAATACACGCATTAACATTTCTGAAGATTTAGCATTTTCAATCAGCAAAGAAAACACTGTTTGATGCCATTTGGACCTGTTTGTATTGCCTTTTTGAACCAGTTTTCAGTGGTCTAGCCTGACCAACTCTTGGATATGACCTGCCAAAACCAAATTTACGGTGATTCATAAAACCTTCTACTGGTGCATATAAAACTATTTATCAAACACTAAATGACTTATCACACATTTCCAGACACAACAAAAGGCCAATTCACACTGTACAGACACATGCCAACAAAAACACCAACAGACAAGTCTGTCAGAGTTTGTTGGATCAGTGTGTTACCCCTATCCGCATTTGTTGTCGTTGGTTGGCATTAGTTTTAACCAGACTAAACATGAGTAGTGTGATATAATTTTCAAACAAACGACAACAAACTCTGATGTAATCTGACCTGGCCATGAACCTTTGCCGTGACAATAAGGCAAGTTTCTGGTTGCGATTAACAAATTATCCTAAAAATGGCAGGTAACTGGACAAACTGAAACTGATTAGGGACCACCCGAGCAACATTTTGAAATCCTTGTCACTTTTCCGACTGCAGATCTCTGCATAACTTAAAGTAGGCACCCCGTCTTCACCAGAAACCATGAAATCACCCTCTTTCATTTTATTTGGCATATATTCAGGTGAAGAATGACATGGAAAATTTTGTTTGTGGTTACAGGTTATACACAGAGTTTTTCTTTTCCAGTAAGCCAAGCTAATTTCTGGTTTCTCTCTTGATTAACCCTCAGGACAAGAGGAAAGGATTTGTTTGCTTTTCCTCTTCTTTTAATTTGACCAGACATGCATTAAGAAATGTCGAAAGATGAGAAACAGCAAAGCATTCCATCTGAATCCCAGCACCTTGCCGACTCCCTACACAGAGCAAATTCCACCAGTCACTGCGCAGGAATCGAGCTCAATGTGCATCGAACAGCACCGCGGCGTATTCACCTGAATTCTCAGCTCTCTTACTGGTGGCAATTAGCACCAGACCACCGAGCAGCTGCTTCCCAGGTGAAATCATTTCAACTACGCACTCCGCCATCTGAATTGAATGTCACTCTGTCTCAGTCATCAGCTCCCATGAAAAGCTAGAACTGACACACTACCAAACACAAGACAACAGCTGCCCATGGAGCGCTGCCATAGCCGACAGCAGGAACATCGGCTCCTTCTCACCGGGTCGTCCTCGCTGAGCCTCTGTCCCTCGCAGAGGCTCTAGGGCCATGTGAATGACACCGCTGCTCAACAGAATGACGGTAAACCTGGCAGTCAAAGGCTTCTCCGCTGGGGGCGGAGGGGTCTCTATGGTAACGGCTGAGCGAGAGGAACTGCCAATGCAGGTACAAAGTATTCAACAAAAGCTGCACAAATCACCCTTTTGTTTTGCTCATATCACCTTTTGTTGGGGCAGTTACACTGGCAATCGTGACCAGGGAACTCCCAAAAATTCCCATTGTCTATTCCTAAACTCGCATGTAAAAGTTAAGAGCGCCCCCATCAGATAAGCAATATTGCTGAAACGCATCTCTCCTTGGCTTCAGATTTATCGATTTCAATTTCGCCAATTGCTACCAAATTGTTTTATTGATTTCATAATCTTCTTTTACACAGATTCTTACTCTCATTCATATACAAAGGCGGAGCGACCGCTTCGTTGTATGGATTTTCATTCTCATTCATAGAGATGAGTTAACCTTCTGATCTTTGTCAAGTGAAATGAGGAAGGGCTGCTGTATAATGCTCTCGCCAGACTGACCAGTGCCTATTCCCCAGCCTTCATTTATTTGTGGCTAATTCTTTCTGACAAGATATGCCATCCAACGAAGAAGACCTTTCAGTCTACAATGAGGTTTTCCCGGTCAGTATTTATGTTTTATGCCATATGTCACTAAATAGACCATCTTTAGGGCCCTATGAAATACATTTAATTTTTTCCCAAATTCCGTTTTATCTATTTTTCAAAATCATGTTGTTGTTGTTGTTGTTGTTTTTCAAAGTTCTGTTTTGTTCTGTTAAAATTTTTCTGGATTCAGTGTTTTTTTTCTTCCAGTTTTAATTTTTCTAGACTGTGTTTTATTGGTTAAATTAAATTATATTAATCGAAAATCATGAAAAAAAATAATAATTAAAACCATGAAACATATACAATTTAACAGCAATCTATTAAAAGTTTAACAAAAATCAAATTTTTAAGGCCCAATGAAATACTTTTTTTTCTTAAATTTAATTGTATTTCTTTTTTTACCAAATTCTGTTTCTGTTAATTTTTTGAATACTTTTTAAAATAGTTTCATTACATTTTAATAATAAAAAGCATCTCAGAGTAATTAAATTTATTAATGTATTTACCAGAATTTTTTTCCAGAAAATAATTTAAATACACAGTATTTTTTTAAATAAATTATATATATATATGTATATATATATATATATATATATATATATATATATATATATATATATATATGTATATATATATATGTATATATATGTATATATGTATATATATATATATATATATATATATATATATATATATATATATATATATATATATATATATATATATATATATATATATATATATATGTATATACATATATATAATAATGTAAATATTATTTAATAATAAATAATTCTTGTAAATATTTCTTAAAAATAATGTTTTAATAATTATTTTATTTTTAGCTGCCTAGTAGTTCTATCATTATATTAAGTAATATATTTCTGTCACAGTTTCTTCAAGTTAAACCAAACTTTTATTTTGACGGGTAGTTGCGAAGACTTTTAGGTTTCTATTTGTATGTATGTATTTGTACTGATGATAGTTTTACTCAAAAGAAATGGTAAAATGCTCATGGAGTGACTCTCAGAGCAGTTCTAGAGATTATGTTTAGTGTTCATGTACTCATATATTGAGGCGGCAGAGGCTGAAAACACTGAGCGTCAAGCGCTTCAGTATGTGTGTAGTAAATTAAATCAATAAGTAAACGGAAAAAGTAAATGAATGAAATGCATCTGTGCCATTCATTCACACAGAACATAAAGGAACTATATTTAAATACTATTTTTTGTGGCTTTATATTCACAAACACTAGTCCATAACGCATTTAGATTTAAGTGTAGTGACCTAATTTTGATTTATTCATCCAAATTTCCAGCGACATTCCTTGTTATACAGTAAATTCAATGTATTCGGATTCCACTATTCCATCCACATTTTCTGCATCAAGGAAATCATAGTGCCCTACAGCTTGTATGATTCTGGTCTCACACATACGATCAATGTTAAAATATCACACAAATAATGCAAAACATAAATATGTGTGATATTTTAACATTGATCGTATGTGTGAACACTATTTCATATGTTTTCTATTGCTCTCGGCCCACTTATCCAACAGGAGCACTGTTTTCATAATAATTTGTGATGGCAGACCCTGTGATTGTCATTGACACAATCACCGCTCTCTTCTCTCACAATGAAGTCTTTCTGGATAAGCACTGAGAGACGGCCCATAACCTCCAGCCCATAAGTCTCCAGTATTTCATAAATTGGAAAAATGTCAAGTGTCCTTCTCATTATAAAGCTCTGAATAGTGAGGTAAAAGGCTGCCTGTATGGGTGACAATTTTTTTTCACTTCAATAACAAAATTATATACACATATATTTAATATTTTAACCTGTCTAGCCACAATGTGATCCAATCAAATCAGACCCACAATTCTCAGAATGTGTCATCTATATATTAGTTGGGTTGGTGAAGAACACCCTGAGCTTTTTCTCCCCAAGCGAGACCTTGGAGTGAAAGCTATGTCTAACCTGACAGACAACGAGACAGACAGAGCTGTAGATCAGTCAGTGGAGGGGCAGAGCTGATGTTGTCGGTATGAGACATGGGTTTGCTCAGTGAGTGGGTGATTCCATGGGAACATAGAAAGATTTCTATTTCTTTAACAGAAATCATGAGGAAAAAAATATTTTATACACACAACATATATATTGTCAAAAGACTACTGGGGCTGTCAAAACTTTTTAAATATTTCAACTTTTAAATACTAATCTTTTTATTTTAATGAATGATACACAAAAGACAAAAATTTACTAAATTCAATAATCAGGGCCTAAAATTATAACTTGCCAAGTGCTAAAGATTATTAATAATCAGTGTTGGCAAGTATATGAAATACTGTTACTTGCAAGATTACTTTTTTTTTATTATTATTAATAATAATAACAACGCCTGAGAACACAATTTAGTGTGATGATCAAATAGCAAAGACTGTTTAATTAGATAAATATGTAATCTGATGCGCTGAGTGTCCTTTAACGACTGACAGTTAATGCTGTTCCACACAAACTCCATCTCTGTGAGATTGATAATATGAATATATTCGTTTGAAAATATAAAATGCCAAACAGCTTGCTGTGAGAATGGTTTATAAATCTGTTATAAACAAAATAATCATTTCAAACATTTCCCTGTGGTTTCCTGCCAAAATTAAAGATCAGTGGTTTCAGGTTTATTTATTTATTTTTTAAATAAATGTAATTGTACTGTTCTTATGTAAAAAATTAATTAATAATTAATTAATTAATTAATAATAATAATAATAATGGCAAAAACAATAATGGACCCTTTTCACAGGACTGTGATGACAAAGTTCCAACCGTCTTTAAAAATATATATATATTTACATTTATAAAACTTTAATTATTTACATTCATAAAAACTAAGTTTATATATACATATATACATACATATATACATATACACACATACATATATATATATATATATATATATATATATATATATATATTCTTAATTTTAAACAAAATTATTTACATTTACTTAGTATTATAATGCCTTTGCATCAAAAAAGTCATGAAAACACTATTGTGTAGTATTTCAATGTTCTATTTAAGCAATTAGAATTTCAAATATATATATAGGCTATATATATTTGCGGTAGCCTCCCATTCAGTGCTATAGAAATGTATCCACCTATTATGACTTCCACTGCTAAAATATTTGTTAATTAAAAAAAGGACCATAGTTACTGTAATTATTAATAAAATCATCCTTATTAAATACTTTACAGTTCAGTAGTATTAGTGATATCTATTACTTTGTATTGACTTAATTAGATAATAATTTGATTAGAAGATGACAATAATAATAATAATAATAAGATAATAACAAAATAATAATAATACATTGAAAATACTGATAATAATAAAATTGTATTTAGATGCATTTCCCAAATTTTTTATGAAGAAATAAAAATGTATACAGTTTCATGGCCAGAATTGCTTTTTAAAATATTAATGGCTAGTAATGGCTACTTTTAATGGCTAGTAATATATATGATTTGCTTTCAAAAAGCAACATATTTCAGGTTTGATGTGGATGAATTGGCACTTACTACTACTGATGGTCTGTTGGGGTCCTGAGACAAAAAAAGGTTAGGAAACACTAATATAGGGCAGGTAGCACAGGGGAGGAACCAGGCCTCTTATCATTACAATCTCAGGGCGATAAAGCCAATAATCCCCCAGGCTGTGAAAAAGGTGTATGGGGCCATCAGGGGATCTATGCCAGCTTATTCCCCACAAGGCCATTCTCAAAGAGCCAGTCTGCAGTGTTGATCAACGTTAACATCAGGCATAATACCACAGACATTTTGCAATTGGGATCGATCGGACTCTAAACCCTATTGGTCGCTCAGAAATGAAACTAAATAAGAATAGCTATAGTTCTGTATCCATCCAAGCTGCATTTAAGATGTTTACGGGTCTTTACACTCACCATGTGATGGAACAAATCAGATAGACGTCCAATGCCACAGTCTTTTACACCGAATTTGTTGTGTCACTGAATGCTGAACAATGACAGCTAGTGAAATATTGGCCCTTTTCTAAAACCTAGTGATCTGCCTCACTGCCTACATGGGCAACTTCCCTCTAAATCAGCATCCTAACCATCATGGCATCTCAAATAACTCTTAAAAACATCCAAAATAAGCCAAACATGCTCTGCATGACTAAAAATATCTCCCTGTGGACACTTAAAGACTCAGTTTCTTGTCTCCTGTCATGTTGCTGTGCACTCTACACAACTGATCGCTGACTAGGTGCGTCAATTACGAGATCATTCTTCTCCCAGCTCCTTGAATACTTTCTGCCCGAATCTGCATGCTTCAACCAGACCACAAGACCACACACTTGATGACTGTTGGAATGATTTCACAGTGACACTTGATCGCATGGAAACTTGGGAGATCCAACGTGACTAGAGAAGAAAATGTGATGCTCTCTGCTTTCATGGCATGTTTGTGGCTGCCAAATTTCAGCTGTAGAAGCATGCAACATCGCTCTCGCTCTCAGTGACGCTTGCTCGATGGACTGCGATCTGTGACTTCTTGTAGCAAACTAGCCATCAACTTGAATCAATCAAAGGCAACATGCTGTAGTTCTTTAGTAGTACCATATATTTGTATATTGGCTGCAACACAAATAGCGCTCTGAAATGCCTGAGCTCCTCAGCACCGTGATCCCCCTCAGCAACGAGGGCTCTCTGACAGCGTGTCCCTCCTTCCTCTCGGGTTTCAGCACCAATGTAACAAAGTTTGTAGATTGGGAAGAAGGAGGTGAGGACTGGCAAACATTTAACCACAACCTTAATAATAAAATAAACACAAAACTGAAAATAACGCGACAGTCCCTCAAGGACCACTGCCGTGCACAAACAAAACCAAAACAACATAAAATAGTTAAGGCCTTGTCCAGATTTTTCACTCCTCCTCTTATCCTACCGGAGCTCCTCCGTGGGACTCGAAACGGGTGAGTGGTGCAGGTGTCTCTTATTATCATCAACTCCACCGGCCCCGCCCCTCTCATCACATATATCATATTTGATTATATTATATTTTTTTATATACAAAAATACATATATTTTTCTATTTTATTTTCATTTATTTGTTTTTTATTTTTTTCCTCAGGTCACTGCAGTGCATCCTGAATCGAATTCTCCACAAAGGATACATGCACTGCTGCATTGAATTTTGCCTAAAACAAGGTATGCTAGGAAGCCGCTTAATTTAGTATGCTTGATCCATGAAACAGAAAAGGAGCAGAAAAATAAAAAAAAATAAAAAAGAGCAGTTTATCTCGATTTCTTTTCTGGCTTAAGGGATAGTTCACCAAAAGATTTAAATTCTGTTATCCTTTACTCACCCTTACATCATCCAAAATGTCTGTGCACGAATGTTAAGCTCCAAACATAACAAAAAATTGAGCTATATTCAAGTGTTTTACAGCTATACAACAGTTTCGTGGTTCTCATTCAACTCACTGATAGACATTCAGTGAATAATTATTTAAATTTCATTTGGTTCATCACGCAATGCTTTAAATGACTTCAGAAGACTTGAAGAAGAACAATACATTGTATGATTTATTTTTGGACCTTATTAGATATGGTCACTATAAACTACCATCGTGAAGAATAGAGCTTTGAAGAGAGGGTGAGTTATCACAATTATCATATATTTAATTTGTCATAATTAACTTTTAATTTACTATTTACCTTTCACAGTTATTACCATCTATTTCACATATTTTCCATCTGTCAGGCTGTGTAGTCCACTACACTGTATATCAATGGAAAGTTTGTGCTGCTTGTTTCATATGAAACAATAATATTGCCTTGATTTATTTGACACTTACTACGGTTTTAACAGGTCACTGCTTAAATCAACAGCAATTTTCAAGTAGTCTTCTCAAATGAGGCAGTGGATTTTACTCTACTAAAGTGGAGCAGCTGATTGAGAAACATAAAGGGTAAATGATGACGAGCCATCATGATTTTAGAGAGGAACGAAAAATGGATGGATATTTGCAAGCCAACAGCTCTAATAAAATAGTTACTTTCAAATCAAAGGACTCTTAAACTCCAAGAAGGCATCTGATTGCTGCACATTCAAATATAGACGCTGCAAATAAATAAATAAATAAATAATACAATTCAACTTTTTTTTTTCTATAGCTGTACTGAGACATTCACAGCAACTCACAGAAAGACAGATGAGAGAATGGAGTGCTGTCTTTTACCTGTGGCAAGAAGCTCTGCTCACACGTCTGCTCAAGCCCCCATTAAGAACAGCAAAGATTTAAACTGTCAATCAGACTCCAAAGGGAAGAATGCGGAGCTTTCTCATTCAATTACAGTGGGACAATCTATTGCGTGAGCGTGTGCTTCTCTATGGCCAATGTAAAAATAGAAAGACATATTTTTCAGCTACAGATATCTCAATCTTGTATACAATATTTTCTAAAATCTTGACAATTTATGAAATTATGTTTATGATGAATAGAGTATATAAAAAACATACATTTTAT
This sequence comes from Carassius carassius, assembly GCF_963082965.1. NCBI lineage: Eukaryota > Metazoa > Chordata > Actinopteri > Cypriniformes > Cyprinidae > Carassius > Carassius carassius. The sequence continues at coordinate 40,020,692 of NC_081755.1, read as the reverse complement.
GATATCTAAAGTCTTTCCCATTCAACTTCACACAATCAAATTAATGAGCTAATGGTTATTTAAAACAATGTTATGAATAAACTCTTCATCTAGCTACCTGTTAAGTTGTTTAGTTGCCATTTATTCTATGTGATTTTTTCCCCTCTTTGTACTAAAAAGTTTTTGCTCTTCAAACTGTGTTTAAATGAATATACTACACATGGTTTATAATTTGCTTCTTGAATTTTCAACCTTATCTTGTGTCTATATGTGTTGTTGTCTTGGCAACTAACTCCCTTGTGCACCATCGCACCATCTCAGGGGTAAAAGAAAATATGTATTCGCATTTAAATGAAGCTTTTTATGGGTACCCCTAAGTTATCCAAACACACGTCTCTCAGTTATTCTTGCATTATGTGTGCATTCGGTGGCTGAAATCTGCACTCCTTAAAATTTCAATTTAGTTTTTAGTGCATGGAGCAGTTTTATACTATTTAATCCATTACATTTTTACAACATAGACAAAAGAATGGGATATGAAACATCAGCTTATATACATCAATAAAACTTAATGATATATACACATCACATCATTTGCAATTCTGCTTGTGTCTAATGACTGCATACAAAATACAAAAGCAAGATGATTCAGTTTCAGGGCAAAATGCTCTTTTTCATTGTCAGACAAATGAATGAATAATTAAATCCAAAAACTGCGCCCTCTGAGAGCTACTTTACCACCCATAACATCTGTTGAGACATAGCTACAGGTGTTGAAAAAAAGAGGTAGAAACCTTAAATCAAAATCTTAAAAAGACCAAATAGACACTAAATCGCAATTCAAATCCACAGTAAGCCATTACGCAAACTAAATTACAAAAATAATACGTTTTACTAGGCTATATTGAAAAAACAAAAAACAAAAAACAAATCCTGTAACACTAACGCAGGTGTAAAGCAAGACTAAACAACATATACATTGACTTGTACTCACAGGTAACAGATTAAAGCTAGTAATATTTCCTACGCATGCTTATCAGACTGTAATTCGCAGCTTTCAATGAAAGAATACAATTCAGACAACACAATTTAGGCATAAATCCATTGAAAGGCATCTCACCTGTGGATTTCTCATTCACTGCTGTGCGATGTTTCTGTGCGTCTCAGACTTTTCTTCGCCCATCGAAATCTACGCAACTGGTTTGTGGTTTACCCCTTGAAGTCGGGAGATGTCAGCTTAGCAATAAACGTGAATTTGTCCACATCTGATGACATGGAAACGTTTTAATTTCTCCGAGACGTTTCCGTCTGCTCTTGTGCGCGCCGGTTCGAGCTATATATGGTAATGGGAAGCGCGAGACTACTTTGCATGCCTCGAGCTGTTACTGAGGGGCTGTCAGCCGCTTTGCCAAGAAAGAACAGCTTTGCCGTGTTTTTATACTATTATAGAACAAGGAAATGTTTTAGTTTTATGTGTAGGTCATGTGCAGCAACATAATATAATAATAATAATTCCTTATGCAAAACAGGTGTAAACGTCCAGAAAGTGTTCATATTTGCAGCTAGAGCAAGTCATCTGCTTTGTATGGAGAATAATAGATTCTCTATAAGGATTGCATGAGTATTGCCTGCCAAACAGATGAATATCACAGTCTGGACAGCCTACAATTTTATAAATCAGCCCAATAATAGCCTCTCCCTTACTGTGGGTTTGCCACCATTGTATAACTAGGGCAAATTTCACAAAACCTCCATAAAACCACTAGGCTATTGTTTTCAGAGCTCACTGAAAGAAAGCTGCAGCCAAGACTTGGCATTTATGTAGGTCTCCTCTATTTTGTTCCAATTAGTAGGAGGAGGTGCTACCCTGCAGACAGTACATCTGAGACATTAGTATGAGTAAAACAGAAGCGTGGAGCCGGGCTCCCAAACAGTGCGGTGACTCATGCTGTCACAGACCAAACGTGTGTTCATGCACATGTGTGTGAGAATATGAGAAAACACAATGCTTTAAGTTCTCAGGGCCAGAGGGGGAAAACAAAAAGAAAAAAACATTGTGGATCGCAAGAGGAAGATCTACAGAACTGAGCACAACTGAGGGAATCTATGTAGAGAACATCGCTGAGATGTTTTGTTCCTTTTTCTGTTGTGTTTCTAATTTTAAAATGTGCACGTGACAGGCTATGTGGGTGAGTTCTTTCAAATTAGCCCACTCCTCCACTAATATAGGCTGATCTTATTGAGCTGTGGTTATTGATTACCGGTCTTTCAACGCGGGAAACCAGATTAGATTAGTGCCAACACAGCTATCGGATGAGCCAACGTCAGTCTCAAAAGACAGATCTGGCAAGTCAATTCAGGAAATTAAAACACAATCCTTGCCAAATGCCAGCTTTTAAACTCAAGAAGAACCTCGATGATTCAATCACGGGCCATTTTTGTTCAAAGAATTGTGGAAACCTGGGGCCGAAGGTCCTCCTTAATTCTGTTTTTAATGAAACAGTTTATTGAAAACAAAACGTATATATATATATATATATATATATATATGGGGTGAAAACATATGCAACACACACACACACACACAAACAAAAAGTTTCCTCAAAATAATATTTCTGAAAACTATATGGATAATCAAGTAAACCTAAGTTGCTTCAGTCCATTAAGTAGTGATGACTCTTTAAATATTATTAACAATGTGAAAGATATTCTTATGTTTACTTTATAAAAAAAAATAGTAAAGTTTGCACAACAAAAAGAATCATGACGGAGAAGGTTTTTACAATTATATTAACAGCCAAAATATAAGTCAATTGATAATGCATGTAGTAGATTTTATACAACAGGTTTTTCAGCAGTTTCAATCATGTTGATCATTCAGAGACCTTAGAAATGTGCATATCAAATATGATTCAGTAGAGGTGACATCTCAATTGTTTATCCTACAGTAATGAGATTGAATGGAGTGTCTTGAAGTCTAATTTTTAGATTTTTCTCATCAGAAAGATTATATATATATATATATATATATATAGTTAAATATATATACATATGGGAAATTGTGGCCTAATGGTTAGAGAGTCGAGAGTTCAAGTCTCAGGTCGGCAGGAATTGTAGGTGGGGGGAGTGCTCTCTCCACCTTCAATACCATGACTGAGGTGCCCCTGAGCAAGGCACTGAACCCCCAACTGCTCCCCGGGTGCCGCAGCATAAATGGCTGCCCACTGCTCCGGGTGTGTGTTCACAGTGTGTGTGTGTGCGCACTTTGGATGGGTTAAAAGCAGAGCACGAATTCTGAGTATGGGTCACCATACTTGGCCATATGTCACGTCACTTTTATATATATATATATATATATATATATATATATATATATATATAAATCATATATAAAGATATATATATATAATTATTTGTTGTACAGAAGATAAAAGTAGTTGATCAGATGTTTCTAGACTCGGTTCAATTTGTCTTTTATTGCTACATCAGAACCTGTCTCAGGACATTTCACTATTTGTCATCCACGTATGAAGCCTCTGAATTCACAGCGAAGAGGTGACGCAGTGTCCCTTCACCCCTCTGGCTTGATCCTAATACCCCACCACCACCCGTAGCCCTCACCCATTTACACCACCCACGTCTCCATTGCCTTTCCTCGCTACTATAAATAGGCCCGGACACATTAATTACGTAGCTGCTGGGGTGAGGTGCCTCTCAGTACACTGAAATTATTCTTTAGCAGAGCCAATAAAACAAAGCACCAGCCGGGCATCTCTTCTCAGCAACGGATTTCCAAATGGCTGGAAGAAGCTCTAAATGGCTTACCTGCTTGCAAGAAGGTGGGGATAGGAGGATGTGTCCAACGGTTATTTACTTTCATTGATTTCACAGCTGTGCTGAAATCAAACAACAGGCTTGAATGCCGGAATGGATTGGGATTGTCGCCATCCAACATCTTAGGGAAGCTGCTTTGAAACACGAAAGTATTTTAAAGGATTTTGAAAGTATTTTGTCTCTTTCCATACCTCACACACTTCCGAGATGAAATGTTGTTATATTGCTTATTGATGAACCAAGCAGCATCTTATTCATCTGGAAGTTTATGCAACTAAAATGTATTTATTTTTTTAAAATGTTTTCTTTAACGTTCCAGTGTAAAATTTGTATTGTTTTATTAGAAAAAGTATATGTTTTATAAGCTGTTGTTCAACTGGGTTCAAACTTTTCCCAGAATGAGGGTTATAATCATTTTCGGAAAAGCTGCAGTATCCACACACACACACACACACAAAGTTCAGTTTATTTCTTTAAAGATTCTTTAACAGTCTCTTAGTTTAGCTGGGGAAGGGATTAAAAACAACATTAAAATGCAGTGTATTTTCTGAAGATAACATGGTTCTCAACATTTGACATGAGAGTAAAGTAACATATCTAAAATCTGAGGAGGAGAAAGGAGTTCCTCTTATGGTTCTACAGAGCACCTTTAATGATAGTTGATAGACTATATAACACTTAATCTGGTTCCCCTGTGATTACGAGCCATGAACCACCTTTAGCACCATTATTTTAGAGTATGGTTTAAATACATTTAAATTACTTTAATTGATTTAGTAGCATCACTACCTTACTCCCCAACATGGAGCAGCTAAAAGCACAGAAAAACTCAATTTACAGCCAACAGCTCTGTTACGATGCATCTGGCTCCAGTGCTGACTATAGTTAAATCTAAAATGTCCAATTTAGTAATTTATAGATGCATTAGCATTGAAACAGACTTTCCACAACAACTAAAGCATGTTAAAAGTCATAAAAACCATAATTAAGAGTATGAGGCACTGTTATTAAGCCTTAACCCAATGTAATGAGATCCACTGGACAAGAGCACGCTGGTTTCTTACTTTCTGAGTGGATGCTAAGTGGTCGGGCCAGAATGAATTAGATTTGAACTGGCTGCTACTGTGTTGTGCTTGCTTGTAACATGGAGAAGTAGGGCCTGGACTTTATAAATAGCCATTCACTGCAATTGATGGGTCTTTTGAAGCTCTAGGTTTCCACTTCCACCAGCCCACTTGTGGTGCAATTTACTGTTTTTTATTTAAACAATCACAGATTGAAAGGATCAAATTGAAATCATTCTTTCAAGCTTCCTTCATAGACCGCACTCAAAGCTTTCATGCATTGAATCGTCACCACACAGACGTCTCCTCATTTTGAATAATAGTAAGCATTCATATATTAGGGTTTATTCAGAGCTGCCAAAAGTGATTGTATGGGGTATTTGTATTTGTATATGTATTTGGGTCAGCATCGAACTTTTAAAGGCGATCGAGAAGGGCTATGTCGTAGCCAAAGTTGATGAAGTTTGGCATTTCCCAAATCGGTCAGACACGCTGACCAAATCGGTCAGACGACGGAGCCTCAAAGAACATTATATAAACTACAGAAAAGCAGCATAAGATGGTAAACTGCTTTCTTAAATATTATTATAAATTTATAAATTATAAATATTATTTCAATTATTTATTATTTTTTTGAACTGTAAGCTGTCCCTGTAGCCTTTCAAAAGGCACTATGTACCTTTTAGGTACTCATTTGAACAGTGTAGGTAAAATATGTACCTTTAAGGCACTAATGCACCTTTTGTGGGTAAATAAGGTACAAAGTTATACCTTTTGAAAGGGTACTGTCCCAGTGTCAGCTTTTATTCCTTTTTCCTGAGAGTGTACTGCAGGGCTAAATAAATGGATGAAGCGGTTTATTTCTGCTAGATACTAGATATAAGTGCTCACAAACTTTTTCTGTTAATTATTCAACAAAGCATTTGTTCATTAAAAACACAGAACTGCCAAATGTTGTGCATGTTGCTAATTGAATAAGTCTGTTATTGTACCTAGATGCAGCTGATATCACATTTCATGAGTCATTCATGCAGAAATGTAGTTAATTCGAAAGGCTTAACGAACGTCAAATATGATGAATAACAAAGCTCGGCTCAATAAACAGTGAGACACAAATACAGGGAAGTTATTTCTTGATATTAAAATGACTCATACTTCTAATCTAACACATCGATATATGCAAATAATTAAATTCCCACCATATAAATGACAGCTTCTTGGCATTATAGAACGTGTGGTAGATCCCTTGGTGGATGACTGCAGATATATGGTTTTTGATTAGAAGAAAAGGTTCACAATGACCCTTCTGTCTGTTTCCATGGGCACATCATTAGTGCACTGCCCCAGCTGGATCAGGTTTGAAGCACCAACCCCAAAGTATCTTTAAAACAAAGTTAAAAAAAAAAAAAAAAAAAAACAACAACAACACGCAATAGGATCTTGCATTGGTTTGGAAAGGGAATGCAGTAATGCATCAAAGGTATATCTCTTCCTGGTCTCAGACCGTCTGTGACACCTGAACATGTAGGATAAAATTGTCCCATTACATTCAGTGAGTGATTTCTAAAAAGATATTACATGCAGCAATTCTGGATACAGAGAAAATAAGTCATTTAGAAATGAAATTGATGTCAGGAGTTAAAGGTCTCGAAATGGCAATCAGCATTTATGAAGCATGACTGAGAAAAATAATCAACGCCACCTTTCCAGAAATGGGGAGAGAATTGCATTAATGATGTCGAGGATGTGGGTAGAACACGGTTAATGATTTCATTTGCATTGCAGAACTGTCATTTGCATTGTGTGTTAATATTATTTAACCAGCTACTCAAAGATGACAATCAACAAGGTAACTGTAGGAAACCCCTTAAGACAGAAATGACTCTAAAAGGTTCTGGAGACATTTTGGTCTTTTACTTTGTAATTAGCAAAATGCAGATTGATACATTATTTTAAAAGCCTATAGTGGGCCACAAAATTAGTCCAATTAGATTCTAAGATTTTTTTTTTCCCAATGCAAAACAAGCCAGCATAATTCTAGTGCATTGCTATGTGGTTGATAGTTATTTATTAATTATTTCTTAACATATGAAGGGAAAAGTTGCGTGTTTGTTAAAAACAAAACCATTCTTAAGACGTTTCTAACTTCGAACTGTTGCGAGTCCTTGCGAATTTCCTTTTATTGATAAAAGCATGAGCTTCATACCATAATTGATAAGGTTTTTGAAAAATCAACAACAGTAGTTACCATTACATTTACCACTAATTATAGTGCGCCAGCTTTTGTAAAGCTGAGATTTTTTACTTAATTTTAAGTCCATCAAGCCAAGAATTTTAAAAGTAGCAAAATATGCTTTCAAAGAGCTAAATAAACCCAGTAATTACCAATAAATTGTAGCATTCTCCTCTTGCAATTAGCAGAATAACATTGTAAGTGGGTCTTTCTGTCTCTATACTGACATGATTCCCCCCTTAGTGGTTTCTAGCAGATTCCTTACAGCTCAGGCTGTAGACATCATGCAGAAAATATTCATAATCGTGCTGACCCCGCAAGAGGCTGGAGTCCAGGGGTTTTCCTCATTCTATCAGAACAGCGTTGACAAGCTCACAGTACCTGCAATTCTCATGAGAATGAGAGCAGTAAGAACAGCTTACCAGATTAATGTCAGCGTGATTAAACATTACCTTTGTGAGGAAGAATACATAATTAGCATGGAAATTCACCTGCATTAGCTTCTCATTTCAATGGGGAGTCTTTTCAAATTCAAGGCCAGCCATTGTTACTCCTTTAACATTCAAAAGAGAGCATTTTTTCTCATGGGTGTCTGGCTGTTAACAAACAGCCCAACAACACACTGACCTTCCGAGCAGGGGTCCTGGTCTGCAGCTGCTAGGCAGCATCGAGCCTAGAAAGCTTTGCTAAATCGGATACCAATAATGAATAAACACCATCATATTTAATCTGGTTGTTTCTCAAACCAGATACCACCACTACACAAGTTCCCCCTAATCCCATACATTGCCTTGAATTTATAAAAATTGGTTTCACTCAGTATACATAAAGCCCAATTTATAGACTAGCAGTGTTCCTGTAGTTATGAAATGATGCACTCAAGATGGCACTTTACTGTCAGACTGGTAATATTATCACCATCTCATTCAAAACAAGAGGATTCATAAAACTAGTAGAGATCACACGTTTTATAACTTTGAAAATATTGATATAACTAATACTATTAATTTGAAAATTATTATTAATTACCAACCCATTTAATGAAGTGTCTTTAACCATTTAAATATTCAAAGTTTCGGTTTCTGGCGTCTACTTTAAGTTCCAAGTTTATAAAATTGTTCCAATTCCTGTCTACTAGTTATTTTATACAACCCTTGTTACATTATTAAATCAGATTTTCAATGTTTCATCATTTCTGCCTATTCTCATATTTAAATCAAAGAATATTGACAATAAGAATGTATATAATTACTGCAAATCAATAACAGTTTCCGGAGTTGTCATGTCAAATTAAGCTCTTCCCAGATGTTGAACTCCAATTCACAACTTTGTGTTTGCCATCATTCACATATACATACATATATATATATACACATACATATATATACATATATATACATATATATATATATATATATACACACACACACACACACACACACACAGTACAGACCTAAAGTTTGGAAACATTACGGTTTAATGTTTTTGAAAGAAGTTTCTTCTGCTCATCAAGCCTGCATTTATTTGATCAAAAATACAGAAAAAAAAAAAAAAACAGTAATTGTGAAATATTTCTACAACTTAAAATAATAATTTTCTATTTGAATATACTTAAAAATAATTTATTCCTGTGATGCAAAGCTGAATTTTCAGCATCATTACTCCAGCCTTCAGTGTCACATGTAACATCCAGTCTATCACATGATCATTTAGAAATCGTTCTAATATTCTGATTTATTATGAGTGTTGGAAACAGTTCTGCTGTCTAATATATTTGATGAATAAAAGGTTAAAGAGAACTGCATTCAAAAAAAAAAAATTCTAATATATATTCTAATAATATATTTTCTTTACTATCACTTTTTATCAATTTAACACATCCTTGCTGAATAAAAGTATTGATTTTATTTTTAAAAAAAGAAAAAAAAAAAATTACTGACCCAAATTACTGACCAGTAGTGTATATTGTTATTACAAAATATTTATATTTTAAAAACATTTTTTTTTTTTTACTTTTTATTCATCGAAGTATCCTAAAAAAGTATCACGTTCTGAGAAAATATTAAGCAGCAGAACTGTTTCCAACTTTTGATAATGAATCATCATATTAGAATGATTTCTAAAGGATCATGTCATAATGATCACAGAAATAAATGATAATTTAAAGTATAATAAATTTAAAAACAATTGTTTTAAATTGTACTAATATATCACAATATTACATTTTTTTTCTGTATTTTTGATCAAATAAATGCAGGCTTGATGAGCAGAAGAAACTTTTGGTCTGTACGGTGTATATATATATATACACACACACACACACACACATACACATACACACACACACACATATATATATATACATATATACACACACACATACATACAGTAAATCAAACCTCATTCCAGTGCCATTTAAACATTAAGTGACCATGATCAAGAACCATGAGATGACTTACCTTTCAAGATGGTTGACATCAATCCGTTCATGAGAAGAACATACCTGCATTCTCAAACTGGCTTTGTATAAACATTTTATTTACTCTATACACTTACATGAACAAAACACCATATGAACACAAAGAGACTGATGCAGCGGTTAACTAACCAACCATTTGATTCAGAGGCCTTTTACGTTAAGTCTTTTTTTTTTCCTTCTTTTGCAAAACACAAACGGCCTAGGCAGCATGATGCTATCATACCGAATGCATGCTTCCTTAGTACACTGCCTGCATCAGGAATGGAAATCTCGCTACTGACACGAAGTAAAGAAAAGTATAAAAGTATCATTTTACAGCAGTTGAAATACTGACATTAATAGCAAGGTTTAAATTATTAAAACTATGAAAGAGACTAAGGAGGCCAGTGTGAAAGAAAAAAAAAGATTAAGCAAAATGAAAGCAGTTTTATGCTCATACCTCCTGCATCTGTGGAATATCATTTCTTCTGCCTGGATGATGTTTATTGTGCCTTTTTTAATTTTTTTGCAAATATGTAGCACTGTTACCAAGTAACCCTACCCACCAAAAAAAAAAGAAGAAGAAATTTCCTTAACTCACAACTTTGTGTGAGCATCTCTGCTGCCCAAATGCGAAGAAAATAGATACTATACAAAAGGCCAAAATTAAAACCCCCAGGAAGAGACTGTTAGGATGAGAATCAGTGGATTGACAATGGCACGACACATTCATTTCTTTAAGCCCAGCAGTACATTAGTATAAAGTGGATATGATTTGTAAGGGGGGAGTTACAGGGGCAGGGAGACCTGGTCAAAACCCATTTCCAATACGGTGCGAAATCTTGTGGTTTAAGGTGAGAACTTTTTGGCTTGTGCTCTGACCCTTTTTTCATACTCCACTCTGTTCTGGCTGAAACAGAAACGCAAACACAAGATTCATAACACAGGCAATAAGCATTCCGGTCTCAACAGGCAAGACTAGATTTGAACTGGAGGTGCATACCAGTAAATTGTGTATGCTTCGGCCTGTGCTGGGTCCTGAATATTTGGTTCATTAAGGAGTTCTTGGATTCCTAGCAAGATCTAGAAACATAAATCAGTTGTAGAGCTTTATGAGATAACACTGCTCTCTTCAGGATTGCATTGAAGATTTGGTTTAAGGAGAATTTAAGATGCACCACAAATCAATGACATTTGAAGTTCAATTTAGAAAAAAAAAAATATATATATATCCCTGAAACCAAAATCCAACGAAATTATAATTCATCCTTAAACATAAAAATCTTGAACTACACTTTGTTATTGGCTGCTCCATTTAAAGAGCATTTAAAAACTCGTCCATACATTTACAAAGTGGTGCAACCTTTAAGGATCCAACCTTTACAGCTCACCTGCTTGATTGTAATGGCAGGTCTCCAGTCTTTGTCTTCCTCTAATATAGACAAGCATACGGTACCAGACGGATATACATTCGGATGGAATAAAGGTGGCTCAAATTTACCTGTAGAAATCACATTATAAAAAACAGCCAGAATTAGACACAATGTGCAGATTACAAAGTACAAACAAAATTAGATCCACTAAACATCTGACTTACACTTTGGTGGAGAGGAAGGATAGTCGTCCTTGAACAGCATTCGGAGTTTGAACAAGCCTCCCTCCCACGGTGTCTGAAAAGGAAAAAGTAATTAAGTTACCATTATCTTCATTCATAATAAATACAAGAGCATACAAGGCCTAAAAAAAAAAAAAAAAAAAAAAAAAAACATGTTTTTTCCAAACCACACAAATACAAAGAGTTCACAGAAGACATTTAAGACGAAAGAAAATACTAGTTGTGAATAGTAATGGGTCTTACAAACTTGAAATATTAATTTATATACGTATTCATAGAACACAAACATTACATCCAGATTGACACTCACCCCTTTTTTTCCAGGGATGGCACACTCCCAATTCATCAGGTTCATAGTTCCATCTGGGTTTTTTGTTGGTACAGCTACAAAACCCTGAGAAAAAAAATAATAATAATAAAAATAAAAATCATATTGTATAGTGCTGGTTGAAAGCTTGTGAACCCTTCAGAATAGTCCCCATTTCTGCACAAATATGACCCAAATCAAATATTCATGCAAGTCTTTAAAGTTGACAGAACCCAATCAAACAAATGAGATGGAAAATGTATACTGAAAATGATCCAATATTACATATCTGTGAGTGGCAAGAGTATGTGTATCTCTAACTTCACCTTCAAATTAATGGCTAATCTTAGAGTCCATCTGTTCAGAGGGGTTTTTAATCAGTGAGATGACTAGCAGGTGTCAGTGTTTCCTGTTTTGATTAAATAACAGATCCATCAAAGTTTGGTAATGTTTGTGGATGTATATGACAGCATGAACAAAAGGAGATCTGAGGACCTCAGAAAAAGAGTTGATGTTCATCAAGCTGGAAATGTTTTTAAAGCAATCTCTAAAGAGTCTGGACCCCAATCCAGTCAGACAGATTGTGTACAAATGGAGGAAATTCAAGACCTCCGTTACTAGTGGTTCAACTGATCACAAATCTCACGGTTCACATCAGATTACGGTTTTTGAGTCATTGATCGGATCGTTTTTTTGGGAAAAAAACGATGTAAAAACTATGTAACTTTGCTTTCCGCAAGTATGATACCACAGCAAAAGCTCTTAACCTAAGAAAGTTCAAAGATTAAAGAGACAAGTGAACATCCAGTACATTTAGGGCTGTGTATCACCAGCAGTCACGATATAATATGAAATCACGATACAGAGGCCACAATACATATTAAGATACAGGATGGCACTGAACCTCAGTAGAATTTAGTAAAACAGCCATTTATAAAACACTGCATACTTTAGGGCCAGTGCTAACTACAAGCAGTTGACCTCTGCAATATAAAGGGCCTCCATAACTGTACCAGAGTACAATAATGTACTCCTATATATAACAAATGAATGCACTCCGTACTTGTTTAAAAATAAAGAGTTCTAAACTAATTCCTCTGTAAAGTCTTCTGAATCTTACCCACACACACAGATCACGCTTTTCGTGCAATCAGACATTCAGGAACAAACTTTTTAGCACTGCCCCGATATTTTTATAAACTATAAATAGCTAAATTGCTCAAGAGCTACATTATCTTCCTCAACATGGAGCTGGTAACAATGGTTTCTAAAGGAATAAAAGCCACAGCTTCACTGTTAATAGAGAAATGTGGCAAAACGGAGGCAATTCATAAGTGCACAGCCTCCCTCCTCTCTTTCCCTCTCGTATAAATAAAACACGATGAATTACAATGTTCTGAGAATAGTGGGGAAGTGGAGATCGCTAAACTGTAAGCCAACTGGTGTTTTCACAAAGCAAGCGTGTTTATAGTGGAAAGTAGGTCTGAAACGATTCCTAGAGTAACTCGAATACAAAAAAGGATTGGAGGCAAATTCCTCTGCCTCGAAGCCTCAATTTATTTTAAATCTCACGTCAGCTTCTTTCGCAATGATTTTTTTAATGTGACTAGAGTTGTCAAAAGACCCGGTACTTCGGTACCAAGTCGGTACTAAAAAAAATTAAAATGTGACGGTACCAGGTTTCTTTAAGTACCGGTAGTACCGAGGACCCGTTCAAACCCGGTTCTGGATGCATGCAGCGCTATGATTCCCGCGAAGCAGAAAACGCGGACGGAATCTCAAAATCCAGTTATGAAAATGAAACTTACATTTTAATATGGACAGTCACGGAATTTGTCAAGGTTAGCATAAATTAATCAAATCAAATCTCCATATGGACCAGTATCTGTAAATGTTAAGCCGCAAAATGTCAATGTCACCTTTATTTATATAGCGCTTTAAACAAAATACATTGCGTCAAAGCAACTGAACAACATTCATTAGGAAAACAGTGTCAATAATGCAAAAATGATAGTTAAAGGCAGTTCATCATTGGATTCAGTTATGTCATCTCTGTTCAGTTAAATAGTGTCTGTGCATTTATTTGCAATCAAGTCAACGATATCGCTGTAGATGAAGTGTCCCCAACTAAGCAAGCCAGAGGCGACAGCGGCAAGGAACCGAAACTCCATCGGTGACAGAATGGAGAAAAAAACCTTGGGAGAAACCAGGCTCAGTTGGGGGGCCAGTTCTCCTCTGACCAGACGAAACCAGTAGTTCAATTCCAAGCTGCAGCAAAGTCAGATTGTGCAGAAGAATCAAAAGTTGGTTGAAATCTGCATCCTGCATGATCTGCGCGTCTCTGTGTGAATGAATGAATGGTTTGTTTACTACATAGACTGAAGCGCATGACGCTTGCAGTAATGAGGACATACAACATCACCAGAACTGTTCACTTCACAAGCATTTTACGGTTTCATTTGAGTAAAACCAGTGTCAATTTAAAGGTATTCACGGAAAACCGTCAAAACAGCCTCTACATTGCGAGTAAATCACTCGCATATGTGAATAAATTTTACTAAGGGCGAGTAAATTATGTCTATTGTTAGCCATTGGCTAATAAATTCTTAGATTTTACTTGCCAGTGTGTGTGTGTTCGAGGCTATTATAAGATTGGCGCAGATATATTTTCACTCGCTGAACACTGACTGAGCGCTTCAGAATTCTCTCTCCATCAAGCGATCTGTACTTTTCAATTCATCTCAATGGACGCACAGTACACCTGTATTTGCCTCTTTTACTGTCTATGGTATTTGCCGAACTGTAAACTTTGTGTGAAGAGGCACGACTCGCCGTCGCTTTGCTGATAGCTCTGTTTCTCACACATGCAAAGAGAGAGAGCGAGAGTCTTACCACGCTGAATCGACATGCTACATGTAAACTATATTCTTTGTTGTCTTCTCCTGTCAAAATAATGTAGTTCATTTAGAATTATTCATGTTTTCGAACAAGCAGAAGATATGCCGGTTTCTCCGGTAGTGGGCGAAGCTAATGCGCAAATGGCAATTTCATTGGCTGGCGCTCATCTTTTACCGTCCCCGTTTTGATTTCAGCAAATTAGTTCGACCGAACGCAGACAACGTGATTAATATTCATGAACCCAGCAGCTCATCAATCCATAGTGCATTGTATATTGTTAGTATGGTAGTAGAATTAGTAGTATCATTATCTTTTAATAATAATTATGATCTATTACTATTTTTTTTTTTTTTACAGAAACCCTCAATGAACAAAAATGTCTTAAGCATCACCACCAGTCTTAAGTTCAGATAAATGACAAATATGCATTCATTACAAATTCATTTTTACATAAAGGCATTGTGCTAGAAATATTACTATTATTTTGTAAAATGTATGCGATACTGCTACTACTGTTAATTAAAAATTAATCACACAATATGTCTTCCATGTTTTAATTTTAATAGCAAATCCACTTCATTTACCAAAAAATAATATGTGTTTAAATTTCAAATTAAATTGGTGAAACTTGTTTACTGTTTTTCATAATTATATTACTTGTAGAAGAACTTTAAACACAATTGTAAATAAGTATAAAGAATGGCATTGGTTTTATTTTTAGTGATAAAAAGTTGTTTTTTTTTTTTAATTAGCATTTTTGTGTTTCGTTTTGGTACCGAAATTGGTACAGAGAACCGTGGATTTTCACTGGTATCGGTACCGAATCCTGAAATTTTGGTACCGTGACAACACTAAATGTGACAACGCGTTTACGTCACCCACAAAGCAGAAGGAGACACAAGCGCTACGTCCGAAGTCGCACACTGCAAGTAGTCAGCAGTGTTTTGATTTGAGGGCGCGGGCAAACGTAAAGAGAACGTTGTGGTGTGTGTCCATTGCAAGATAGAGCTGGCATACCACAACTAAGGCCCTATGTTTTCCGCGATGCAGAAAACGCGGAGGGAATCGCGGAATCCAGTCATAAAAACGGATTTTACAGTTTAACGCGGAATGGCACGGAATTCGCTAAATTTTGAATAAAATTAATCAAATAGGTCATTGCACTTACATCAAATCACGATATGGAGTAATATCTGCAAATATTAAGCCAGAACGGTCTATTTAAATATGAATCCTGCATGTTCTGCGTGTCTCTGTTAATGAATGGCGCAGAAGTGCTTCTTCGTTTATTTACACACACTGAAGCGCGCGTGACGCTCCGGTGATTTCAGCGTCTGTTGTCTCACTAAATAAGGACGTGAACACATGAACAACCATCTCCAGAACTGCTCTGACGGTCACTTCATGAGCATTTGACCATTTGATTGGAGTTAAACTAGAGTCACTTCACATACACCGAATTGTAAAAGTACGTCAACCCGTCAAAATAAAAGTCCGGTTAAAGACTATTGTTCAGAAGAATGTACATAGCCTACTACCAAAAAAAAAAAAAAAAAAAACTTTTTTTTTTAAGATTTAAAATCACAACATTTCTTCCATGTTTTTTATTTTTTAATAGTAAATAGTTACCAAAAAGTTAAGTTAATTTTCAAGAATTAAATTAATGTTTTATGTGTTTAATGTGCATCTCAGAAAATGCTTTTTATTTAAAACCCCAACTGAATGGCACTTAATTCATCTGTCAACTTTATTGTCATTGTTCACAGTACAAGTACAGACAGAGAAACAATGGGTAATAATTAAAGGTTTATTTTTGATGTATGCATTGCATTCTATGCATTAAAAAAAAAAAAAAATTCTTAAAAAAGGAAACTTAGTTGTTCAATTTAAGAGACCCAGGAGTCTTATTTTCTCTTGCATAATTGCACTTATACAAATATACACTTATACAAATCTAGCACTTTAAGCAAAAACACATTTTATCCGATTACTCGATGGAATCTTTGGTAGAATACTCGATTACTAAAATATTCGATAGCTACAGCTCTAGTGGAAAGAGTGCGTGCACAGGGTTAACAGTTTGACAAAGATTACTGACACGCTTAACAGGCATTTCAATATTGCGCAATGTTTCAGGGATAACATCTCTTTATATCAGGCAACCCCGTTTGTGTTCCTCTGCGGCCAGATTAAACTTTGTTGTAGCCGATATATTATGATCTATTCATTATTTTTTTGAAACCTTGCACTTTTCCCACTCAATTTTTAACGGTGTTTTTGTATTCAAATTAAGCACTGTCCACTGCTGTCCACGTGCCACAATATTAATACAGGGCCAGCTTTATCGATTTTCGTATTGTCAAATCTCTGTGACGATACATAGTCATATCGATATTTTGAACACAGCACTAAGTACAATTTACATTTAGCAGACACTTATCCAAAGCATTCACCACTGATCCACAGGAACACAGTTATAATTAGGCGTGTTCACTGATAGTTGAACATTCGAATATTCGTTCTGCTCTAATTATTCGATAAATAAAAATGAATTTTCGCAAAAAAAAAAAAAAAAAAAAAAAAAAAAAACCACACACCACAATAAAACCTAATTTGGTCACTTTCTGTGATTCTCCATGGCATATTTGTAGATGTATGCAAGCAAAAAAGAATGAATGAATGAATGAATGAATGGGCCGTTCACATATCGCGCCTAAAAACTCGTGGAAAACGCTAGGCGGGCCGCTTTCTCCTTTCCAAAGCGCTCGGGCAGAAGCGCTCCTGAGGCGTCTGCCGTTGCTAATCAACAATGACGCGCTCTCTCCATGAAAACGCAGGAATTTCAGCAAAGGATAAATGGATTTGCAACAAAAAAAAAATGCTTTCAGTAGCTCTGCTACTAAGTTTATTTCAAAATGGCAATCCATATACAGCTATGATCAGCTGTTCCTTCATGAGCTTTCAACGTTGTTTTTATGGGAAAGAAGCTGAATGTTTAGTTCTTGTCACATGACCCGCGGTGCGCTTGCAGCATTCTGAAAAGTTGAGATGTTTTTAACTCGATGCGGTGCTGGCGCGCCTGGAAAAAACCGCGTGCGCATCGCGACCATGTCGCTTCCATTATGAGCGCGCATACCGCGCGCCTACATTGGAAATAACGAACTTGAGCGCGAAAAAGACGCGATATGTGAACGGCCCCTAAGAACTGCGGTCTTCTACAGTACTTCAAATATGCCGTGGAGAATCACAGAAAGTGACCGAATTCAAGAACATTGTTGCAGCATCTCTCAAGCAATGAATAAACACCGCTAACTTGGAGAATGCAGTAAAAAAACTCCTCTTCGCATCTGCATTGGACCCTCGACACAAACAATTCAGGTATCGCGATGAAAACATGAGAAGAAAAAATATTTTTGAACATTATCAGAACATTTTCATTGATGCGAGTGGTGCGGATGCAGCCGCTGTCACCAACGATGAAGAGGATGCAATGCCCACTCGTCGGAAAAGGCTGAGCCAGTTCTTCAGCGATGATTATAGAGAGTCCAGCCGAGACGAGTGGGAACAGTTCTTGCTGGAGCCTTGTATTCTACCAGATGAGGATCCCATTCAGTGGTGAAACGAAAACACGAAGCGCTTAACAAAACTTATTCGCTTAGCACACCGTTATTTGTGAGTCCTGCCAACGTCTGTGCCGTCAGAGCGCGTTTTCTCCGCAGCCGGCCTTATTGTTAACAGACTAAGGAGCCAACTTTCCCCCGATCATGTTTACATGCCCGTATTTCGTAACAAGAACATGTAAAACAATACAAAAAAGCAAAAAAGACTTGCTGACAGTTTCAAAGATAAGTGTAGGCAACGTTCTACAATAGCCTAATTGCTGCTTTACGTTTTTTCTTTGTTCACTTTTTTTTTTTTTTGCTTTTAATCTGTACTTTTGTTTGTTTGCACGCATTGTTAAAGGTTTTCAGCTACAAAACACGATGTGTAATGTTCAAGCTTATTGTGTGTAAGCTTGTTCAAAATGAAGGAAACCATAAATGTTGCTGAAAAATAACGACTGTCATTAAACTTAATTTAAATAAACGAATATTCGTTTTTTGTGAGCTCAAATATTCGAATTTGACATTTGCGGAAAACGCCAATCCCTAGTTATAATGTTAAAAATAGAACAAGGTTACAAATAAGCGGTGTGAGATTAAAAAAAAAAAAAAATGCTGAAAAATAAAATTTATATAAAAATGAAAATTATATAACCAATGTTTTGCATTCTTGGAAAATAATCACTACAACTTGTAGCAGTACATGAAAAGTAATGTCACAAATCTGAAAATTTAGTTTAACCAATGAATTTAAAAATAAAGTAATAAAATAAAAATTGAATGCATGAATGATTGACACTAATTTTATATCATTGGGACTTTAAGTACTTCTTACATACACACAAACACACATTAACTGATAAGTTTTAAAACGGATACTGAACAAAAACTAAAATAGTGACATTTTATTAAAGAAAAAACTGAATCATGCTACTACTACTACTAGTAATAATAAATGTTGACATTACCACTAAATCTGTTATATCTTTTTCCAAATTCCGTTATTTTCATTTGAATTTTCTGGATTGTTATTTTTTTTTTTTTTTTATTCATTAAATCAAAAAGCAAGTCTAATTAATTAACCATGAAACTTCACATCAATTTAAAAGTTTAACAAAAAAATAAAAACATTTTTAGGGCCCTATGAAATGTTTTATTTTTTCCCTCACCATATTTCTTATTGTTACCAAATTCTGTGTTTTAGCATGTCTAATTATTTGTATCCATAAAACTTAATTTATTTTTTCTTAAATTTCCTAATTTTCTCCCCCTCAAATTCTGTGTATCAACTTTTCTGGTTATCAAATGAAGGCATGAAACGTTTAATTTATCTTTTAATTACTGAAAATAACGCTAACTTTTTTTGGCCAACAAAGGGGATTTACTACTTGGGCGATATATCTAACAATATGATCATGAGCATCTAGTCAGTAAATCTGGTTCCATTACTGCTTAATCACTATCACCTGCTTTCAAATGGAGCGGCATTTAATACACAGAGCCGTAGATCACTGACAAGGTACACAATATCGCGTTTATTATCGAAGGCATTTCATCTGTGATAATGAATGTGATATTGCGTAGCTTGTCAGTGATCTACAGCTATTAAATGCCGCTCCATTTGAAAGAAACGCGTCTGTGTGTGTGTGTGTGTGTGTGCGCACACTTTGCACGTGTGTGAAAGATGTTGCTTGTGCGCTTGCTTCAGGTGAGAGTCAGACAGCAAGAGAAACGGCAGAGTTGTTTTCTGCAACTTAATGCACTTAACTCTTTAACATCAAGCCATTATCTGCTATATGGGTCAAACTAAAACTTTGACCTTTTGCAACATTGATGCAAGTAGCCTATTTTTAAAATGATTCAAATATTGCATGCCGTCTCCATGTTGCAATATTAACAATTTTCAATATATTGATATTACGATATATATCGTTCAGTCCTAGTATTCACATACAGAATTGTAATAAGTGTAAAATTAAACTTCAGTGTTCACATTGTACATTACTAATAAAAAATTAAAAGGACTAAGCTGTCAAAAACATTGATGTTTTGTGATTTGAGCGTAATGACGGCAGCAGGTATTATTAGGCTGCTGCCCATTTAAGACCTGATACACACTAAACTCTGTAAACTCTGGTTCTGACCACATTAGCTCCCAAGTAAAATGGAGGTCAATTATTGCTGTGGCGGGTTTCCCATTAATCTATGACGTGTCCCTGTTTGCGTACAGAGACATAAAAATGATGCGTGGACCAAGGTGTTGGTGTTCCTGGCGAGTTGCTGTCTTGCTGAGGTGCATTGACGTTATAGTAATAATAATAATCCAATGATATCATAGTATTACAGTCCCAGTTAACTTTTAAACCTTTAACCTGCACCCCGACGTCCTTGTTTGCACTTGTCAAGATTTACGAATAGATTAAATGAAACGGGAAAAATTTAATCTTGACAAACTATATATCATCATAAAGATCAACAGATCGGTGTTTTTCCAATGGAAAGCTTATAATGTATTTGCTAGATTTTTGTAAGCAGTACACATCAAAACATGAATGAAAAACGCAGTAAATACCAGATTCGTCGTAATAACGAGTCATAAACATCCACAGTTGTAAATTCCAGTTTAGTTAGAAAGGTAAGGGTCCACTGAACGAAGAGGGGAAAGATAGACAGAAGATGGTTATTAGGGCAGCTCCGATCACGATCAGCCGATCGTTAATGCACATCTCGTCAGTAAAGCCGGTTCTCTAATCGGCGGTAAATTCCCTCAGGTGTGTGATTTCACATAGAGCAGCTGTTACTACACAGAGCCATTGTTAACTGAGAAGATGCGCAAATAAACTTCATTTTCAGCGTTTATTTGCGCATCTTCTCAGTTAACAATGGCTCTGTGTAGTAACAGCTGCTCTATGTGAAGTCACGCACCTGAGTGAATTTACCGCCGATTAGAGAACCGGCTTTACTGACGAGATGCTCATTAATGATCGTGATCGGAGCAGCCCTAATGGTTAATTTGAATTCTGGTGCCGTCTGGTGACACGCGCTCTGACACCTGTCATCTGATGGAGGTGGAACTTAAGGGTCATCTTTTTCTTTATTTTTCAACTTTTTATATACCGTATTTTCTGGACTAGAAGTCACATTTTTTTGCAACTTAGTCAGGTGCGACTTCATCAAAATTAATTTGACATGAACCAAGAGAAATGAACCAAGAGAAAACATTACCGTCTACAGCCGCGAGAGGGCACTCTATTCTGCTCAGTGCTCCTGTAGCCTACACGGAGCAGCATAGAGCGCCCTCTCGCGGCTGTAGACGGTAATGTTTTCTCTTGGTTCTAAATAAATGCGACTTACAGTCCAGTGCGACTTATAGTCCAAAAAAAATATGGTATGTGTGTGTTTTATGTTCAATGTGCCTGTATCTGCATGATTACCATCTGTTTGACAGCAAATCAGCTTGCCATTACAGTGTAATCACGGCTATCAAAGTGAACGCCATCTATAGGAATAGAGTGTGATTTTTATTGACTTTATGGCGCATTTAAATGATTACCATCTCTAACTGGCCATCAGCACGTATTTTCATTGTAAATGCTGCATTTCTAGCAATCTCAGGATGTTCTGTAATTGGCATACAAAGTTAAATATTTTTTATTTTTCTTACTCCAATTATTCTTATTGTATCTTTCTAGTGCTCAAATAAATCACTTTTATGATGTCTAAGTTTCTGTCTATTGTTATATAATTGAAAAAAATATGCAGTGGTACGTTTAGTGACTAAAATAGTTTGTAGAACCCTTAAATACAGGCCAAAGGGTCTTTTCAAAAGACACCAAAATTATGCGTGTAACAAACTGAAGTAAGGAACGGTTACAATTTTAAGTTAGGTAGGGCACTTTCAGCTGTGAGTCCCATAACGGGGGTGTTGGCTAACAGGATAAATAATTTTTCCTGATTATACTTACATTAATTGTTTATACCCGATTATAATTAAGTAACATTTTCAATGCAGGACTTTTACTTGTATCAAGAGTTGTAACAAGAGTTTACTTGTATTTTTACAGTGTGGTATTCGTGCTTTATACATTAGGTAAAGGATCGTAATACTTCGTCAGTCTGCAAAAGATCAGTAAGCTTGTTTGAGTTGCGGCCACTTTAAATACAAGATAAGCATTCGATTTACGTCAGAAGGTCCACAAATCTTTCTACAGCGCTGTTGGCAGCACGGCCAGAGCGATTCTTGACACTCTCGATGGCGGCGATGTGAACGCACAGCAATGATACACATCCAGTCTTTTCTCAGCTGTTCTTGTTCACTTAAGACAACAGACTGCATTTGCCAGCCAGCATGATTGTCAAGATCTGTATTTTGTCAATTTTGTGTACATGTGCCTGTTCAAAGGTAAGGAGTGAATGAGTCAGGAAAGAGAAATCAGTTCAATGTTTGTGCGCAGTCAAACGCACCTCTCTGCGTGTGCGAGCTTCATGTTTGTGTGGCTGTGATGGAAAACAGCACGGGCAAGTAACGAAGAGTTCCATTCTGCCTTTTATTTCGCTAAAATGGTTTAACATCACTTGTGTGTGTAAACTCATACAATTGATAAACTTTCACTTCATTATGGTCAAATTTTGCAATTAATCCAGATAACATGCATGACAAACCATGGGGCTTGGTCCGTACGAATCACAGATCAAATACGATCCATTTAACCACTAACTGTTACCCTCCACCAACAAACACTCTAATGGTGCTTTTTTTTGCAGTTGGCATTTCCACAGTAGTATCACATCACAGTGGGTGGGATTGTTCACATGTTCCTGTGGCTCAGTGGTAGACCCTCGTGTTAGCAGCACAAAAGTTTGTGGGTTCAATTCCCAGGGAACACACATACAGATTAAAAAATAAAAACCTGGTACCGTACCAAGTGGAACCCCCCCCCCCCCCCCCCCAAAAAAAAAAAGAGAACCATACAGTGGAAAAGTACCATAAAGAGACATGTAAAAGTCCACAAGGTTTCAAAAAGGACTGCAGGCTAACTTCTAAGCAAGTAAAGGCCTCTCACATTGGCTAATGTTAATTCCCATCATCAGGAGAACACTGAACACCCCATGGTGTCCATGGCAGAGTAGCAAGAAGAAAGCCACTGCTCTCCAAAAAGAATATTGCTGCCCATCTGCAGTAAGATTCCTTACTTTAGCAAAGGAAAACCAATCTCCTATTGACTTATATCAAAATTATGGCTGGGTACCGAACTTCGATGCCTTTATGGTATCGAACGAAAAACTTCAATACTAGGAGTATCAAAAAATTATCTTTCGGTGCCAAAATTCGGTTCCAAAAGCCAAGCGGCGTTTTTTTTTTTTTTTGCCAAGCGGCTGGGTCTGTGTGAGCTTGAAGCATACGTGCATGTAAGGACCTAAATTCGCAGTGATTGGCTGTCCTCCACCACGTGACGGGGACGATTTCTGAAGATACTCGCAGTCACACAACACAAGTGTAGTTGTTTTTTCTCAAAACGTTTCCGTTTTACAATGGCAAAGAGGTCTAAAGAGTATTGCAACCAAAGCCAGTGTTACGGTTTAACTGGTTACCGTGTTATCTGGTGACCAACTTCCTGGTTTAGGTCTCTGCTGCAGATGTGCTGGAATGACGGCAGCAGATTCGGCGATTCTGAAAGCACCAACTGACGTGATATTAAGTGTCTAATAAACGCAGACATGCTCATTGCAAGACTCTGATATTCTTGTAAAGATTACAGGTTATTAGTATGATCGCCTGTTTCGCGGCGGAAGTAGGATAAACAAAAAAATACAAATAAAGTACGTCTGTGTTCATGCGGGTTTCGAACACTCGCTAAAAGACAGCGCGCCGCAAAACAGTCACAAACCACCGAGCTACAGATCTACACCGAATCAGCTCCAGGTCTCTGGATTCGAGACAGGACTCTTGGCGTCATCTCGTGCAGCTGCTGAATCAAGGAAATGTGACCGTGTTAACTTGTGACCTGTGTTTACCTATTATGAAAATAAACCATAGCAGAACGATGACTACATTTTATGGTTCATGATGTTAAAGAACATTTCATGACTTCTCAGACAACTGTACGTTTGTGGCTACTGTGGGTTAATTATGAACTAAAGAAAATGTACCATGTTTTACTATAGTAAATATGAGTTAACGATAGAGTTTATAATTAACCCACAGTAGCCACAAATGTACAGTTGTCTGAGAAGTCATGAAATGTTCTTTAACCCACAAATGCAGTTTAATTTTGCACTAAAAAGGTTTTTTTTTTTTGCATTTTAGTTGGTTCAATATTAGCCTGTACACAATATAATTTGTTTATTTATTTATAATATGTTCATGTTGTGGCAAAAAGGTTTCTCTTTTTTTGTTAATTTTGGCCAAGTTACCAGTGTCTGCTGGCACACCCCTATCCAAAAAGCACAACCATTTGTATTAATAATGTTATCTTGAATGTGAAATGTTACCAGAATTTGTTTTAATTTAGGTGAAAAATAAAAGTTTTGTTTAATGTATTGGTGTTGAAATGGATTTTAAAACATATGGTATTGAAAAAAAGTATCATGGGAACCGGTATCGAAACGGAGGTATCGAAATTGGCACCGGATCGAAAGATTTTGAACAATACCCAGCCCTAATCAAGATCCTCCAAAATTATTCTTTACAAATCCTCATTTTGTACTTCTAATTTGTGACTGTTGGTTTGTTTAGATCTCTCTGCTGCGCTTCCGCATGCATCACTGAGCAGCGCATGTGCAAAACCAACCTCCATACATATTCCACCCAGAGCTGCTTCCATGTACAATAGTAAGCGCAAGCTAGATTAAATTGATAATGTTCTTACAAAAAGCATAATCAATTTGCTACAGGACAACTTTGTTCACTACCCAGAGCCATGCGAGACTTTTTTCTTTTAAATGGATGGGCACTTGGCATTAAACAGGTTGAAAGATCAATTTTTTTTTTAATATAACTCTGACTGGATTCGTCTTGAAGAAAGTCATATACACCTAGGATGACTTGAGGGCGAGTGGCTTATTTTCATTTTTAGGTGAACCAACCTTTTTAATCCAATTGAAATTTTGTTGAAGGACCTGAAGCAAGCAGTTCATAAGAGGAAACCCACCAACATCACGGAGTTGAAGTGTTTCTGTACTGAGTAAATGGGCTAAAATTCCTACAGCAGGACTGATCAGCAGTTACAAGAAACGTTAGTTACGGTTATATGCTGCAAGTGGGGGGTGGGGGGGGTGCAGATACTGAAGGCAAAGATTCATCTACTTTTGCTAAAGAGAAATATTTAACACCGAACCATTTTTCTTAAATAAATAAAGTATATATTTGTCTCCTTTGACTGGATTCTCGGTCAACTTTCAGGATTTGTGTGAAAATCGAATTATGTCTTGGGTCATTTATGCATATAGAAAATTCTAAAGGGTTCACAAACTCTCAAGCAGCACTGATATACTTTTTTTTTTTTTTTTTTTTATATAAATCCTGTGGGTGGTTGCAAAGGTTTTTAAAGTGTCAAACTCTAGAAACTCTTTAATCTGTGGTCTCATTTGTGTGAACAAATACGCCCCAACAATTTCAATAATGACGTCTCAGCAGAATAAGTTGTAATAGACATCTTAAAATAACAGTTTCTCCTCCACAGATGGAACATACTCCCCTTCATTAACCCCTTCAGTGCCTTTCCTCCAAAAGATACGAAAAACTCTAAAATTAAATTTTCGAACAAACGTTGATTAGAAACGGATACATATACTCTAAACCTGTTGAATCTGAAACAGCAGTAGAACAGCTGCACATCTATGATCGGAAACGTTGCATACTTACAAAAGGATGGTCTTTCCGCCAAGCCTTCCGTTCTTGGGCAAGACGACTTAACGCTATACCAGACATGACTTGTGGCCCACAAAATGATTGAAAATCTGGAAAACATGGAAAATATGTCTCTTCAATAAGATGCATGTGTCTGTAAAGCTACACAATCAGTGTGCAATTTCAAAAACTGCATTATGTCAATAATCAACTTTATATTGAGCCTTTATAAGTTATTACAAGACTGAATATTGGGGAGAAGAAAAAAAGACTCCAAATAATATTTATCAAAATAGTATTACATTCTGACCTTGAATAAAATCAAGTTGGAAACTTTGTTCATACAATTGGTTGACTACCATAAAAGGTGAAACTTGAAACCACATTGGTTCACACCAATGAATAAATGTCACCATAGTGTCTCAAATATAGAGAGCTTTTTAGTTTCTATTTTGTAAGAACATGCAGCAGTGAAATTGCAGCAATAATAATATGCAATATTACACGGTTTAGTGCAGAATGATTGTACTTTTCACAAATCTCCAAAATAGTACACAATCTGGCTTAATCATACAAATAAGGATTTTCTCAACATTTGGTTACTGATCATGTATGTACAGTATAACTTTTACTTTACTTTCTAATTTTACCAGAAGTGATTAATAGGTTGTGTAATACACTCATAACAGCAACCATTTAATAGGTTTCCCGATTTAATACAATTCTAAACCCTGGTCCTCTGGGGTTTCTAATAGGAGGAATAGTGCAGCTCTCCCTTCAATGCAATGACATGAAAAACAGGAAACAGCAAAAAGGTTTCCAGATTAATAACATTTAATCTTAGATACTCATGAGAAAAAAAAGAACCAATAAGAGTGGGGTATGATTTACAATACACTTTCAAGACAAACTACTGTAAGAAAATAATTTCAAAGTTAAGTGGAAGAGAAATGTGCACCATGCACAAAACAGAAAACTAATTCAACCCCTTAAAGTGATATTTTTAGACATCTTCATAGGCCAGTATTGTGACATACGGCATAATGGATTATCTTAACAGTAATAAGTAGGACAGGAGTTGGTTCTCTCCAGTGGCTGTTGATTACGATATTGAAATGTGGGCACTGCACACAAATGAATGCAAGTTTGATATTTCACCAAAAGCCCTGAACATATGCACATACAAAAAGAAATATATATCCATCCATTAATTTTATTGATATTCTATTAACCCTAAAACACAATTTAAAAAGAAAATAAAAAAAGAACAAAAGAAAAAAGATGCAGGCTATACACTTGTAAAAGTAATTCAGTACATTGATCCCTATTTTTACAATGTAAAATCTGCATTTAAAAAGCAGATGAGGGGAATTTATTTCATGCAGACTTGATCATTACAAGCGTGTTCATTGCTATCATTTGCGGAAAATTAAAATCTATCGAAGATGCAGTACAAATCTGTCGTGAGAGAAAAATATAAATGGAGAAGCGAAAAAGCTAAAAATATGCGCTGTTCTCATAACCAACGCATCCAAAAACCACCGTTTAATTTAACAAAACAAAGTGTTACTTTTTTTTGGGGGGGGGGGGGGGGGGGGGTGACCTAATAGGAGGAAGTGATAAGCATTATCCAATGTGTTTAGCGGACACTTAATCTAAAATAGATAGATGTAAAACACACACACACACACAATGCATGACTGGAAAGACGAGAAGGTTTAAACATCCACATTAAATTCAGGGCTTTTATAGTTAGCACAAAGCAGTTACCTATAACGAATATGCTGGTCTAGCTTTGATTACAGTAATGAGCGAATAACGCGCGTTGAACGCGTGGACCTGTCAGATGCGCATATTCCCCACACGAGCATCCCTCAGTGCGCACTTTAACCGTTTGAATGAGCCAAAGCACGCGTTGTTGCGATTAACTGCTCGCGTAAAAACTGCATGCACATAACGGTTTACTCAACGTGCATGCATCTACTGAATTATAATGCATGGGTGCTGTAGTTTTTCGCGTCAAGAGAGGTGTGAATATACACTGTTAGCCTAGCATAGCTGGCTGTGTTAGCTAACAAGAGCCGCAAACAAAAACACCGCAAACTACAGTACATGTTCAGAAATTAACTCGGTTTTTTACGTCACATACCTTATCAGTGAAGGAGAGTGCTGTACTCCAAACCAAGCACCGTTTAATTGAGAATTCAAGGCAAACTCAAAGCAAAAATCTATCGAAATTCCCCTCCTGGAAAAAAGAAAACAGACATTTACCCACGATAATTAGGACCCGTGAGCACACACGCAGATGCCTGTGTGATACTTTCATCAACGTCCAGAGTTAAACTGAAAGGACTGTTTCCTTTAATTACAAGCGAATGAGTTGCAAGCTATTATCTATAAACACAAGCTGATGATTATCACCTGAATGTCCAAATCAAAGCAAGCTAAGAACAAATAATTGATAATTGACTAATAAAACAATTAAACTGATTAACACATAATCATTAATAATATGTGATTAGTGCAATAACAATACGTTTAAACTTTTTTTACTGCATGTTTTACAAACTGAGTTAGAGAAACCCCTTGATTTAAAACATTTTGGTCAGGCATTTCTTAAGACACCTATAGGATCTCTTAAAGTCCCCATGAAACCAGGTTTTTGGATGTTAGCATCAATATGTTAGTCTTAGGCAGTGTTGGGAAGGTTACTTTGGAAATGTAATAGGTTACAGATTACAAGTTACCCTGTTTAAAATGTAATAGTAGTGTAACTTTTTCAATTACTTTATTAAAGTAATGTAACTAATTACTTTTGAGTACTTTTTGATTACTTTCTAAATTTGTAAAAATTAAAGAATAATAAATAAAAGCATATACATCAACTTAAATACAGTTATCTAATAAGCATGTGACGTATTCTGTGTAATAAACTCCTGAAACATTGGTGTTTTTTTTAAACTGCTGTTTCTGTATATGATGATAGTTTTCTCAAAATAAGTAAAATGCACATGAAGTGACACAGAGCAGTTCTAGAAATTATGTTTATGTGCTCGTGTACTCCTATACTGAGGCAGGCCTATGTGTAGTAAATGAAACCATGTCTTTGCCATTAATTTAAAAAAACTATTTTTGTATGGACCTGACATAAAAAAGGTTTAAATCTTTAATTTGGGGACATGCAAAATAATTAAAAGTTCTCTCCCGAACTGCACCTTCACTTCCATTTTTCTCTTCAGTCTCTTTATTTTGCCCTGTTATCCATCTCTCTCATGACTTTAATACTCAAGATTGAACAAAACTATACTTTACAATACAATACTCTACAATACTACAATATCTTTATAGAAAAATCCTAATACTGTACACGAGTCATGTTTTCCCTTACAAAAAATTACCATGCTTTTATTAGCCTATATAAAAGTAAAATAACCTTGTTTTTTTGCAAATGGATTTGTATTTATTTTTAAATAAATACATTTGTAAAATAATTTTACATTTTTGGTTATCACAGTTAAACAATAGTAACCATTTTCTCTGGATTTATAGTTAAATATTAAAATGTAAATTTTCGTAAGGGTTGTGTTGTTGTCTGTCGTAGCTCCCCCTAAACCTATAAAAAAATCTGAATTTTTTCAGCTAAATTACTACTGTAACATTACAACAGATAATAATGATGTCCTTTATATAGTATTTTGAGTGATGACTGATGAGAAACGTGCTGCTGCTTGATTAAATAAATAAAAAAACAAAGACAAAAAAAGCATCTTTACAGATGAAACCCAGAACAGGAGTTCTGCTTCTCTGCTCCAGCAGTCCACTCTAGTCAGTCTCTCTCTCTCTCTCTCTCTCTCTCTCTCTCTCTCTCTCTCTCTCTCATTGATTACTCTGAGTCTGATCCAAACCGTTTGGCGGAGGCGCGGAGAGGCGCGAGTCATGGCTAACAATTCATGACTTATTAGAGATTCAATTATCAAATGGCGGATTCGCAATTTAGTACATTCGGCAGGCAATTATACAATAATGATATTAAATAGTGGGGCAAAATCGGCTGCCAGGCCACCGGGAATTGTCCCGGTTCTCCCGGTGTCCAGTCCGCGCCTGATTTCCACAGACACGCAGAACGTGCAAGTCATATATTGCATTTTTGGGGCTTTATATTCACAGACACTAGTCAATGTCATGTTTTGATTCAAGTGTACTGACCTACTTTTGATTTAGTCATCCAAAATGTGGCATATTCCGTCCGCTTTAGGCATTTCGTTTTTAAGACTGGATTCTACGAACCAGACTGTATTTCCGCATCCCGGAAATTATTAGGGCGGTATGTCTCAGAATAGTCAGTGCAATTTGGGAAAGAAATCCGTTAAATCTGTATGTGGATGTGTGTAAATATTCAAATGTAATCCCCTTTGTAATCGTAAAAAATTTCATAAGTAACTGTAATTTAATTACTCATTTTTTCTTAGTAACTGTAACTAATTACAGTTACAATAATTTTGTAATTAAATTACGTAACGCCGTTACATGTAACTAGTTACTCCCCAACACTGGTCTTAGGGTTATCTATAAGGCAGTGTGCTCCAAAACAGTGACAAAATTCGGATTAAGTAGATATAAGCATTCAAAGCTTGCAAATAATCTGTTCTGCCACAACTGCTCAATGTTTTTTTTTCTTCATCTTTTCATAAAATCTTCTGCACTATTAATAGACGCCGAAGCTGTGGCTGAGATCAGTCACTTGTTCACAGTGTACAGTCGTGGCCAAAAGTTTTGAGAATTACATAAATATTAGTTTTCAAAAAGTTTGCTGCTAAACTGCTTTTAGATCTTTGTTTTAGTTGTTTCTGTGATGTACTGAAATATAATTACAAGCACTTCATACGTTTCAAAGGCTTTAATCGACAATTACATGACATTTATGCAAAGAGTCAGTATTTGCAGTGTTGGCCCTTCTTTTTCAGGACCTCTGCAATTCGACTGGGCATGCTCTCAATCAACTTTTGGGCCAAATCCTGACTGATAGCAACCCATTCTTTCATAATCACTTCTTGGAGTTTGTCAGAATTAGTGGGTTTTTGTTTGTCCACCCGCCTCTTGAGGACTGACCACAATTTCTCAATGGGATTAAGATCTGGGGAGTTTCCAGGCCATGGACCCAAAATTTCAACATTCTGGTCCCCGAGCCACTTAGTTATCACTTTTGCCTTATGGCTCCATCATGCTGGAAAATGCATTGTTCTTCACCAAACTGTTGTTGGATTGTTAGAAGAAGTTGCTGTTGGATGGTGTTTTGGTACCATTCTTTATTCATGGCTGTGTTTTTGGGCAGAATTGTGAGTGAGCCCACTCCCTTGGATGAGAAGCAACCCCACACATGAATGGTGTCAGGATGCTTTACTGTTGGCATGACACAGGACTGATGGTAGCGCTCTCCTTTTCTTCTTCGGACAAGCCTTTTTCCAGATGCCTCAAACAATCAGAAAGGGGCTTCATCGGAGAATATGACTTTGCCCCAGTCCTCAGCAGTCCATTCACTATACTTTCTGCAGAAGATCAATCTGTCCCTGATGTTTTTTTTGGAGAGAAGTGGCTTCTTTGCTGCCCTTCTTGACACCAGGCCATCTTCCAAAAGTCTTCGCCTCACTGTGCGTGCAGATGCTGCCATTCCTGAGCAAGCTCTGCACTGGTGGCACTCCGATCCCGCAGCTGAATCCTCTTTAGGAGACGATCCTGGCGCTTGCTGGACTTTCTTGGACGCCCTGAAGCCTTCTTTACAAGAATTGAACCTCTTTCCTTGAAGTTCTTGATGATCCTATAAATTGTTGATTTAGGTGCAATCTTAGTAGCTACAATATCCTTGCCTGTGAAGCCATTTTTATGCAACGGAATGATGGCTGCATGCGTTTCTTTGCAGGTCACCATGGTTAACAATGGAAGAACAATGATTTCAAGCATCACCCTCCTTTTAACATGTCAAGTCTGCCATTCTAACCCAATCAGCCTGACATAATGATCTCCAGCCTTGTGCTCTTCAACATTCTCACCTGAGTTAACAAGACGATTACTGAAATGATCTCAGCAGGTCCTTTAATGACAGCAATGAAATGCAGTGGAAAGGTTTTTTTTGGGATTAAGTTAATTTTCATGGCAAAGAAGGACTATGCAATTCATCTGATCACTCTTCATAACATTCTGGAGTATATGCAAATTGCTATTATAAAAACTTAAGCAGCAACTTTTCCAATTTCCAATATTTACGTAATTCTCAAAACCTTTGGCCACGACTGTACAGTATTTCCTGTACAGTGAATTTAATTAAAGTTTATTTGTATAGCGCTTTTTACGATACAAATCATTGCAAAGCAACTACAGAAAATTAAGTTTCTTCAATATTTAGTAGGAGCTAATCAATCAGTAGACTGTCAGTTTATGTGCATATGACAGAAATTTTCAGAAACGATTCAGACAGTGTAAATATGCTTTCGATTGGTGCAAATGAGGTCTGGTTTCACATTGTTTACACGAACTGTGGCAGCGCACATCCAGACTTTGGCTCCGGTCCAGAGATGCGATTGCATGGGGCATTTCATATGCGTGAGTCAGCATTTATTAAATACTTTTGCAACTACAAAGCCTCATCATGATTATGACCACAATTTTTTTTTTTACTAAGAGTTTCGTATTGAATCTAGGGGTAAACTATTATGCTGCGACTGTCAAATGCGGCTTTACCGAGCTCTACGTTTCTGGCCCGAGCATAATCAAAATGCTAACAATATATATATATATATATATATATATATATATATATATATATATATATATATATATATATATATATATATATATATATTTTGTTATTTAAGTGCATTGTCCGGGTATTTCACACGTTTTCTTTTTGTATTTTTCAGCGATCGCATACTTACACACTATTCTTTGACGTTTTTTTAGTATGAATAGTGCGAGTAGTACGTTCACGTTGAAAAATACAAAAAGAAAAAGTTTTTATTAATGCACTTTAAATACCCGGACAATGCACTTAAATAACAACAACAAAAAAAGAAAATTATAAAACTTAGTGTGTAATGTTGGACACTTCATGCACTCAATTGTTTTTAATTATGTAGCGAAGTGGGAGGGGCTATCATACTCCAATTATGAATTACAAAATAACCTTTGATAATTCAAACACTGCATGGTTGAGTACATAGTGCATAAGTACATAGTGTATGAGTGTCCGGTGTGTCATTTGGGACACAGCTTTAGCTCTTAAGCGCACATGTATTCTTTTTGTAAATATGACTGAGGAGATAAATATTAGAGTCTAATGTTTCAAACATAATGTAATTGTTGACAGTGTTTTGTTTAATTCAGTATTGCACATCAGCACTGACACCACAATATAAAATGTCACACATCATCACTGCTTTTTCATTTATATTTATTCAGTGTTGTTTAATTGATGCCAATCCATGATTTATCTGTTATCAACTGTCCAGACCCCCCTAAAATCAGAATTTGATGACACTGCACTTTTATCAGGCCCTTGAGGACAACACCTACATAACAGGAAATACCCTTAATTGGTCTCACAAGGGGCGGAGCATCTGGAAATAGGCTCTTGTTTAACCACAACCACATCCCTCATGTTATATTTTCGTCATAAGCACTCTGACTGTGCATGTTGATCAGTAGATTGGCATGGTATAAATGTCAAGAGTTATGCTATGTACGACTGGTGTTTGATTGAGAACAAGAGAATTAAATATTTTCACTCAGATTTGAGATTTTTGTAAACAGATTCAATGGGAACAATATCAAGGTAAGTTTTAATATTCCTCTACTTCTTTTTATAGGCACTTTCGTGCATCTTTTTGAACTCGACAATATCTTCTTGTTTAATACAAATATGTTGATCATATACTAACCACGTATTGAGGCTAAAGAGGAAAAATATTTCATACATTATTGTCATGGTGTACATTTTATATGTATAAAAAAATCTATGTGTGTGTTATTTAATTTTAAAAAATTTACTTACATTTGCTGTTGTTTTAATGTGTTGGTTAACTTTAGAATTTAAATGACGACAAATTAATAACAGAATTAATTAACAGAAGTACAAAAACGTATGTACTTATTTTGCAGTTTGCATGTGGACTCTGTACAATGCATTTGAGCAGGGCTGACCGCAGATTTTTTCCCTGTTCCTACATGATGGCTCTATGGCAAGCCATAGCCTTGCTTGGGATTTGTGGACTTATTAAGTGCAGTAAGTGTATATTTCTTGCAATATATACATCCCTCTTGTCTACATCAAGCATCTTATAAAACAAGTGCAGAGGTAGCATTTATTAAACACGACACCCTCAAAAGGATGGAGCAGTAAAAGTGATTTAGCTGGGTGTCCTTTGACCTATTCAGGTGTTGCTTTGAGGAGAAATGGTACCGTTTCTGTAGCTCGATTGACCACATTTCCTCTCACATCACTGTTTGCAGATGATGGCGTGTGCAACGTGACCTGCACCACAGACTTTATCTCCATGCTCAACTGCTCCAATTCTGACTCGACAGGAGCAGCTTCTTGTCATGTTGCGGCAGATTGCAGGTACAGATCTAGCACATCGTGTTCTTACTTTAAGTCAGAAACTGAGTCATTAAGCTGGAACCTAGTCTAGACTGTTCATTGTTTTTAAACCGCCATTACATTTGAGCAACATGTTTTTTAATTGGCACATTTTCATGTATTCCAGGGATGAAAATGATGCCACGAATGGGAGCTGCACTATCAAAGCGCCACAATCCTGGTGCACAATGGAGCCAGAGGATATGGAATATATAATGTCCTATGATACTAAATGCTCTATCATAGTCACACAAATAACCAAACAAGGCAATATGGAGACCCCAGCAAAGAGTCACTCTGAAAATATTGTATTATACAGATTTGGTATGTCCTGATATCTGCTTGGTGTAAATGTCATATCCACCTAATTTTTAACGTAAGAGCGTGGGTGGGCTTTTGTAACTCGGAGACTTCCGCTGTCGATTGCTTCAGATAATTTTTTTAACACAAAAATTATGTTATAATGCCGTACACAGCAAACTGTTATTTTTTATCAAACTATTTTTGTGGTTAGTGAATCAGAAGTCTTGAATGTTCACAAAAAAATACCTCACTTCTGCTTTGCGTAATACAGTGGATACAGGGAGATCCAAATGTTCAAGAACACCAGTGCTCTCATAGTATTTGGTTTATCCTCTTTTGATGAAATGTTCTCCAGCATGATCTGATCCGAAGAGCAGTCTTGAGCTTTAATGAACATAACCTTTTTGGTGTCATATTTAAAAATCCTAAAACATTCTGGTTGAAATGAGAGCTTGGTACAAGATTTTGAATGCGATTTCAGGCTTTTTGGACCCCACTGTAATTTAATAGTCTTGGTTACTTGTGTACAGTGCACTAACATTGCTTTTCTTTTTGTTTCATAGTTAAACCCCAACAACCGTTCAACCTAAATATTACAAAAATTGGTGGAGATTATAACCTAACTTGGGATGTGGCTTATACAGAACACTTTCTGCATAAAGACTTATACTACACAGTACGGTTACGAACTAAAAGTCACCCAGATAAGGTAAAACTTGTTTATGTGTGTGTTATTATATACATACTATAAAATCTTTAACTGACATTTTTCTGAATATGGTGTGATGCTTCCTCAGACGGCCCAAATTTACATCCTGCAGCAGGAACAACAATCAATGGTTATCATCGGTGAAAAACTCCTGCCAGGAAGGCAGTATGTAGCAGAAGTTCAGGTTGCAGTGCATCCTTCAACTTTTCCATCCATGTGGAGTGAATGGAGCAACAGTGTCGAATGGACATCTGACTCTTCACAGTCAGAACAGTTCTATTTCCTGCTGTTGGCACTTCCTGTTTTGATGGTGGTGCTGCTTGTTTACAGTGGGAAATTGTGAGTATCAATCTTGCTTTTATTTGTCTAATATTTCACTTTGTTTCAGTTCAGATATGCGTTAGGCTGAAATAAATGACCTTTCTCAGTACAAACTGTTTACTCGAGAAAGTCCAAATTAAAATCAAGAAGTCTGGCTCCTTATAAAGGCCATGAGGTACATTTAGGGAATTGTACAAATTGCAGAAGTGAAGCAAACTCAAACCTGTTTTGTTATGACTGTTAGTCAGTTTATGAGTCACATGAGTCACTTTTATTATCTGTAAGTCATACATCTGTGAAGCCTGTATTAACCTTTAAAACGATCTAGATCAGTTCACTCATTCCTAAAAATCTAAAAGATGATGTACTGAGAAGTTTGCATGATATCCCACAAAGTGGCGGGCTGAATAAAAGACTACAGACGAGTGTGATCTTAAATTTCGATAGTGCCTCCTCTAAATGAGTTTTCCAGTAATCGATATGACGCACTTACCGTATATGAATAGTTCTTTCTCACCTCCCACGTTCACGAAAACCACAACAGCAGCAGATATGTTTTTGCAGACGGTCTATTTTCATGTAGGCCAAAAACTGGAGGAAGTCGAACGTACAAGCTCTGCAAGCGGATAAAGCTAGATGTTTCTCATGACAGCCACTGTTTCCATTTCTCTTTTAGGGCACACAATCAGCATGTGTTTTTAGCAGAGTTTGGATTTGCCTCATTTTTGTAGTGTGCATAACTGATTCTGCTACTTTCACATTTTAATGCTGTGTGAAGCTGCTTCCAAACAGTCTCTGTTGTATAAAGCGCTATAAAAAATAATGCGGAGTTGACTTTGTGTCCTACAAAAGCAGCCTGTTAATGCACCGACCAAACTACACTTCATTCCTGTAACATTAGTCTTTTTGCATCTACAGAGGGGGCATCAAAAAGCTGTTCTTATGGCAACACATCCCAAGCCCTCATGAGTACTTCACACCACTCTACAATTCATATCAAGGAGACTTCAAGGTATGCTTTCTTTTGACTTTTTGTATACATTTCTGGTGCACAAGCAGAAGTCTCTGTGTGCGTTTGTGAGCACGATAACATGTCTTATCAGGGGACTTTCAGAAGTGCGACATGCTTAACCTCACTTGCAAGAGGGGAATGTGACATTTGTCAAATGAGTCAGACTGTAGGGGCTTCAAAGTAACAGGAGGGCTCACTTAACATTTGGCTGAGATTGCGTTAAACATGAAAACTGAAAGTAGCAGTTTTCCCCTCTAATGGAAAGTACTATGAGTTCAAACCCAAACTCTGATAAGGTGGGTAGTTATAAATAGTTGTTTTTAACTAAAGGGGAATTTAGTGAATATTCCGCTGGGTAGGCTAGAGTGAGCTGAAAGTACTACCCTTTATCTCAGGCTTGGCACAAAAAAATAATAATAAAAAGGTTTGAGAGCTACTTCTTGAGTTATTTTTGTCCCTCTGAGGACTTTAGTAACTCTGACAAGATATTAATAGAAACAGCATTTCTGAGGAGTTTGAGGATTTCTTTAAAACCTAAGCGTTATGAAACGTGGCCGTGTCCTGAACCTGCAAGACTTGTGACACCAGCTTTGTTTCGGTAAAACTGTTTCTGAGGAACTCTGGCAGTTGTATGATTTTTTTTTTTTTTTTTTTATACCTGCAAGTGAACACGTTTTCCAGTAGGGGTCAGTAACACGCCGCATTAACAACAGCGAGATCTGTGTGACATCAAATTGAAGGTTTAAAACATTGTCATCTTTATTATTTTTAAATATATATAATTCCAAAAGAATTTTAAGTTTATATTTTACTTAAAATAGAAAATATTTGACATACTGTGTCAAAACAGTAGAGTGTTAGTGGGATAAGTGTTTTTGATCTACTCTGTGTTTGCTCTAAATTGTTCCATGACACCGTTCCGTTTTCCAACCGTTCTTATTCTAAAATAGATTTCTGAGAATGTGCTACAAATTTAATGATTAAAATAACTGAACGTTGTTTTTTTTTTTTTTTTTTTTACCTTGTGTTATTTTATTTATTTATTTATTTGGTGTGTAGTTGTACAGTTAAGTGTTTAGAAAATTAGTTTTCATTCTGAGTGGACCAAACACTCGACAAATGTTGCTTTGTGATTTATGACTTAATGTTTAGGAGCATTTACTAGCCATTCATAGGAATGTAAAATCATTTAATTAATTATCTTTTGTCTTTTCTTTTTTTTTTATTAACACATTTTTTAAAGTCAGGAAACGATGGTTAAGTTGATTACGGATGTCATTTGCATTATATGCAAGTAGGCGTCGTTTGTGAAGAAGTGGTTTGATCTTAATCAGTGTTTTAACAAGTTAATTTGTTCACTTGTTCATGGGTTCATAAGTTCATTTGGTTTAGAATTTCATACAGCTTTAAGATATGTAGTTTATATATGTAAAGTCTTAAATGAATGCTCTTATTCAGCAAGGATGCATCAGATTGATCAAAAGTGACATTATTAACATTTATAATTTTATAGAAGTTTTCTATCAAATATATATATATATTTTTTTTATATATAATTTTTTTATTTTTTTTTTCATCAAAAAGTCAATCACGGTTTACCACAAAAATATTAAGCAGCACCAATCATTTCAATAATAATAATAATAATAATAACCATAAATGTTTCTCAAGCAGCAAATAATCAGAATAAATTCTGAAGAATCACGTGACACTGAAGGCTGGAGTAACGATGCTGAAAATTCAGCTTTGAAATCATAAGAATAAATTACATTTTATAATATGTTCAAATAGAATAATATTTTGCAATATTGCAGGTTTTACTATACAAACTGTATAAATGCAGCCTTGGCGAGCATAAGAGACTTCCTGAATCCAAACTTTTGAATGATAGTGTATATATTTCACACCACTCTAAGGATCTTCTTGTGTTTTATTTCAGAGGTGGGTCGGACCAGTCCTGACCTTCAACAGCTTTGATGTCCTTGAGAAGAGCACCACTTTGCAGGTGCTTTGTGAGAAGCAGCAGAATGACAGCTCAGAGGAACCTGCTAACAGGACCGGCGAGCGAGACTTTGGTCCGGCGGGTCAAAACTCATCTAAACTCTACTTCCACGGCAGCAACAGTCAAGGCCTCGCACACTCCGGCGGCCACATATCGATGCACACCGTTACAGTATCAGGTCAGGAGGGCGTCATGGCTGACTGGTCCAGTGATATCCAAAGACGGAGCCTAGAGGACTTCCTCAACGACAAAGACGCCAATCAGAGAGTGGCTGAGTTGGATGACAGACAGCCTCTTGTACCGGACGGCAGGAGGAGTTTACAGGGTTCAGACTTTGATGACTGGCATCTACAGGAGCACGATCTGGAGAACATGGAGCAGGTCTCGCTGGACTCCTTCGGTTCTAATGAGCAGTCCGATGATGGCTACCCACAAATGGGTTTGGATTTGGACACCATAGACAGTGGATTTCTTGAGTCTGATTGTTCCAGCCCCTCTGCGTTCGATGGGAACGAGCAGATCGATACTTCATCGCTGGATGGCGTGGGACGCTCCCATTCAAATTATGTCAAACAGTGGGTGGCTTTTACATCAGTTCAAGTTGATGCCCAGAGCAATGGAAAGTAGCTGTTCGTGGGAGTTTCTATTGCTACAACAAACTAAATCACAGCTGAATAATAGACAATAGAAAGTGAAAGCATCTACAAAGTGTTTGAAGACTTCACTAGTCGGACCTAACTTGCTCACAATGTGTTTTATTGCACTGAACTGTATTTGTGGCATAAATGGACTCATTAGACATCAGCTGTGTGATCATTCACAGGACATTGCTCTACATTAAGACTGCAGGACAGTATGTGTGGCTGCATCTCAATTTGCATACTATCATTCCTTTAGGTCTATAGACTAGTCAAGCTAGTGCCATATTTAATATGACAGGATTGGAAACGAGGCTGTGAGAGAATTCAAAGTATTTTAGTGCTGTTTAACAATATAACAATTGCTCAACTGACGGAAAACTATTTTTAGTTGACAAAAGTTCTAGAAAATAGTTTCAAAAGTTGTGCATTGTAAAAAAGACCTGACCTATGACCTTTATACAGTGTATGTTACATTGTACAGTCTGTAAGCCTGTCCTTCACAGCTTCGTTTCGATCTATGTTACATTCAATATGGTGTCTAACCTGATTCAGTTCTGTAGTCAGAGGTTGTGCTACTAATAATAATTATTTGTCACTCTAATGGACTGGGTTGTACTTTTTCTGTCAGACTCTATTTTTATATCTCAGTAAAATATTGTTACACTCGATATCTTAATGTGACTGTGTCACAAGAACTTCAGAAACCCATGAATTACACTCTTCAAATCCTACTTTTGAAATCCTACTACATTTTAAAACCTTTTTCTTTCTCTTGGACTACTGAAGTCCATTTTTGACAGAGTAAAAGGAAGAAAAAAAACAACCTGAAGAAATGGTGAGAAAGTTTAAGATAAAACAAAATATTTATAGGCCTAATTGCATTTTCAGATGTAATACAACGTGAGATAAGAGGTCACAACAAATAAAGTCACAATTACAAGCAATAACATCTCTGATTTAAAACCAATGCATAAAAATATATTTGTGACTTTATAGCTCAGATTCGCAACCAATTAAATCGTAGTTGTTTTTTAAATAATTAATTTGTACTCTGAGGCAGGATTCCATGATTAGTGTCCTTTAAGGCCCACTCACACCAAGAATGATAACTGTAAAGTTCTAAAAATCATTTTAAATTTAAGAGAATTCATACCACAGCTATAACAATAACATTATAGTGGTACGGTTCCACTTTCAGGATGATATTTTCCATTTGATGAACAACCAAGGCATTGACAGCCAATCAGAATCCAACGTGCTCTAACAAGCTCAGGCAATAAAAGTGCAGTCGACAGAACTGCAGGATGCTTCTATAATAAAAACAACTTTATTGTGCATTGGCGTGGATGCTAATATAGTTAGCATTCTGGGTGTGAATTATGTATTTTGAATTATTTTGAATTATCATTATGCATTTACAGTTTTGCCAAATTAACCACACAACCTCTGCATTTAGTGTGCAAGAGTAGAATTAGTGCATGCCAAAATCATAATACATTTTATTTGTATTTTTATAATAAGTTAAAGTTCAAGATTCATTCACTGAAAACCCCATACTAATCAACTAATATTCAGAGTTTTTACAGAATGTGTAAACATGTTTGGAACCTAAGATAAGTAACACATTTAGCTACATGCTAACACAAATAATACACAACAGGAGTCTGTGGTGATTTTATGATGTGGTGTTATGTCAGTACTGGCATACCATCTTACTACAAACTCAGCTGCAGCTCTGTACTTTCCCAGCAGCAGTTGAAGTACATTTATTTGGCATGTAGCAAAAGTATGGGACGTGAGGTGCAACCAGTGTTTAGGTACTGTTTATCTAATGAGGTTCTTCTGTCATTGCACACAATGTTGCAGTTATCAGAGCTTGCTCTGAGCAAGATAAAGGCATGTTTCAGAAAGATCTACAAAATGACAGCCTCCTGATAATACTACGGGTATTTCTACATTTCAGATCTTTTGTACAAATCATTAGTTCAGCAGACAGATGAAGAATTTAGAATTGTTTTGGGGAATTGTTTTCTTTTTTTGTCAAGTGCTTTTTAAACTTTGCATTTTTCCATTAATGCTCTGATTTTCATGAAATGATTCATGCACTTTATTTTAATGATAAGATTATTTATTACTAAGGAAGCAGACACTTTGATATTTGTAGGTGATTACAAATGTTATTTGCAGTTAGAATGGAGGGTTTGAAAGCAAACTTACATTTCCTTTTCAGCCTTATTACTGTAAAAGTTGTTTGTTTAATAGGCTATTCAGCCAAATAAGTATTAACAAGTATTAACTTTTGCTTAAATAAGAAAAATCTACTTGTATAGCAACATTTGTGGCCTTATTTTTCTAACTGTATATGCAGGATCTCTTTTAAAATGTTTTCTGCAACGGCTGATAGTGGAAGAAGAAAAAGACACCGTGACATACAGTAGAAAGCCACAAATAAAGGTTCACATTTGTAACATTTAATCTCTTAAATCACTGCGCTAAATGTCAGCTGCAGTCATTTATAGAATCAGTCATACATG
This sequence comes from Carassius carassius, assembly GCF_963082965.1. Classification (NCBI taxonomy): domain Eukaryota; kingdom Metazoa; phylum Chordata; class Actinopteri; order Cypriniformes; family Cyprinidae; genus Carassius; species Carassius carassius. The sequence continues at coordinate 39,978,702 of NC_081755.1, read as the reverse complement.
GGGAAAGTCACATCGAGATGTTTCTGACTGGAAATGTTTCAGATGCATTAGTAATACAATTTAGTATAATAAAAAAATAATAAAGAATTATGTTTAGGCCTATTCAAAATGCATTCAGATCCTCCCTTTGATTTAATACCTGTATGCGAACTCTTTTGTGGGCAAACTTTCTCCTTGCTACAGTTACATGATGTTGTTTATATGGTTTAAAATCTCCTAAGTGAACATGTTAACCTGCAAAAGTTCATTTATTGTGAGAGTTTAGTGTGTAATCCATTCGTGGAGTTTGGTGAAGTGAGAACCTTGAGATACCATCTTCACTAATGAGAGATTTTTTGATAAAATTTGAGGTTAAGACCTCCTACATAAACAGGAACTTCTCTGTATATAAAGTCATGTTGATGCCCTTCACTGCCTCAGACTTCAGCTTTCACGCTTTTATGTAATGTTTCTCTAATGCTTCAGAATAAATTAGGTGAGTTAATATGAGTCTTCTTTGAAATTTGAGCGAACACATATACTTGATTTTTAAGCATCTGGGTGTTTTGACTTTTGCAGTTTATTCTCATTAGAATGAACATCTGATTTTGTATCACTTAATAAATGGAATCTGAGGGGGTTTTATATCGAAGGTTTAAGATGAATCGTTCTTGTATTCCTCACCGGTAAGTCGTCTTTAATGTCTTCTAAATGAATAAATTGTTACATTTATGCTAAACAGTTCATGTCTTGTAAGTTGCATGTGCAGAGTTGTGTGAGTTCTGGCAAAGCTGAAGTCTGGAAGAGCGCATTCTTACAGTTTTGTACAAGAACAATGAGCCCCACTGGGATTTACTGCATTTTATTGGCTTTTTCGGTGCAGGTTAAAGCCGCTTCACAGGGTAAAACATGTTTCTTAAATCTGCAGTTTTAGTCACAATGGATTTCTGAAAATGCATGACCGTTTCTCTGTTTATATCTGACAAAAGAGTACATCTGTGAGACAGATTACTGGCATACCATCAGCTGCTCTTTAAAACTACCAATCACATCCACTAGAAACATATCATACTGGCTGGAGGCCATCAGCAGGAAACAGTAAGCATGCTCCAGTTATTCCTTGTCTCTTTAGTAATTAATTCACTATTTTTCAGTTTTTTTTTTTTTTATTAATTTATTTCTTTTTAATGCGAATGAATGTGTGCACTGCAAGATCTTCCTAAACATGGATTTTCACACACAGGAATTATAGCTGCCAACTTCAGAGAGTACATGAAGATCACATCTGCAATATCACAGTAGAATCAGGCTTCATGAGTGTTGATGAATATTCTATGAAACTTAATTATTTTGAAAATGGAACTGTGAATTCATTTCTGTTGGATGCTTCTTTTGAGCCAGTAAAAAATAGTGAGTATTTGTATGTAGTCAAAGAAAAAAGTGATTTGCACAGTTTATATTTCACATACATGACGCTTCTCTCTTTTTCTCAGTTAAACCAAAAACCCCATTTGATCTGACATTACAATATGCAAATGGGACGTATCATTTCTTTTGGAAGAGTGGATATGAAAAACATACCTACCAGATAGCTCTACCTATCAAATATGAATTCAACTACTACAAAGACGGAGATCCTACAAGTGTAAGACTAATTATAGTGATGATTCAATTATGAATGTCTACCATTCATAGGACATGTTCTCTGAGAACATCCTCTGTTTCACCCACATCAAAGAAACATATGTGACACCATCTATCTGGGTATTCCTGTTGTGAAAATTGGACAAAAGTGTCGGCTAAATGACTAAATGTAAAATAAATGTGTTCTACGAATGGGTTAACATTGACATTTTTTTTTAAGGAAGTCAGTGTTCAACTAGACAAAGAAATGATTCAGATTGAGGAAATGAGGTTTGATCCGGACACAATGTACACTGTGATGGTGAAGAGTAAGATAGATAACAGACAGACCTACAGTGGAACGTGGAGCGACTGGAGCAGTGCTGTGAAATGGAAAACAGCATACAGAGGTGAATACTGTGCTAGCTACTGCTTTATATATATATATATATATATATGTACACTCTCATTTCTAATATATCTTTTACGTAAAATCTAAGCCAATCCATCAATGTTTGCTCCGTTGATTGGACAAGATGAGCCCAGTCAAGACAAGATTGTCATTGGAATGTTTGCAGTGGCTGGACTTTTAATTCTGCTTATGTCCTTTCTTGCTGCCAGGTAATTGTTTATCATTTTCTGCTATTGCAGAATAGTTTTTATTGCGCAATTGTGTTGTAGACATGGGAAATATATACAGAGATAATGAGCAACTCAGGTGTCACAGAGAAGATAGATGTGAATATTGTGTGATATTTATGCATTGCAGATTTAAGATGAAAGATATTTCATGGGTGCCAACACCAGAAACGTACTTCCAGCCACTTTATCAAAATTACCATGGCAATTTTCAGGTAATATTTCACACTTCAAATAGAGCAGGGTTTCATAACCAGGGGTTTAACCCCTTTGGGGTTTCATGAAATGACTCGAAGGGGCTTGTGAGAGAGTGGGTACTTTATGTTGTAGGCTGACATGATACTTCAGAGATTATTCTAATGTTGCTCAGGTTTTATCAATTGGTGCTCAGTTATTCATGGTTGCTATTATTATCAATGTTAAAAACAACTGCTTGATATTTTTATGGAACCTTGTAAGATTATCCCCAGGATTCTTTGATCCTTTGTTGAAAAAAAAGTGTTTTGTTTTTTACATTTTTTCAAATGTGTTTACTTCAAAAACAGCAGCTTCAAAACTCACTTACAACTATAAAGCAAAACTGTTTTCAACATTGAGAATAATCAGAAATGTTTCTTGAGCACCAAATCAGTATATTAGAATGATTTTCATGTGACACTGAAGACTTCCGAGTCATAATGCTGAAAATTCAGCTTTGATATCACAATGAATAAATTACATTTTAGTCTTATAGAAAACTTAATGTAGTTTAAATTGTATTAATATATAGATATATCCATAGATTCAGATCATACTAATGTTTGTCCTGCTTTTTTTCACAAGTGTTGGGTTTTGGCAAAAACTCCTTTAGAAGATTTTCAAGTTACGGAAGACTTTTCAAAAATTGACAAGATTTCCGAGGTCTTTACCACACTACAGGATCAGGTAGAGAAAACGGGCATGTATCCCACAGCACAATGCCACACACCCTATGTGGGCCCCACAGCGGAGGTCTGGGCCCCGTGCCAAATGCCTGATACGCGCAGTGAGACAAGCATCCCGTGTGAGGAATTTCCTTTGTTCTGCGAAGAGTTGCCTGATAAAGTGGAAAATCTCTTCCAGTCTCTGAACTTGTGTCTGAGTGGGGATGTTCTGTCTCTGAAGGACTCCATTCTTAGTCTTGAGTGTCTTAACGGCTGCGAGACTTCTGAAGCAGCGGTTATTATTAACCCAGTGCCTGCGTGTTTCAAACAAGACTACTGTACTCTTACCAACACTCCCACAGGCCCAGTTCCCACCTTCACCAGAGATGTAGAGCAGGACCAAAACACCTCCTATGATTAAATGCAGGAAGATATTACACCACGGATTTCTGTAGATATGTAGACATTTTAAATGGATACACTCTTAAAAATAAAGGTGCTTAAAACTTTCTTCACAGCAATGCCATAGAAGAACCATTCATTCAAAGGTTCTTTAAAGAACCATCTCTTTCTTCCCTTTTTATCATCTGAAGAACCTTCTTTCGCTACAAAGAACTTTTTTTTGAAACATAAAATTTCTTCTGATGTTAAAGGTTCTAAATTAGACAAAAAGGTTATTTTATGGCATCGTGAACCACCTTTTTTAAGAGTGTATTTAATGCTGATCGTTTATTAACGTTTGAAGTATGACTGTATATAATTTATGTTCTAGAACTAAATGCACAGGCCTTTTCAAATAACACAAACAAGACATTCTCACACTGTACCTCAATGAAACAAGTTGTTCATTGGTGAAGTAGCTATTATACTCCCTCTACTACTTCAGTTGAGGTTTGAGTTTTTGTGTGCAGTACTTATATGATTTTGTGTTTTTCATTTTCTTTCATTCATTAAGCAATATTGGCACTGAATGTACTGTATTTTCATTTGGGGTATTTTTACTGAGAGGAAAATGATATGTATTTCATGTGGTTAAGACTGTTAAAGCTAAACCTGAACTGACTGCAATTTTACCTAGAAGAATCGAAAGATTTTAGCAGTTTAAATAAATTTAAGTAAACTTTATCAGGGTAAATAACCATTTAGGTAAATAAATAAATGTATGAAATGAAAACTATAAATATACACCTCTTCATATAAAATGTGTTATTACTGTTGCTGTTATTACCTAGCCATGCAGTCTGCATTTACAGGCATTTAGAAAATGGGTCATTCCAAAAACCTCAGTGAATTTAGGTGTTGTGCTGTGATGCCACATTTGCAATAAGTCAGTTTGTGAAATGTCATTCCTGCTAGATATTCCAGTGTCAATATCTACGTCCCTTACTTCTAGTGAAGGGACAGCATGAAATTCAGGTTCTCTTACGAGAGCTCTCTCGTACTGCGTCTTAGCTAAGACGCTATGGGAAAAGTCTCTTTTCACGAAATACTGAAGCAAAAAATTATCCTTAATTTTGTATTTTTGTAAAGCGCATTTGCAGCAGTACACAGCCATAGGCGAGACGGCTCGTTCGCTCATTGGCTTGTTCTGCGGCAACTGCACAGCCTATCGAGCGCGGGCTGATGCAACATCAGACCAATAAGGGCGCTTCGCGCCCTTCTTGCCACTTCCCGCCGAAACGGGTGTGGCCCAACCTATAAAAGGAGCTCGAAAAGGCTGACTCACCTGATTTTTCATCTCTTCAGCGAAGCTCACGCATCGCTGGATCACGGAGGAAGCAAGCGCCGTCTGAGAAAGCACATCAGCAGGACGAGCCATTCTGAAGCTGCTGGCATCGCCGCCTTCCATTGCCGTTCCTGCTGCGCTATCCGGCGCCTATATCCTTTCAATCCTGTTTATACAAGCTGTTCTTTATGTGTGTGTGTGTGTTCGCCCTGGCGACACACACTCGTAAAAGAGCTCGCGTCTTTTTTAAGATGCCTTCCTGCGGCTCGTCAGAACCCCACTCAGCGAGGGAGACCGGTACGTCATCTGTGTCTCCTGCCTGGGTGAAGATCATGCAGCGCTCGCTCGCTGACGGCGGATGCCCCCACTGCGAGCTGTTGCCATGGTGACTCTGAGGACTCGCCTGGCCTTTTTCTCTGAGCCTGCATTCTCCGCTGCGCTGAGGCGCCGTAAAAGCATCGCTTCCAGCGGATTCTGGAACCGTCTTCAGCTCAACCGAGCTCGCCGGTTCGCCCTGCTTCACCGGCCCCCCCTGCATCGCTTCCCGGTGGGCAGCGCCCGCTGTTTGCCGGCGCGTCGTCCGAGGAAGTCGATCTCAGGGTCGCGTCGGGGGAAGAGGACACGCGCTCTCTGCTAGCTTCGGGCAGTGAGGGCTGGGCGAGCTCCGAGGATCTCGCGCCTTCTGCTCAGAAGCCCAGCAGACGAGCTGACATCGAGAAGGAGCCGGGGCGAAGGCTCGTGTTGGCCGCGATGAGTCTCGGCCGCGAGTGGTTTGCACCAGCGCCCCCCCCCCCTCGTTCCCGGCTGGATGGTATTTCCCTTTCGGATGAGCGTACTTCTCAAAGCCCGCCTCATTTCTTCCTGAGCTTCACGAAGAGGTGGCGAAGGCTTGGAACGCTCCATATTCAGCACGAACTCGTTCGTCTGTCTCACTAGCATTCTCCACACTGATGATGCTAAAAACAGGAACTACCACTCACTTCCGCCGGTGGAACAGGCGATAGCGACGCACCTTTGTCCGCCCTCTGCTGGACGGCGGCAAAAGCGGTGTTGCCATCTAAAGCCTCCTGTGTGACGCTGCGTCGGCACTACTAACGATGGCTGCTTCATCGAAGCGCAGGTGTACGAGTTCCGCTGTGGCCGAGCTCTCACCTAAGCGCACCGCTGTTTCAGTTCCAGGAATTGTGACTGTCTCAGCGTTTTCTGCAATGCGCAAGCCTGCACAGTTGCCCGCTTGCCTGCACACAAAAGCCGTTATCACAACAGCTTCAGCAACGCAGCTCGAGACCCCCGTTCTCGCTCTACTGGCCGTCGCCCCGCGCCGCGGGGACCGCGGCAGAGGATTACGGTGAGGCCGGGAGCCCCGAAGCCATCCTGGGAAAGCCATCTACGCATGCTGCATGACGCTGCGTCGGCACTACACACGATGGCTGCTTCATAGAAGCGCCGGTGTACGAGTTCCGCTGCGGCCGGGCTCTCACCTAAGCGCGCCGCTGTTTCAGTTTCCAGAGATTGTGACTGTTTCAGCGTTGTTTGCAATGCGCAAGCCTGTACGGTTGCCCGCTTGCCTGCACACGAAAACCGTTATCACGGCTACCCAGATATTTCCCGAAAAAGGTGTAATTCCTGGTGTCCCGGCCACGGCGAAGGTGCTATAAATGTAGTGACGATGCCCACTGCTCAGTGCCCATCTCCGCATATAAGCACAGCCCTTCACACAGGGCTCGCGCCTATAAAAGCGACTCAAGTCGATCACGCGCACTACATTGTAGACGTGCCCACTCCTCAGTGCCCACAATCACTATGTCACACGCGTCATGTGGTTTCTGTAAAAACGAAACCCGTGCACGTTCGTCCGGCCACGGCCGATGGTGCTATAAATGTAGTGACGATGCCCACTCCTCAGTGCCCATCTCCACATGTAAGCACAGCCCTGCACACAGGGCCTGCGCCCATAATGTCGACTCAAGTCGGTCGCGCACACTGCATAGTAAACGTGCCCACCCCTCAGTGCCCACAATTACTATGTCACACGCGTCATGTGGTTTCTGTAAAAACGAAACCCGTGCATGCTCGTCCGGCCACGGGCGATGGTGCTATAAATGCAGTGACGATGCCCACTACCCAGTGCCCATCTCCACATGTAAGCACAGCCCTGCACACAGGGCTAGCGCACATAAGATCGACACAGATCGGTCGAGCGCGCCGCATAGTAAACGTGCCCACTTCCCAGTGCCCACATACACTATGTCACATACGGCGCGGGGCTTCTGTAAAAACGAGGCCCGTGCACGTACATTCTGCACAGGCAGACAGCGAGTTGAAAGTGGTAAAAGTGCACACATGCAGCCCACGGTTACTCACAGATATATCGAGTCCCACGGGACCCGCTCAGCCTCCCTCCAGTCGGTTAAGCGCCGGAACGGGGTCGAGGAAGAGCGATCTGCCCGCTGTGATCAGCGCGCTCCCCGCCTCAGATGCGCAGCACACTCGAGCGCCGCCGTTGCCCAGTCAACAGAGCGCGTTTCGCATCCAGCCCTTAGCCATTCATGCAGATGCATGGTCAGTGCTTCCAGGGGTTTCGGATTGGGTGCTAGGCATTATAAAGAGAGGCTACTCGCTACAGTTTTCTCGACGCCCACCGTGCTTTTCAGCGCGCGTCGAAACTACGGTCAAAACAGAAGTAGCACACATACTTCGGGCCGAAATATCAAAACCGTTGAGCAAAGGGGCTGTAGAGCCTGTGTCTCAAAGCGAGGGGGGGCTGTACAGCAGATACTTTCTGGTGCCCAAGGGAGACGGGGGTCTCCGGCCCATACTGGATCTAAGACAGCTGAACAGGCATTGATGAAACGCAGTTTCAAAATGCTCACGACCAGGAAGCTCCTCGCGCAGATTCGCAGAGGGGACTGGTTCATGTCAATAGATCTGAAGGACGCGTATTTTCAAATACAGATAGCGTCAAACCACAGGCGATATTTGAGATTCGCCTTCGAGGGCCAGGCATACCAGTTTGCAGTCCTGCCATTCGGCTTGTCCGTAGCTCCTCGTACGTTTACGAGGTGCATGGATGCAGCGCTCGCTCCTCTTAGACTCAGAGGCACACGAGTGCTGAATTATTTGGACGACTGGCTGGTTCTGGCCCGATCATGAGCGGAGCTCATGGACCACAGAGCCGTTTTACTCGATCACCTCGAGAAGCTCGGCCTCAGTGTCAATTGGGTGAAGAGTTCGCTGAACCCCAGTCAGACGATCCTGTTTCTGGGTATAGTTCTGAACTCGTGTTCCATGACGGCGCGGCTGTCACCACAGCGCGCGATGGGCATTCAGCGAGCAGCGAGTTCTTTCCGCTGTGGCGCGACTGTGGCGCTCAAACACTGTCAAAAGATGCTGGGTTTCATGGCCTCAGCATCTCCGGTTCTGCGGCGGCGCCTGCTCCTCATGCGCCCCCTGCAGTTCTGGCTGAAGGCTCGGGTGCCGCGCAGAGCGTGGGCGTCTGGCCGGCTGCATTTCAAGGTCGATCAGAGCTGTGTTGCGGCTCTAGCACCTTGGACAGCGAACGGCTGGTACCGATCAGGTGTAAGCCTGGGGACTTCCCCGAGTGTGAAAATGGTGTCGACGGACGCCTCCACTTCGGGATGGGGAGCGCTGCTCGAAGGCAGACCGTCCTTTGGCCTATGGTCAGAACGGGAAAAGCTCCATCATATCAACTGCCTGGAAATGCTGGCAGTGGAGAACGCGCTGACGCGCTTTTGTCCCCATATCAAGGATCACCACGTCATAGTCCGTTCGGACAACATGTCCGTGGTGTCCTACATAAATCGACAGGTCGGTCTCGGGTCCCGAAACCTGTGCAGGCTGACGGAACGCCTCCTGATTTGGGCTCAGTGCAACGTGCGCTCGCTGAGAGCAGTGCATGTGCCTGGACTGCAGAATCTGGGTCCAGACAGGCTGTCCAGAGGCAATGTTCCTACGGGCGAATGGTCTCTACACCCGCAAACAGTCCGGCTGTTGTGGGAGAGATTTGGCATGGCGGAGGTGGACCTCTTTGTGTCCCACGAAAACGCTCACTGCCCCGCGTTCTTTTCCAAGAACGAAAGCGCGCTGTCACGGAGATGGCCGTGCTGCCCGCTTTATGCGTTCCCTCCCGTCTCCCTCCTTCCGCAGGTGATAGAACGGGTGAGAGAAACAAGATGTTCAATACTGCTTGTAGCACCTCTTTGGAAGAACCAACCATGGTTCCCAGATTTGATGCAGTTAGCAGATGTCGCCCCGTGGCCGGTACCGTTGAGGAGAGACCTCCTCTCACAGGCCAGGGGCTCGATTTGGCACCCTCAACCGGAGTTGTGGTCCCTCTATGTATGGGCACTCAATGGTTACCCGCTGATCTCGCAGTGGGAGTGCTAAATACCATCACTCAGGCTAGAGCTCCGTCGACACGACGTCTGTATGCCTCGAAGTGGTCGGTGTTCTCCAGCTGGTGCACAGCTCGAGGTTATTCACCCCTTAGTTGTGAGGTGACGGAGGTCCTCTCCTTCCTTCAGGAGCTGTTGGATAAGGGCAGAGCCCCATCCACGCTCAAAGTTTATGTGGCTGCCATCGCGGCGTTTTCTGAAACGGCGTCCGGTCAGTCAATAGGAAAGAATGATTTAGTCATCCGGTTCCTCAGAGGAGCTAGGAGGCTGAATCCTCCCAGACCTCCGTCAGTCCCTATGTGGGACCTCGCGGCGGTTTTGGAGGCCTTGAAAGGTCCCCCTTTCAAGCCTATCCAATCGATTAGCCTTCAGCATCTGTCGTTCAAGACAGTATTCTTGTTGGCTCTCGCTTCTGTGAAGCGTGTGGGTGATTTGCACGCGCTCTCGGTGAGCCAGTCGTGCTTGGAGTTTGGGCCCAATGACTCAAGAGTCATACTCAAACCTAGGCACGGTTATGTGCCGAAATCCCTCAACACACCGTTTCGGGCTCAGGTTATTGCCCTGTCTGCCCTGCCGGTGTCAGGGGAGGATGGAGACTCGAGTCTTCTTTGCCCTGTCAGGGTTTTAAGAGCTTATGTGTCTCGCTCTGCTGCCTTTCGGCAGACGGAGCAGCTATTTGTCTCGTTCGGTGGGCGTTCCAAGGGAATGGCTGTTTCGAGACAGACTCTATCCAGATGGATAGTTGACGCCATAGCGTTAGCTTACGCTTCCAGGGGCCTTCAGTGCCCGTTGGGCGTCAGAGCACACTCCACAAGAGGCATCGCCTCGTCGTGGGCGTGGTCTACTGGGATCTCCTTGCAGGATATATGTATGGCGGCAGGTTGGGCCTCGCCGTCTACATTTATCAGGTTCTATAACCTGGAGGTTCCCACCTTGCAAGCAAGGCTGCTGTCGGTATAGGCGAATCAGGGCCCTGAGGGGAATTCTGAGTTCACGAGCGCTATGCGCTGCCGACTGTTATATGGGCAGTATTGCGTAAGACCCGCATTGCCACATTGGTCAGGCCTTGCCTCGGCTGTGTGACGTCATATTGCCGCATCTACGGATGCTGCTAGATATGGGACGGAGGGCTTTTTCCCTTTTCTGTCCTGGACTCTCTGTGAGTCCCTCAGGTGACTGTGCACTGTAAATCCTGGGCGTTGCTTCAGGTTTATTGGTGTGTGATCCCTGCGCGCACGGCGTTTTACATTGGGTTCCCGTAGCGTCTTAGCTAAGACGCAGTACGAGAGAGCTCTCGTAAGAGAACGTACTCGGTTACTAAACGTAACCTCGGTTCTCTCTAGAAGAGCGAACGAGTACTGCGTTCTCTGCCGTGCGCACGATTCACTCTGGTTCGCTTCGGCGATGAAATAAATCAGGTGAGTCAGCCTTTTCGAGCTCCTTTTATAGGTTGGGCCACACCCGTTTCGGCGGGAAGTGGCAAGAAGGGCGCGAAGCGCCCTTATTGGTCTGATGTTGCATCAGCCCGCGCTCGATAGGCTGTGCAGTTGCCGCAGAACAAGCCAATGAGCGAACGAGCCGTCTCGCCTATGGCTGTGTACTGCTGCAAATGCGCTTTACAAAAATACAAAATTAAGGATAATTTTTTGCTTCAGTATTTCGTGAAAAGAGACTTTTCCCGTAGCGTCTTAGCTAAGACGCAGTACTCGTTCGCTCTTCTAGAGAGAACCGAGGTTACGTTTAGTAACCGAGTACGTTTTTTCTATATTTAATTGCTATAATTGTGTTACTGGTGCATCTACCAACCCAGAAAACGTAAATAATAACAACCCACTTTTTTTTTTTTGTAAGCCTTTCTCTCTATGCTTGTGAAAAAAAAAAAAACACTAACCACTCAGATTTCGCTTTTCTGTGACATAGAAAGAGGATCTTATTATAATACCACCACTATGGAGTCAATTTAACGACGTATATATACGCAAAAAAATCACGTTTTGCAAACAAAAATTAAAGTATTGAGGAAAATAAATTTGCTTTTTGCAAACAAAAATTAAGAATTGCAAAACATAAATGAAACAGCGCGAAAGCAATTATTTTGCAATACATGTTTTTCGTGGTCATATCTATTAATTTATTTGCAACGCTGCTTTTATTTTGTGTCTCAGTCTAGTTTGAGCTTGCGATGGAAGTGACATCATCGACCCGTGACGCAGCTCACTGATCCAGTCCTGTCATGATGAGCAGAGGCTTGCGAGTGGATCGTTTCTTTTTATTCAATAGCATTAAAACATTCATGTTTTCGTTTCATTTACTTTATTAACAAATGTATGTGCATTAGCAGCGTTTGCTCAAGTTAAAGAAGTTGTTAACATGAACATCTGCTGTTTATTTCTCTCGATGTGCACACTTTTATAGCATTAAAATGTGTATTGTTTCATTTGGTTAACTGCAAATGTTTGTTTAAAATCTCTTAACTTGTGGGAGAAAGCAACAATAAAAACCAGTCTTTTTTAACAAATTAAATTAAGATAAATTTTAAATTAAGATGGGTATTTGGCAATAACGAAATTAAGATAAAGGCTCCGGATTTGCTTCACCACTAGCAGCTGATATTTAATAAAAGAATAATGCCAACATTAGCCCTGTCCACATTATGCATTTAAGACTCAATGAATATTTAGTTTTCATTTTAAAAAACTTTATTTTCACAGCGATTAGGCTAAGCCTACATGCTTTTGGAAAATGATTGAATCCACTGTAGATGTCTTAAGCGCGTTCCTGCGCTCACTGATGGGGCGTCATTATTCACTCATTATTCTCATTATAAACATGGTCAAAACTTTTCCACACCTCAGACTTTGCTTTAGTTGCTGGTGCAACCAAAACGTAATTGCCAGAGGCAAGCCTCCGTTACACCTACTCAGCATCCATTTTCGCATCTTTCTCACGCTAATCGAAACACATCACATGACCGCTGGTTTACCTCGCAAACCGGAGCGCAAGCCCGAGCCCGACCCGAGCTCGCGTAAGATGATATAAATTAAGACCGAACCCGACCGAACCCGTCGGGTCCCATCGGGTCCCGTCGGGTTCGGGCAAAGATCTTAAGCTCTAGTGCAAACAAGTGTGCGCACCGCGCACAACCAAAGATAATTTACTTTCCTACTGAAGTTTGAGTCAGGGGTGTGCGATACAGCATTGTCTGTGATAATATGGTAAGTGTTGTTGTAATGATGAGGAATCTGATGTTATCAAGTAGGCTATCATCAAACCATACACAGAGTGAACGCACATTTATTTATTAGTCTATTAAAACTCAATATTCCAGGGATTCTAAATTGTAGACAGCAATCTTTTTTCTGTATGTTTTCTATATTTATATAATTTAATAAGAGTACCGTTTTTCTGCACATGCATGAACAGATTTACTAATAATTTTATACAAGTTCAGTAAAGCAATAAGTGACTTACATTTTAGACATAATATTGCTTGTTGTTCTCAATTTTGCTAACGAAAATAGTTCCAAACAAAGATCACAGGACTGTTTTGCATCTCTGAGCAATGGACAGTGTGTACTTATTGAATGAATCAGCTTTTTGAACGAATTGGTTGAATAATTGATTCAGTGATTCACTCATTAACATGGTCAAATGATTTGTTTCTGAATGAATCAGCTGTTTGAATGAATCGGTTGAATCTCAATGACTCAGTCTGTTACAGCAGCTCCTATAGCTGCCGGCAGCTTGGTTATACAACGCACTTTTTACGCACATCAACAGTCTTGAAGTCCATGTCTACATTTCTGCTTCTTTATTTACCAAATGCAAACATTAAACATACTTGAGAGACGGTGAACATCAAACCTGTCCGTGAGGTGTATGCGTTCCCCCACCAAGCTCACTTCCCTCTACGTGTAAAACACCGGTTTAAAAACACTCTGTGCACCTACTGCCCCCACCTGGTGACAGCCCAAAATACATATACATTGACACTGGCTCCAACACACCGGACCCATAGTTGTTGGTGTAACTACAATTATTTCTTAAATTATCAAAGGAGCCAAAAACAAAAAAGGCGTATGTGTATTTCTTGTTGAAGATCCGTCTTTTATATCTTCAAGCAGCAAGCAGATCTTAGAAACCCGTCTTTCCAGTAGTCCTGTTTTTGTCTTCAACTGTACAGAGCGAACAAATCCTTTTTTGTCAGGATATGTCTGGATGATTTTGCCTAATGACCATGAGCCACGTGGAGCTGTTGGATCCATGATGACTACTATATCACTGACAACAAAGTTTCTACGTGGTTACATCCATTTTTGACGTTCCTGAAGCAATGGAAGATACTCCCTTATCCACCTTTTCCAGAAAAGATCAGACAGATATTGGACTTGCCGCCATCTACGTCTGATATACAAGTCACTTTCTTGAAAAAGTCCTGGTGGAAGAAGTGGTTTTGATCTTAATTGTAGGACATGGTTGGGCGTGAGAGCTTCCAAGTCGTTTGGATCGTCTGAAAGCTTTGTGATAGGTTGGCCATTAAGAATGACTTCAGCTTCACAAAGAAAGCTCTCATCATCCAAGCATTGTTGTCGAAGAGTGGAATACAAAACTTTCTTTACAAGGCGAATGAGCCTTTCCCACACACCTCCATGATGGGATCCTGCAGGAGGATTAAAGGTCCATTTTATGCATTCTGATAGAAAGGTACGCTGAATTTCATCATGATACAATGACTTCAAAGCTTCCCTAAGCTCCCTCTCTGCTCCAATAAAATTAGTTCCATTATTGGATCTTAAATGCACTACTTGCCCACGACGACACATGAAACGACGAATGCATTTTATACAGGAATTTGTATCCAGAGAGTAGGCTACTTCAAGGTATACTGCTCGACTAGTCATACAGGTGAACAAAACTCCATATCTTTTCACAACACTGCGACCTCTTTTCACATCAATAGGTCCAAAGTAGTCTACACCAGTATTAGTAAAAGGAGGCAAATCTGGCACAATCCTTTCCTTTGGTAAGTCAGACATTTTCTGTTCTCCAAATTTGCCTTGAAAATGTCGACATACGACACACTCAGAGATTACTTTCCTACAAGCAGAGTTTGCTTTAATCCAGTACCTTTTCCGCAATGTTGACAGCATGTGGTTTCTCCCTGCATGGCCTAGTTGTTTATGAACATGCTGCATGATAAGTTTGGATATATGATGTTCCTTTGGCAGGATAACCGGACATTTAATCTCCTCAAGCATTGCTGATCTACTAAGTCTTCCATCCACTCTAAGTAAACCATCAGTCAATACTGGATCAAGCTTGTAGATGTTACTACTCCTTTTGACTCCAGATGTTCCACTTTGCAGAGAAGAAATTTCATGTTTGAATGAACCACATTGAGAAAATCCAATAATTACTGATTATGCTTGAGAAAGATCATTTGGTGTAAGACCTTGACAACGGAATCCAGTTCGGAACCTTTTCATTTCTTGTTCAACTCGGTCCTGTTCTAATGCAAAATTACTCATTCCAGAAGTAGCAGAGGACTGAATATGTGTTGTGTGTTGCTTGAGCCTCCAGAGCACATCCTTCAACTTTAGAATCCATGCTACTGCAATTTTCATTTTTTTCCAATCAGAAAAATAGTTCAAAAGTTGATTAGTAGCAGTGTCAAAACCTTTGGAAATGGCAGCAATTACTACTGTGTCCTTTTTAACCTCTGGATTATCCTTCAAGACCTGGTCACAATAGGATTGTGGCCATTCTACTAAGGCTTCCAACAGGAAATCTGGACCCTGTATCCATCTATTGGCTTTCAAGAAATTTTCAACAGACATGCCTAGAGGCATCATCAGCAGGATTCAATTTTGTTCCAACATGTCTCCATTGTGCAACGCCTGTTGCGTCCCTGATGACTGGCACTCTGTTTGCCACAAATGTGTGGAACCTCTTTGCATCATTGGCAATGTACTTCAAGACAGTTTGACTGTCTGTCCAAAACATTGACTTGTCCAAATCCATTCGAAGTTCCTTCTTGAGCATCTTGTCAACTCTGACTGCTAAAACAGCAGCTGCAAGTTCAAGTCTGGGTATTGTTATCTGTTTTAAAGGAGTGACTCTAGATTTTCCAAGCATAAAGGAAAGTCTTACCCTTTTGTTTCCATCTTCCAGACGCAAGTAAGAAACGGTTCCATAACCACACTCACTTGCATCTGAAAAGTTATGCAATTGAGCCATCTTGATCTTTCTAAAATCCTTTGGCATTGATGCATCTGTCCACTTTCACCATAACTACCATTTTGAGATCTTGCAGCCACCTTGACCACTGACATGCCAAAATCTGTAGCATTTCATCATCCCATCAAATGTTTCTTTTACATAGTTCCTGTAATAGTAACTTAGAAGGCAGTATTAATGGTGAAAGAAATCCCAAAGGATCGTAAATAGAACTAACAACAGACAAAATGCCTCGTCTTGTGTATGGTCTTTCACTTACGGAAATCTTGAACATGAATGCATCAGATTCCACACACCAGTGTAACCCAAGCGCTCTTTCCACAGGGAAGTTGTCTTTATCCAGGTTGAGATCTTTTGTTGATTTTGACAGATGTTCTTCTGGAATACTTGCTAGTACCTTACGACTATTACTCATCCATTTGGATAACTGAAATCCTCCTTTAGAACAAACTGCAGTTAAATCTTTAACCATGTGAAGGGCCTCCTCTTCTGTGTGAACAGATGTTAAACAGTCATCTACATAGAAGTTATGCAAGATGGTATTCAAGACTCTGTTTGGAAAGCAATCTTTGTAATCATCTGCAAGTTTTCTCAAAGCATAATTGCTACAGCTTGGTGATGAAATTGCCCCCAAAAAATGAACTTTCATTCTATACTCTTTAAATCTTTGCGTAATGTCACCATTTGGCCACCACAGAAAATGAAGAAAATCCACATTCCTCTGTGACACCTTTACTTGATGGAACATAGCCTCAATGTCCGCCATCAAAGTCACATGATCTTGCCTGAACCTGGTCAAAACCAGGTGAGATTTGGGTCTTGCAGTAATTGTGAATTCAAGAACATTCCTTTAAAGACTGCACTACAGTCAAACACAACTCTAATCTTCTTTTTTTTAGGATGGTATACCCCGTGATGTGGGATATACCAATCCTTTCCATCATCCCAATGTAACTGATCTTGTGGTATTACTTCAGCATACCCCTTGTCAATAACATCAGTGACGAAGGCTGAGTATTGTTCTTGAAACTCCTGGTTCTTAGTGAACTTTCTTTTCAAGCTCATTAAACGCTGTTCCACAAGGCACCTATTATTAGGCATGATAAAGTCATAATTCCTAAATGGCATGTCAATACAATAATGACCATTTTCAGTGGTAATTGACTGATCCATTATCTCCATAAAACGTTGATCCTCTCTAGATGGTTTGAAGTCATCTTCTAAAGATTTCTCATTGAAATCGTGATTGTACTGTGCAACCAGTAATTCTTCTATCTTGGCAAACGAGATCCTATTAGCAGTAACTGATTGAAAGACGGTCTTTCTTCCATCATCTGCTTCTTTTACAAGACCGTTTATGACCCACCCCATAGGGTCTTAATGGCATAGGGTCCTTGACATTCACTATTGATGATCTCCTATGGTTCCAAGAGCTTTGGAGCATTTGTACCAATTAACAATTCAACTTCAGCATCCAGTTTGGGAATATTAACAACATCCATATATTTCCATTTTCTTAGATCCCTTTGATCAACTACATTGCCTTTGTTTACAGGTATTGTCTTCTGAGTAAAGACTTCTGGCAAATCCAGGAATTTATCCTCAGACATTCCTGATACCTCTAATCCAGTGAGCACAGATGTATTAACCACATTTTCGTGTCCCATTGTTCACAGCAATATGCACTTCTTTGTCCCATTCTTCTTCAGCTTCCGCATAAGCCCTTCGGTACAAAAGGTGGCTGTACTCCCTGGATCCAAGAAGGCATATGTTGTTACTGTAAAGTCTCCAAGCCTAGACTTCACATTTCTCCTTTGAATTTGTGGTCTTTCTTTCAATTCCATGCTCAAAAGTTTGAATAAAAGCAGTAAACTGTAATGGATCTCCATCGAAGATTGGAATAACTCGAGGAGGTAAAGAAGCCGTATCCCCCCAATGAGCAAGCTGGGCTGTTATATTTGCCTGTTGCTGCATGATGTTGTACAGAATATTTTGTCCAGTATCAGTTTGCGGAGAAGTTGCGGAGAAAAGGCCCAGTTCATCTCGACCCTCAACCTCACCAAGGGCTACTGGCAGGTCCCCTTAACAGAGCTTGCCAAACCAAAGACGGCGTTCTCAACCCCAAGTGGCCACTGGCAGTACCGGGTCCTTGCCTTCGGCCTGCACGGGGCCCCTGCCACCTTCCAACGCCTAATGGACGTCCTCCTGCGGCCCCACCAAGCCTATGCGGCCGCCTACCTCGACAACGTCATCATTCACTCAGAGACTTGGGAGGACCACCTGGAGCGGCTGCGGAAGGTGCTGTTGGAACTCCGCCGGGCTGGGTTGACCGCCAACCTCCCGGAAGGGGTCATCAGGCCCCAGGAGAAGAAGGTGGCAGCTATCCTCGCTGCGCTGCGGCCACCACCAAGACGCAGGTATGGGCCTTTTTGGGGTTGGCGGGATATTACCGCTGTTTCATCCCTAACTTCTCCTCCTTAGCCTCTCCCCTGACAGACCTGACCAGGAAGGGGGAACCGGAGAAGGTCACCTGGAACGCTGAGATGGAGAGAGCGTTCCAGCAGATAAAAGCAGCCCTCACATCGGTGCCTGTGCTCAGAGCCCCCAACTTCAACCGTCCTTTCCCAGGTCCTCGATGGTGAAGAACACCCGGTAATATATGTCAGCCGAAAGCTGACCCCAGCGGAGCGACGGTACGCGACCGTCGAGAGAGAGGCGTTGGCCATCAAGTGGGCGTTCCTGGAGCTCCTCTATTACCTCCTCGGCTGCCAGTTCACCCTGATCACTGACCACGCCCCCTCTACAGTGGATGGCCCAAGCCAAGGACACAAATGCCAGGGTGACTTGGTGGTTCCTCGTGCTCCAGGACTCCGTACAACACCGGGCAGGGAAGGTCAACGCGAACGCCGACGGTCTTCAAGGATATGGGCAGCTTTCGCAGGTCTGTCAGGGTCCACTCCCCGCCCTCCCCCAATCTCCCCGCTTCTCCACAGGAACAGGACGACGCTTAGGGGGGGAGTGTGACACGTGTCCCGAGCTCTCGTCAGCGTCGCCCTGGAAAC
The DNA here is from genome assembly GCF_963082965.1 of Carassius carassius. Taxonomy (NCBI): domain Eukaryota; kingdom Metazoa; phylum Chordata; class Actinopteri; order Cypriniformes; family Cyprinidae; genus Carassius; species Carassius carassius. The sequence goes on along the minus strand of NC_081755.1, from coordinate 39,960,119 downwards.
GGAGCAGGCACACCTGCACCTGCTCATCATGGGCTGAGTGGCCACACCTGCACCCATCAAGCTCTGGCTACATAAGCCTCACAGACGAACACAGAGGTGAGATATGTCTCCAAAGACTTGGCTAACCACTACCACTGTTATTTCCCCACAGACAGCAGTGTGTGACCGCTAGCCCCCACTACTAGAGGTCGACCGATATATCGGTCGGCCGATATATCGGGCCGATATTTGTCATTTTTTAATATATCGGCATCGGCTGATATCCGTGTTTAGTAGCGCCGATTTAAAGTCAGGCACGTCGGCGGGCAGCCCCGGGTTATTGGTGCGGTGGAAAGTGCTGCTGCTGCCACTGCATGTGAAGCACACCAAGCCAAAACTTTTGGAAGATTCAACAGCAGTCCTGGGAGATAAAGGTAGTCAGAGAATTTCACTCTGTAAATGGGGTGGAGAAGTTGGCAGCTCTAACAAACACTGCAGCGTGACGTTACCAAAGTAAACTGTCTCTGACGTTACTCCGCCCCCCTCACAGACAGCAGCGTGCTCGGAGAGACAGCTGTGCTGGAGCTGCCCAGAACGGTGAATGACATTTGTTCGGAAACATGGTTTGATGCAGACAATAACCAGTTTTCCATCCAACTCATTTGTATTTAGGGATGTCAATATTCGATAATTTCCATGATCGATCGTCGTTTAAATTAATGATCAATTAATTACTTTAATGCTGCAAAATGCGTCTGCAGCGGTATTATTATTATGTGCAAAAGCCACTTAGAAAAAAAGCTTTCTCACCCGAATTAAAGGAGTTTTAGTCTGAATAAAATGCTAGTAGCAGGACTGTAAAATGAATAGATGTGATTATGATCATTTCATAAAATGAAGAGAGCGCGCCATACGTTGGAGATCATTTTACTTTGTTGACTGTTTCTCGTCAAGGAGACCGCTGAATGCACCTCTTTAAATGGTTTCGTGGTGCTCGTTGTTGTATTTTAAAACGCATCTGCAATGTTTTCAAATGACACACTATAGTAGTGGTGCAACGGATCATCATTGATCCGTGATACGTTCGGATCAATATCTTCGGTTCGGCAAACACGTGACCCGCGGATTGATTTATGAAAAAAAAAAAAAAAGTTGCACATGTTTAGTCCACACTCAGTGGTCATGGCGAGCGGAGGAACGGAGGAGCTTGAACGGCCGGTTCATTTTGGATTCCCTGTCAAATATAATGATGAGGAAAGAGGTTAGAGTGAAAATGTTGTTCCAGATCTTTATGAACAGGAGAAGAAAACAGTTGTGGATGAACTATCCCAAGCATCCTCTGTTGCGCTCACGACAGACGGGTGGACGTCCGGGGGGACGGAGAGCTCTGTGACGATAACTGCTCACTTCATCACAGCACACTGGAAGATGAGAAGTCGGGCTATTATGTTAAAAAAAAGATATTATGTGCACTTTAAGTTGATTTCATATATTTTAATTTAATAATTTAATGTTAATAAAAAAAGACAAAACGTATGTTTATTTGTCTTGGCCTTTATTTTTGCTGATCCGAAAAATGATCCGATCCATAAGAGGACGATCGAGCGCGGGTTTGACTCATACAGTCTATGGTTTGACTAGATGTATTTGGAGGTTATTGCTCACGTCTCGTTCCGCACATATCCAAATGTTTCCATATTCGCAATGTATCTGAATGTTAAACTATAATATTTTGTATTTATTTAATGTAAACTAGACGATAAAGATCATCCTCTTCACATGAGCAAAAATGTCCTTGGCATAACAGCAGAGTGGACCGGTATACTACGGTCTATTTAAACTGACCAGTGTAACCTTTTAAATGTTTGGTTGACTGTATTTTATTTTAATAATGAACAGACTGCGATGTAAGTTTGAAATTAGAATGCACTTTAGATGTTCTGTGTCATTTATACCAAACACAAATGTTGCTGGTTGCTAGTGTGTTTGCAGCACTACTGTTATTTATTTTTTATATATTTATTTTTTTATATTTTTCAGATTTTTATTTTTAAAATTGTATTTATTTAAATGTATATTTAAGTTTACATTTATGTTCCAACAAACTTGAAAAATTCTACTTGATAAATGCTCTAAAACTTTTATGTAAATGATTGACTTTTATATATATATATATATATATATATATATATATATATATATATATATATATATATATATATATATTACCTGTTTTATATATTTAATACTTGGTCAGTTTATTGATTTTGTTTGGTTAACTTTGGATACATTTTTTATTTTGATACCGTGCAGTGCACAAAATTAAGATTCGAGAGATGGTTCAAGTCAGTGCTCAATAAATGATGTTAAGTTTAGAAATGTTGTGCATCCACTTATTATTAGTGTGACATTTTTGCATGCAAATGAAGGGGAAAACTTCAAGATATCGGCCCTAAAAATCGGCAGCACATATCGGCCATTGGCTGACCCTGACCTCTAAACATCGGCATCGGCATCGGCTATAGAAAAACCCATATCGGTCGATCTCTACCAACTACGCACGGACTTCACGGACCCACACAGCACTGTGCACGGAGACAGAGAGAGAGAGAGAGAGGCAGAGCACCGAGCAACTAAAAACCCCTCACATTGGCTATTTCCCCCACCTACTGGTTAAAGGGATAGTTCACCCAAAATTCAAAATTATGTCATTAATAACTCAACCTCATGTCATTTCAAACCTGTGAGTTTATCTTCGGAACACAGTTTAAGATATTTTAGATTTAGTCCGAAAGCTCTCAGTCCCTCCATTGAAACTGTGTGCATGGTATTCTGTCCATGTCCAAAAGGTAATAAAAACATCATCTAAGTAGTCCATGTGACATCAGAGGGTCAGTTAGAATTTTTTGAAGCATCGAAAATACGTTTTGGTCCAAAAATAGCAAAAACTACGACTTTATTCAGCATTGTCTTCTCTTCCGTGTCTGTTGTGAGAGAGTTCAAAACAAAGCAGTTTGTGATATCCGGTTCGTGAACGAATCATTCGATGTAACCAGATCTTTTTGAACCAGTTCACCAAATCGAACTGAATCATTTTAAACAGTTTGCATCTTCAATACGCATTAATCTACAAATGACTTAAGCTGTTAACTTTTTTAATGTGTCTGACACTCCTTCTGAGTTCAAACAAACCAATATCCCGGAGTAATTCATTTACTCAAACAGTACACTGACTGAACTGCTGTGAAGAGAGAACTGAAGTTGAACGCCGAGCCAGATAACGAACAACAGACTGACTCGTTCTCGAAGAAATATAAAGCTGAGTATCATCAGCATAACAGTGAAAGCTAACACAGTGTTTCCTGATGATATCTTCCAAGGGTAACATTTAAAGCCTGAAGAGTAACGGCTCTAGTACTGAGCCTTGAGGTACTTTACTACATTGAGAAATGTAAATTTTTGGGTCTGACTCTTTCTCATGACTTAAACTGGAGCTCTAATACGACTAGCATTGCTAAGAAAGCGAGACAGCACCTCTTCTATTTACGTAAGATTCAAGAGTTTACTCAAACTACTAAGATTCTCCTGAATTTTTACTATTGTGTAATTGAGAATGTTCTAACTAGTTGTATTACTTTGCGGTTTGGTAATTTCACCCTGAAAGAGAAGAAGGCTTTCCACAAAGTGGTTCGCTCAGCCAGCAGGATCATTGGCTGCACTTTGCCGCTCCTGGAGGTTACATATAAAGCTAGACTTTATATATTCAATATAAAGGAATTATATAAAGACTCGTGAAACTTCTATCCGTTTGCGCTGTCTTTTCTATTCATCCTGGGCAGACTTAAAACTCTGACAGCGTTACAAGTGCTGTGCTGTTGGGAAATCTCAACACCTGTTGATGCTTTATTTTTTGTTAATTTAACCACTGTATTGAATAAATACCTGGGGTTATGTTTGGTTTCTTATAAAAGAGACAAAAAAGTCATCAGATCTAGCAGTTTTTAATGCTTTTCTGTAGGGGTAGGGTACTTTCCCGCCAAACAATACAAAATACCTCTAGTTTTGTTTTCCTCTAGCTGCGCTGCATTTTCAGGGCTTCTCTTTTTAGGGTGCGAGTGTGCTCATTATACCACGATTTTCATTAATCTTCTTTGAGCATAAAGGAGCAAACGTATCTAAAATGCTAGAAAAGAGAGAGTCCATAGTTTCTGTTACATCATCAAGTTGTTCTGAGTTTTTGTCTGTGCTAAAAAATTTAAATAAATCAGGAAGATTAGTCACAAAGCAGTCTTTTGTGGTGATGGTTCTATCATACTTGGAACAAGGTGTAGAATTTATAGTTTTAGCTATATGTAGTTATTATAAGAGTAATCTTGGGGGGTAGACTCATTTAAAATAAGGTTTAGATTTAGATAGGTTTCTGTCAAACAGAGCGCATCTAGGTTATGATCAGTGTTCATATCATTTACAAAAAGTGCTTTCGTAGAAAGGGACCTGATATTCAATAAGCCAAGCTTTATCAGTTGTTTATCCATATTACATCTGTTTTTATTTGTTGAACATCAATAAAATAGTTTTTCTTAAATTGGTTTTGTATTATTTTTTTTTCTATTTCTGGGAACAGATGCAATCTCTGTAGTGTGATATCTGGGTAAAAGAGTCTCTGAGAATTAACTTATTTCTGTGGCATGAAGCAGACGGTCGGTTTAGTCAGTCAGTCTGCTTCCTGATCTGGGCCCCAGTTAGTCAAATGCAAACTCTAAGATTATGTGTCATATTTCTAGAGAGAAGAGCAGCACTACTACAGGAAGGATGAAGACCATCTCTTTTCAACAGGTCGGGTCTGCCCCAAAAACTATGTTATTGTATGGCTTGTTCAGATGCAACTTTGCAATCCTAAAACATGCTGTCATATTTTATTTTTTTGTTTTAAATAGAAGAGGCTTTCTTTTGGCAAGCCTTCAACATGCCATACTTTTCAGATTGTACTGACATGAACTTTATCATTTAACATGTTAACTGAGGCCTGTAGAGTCTGCGGTGAAGTTCTTGGGTTTTCTGCCTTTTCTCTAAGTATTACATGGTCTGATCTCGGGGTGAAATTGCTGGGGTGCTGGGGTTTCGTTTATAAAATTTAAGACCAGCCAAGGAACAGATTTAATTAAATAGAGTGTGACTGTTTCATGTAACTGCATATGGATAGTGTAGACAAACAAACAAAAAAAAAGTAAATAAATGAGAAAGTAACTATAAATAAACGTTAAGAGGGCAAACTTCTATAGAGGTAAATGAAAGAGTGTAGGCCTATGTATACATATGTAACTATAACTTTGAGCAGGTAAACTTATATAGTGGTACATGGGAGAGCATAGCAAATGCATGTCTGCGATCACATTTGCTTCAACAGCAAAATAAAATTATCACATTATAGGCTAGCTAGAGAGATGGATGGCTCAAGGCAGTCAGAAGAGCGAAATGCGATCTCTTTTTTTAAGTGTCTCCCTCATTGCCCGCGCTGTGCCGCCCTCTGCTGTCTAGAGCGTGCATTGCGCTTCTCCCTCCGCAGCGCGAGCGCTTGTTGTGGTGTGACGTCAGAGCTGCAGCGGCCATCCACTGAAGCTCTGCAATGACAACATTACTGAGACATTATCCGCCTGCAGCCGTCTATGGCCAAGACCAAAAGCCAAGCTGTGAGTATATGATGAAGAACACAGCACAACACTGAATGAGAGGATGTCCTGGAGCCGCATCTTCATTCACACTGTCTAAATTAGCCACTTGCTTCTTCTAGCTAAGCAGCTTAGTGTTTTGGAAGGGGTTTCACTTTTGTTAGTCTTATTCTGTAAATATAAATTAAAATAATTTAAGTAATTTGTTTGTTTAGGCGTTTTGGAAGACGAGGGGGCACGGGCTTGTATGTTTCAGCATTCCCCAAATATTATGTTATGAAAAATCATAGAAAAAATAAAATAAAATCCGTGCTTTAACATAGTTCATTGTTATTGCATGTAGTTATGCCATTAGTTATATACAGTGTAATTTTATTGTAGTTACTGTGGTTGTTTTTAACATGTAGTTTGTCAGCTGACAGGCTAAAAACAAGCAGCAGTGCTCGTGAACATGCCAGAGGAAGTGACGCAGCAGCGCACAGTCGGTCAATGATGGATTTGTTTAATTTGTTTAAGGTGTCTGTATAGTCACCTCATGAAACCGCTCTCACTAGAGACATGTTAACACTAGATAAACAACAACATGATATTTAAACGGCTGTACATCAGCTAATCCAACTCAAAAGGCCACTCCGACATGATGTAAACAAATATTGCTCTTCATTAGTCCGACCTGATTATTAACACTAATTAGCCCATATACAGATTCGAGCAGTTGTACTAGGATACAACAGTAAAACGGGCTGCAGAACTGAAGAAAATTACATAGTTTTTTTTTTTTTTTTTCTTGGCAAGTTAGCATTTTATGTGTGTTTTAAAACAACAAAATTTAGAAAACAACATTTTACACTTTATGGTAATGGAAAACCTGGAAGAGTCATGGAAATGGATAAAATCTTAAATAATGTAAATTTCAATAACAGATTTTCTAGAATCTTTAGAAGCATTTATTCTCTTTTTAGTAAATAAGTGTGTTTCTGCCACATAAAAAAAATCCTTCCATTGATAATTTATCAATTATGAAATAAGTCAAATTAAATACTTTAAGTCATATTTATAAGATCAAAACATTGAAATTCTGACAAACAGTTGAAATTCTGACAAATTGACAATTATGCTATTTTAAGTCACGACAGTCAAATTCTGTCAAATGAAGTCATTATTTTATCTTGTAATTTTGTCTTTTTATCTTCTCATTATTATGGCTTAGTATCTCACAATTTCAACTTTATGTGTTACGACTTTATGTGGCAGAAATGGAATTTCATGTATAACATATTATTTGGCAGTAAAAAAAAAAAAAAAAAAAAAAGAAAAGATCATTTAAATATCTCATTCTAAGATTTAGATGGAAAATACACCACAGCAGTATCCATATATTGATGTTTTAAAACTTCTTATTTAGTATCACAATTTAATTCACTAAAATTTAGGAGCCAGAGGAAAAGACCCTGTAAATACTTCCACCAGATCAATAGCCTGGCGCTCATTAATACTACAGGTAATTAGAAAAATGCAGCTGTACTCGGAAAATTGTGTTATCACATGTGCATTAGGTTGTTGTTTGTGTGGCCACCTATTTGATAATGAGCCACAGCACATGCCGGAAATTCAAGACGCATCTCTTACCTACAAATGCACTGAATAAAACAGTTACTCAGAGTCATTGTGCACGGCTGTGTGTGAGCTAAACAAGTGTTTAAACTCCCAAAGACACGATCTGACATTTGCAGCTTGTATGTCTCGAGATGTTTGGCATCTACAGAGATGTTGTCACTCAGTGTCTCACAAATGTTTTAACAGCAATATGCAGACAGGCTAGACATTGTCTAAATATATGCTGTCATCTGTCTTTTTCTGTGTTTGATTAAGATTATGATTTGTTTTTTAAAACCTAAAAGCAAGGTCTTTGTCTAGACCTTCATGAATGTATTTTCCTCGTGAAGGCACTTTATGACCAGGCTTATGAACTGGTTTGCTTTCACGCTTATTTTGGCAGCCTGTCAACCTTTACTATAGTGTTCTTTCATGCATACAGTGCCACTATTTGCTTTTGAAGTCACCCAATGCTGGCTGTTAAAGATGTCATGTCAGGGTATTGTATTTGTTGACTATCAAAACTCAACTTCCTAATGTAGTTGTAAATGTGACTTCCAGGAAAGATGTCCGTTGTGCGATCAGATTACAGCGTGATACACTATTTTGATGGCATTGATCCTGAGGGAGGTGGAGGCCTTATTCCACAGCTTGTAATCATTACTGTTCTTTTAGCTATTGTGTTTATGCCACTCCCATTTATATTATTAATGTGCCATAAAGGAAGTGATGTTACCTGTTAATACTTGAAGTATGAAGTATCTGTTCAGATAGTTGATCCTTATGTAAACACACACTACCAGTCAAGTTTCTCATGATCTGATATTCTGTGAAAACATAATGACTATGTGTGTATTTCTTCAGAAACCAAATATTTTAATTCAAATTTATTTTTAAAATAATAATAAATAATAATAAAACTTTGGTATAACATAACTATGACAAAAAGTCATTATGAGATAAAAAGTTAAATGAAAGATTTATAGAAGTCATTAATATCGGCCAAAGTTATTAGATATGAAGTAAAAATTTGAATTTTAGAATTTTAAATCTTCTTATAATTATGGCTTAGTATTTCATAATGTTTACATTTTATGTTGTAAATATGACATTTTATGTCATAATTATGATTTACCAAAACATTAATTTATGTGGAGGAAATGTATTTTATGTATTCGAGATATAATATGACAGTGCATATTTTGATCATTTAAATATAAATAGTATTAATTAAAACAAATATATGTATAATTCTAAGAATTAAGATTATTTAGAATGGCTGTTTACCAAAAATGCATAACAGGGGAAGTCGTGGCCTGGTGGTTAGAGAATCGGACTCCCAATCGAAGGGTTGTGGGTTCGAGTCCCGGGCCGGCAGGAATTGTGGGTGGGGGGAGTGCATGTACAGTTCTCTCACCACCCTCAATACCGCGACTGAGGTGCCCTTGAGCAAGGCACCGAACCCCCAACTGCTCCCCGGGCGCCGCAGCATAAAAAAAATGGCTGCCCACTGCTCCGGGTGTGTGTTCACAGTGTGTGTGTGTGTTCACTGCTCTGTGTGTGTGCACTTCGGATGGGTTAAATGCAGAGCACAAATTCTGAGTATGGGTCACCATACTTGGCCGAATGTCACGTAACTTAATGTAATGCATTTTCTCATACTATTAATGACTTAAAAAATTATATTCTAAATAGTATTATTCAGAAATGAATGAATGAATAAAATAAATATATATATAAATAAATATTTTATAAAATCAAATAAAATCAAATCAAATTAGATGGTTTGTAAAAATGTTTGACTGGTGCTGCACGTCTGAGATTTTCTTATTTAGTACTTTATTTTTAGTGCTGTTTGCAGACAGTTTAAATTCCTTCTAGCTTTTAATGTATCATAATACTCTGTGTATATGGCATGATCTATTCTTTTTTGTGTGTGTGTGTGTGTGTCAAGCTCCTGCAGCATCCATATTGTCAGTTACAGGCAAAGGGACAGTCCTCTTTAGTTTCTGTGGTTAAGTGTGTTTGGCAAAGTGGTATTGGAGAAGTGCCTTAGCAGGTGTCTGGAAAGTACCAGGGTTTTACACTAATAACATAACCTTTTTTTTCTCTTTTTCTCTCTCTCTCCACATTTTTCATAGTAAACCAATGAGGACTGATCAGCCTGTTGTGGGGAAGCAGGTCTTCCTTTATTTGCATGGCTTCGGGTGTTATCTTAAAGCTAAACTGCCTCATGTTGATACAGATATACCTTTATGTATAAAAAATACATACATGCGCATATACTGTATATATATATATATATGTAAACAACATGCTCCTAATTAGATAGATGAATTATAATATTAGTCTTGTCTCTCAGGTTCCTCTTTGTGAAGATAGAAACTGATAGGCTATAAATGCGACATTGCCCCATATGAACATAAAATTGCATTTACAAGTAAATAGATAAAGATATACAGGGCATGCAAAATTTCAAAATCCCTGGTAGCTCTACAATACGTGCAGGCATTCTTCAGGTTTTAGTAGCCCAAAATGAATTTAACTAGCCCCAATAAAAAAAGACATTGGCTAAATTACTGTGGACAAATCAGCATGATCAGCAAAAACTAGTAGCATATAGGGATTTAATGATTCACCAAACTTACGATGCAATGAAATTCACAGATTACACAATACAATTTTCTTACAATTTGTTTATATACAAATGTTTTTACAAAATGAGATTTAACACCAATTATATATTAAAAGGTGTCCTTTTATTATTTCTCAGACAAAACGCTGCATATTTCTTTGTGAAATTTAAATGTTAAATAATAAAACTAACTTGAAATTTTAAAACAAATCCTAAACTAAAAGAAATCTATTCATATAAACAAAGGCTTTGCCTGTGTTCTATTTAAAATCAGAGGCAACAACTGCATTTGAATTACTATCCAAAAAATATGCTAAATACATGTTATTTAGGTTGTATAGTTTCAAAATTTGAAGCAAAAACAGAATGGTCTGATTTTAGCTTTGTGAATGAGACGCAAATGCCACTCTCTGACAGCAGGTGGCGCTCATGGAACAGCGGGTATTTATAGGCTGCTGCCCCTGACTGAAAGCACGTATCCAATATAATTAGTGATGGGAAGTTCGGATGATTTTACCGACTCAGATCTTTGAGTCTCATTTAGTAAAATTAACGAATCTTTTTTCGAGACATTTCGTTCATACACTACAAACAATAAAAAAACTTAGCTATAAGAAACTGAAAATATTCATTGTTTACCTGGGTTTTCAGTCTATGATTAGCTCACTTTCACCTCATATCTGACTTCTTCGGATTTGAGTCGATCATTCAACACCTGACAGCCCCATGCACTTAACCAATGCAGTCTGAGCTGGAAAGAGAATTGATAAATTAATCTCTCAAGTCTTTTGAATCTTTCATTCTTTTGTCACATGATGTGACAGAGTTGGATAGAGAAAATTGTTAATTTACAAGCTTCCATACAAACAGGTGCATGGTTTTTATTATTATTATTATTTTTATTATTTAGGGCGATTATCATCTTACAGCCACAACCATATCACCCTGCAGCCCAAGACTGTTCGCCCACTGAAGCTAAGTAGGGTTGAGCCTGGTCAGTATCTGGATGGGAGACCTCCTGGGAAAACTAGTTCTGCGTTTCCACCACAGGAACTTTACCCAGGAACTAGGGACTTTGGCCTGGTACTTGGTGTGTTTCCACCGCAGGAACCAGGAACTAAATAAAGTTTCAGGTAAAAAAATGCCCCTCAGAAAATCCCTGCTGGTGAGGTGGTACTTTTTCAAAGTTCCGGAACTTTCGGGGGCGGGACTTGGATGCTAAACATCCTGATTGGTTGAGTTCACGCAGCATTGGTTGAGTTCAACCACCATTTATTCGGATCATTTTCAAAATATTACTGTTATTGTGTCATGAAATGTAATTTTTAAAGTATTTCAGGTGAGAATGTAGTTGTTTAAAACTCAAATCTGTGGTCTATTTATAAAGACAGCACCTATTTAAAAATGTGTTTCGCCGATCTCGGAGACGGTGAGCTCCACGCGATCAGCAAGAGCTCAGTCCTCATGTATCCGCCGAGAGCAGCCTCACCTCTGCTAGACCTTCCGATGTGTGACGCTGACTCTGATGTCTCTTTAGTGGTTAAACATAAAATATAATTCGTTTTGGGTAAATCTAACAGGTTATCTTTGGTCTGTATTCAATGTATCTATATGTTTAAAATGAAAATAAAAAAGGCAAATTTATATAAAATTTTGTTTCATTGTAATGGCTGTATATATACACATATCCCTGAATTAAGTACATTTCTGCAGCTGTTATTATGTTTAAATGAAAACGAAAGGAGGCAGAGGTGTTTGATATCCTATTTCATTTTATTGTAAATATACAGTGAGGAAAATTGCAGTAGCCATGGTCAGCTGACTGAAGTTATCAAGTACGCTGCTGTTTGCAGATTTACCGGATTTGTGTCGTTGCGGACATCACACTCCCGAGTCAAATGCACAAAGTCTGAACTACCGAGGATGCACGTCCAAAATCAGCGTACTTTGTATTGAGAAACGCGCACAGACCTACATCACCAGTCTATTTTTCTAATCTTCCCGGTACTAAACACCACGGTGGAAACGCAGCAAGCAACAGGTCTTGGGGGAAAATAGCTCCTGATGAAAAAAGTTCCTGGTACAAATGTTCCGGGTAATTTCAGTGGAAACACGGCATCTGTTAATGCTGGAAGAGGTGTTAGTGAGACCAGTAGGTAGAGCCCTGCATGGGCCTCAAATTTAGGCCCGTGTCCGGCAGCTGATCAGAATAACCAGACCGAGCTCACCTTTTTTCCCCCCTTCTCCCAAAACAAGCTACTGTTTCAGCTATTAAAAATAAGTGAAAGTGACATTCAGCCAAGTATGGTGACCCATACTCAGAATTTGTGCTCTGCTTTTAACTCATCCAAAGTGCACACACACAGTGTGAACACACACCCAGAGCAGTGAGCAGCCATTTATGTTGCAGCGCCCAGGGAGCAGTTGGGGGTTCAGTGCCTTGCTCAAGGGCACCTAATGGTATTGCAGGTGGAGAGAGAACTGTACATGCACTCCCCCCACCCACAATTCCTGCCGGCCCGAGGCTCGAACTCACAACCTTTCGATTGGGAGTCCGACTCTCTAACCATTAAGCCACGACTTCCCTTGTAGTCGTGAATAGTAGAAAAATAAGTTATATTAAATTAATATGATGTATAAGTTAATTAATAAGTTAAGTATATTCATATAAGTTAATAAAAAAAACTAATTTTAACATTTTTTGTTTGTTAAATATAAATTCCCTTTCGAATGTTCACTCTCGTTATGCATGTATGGGAAAACTAATTTTTTCCTTTCTGCTGAAGCCTGATTTTTACACGTTTGTGTAGCTGCACAAACCAATGGCACTTCAGCCCACCAAAAGTGGCGGGGTGGACCGCTATATAAGTCGGTCCGTAGCGCTATTCATCAGATTATTCTCTTTCAGTAAAGATGATCATCTCTTCGCTGACTCTTCTGCAAGAAAGAAGCCGTGAAGAAGCTCTTGCTCTGCTCACCGCCATGGAAGAAGCCGAAAGCAGTGACGTAAGCATCACTGCAGGCATCCGGCATCCGGAGCAAAAGAGCAAATTTCCTAGAGCAAATTTCAGCACGCGTTGCTTCAAATGTTGCGCCGCGAGTGTGGTTCGTGCAAGGAACTCTTGCACGATGAAGATGGGCACAGCAAGTGCGCCGCCTGCCTTGGCCTCACCCATGCAGAGGCTGCGCTCGCTGATGGCTCGTGCTCTTTTCGGTTCCGCTGTTCATGGGCTCACTGAACGGTTTTCAGAGGCTCAGAAGACATGGCAGGCGCTGCATCACTTCCTCCCTAAACGCCCTGGCACCGCGGCTGCGGGCTGCCAGAAGAGCCCTGCCGCTCACCCTGCAAAGCCAGTACAGCAACAGCCTCAACGGTAGATGAAGCCAGGGATGAAGCAGCAACCCAGGCTGGCGAAACGCTTTTCCTTCCCGGAGGGTCAAGGTCATCAGAGGTTTTGTTCAAACTTCTGTCCCGGACAACAAAGGTATTGGTCAAGAAAATTCTCACACATATTTGCCCAGAGAATTGTTTTGACTGTGGATCTGAAAGAGGCTTACTTTCACATCCACATAGCCCCCTGTCACAGACCGTTCTTGAGATTGGCGTTCGAGGGAGTGACCTATCAGTATGCAGTCCTTCCGTTTGGACTGTCCCTGGCCCCATTCACTTTTACGAAGTGCATAGACGCGGCTCTGTCCTCTCTCAGGTAGATGAGAATCCGCTTATTGAACTACCTCGACGATTGGCTGGTTTTAGCCAGATCAGAACGGAAACTGAATGCTCACAAAGAACTGCTGCTCATTCACTTAGAGCGCCTTGGGTTGGTAATCAACCCATGCAAGAGCCAGTTGTTGCCTAGACGACGAAATGTCTTTCTGGGAATGGTTCTAGACTCTGCCCTAATGTAGGCGTGGATCTCGCCGGATCGGTCCCTGACAATTCAGTGATTGACGGCTTCCCTCGAACCAGGGACGACACGCCCCCTGAGGATTTTTCAGAGGCTGCTCGGCCTTATGGCCTCTGCCGCCTCTGTAGCTCCACTGGGCCTGCTACACATGCAGCCCCTCCAATTTTGAGTCCCACCCCACACTTGGCGGTTGAAGAGATTTCCGGTCAGGGTGAACCACCGCTGTATCAGAGCTGTGGCCCCTGGTGGACCACTCACCTGTTTCAGACAGGAGTGAGGATCGTCTCCTTAGTCTCCTGTATTCCCTCCTATCGGCCATCAAAGGCCACCACGTCCTGGTTCACTCAGACAGCACAACAGTGGTGTCTTATATCAATCCCCTAGGTGGTCTCAGGTCTCACGCCTTATACAGATTAGTTCATTGCCTCCTTCTCTGGGCACAGAAAGAACTCCTCTAGCTAAGGACGGTTCATGTGCCGGTCAAGATGAACCTGGGAGCGGACATGCTGTCCAGAGACAAGGTAGCCGAGGCGATTGGGTGCTGCATCCTCAGACGGTTCAGCAAATTTGGGAGACGAATTTGGGAGGTCTTTGGGAAGGCAGAGGTCAACCTCTTCGCCTCGGAAGACAATTCTCATCGCCCAACATTTTTCTCAATACAGATAGACATCCTAGCCCACGACTGGCCCAGAGCTTGCCTGTATGTGTTACCTCCTATCGCCCTGATTCCCCAGATCATCAGGCGGGTCAAGGAAACCAAATGCTCCCTCCTCTTAGTAGCTCTGCCCTGGAGGAACCAAGCTTGGTTTTCAGAGGCCGGCCATTCAATAGGCAGGAACGACTTGTCTTTAAATATCTGAAGGGTGCGAGGAGAATGAATCCTCCTCGCCTTCGGATTGTGGGACTTATCGATGGTCCTAGGGGCCCTAAAAAGGCTGACTTGCAACTCTTATTGCTTAAAACGGCCCTTCTCCTTGCTTTGGCGTCGGTTAAGCATGTGGGTGACTTACAAGTGCTGTCAGTCAGAGCCTCGTGTCTTGAGTTTGGGCTCAATGACTGCAAGGTAATTTTGAAACTGAGTGTGACGAGTGGGGCGGGGCCGAGTGACGTGGGAGCGAGGCCGGTGGAGTGATTGGAGATGAACTACACCTGTTCGACCCGCCGGTCTCGAGGCCCACGGAGGAGATGGAAGGATATAAAACTGGAGCGACGACAGTGAAGGACGAGAGAGAACCAGGCCTGGGCTTTAAGTTGTGTTTTGGTTTTTATTTTGTGCTCATCAGTCGTCCATGAGGGGCTGGTGCGCTGTTTTGTGTTTATTTTTATTATTAAAGTTTCATGTTGATTGTCCGCCGGTTCCCGTCTCCTTCTTCCGGATGAATATGAAGGTTTAAATCGTTACACTGAGAAACGCTTATGTTCCTAAAGTGCTCTCTACTCCCTTTAGAGTGCAAGTAATATCCCTATTGGACGGCGAGCAGGGACCGAATGCTCTCTGCCCTGTTAAGGCTCTGAGAGCCTATGTGGAACATTCTAAACTGTTTAGGCAGTCTGAACAACTGTTTGTTTGCTTTGGAGGCCGCCAGATGGGTCTGCTGGTTACCAAGCAAAGACTGTCTCGCTGGATTGTTGATGCAATAGCTCTGGATTATGCATCAGAATGACTGGAATGCCCTATTGGTGTGAGAGCCCACTCCACAAGGGGAATTGCCTCCTCATGGGTGTGATCAGTGAGATCTGTGCGGCCGCCGGCTGGATGTTGCCATCCACTTTTGCCAGATTCTATAACTTAGACATCCCCGAGCTGCAGGTGCGGATTCTATCTGTTTAAACCTCCCATGTGGGTAGTGGTTTCTCATGCCCTCAGCTAAGCTTAGGGCAAGATAATGCCTAAGTCACTTAAGGCCCTTATTAGTGCTCTAACACTGGGCTCGCAGAGCAGCACGTAATTGTTGTTCCTAGTGCGGCGTAATTGGATTAATTCCCATACATAACGAGAGTGAAAGTTCGAAAGGGAACTCTTCGGTTACTTAACGTAACCTTGGTTCCCTGAGATAAGGGAATGAGCATTATGTCACTTGCCACACTACAAGCTGCATGAATCGATGATCATCACTTCATTCGAATGATCTGATGAATGATGCTACAGACGGCCCCGCCTCTTTGGGAGGGCTGAAGTGCCATTGGTTTGTGCAGCTACACAAACGTGAACAAATCAGCCTTCAGCACAAAGGAAAAAAGGTTTTCCCATACATACATAATGCTTGTTCACTTATCTCAGGGAACCGGGGTTATATTAAGTAACCGAAGCGGTTTTGTTTTTTAAATTCAGTTCAATTCAAGTTTATTTGTATAGCGCTTTTTACGATACAAATCATTACAAAGTAACTTTAAAGAAAATTAAATTTCTACAATATTTAGTAGAGGCTTATAAGTAGTGACTGTCAGTTTATGTGCATATGACAGGATTTTTCAGAAAAATGATTACAAGACGTAGTCAACCTGATGATGAACATTATTAACAGCAATTATTATATGATGCAATCACACTTTTAGCAATATTTGTTAGTTCTGTATGTTGTTTCAGGGTTAGCATCATCTGAGGTCCTATGAGGGGTTGGCATCATCTCTTCTCAGGTGTTCTGGATCCAGACTGGAACTTGTGTAAATCCTAGTTACATCCAGTGGCAAAACAGAGAAACAAATAGAGACACCATTAGCGTAGCAGTGTTTGCTTCAACAAAGTAAAATTAATTAGTTTAACCAAAGATAAAGAATAAGAATGCGCATTTGATCAGATGCAACTGCAGTCACAAATTATGAGATGCATTATTCGAATGTTTTTAATCTAGATTTAAACAGAGAGAGTGTGTCTGAACCCCGAACATTATCATGAAGGCTATTCCAGAGTTTGGGAGACAAATGAGAAAAAGCTCTACCTCCTTTAGTGGACTTTGCTATCCTAGGAACTATCAAAAGTCCAAAGCGTTTTTTGACCTTTGACTTCTAGGACAACCAGCTAGAAGTGCATTACAATAGTCCAGTCTAGAGGTCATGAATGCATGAACTAGCTTTTCTGCATCAGAAACAGGGAACATGTTTCGTAGCTTGGCAATATTTCTGAGATGGAAGAATGCAGTTTTTGTAACATGGGAAATATGGTTTTCAAAAGACAAGTTGCTGTCTAATATAACACCAGTTATATTAATATAACACTAATATAACCAGATTTTTGACTGTATAGGAAGTAACAGTACATCCATCTAGTTGCAAACTGTAGTCTACTGGATTCTGTGTACTGTTTTTTGGTCCAATAATTAATATCTCTGTCTTATCCGAATTTAATAGGAGAAAATTATTGGTCATCCAATCTTTTACATTTTTAACCCTCTCTATTAGCTTAGATAATTTAGAAGTTTCATCTGGTCTCGTTGAGATATATAGCGGAGTATCATCAGCATAACAGTGAAACTAATCCAGTATTTTCTAATAATATTACCAAGGGGAAACATTTATATTGAAAATGGAGGGGGACCTAGGACGGATCCTTTAACGACCCACAAGAACGACCCATCACTAAATATAATGATGCACAGGAGATTTCTGTTCTCCACTGTATATGTTCACTTAAGACATAACAGACTGTGTTTATGAGAATACTTGAGAATACATAGCATCTCGAGGCCACGATATAAGGATGTCGTTACCTCGACAAAATGATCTTGTGACCACGACATAATATCACGTTCCCACGAGTTATTATGTTGTGGCCATGACAAAACTAAATGAAACGACCATGTCAGCTCAGGGCACCGCAGAAACCCGACTCTCTCAGAAACCAGCGTGTAGCTCCGAATGCCCACAAATGTTTTAAAACGCATGAATGTTTAAATTGGTTTGGAAACAAGTGCAAATGATTATCTATGATCCGTTTCACCCCTACAAGCGAGTGAACAATGCAAATCAAGATAGGAATTTTATATCACAATTCAAGAAAGGCCATGGGACGGGGCGGTCATACATTTTGGTAGCCTGACTGGAAAACACAATAGCCCTGGGATGTCAGGCTAGCGATTTTGCGAGCCCTGATAGATTTGTTTACAAGAAAGAATTCTACTGTAGTGGATGTAGTTGGATGTTTTTTAAAGTAAGCATCCAGTATTCACCCAAAAATGAACATTTTCTGAATATGGGGTCACCCAGTTTCAGGCCATCCAAGTAGAGGAGTTTGTTTCATCATCAAAACAGATTTGGAGAAATGGATCATTACATTACTTGCTCACCAATGGATCCTCTAAAGTGAATGGGTGCAGTCAGAATGAGAGTTTTAACAGCTGATAAAAACATCACAATAATCCACATGACTCTTGTCTATCTAGTAACATTAAACTTAACCAGGGTAAATATTTAACATTCTCTTCAGCATAAACAAAGGCAGGTGTGAGTGAATGAATGTGTGTACTCGTAATCCTGGGTGAAAACATACACAGCCCTCCCCTCTGCGGAAGCTCTACTGTACTTTATCAGCTGCTGGTTACTGCCACCAAGGTGGTTTTGTTCCTCATTGCACATGCAGCCACATGTCTGAGTCTGTGCTATGTTTGCTCTCTGTGTGTGTTTTGCTCATTCAGTACGATGCTGCTCCCATCAAGCCTAGCGTCGTGTTGTGTTCCTATGCTTCTTCATCAATGGTAAGGACTCAGCTGAACTCCAGGCTCCCTCATTGTCTCAGTATGGAGGTCCGCGGGGGTGAGGCAAGCGCTCAGCCAAAGACATCTACCATCAAGCCTCCACAATCACGCAAGAAGGAGGATTTCAGCTTTGGCAAAATTTTAGGAGAGGGTTCCTTCTCAACAGTGGGTACAATTTTTGTTTAAGTAGCCTGCATGTCAGAAGACTTATAAATAAAATGCAATAAAATGTTTAATATTTATTTCATAATTAACCATTTTTAAACAGATTTATATTATTTTGGTGGGTCCAAATAGCCAGTTTAGTGACCGATATTTTTGTTAGTTGAATAAAAGTAAAGATTTACAATGGCTTCATTGATTTTTTTGTAATGGCTGTACATATTTGAATTGCAGGTTGTGCTTGCAAAGGAACTGGCCACAGAAAAGGAATATGCAAGTAAATGGCATTATATTGTTTAAAATGTTATATATACATATATATATAATCGTAAATCAATTAATTAAACTGATGTACAATTGTTTTCCAGTGAAGATTTTAGAGAAAAATCACATGAGGAAAGAGAATAAAGCACACTATGTGATCAGAGAGAAGGATATATTGTCAAGCATAGATCATCCATTTTTCGTAAAGCTCTTCTTCACGTTTCAAGATTCCCATAAATTATGTATCCTTTTCAGAGTAAAACTGTAGTGTTGAGCTGTGAAACTGTGAAATGAAATCAGGTGTGTGTTTGTGAAACTCATTATTACTTTGTTAAAATGTTCTTAACTTCTAATCCATCAGATTTCGCCCTCAGTTATGCAAAGAATGGAGAACTACTTAGATACATTCGCAAAATAGGCTCATTTGATGAGACTTGCACAAAATTCTACACTGCTGAGATAGTTTGTGCACTCGAGTATTTACATGCAATGGGAATTATTCACAGGTAATTTACACTTTTGACCAACATTATGACCCTAGGAATAATTTCGTAATGCATTTTTTAAATATTCATTTGAATCTTTTACATTTTTTTAATTAGGGACCTTAAGCCAGAGAACATTTTACTGAGCGAAGACATGCACATTCAAATTACGGATTTTGGGACAGCAAAACAGTTGTCAGCAGACAGCGTTCAAAGTAACACACCATTATCAAATATTTTGTGGAATTGCTTTGCTCTGGTTGTTGTTTTTTCCTAATGACTGTCGTTAACTTCCTTCAACCCCCTTGTAGGTCAGGCATGAAACATTTGTTATCTGTAGATACACTCTCAAATAACATAAATATGGGACAGTCTATAATTTTTCTTTGTGCACATTTATGAGTTGTCAGCACAGTTATGGCCCCTGAAGATATGTATTGATGTTTTGCACACCTAAATCTGCTCTTAATATCAAGACTTGTCTTTACAGCAAGAGCCAATTCTTTTGTTGGCACTGCACAGTATGTTTCTCCAGAGCTGCTGACGGAAAAATCAGCCTGCAAAAGGTTTGTGGATTTAATGTGCATTTTTACTAGATTAAGATGTGAAAAAGTTGCATTGAAATTGTTTTATTTTCTGTGATATTTCTCTTTTAGTTCTGACCTCTGGGCACTGGGTTGTATAATCTACCAGCTGGTGGCTGGGTCACCTCCGTTTCGAGCCAGGTAAGTTATTGATCAGTTTAGCTTCAGTTCAATTAAACATTCAAAATAATGTGTTGATGATGCTTTGCACTTCAGCTGAAGTGCTGGTGGTTGATCACTGTTGTGAATTGCAGTTTTAAAAAACATGGTGTGAAATAACAGGAAGTGTTGGCTTTGGTGTATATGACTTGTTTGTGTAGACAGTACTAGGGCTTCTGAGGAAACCCCAACCACTGGGTCACATGACCCGCTTGCCGTTTTGGTTACATTACAACCAATAAATTGGCTTGGACAGCCGTTAAAAACAAAACACTTAACCACGTGACTAATTTAACCCGTTCGTTCTCTCAGCTGATTCAGAGCTCTTGGCTGCAAACCATTCAGTTGAGTTCAGCTAGTCATTTACTTTTGTCTTTCAATAGGAATGAGTACTTGATTTTCCAAAAGATAATAAAGCTGGATTATGAATTTCCTGAAAAGTTCTTCCCTAAAGCTAAAGATCTGGTGCAGCGACTCTTGGTAAGGATCTTTCTTTCCATTACCTATCATCACTTTCAGGCCACACGAGTTATGTTGAAGTACACTCATTGTTTTCCTTCTGATTTCAGTCTTTGGACCCTAGAAAGCGACTAGGATGTGAGGAAATGGGTGGGTTCAATCCACTGAAAGGCCACATGTTCTTTGAAACAATCTCATGGGAGAACTTGCCGGTTCAGACTCCACCCAAGCTGACCCCTTACCTCCCAGCCATGGCTGAAGATGATGAAGACTACTATGGCAATGTTAGTTAGATTTATCATACCCATTATGCTGAATACTATGTAAAATTACATATATAGAGTGTTTTGATTTGTTTGGTTTTTCTTTTCTTCTTTTTTGCGTTGTTTTTTTTTCTTTGGTTTACTTTTGGGTTATGTTTTGTTATGGTTTTTATTTTGTTGTTTTGTTTGGTTGTTTTTTGTTGTTTTTAATTTTGTTATTTTTGTTTATTTGTTTTGTTTAGTTTGGTAGTTTTGTTATGATTTTTACTTAGTTATTTTTGTATCTTTTGTGTTTCATTTGGTTTTATGTTTTTTTATTTTTTTATTTTTGTATCTTTGTTTTATGTTTCATTTGGTTTTGTTTTTTATTTTGTTGTTTTTGTTCCTTTGTTTTGTGTTTCGTTTGGTTGTTTTTTATTTACCGTAGGTGTTTTTGTTTCTTTGTTTTGTGTTTCGTTTGGTTGTTTTTTTATTTACCGGTAGGTGTTTTTGTTTCTTTGTTTTGTGTTTCATTTGGTTGTTTTTTTATTTACCGGTAGTTGTTTTTGTTTCTTTGTTTTGTTTGGTTGTTTTTTTATTTACCGGTAGTTGTTTTTGTTTCTTTTTTTTTGTTTCATTTGGTTTAGTTTTTTATTTTGTTATTTTTGTATCTTTACTTTGTGTTTCATGTGATTGTTTTTTAATTTACCGGTAGTTGTTTTTGTTTCTTTGTTTGGTGTTTTGTTTGGTTGTTTTTTTATTTACCGGTAGTTGTTTTTGTTTCTTTTTTTTTTGTTTCATTTGGTTTAGTTTTTTATTTTGTTATTTTTGTATCTTTACTTTGTGTTTCATGTGGTTGTTTTTTTATTTACCGGTAGTTGTTTTTGTTTCTTTGTTTTGTGTTTTGTTTGGATGTTTTTTGTTGCATTGTGTTTTTGTTTTAGAAAATAACCTCATGCATTATGTTTTAAGAAATCAAAATTGATCACTTATTAAACCTATAAAAACTGGGTTATACTTTACAGCTAACATTTCATGTTTCTGCTGGATGAAATCAAAATTGATCCTATTTACTTAGCACACATTAATAGTCTTGTGCAAGTTAATCCAATTGAAAATGACTCTGTTTTGTAATATCGTCAAGATCTAAAAATATGCTTCCCATCTAGAATGGTGTTTCTTCTAATGACGTCAGCTTGACGGCTTGTGCAGAACATCCTTATACCCTCTCCTCTGACCGTCAACCTGCTGTGAGCTAGAGATGGTGCTAAAGTCCAGCCCTGCCATCTATTTTGTTTTCTCATTTATTATTCTTTTTCACTCTTTGATACAATGTAAAATTGCCCACGAGTTCAGGTTAAATTAAAGTTAAATTTTTAAGTTTCTAAAGTTGGTTAATAGTACAAATTGCGAGCTCATAAATGCAGGCTCGCTGGTTTTTGTCACTGTGTTCTGATTTGCTGTTTTATTTGAATCCCGCAGTATGAAGATCTCCTCAGTCAGTTCAGTAGCCTGCGGGTGGTCCCATCCAGCTCATCTCAGATCGTCCCACTGAGATCCTGCAGCAATATTGACCAGTATGTCCATGACCTGGACAACAACTCCTTTGAACTGGATTTGCAGTTCTCCAGTGAAGAGAAACGACTTCTGCTGCAGAAGCAAACTAGTGGCAACCCTTGGTATGTTATAAATTCATTCAGAAATTTGTTTTCCTGCTCATAAACATTGATTCTGGTTAAATATTAAGTGACAGTGCATTTTAAAATCACATTCATTTAGTTATTACACATAGTAATAGAGATTATAAAGGGTTGCGTGTGTATGTGCTTATAATTATCTTTTTTATTTCTTACATTTCCTGTTAGGTTTTTATTATTGCATGTATTACAATGAATTCTTGATCATTATAGTTCTGTTTTCAACAACACCAAGTAGCACTAAATGCCAGCGTTTTATTAACATCTCCTATTTATTTCTGTCTTAAAGGCACCAGTTTGTTGAAAATAACTTGATATATAAAATGGGACCAGTTGACAAACGAAAGGTAAAACATTTTTATCCTTAGTTCTCATATTTTATGGTACCTAGAGTGAAAAACAGGTGCATGGTTTTCTTTTTTTAAAGCGCTGAATACAAAAACAAATAGCACCCTCTTTTGGCTGCAGTTGATAATGACAGTAAATGTATTTTACCCTATTTTGTGTGTGGTTTTTACAGGGACTGTTTGCTAGACGCCGTCAGCTTTTACTGACAGAAGGGCCACATTTATATTATGTGGATCCTGTCAATAAAGTACTAAAGGGGGAAATTCCATGGTCTCCAGAGTTGCGTCCCGAAGCCAAGAATTTTAAGACATTTTTTGTCCACACGGTAAAAATTCTAGTATTTTTAATATAGATACATAAGTAGTTTTATATAGATATTTCTAGAATTTATTTGTAGGTTATGATGTTACAGTTATTTGACTAATATTGCATTCACTAGAAGCTTTATGGATGGTATCAAATGAATAGTTAATTCAAAAAGTGCCATTTTCTGAAAATGTACTCCCCCCCCCCAGGACATCCAAGATGGAAATGAGTTTGTTTCTTCTTCGGAAACAGATTTGGAGAAATTTAGTATTACATCACTTGCTCACCAATGGATCCTCTGCAGTGAATGGTTGCCATCAGAATGAGAGTTCAAACGGCTAATTAAGACATCACAATAATCCACAAGAATCCAGTCCATCAATTAACATCTTGTGAAGAAAAACGTTATGAATTTATAGGAAACAAATCCATCATTAAGAGGTTTTAACTTCAAAACGTTGCTTCCCGCTAAAATATGAGTGCTTTATCCATAATATTGCTTTTTCCAGTGAAAATCTGGTCTGAATCAGGATCTTACAAACACATAGCTTTTCCCTTCACAAGATGCTGATTGATGGACTGGAGTTGAGTTGGAGTTTGGACTCTCATTCTGACGGCACCCATTCACTGCAGAGGATCCATTGGTGAGCAAGTGATGTAATGCTAAAAGTCTGTTTGGAATTAAAAAAAAACAATCACAAAAAAAACATCTTATCTACATCTAGGATGGCCTGAGAGTGAGTACATTTTCATCAAATTATAATTTTTTGAGTGAAGTGTCTCTTTAAATGTATGATACTTTGATAAACGCATCATACTGAATGATTAGTAAATGTAATTTATATGACGTAGTATTAACATGGTGCTCCAAGGTTACATATCCAGAGAGAAACATGGTAATATCATGGTACTTCTTGGGACTTTGCTAAATACTCCTAAATCTTTTCATAGTTTTCTCATGTGCAGCCAAACAGGACATATTATCTCATGGATCCCAGTGGTAATGCGGACAAATGGTGTAAGAAGATTCAAGAAGTGTGGGGAACAGTATATCACTAATAAGAAACTACTGGCATGCTGGGGCGTCAGAAGACCACTGGAGTCAAGGCAAGTCTTAAAGGTCTGAGTCCTTCACCATTCAACTACCAATCAGCTAGTCAACAGTGTATTTACGGGACTAGTGCATCAGTATTACTTCTTGAAGTAAAAATATGTTTTTCTTAGTGTTTTTGACATTTAGCAGATGTAATAAAAAATCAAAGATTAGTAAAACTCAGCAAATCCACAATCTGTACACCATATATGTGTATGTAGATATGTATACATGTATATATAGGAAGTATCACAAAAGCTTGGGGAAAAAATACTCAACCTGTTGCCTTTTAAAAAATAATAAGGATAGCTATAGAGGACACTCAAATGATCCTACAGGTCAAGTACATATTAAATTGATACACATATCATTAATATATTTATATTTATTCTCCAAGTCATGTTTTCCACCTTTATATTATCATATTACATGCAACTATCATCATCTGAAAAAGAATCACTTTTGAGCCGTTATATTTAGTCTGAAATTTACCCAGCAGTGGATTTATTAGTGTGAATGTGAAACATGTGAAACTTGCACTGGGTTCCTTAAATCTGCTGTTTATATTTGATTTATATTATAGTTTGATTTGAAAGTAAGTACTTGATTAGGTATGTTACCTAGTATACACAGCAAGCGAGCGGCGACAAAAGCGGACGGCTGTCAACAGTCATGTTTGGTGGTGCCGGGTGATTCTCTTGCAGTGTAAATATGGTGTTATACCTACGGGAATTGTGCCGGGAAGAGGATTGCAACTGTAAATAAGGGCTGTGTTTGCAGAAGCAATTTCTGATCACTTTATTGTACATTTTAAAAGGATGTAGGTCCAGCACAGACAAACGAAAATTCTGTAACTAAGTGAGAACCAAGCACAGAAGTGCGTTTTCCCTCTTCTGTTGTGTTTTCTCCTTGCATTTTTTGAGGAATTGTTAAATCATGTGTTTATAACACGACTAGGTTTGTCATCGAATATAACTGTGATGTACAGCTATTCAGACAGTAACACAGTGTTACTGGATTTGGACCTTCATAATTTTATTCTTGTATAAGATCATTTGCTGGCAGTGGCTCAGCCTGTAGTACCTAATATATTATTTAAATTCTAATATTAAGAGATTTTAATTGACTCATGTTCAGGGGCCACGTGTTGTAAATATTGAGATGTAAACCTCTTGAATGTAAATGATGGCTGTAATATTTTGCAAGAATTTTATGTGTCCTAATCAGGTCACTTAAATTATATCAGATTCAACGTTTATGCCCTCGGATATCTGTGCACCTTAATGATACTGAAGAATGTCCAGGAGAAAAATCATGCTAAGTCTCATAATAAAAGTGTATATGAAGAGTAAGATCTTTCTTCTTGTGTTTCTGACATGTGCGAGACAGCAGTGCTAAGACAACCGCTCCCAATATACTTTCCATGCCTTGTTCATTTGGCTCTCTCATGCATGTTTACATTTCTCAACATCTTGCAGCGCTGAAATCATACCGAGTGATCATGAGATCATACCGAAGGAACTTACCATTCAGCTTTACAGGTTTTAGGTAAACATACAGTAAGAGAATGCCCACAGGCTTTCCTACACAGAAAAACAACAGCTATGAGAAACACATCTCACTTTATACTGTAGCAAAAATAAAGTGAAGTGACTTAAGGCCAAGTATGGTTACCCATACTCAGAATTCGTGCTCTGCAGCATTTAACCCATCCAAAGTGATAGCATTCGGGAATTCGGTGCCTTGCTCAAGGGCAACCTCAGTCGTGGTATTGCCGGCCCAAGACTCGAACCCACAACCTTTGGGTTAGGAGTCAAACTCTCTAACCACTAGACAACAACTTCCCATAAATGCCTACTATTCACTGTACTGTCTTTTGTATTATCAGTCTTCGCATGGCTCACACAAACAGTCTTTATTCGATGCTAACTGCAAGAGAACACAATATCCTTAACTTAATATCCAGCGATATCGTTGACTTGATTGCACAGATACTCTTTAAAATGAACTAAGCTGGATGATGACATCACTGAATTCAACGATGAACTGCCTTTAACTGAAAATGTTTTACTATTGTCATTTTGCATTATTGACACACTATTTCCTATTTAATACTGTAAAGTGCTTTGACACAATCTGTGTAGTTAATTTTCAAAACCCTTAAAAGCTTTGTTCGTCTTCGGAACACAATTTAAGATATTTTGGATGTGACTGTCCCATAGAGTAAATAAAGTAAATAACACTGTAAATTTACAGAAAATTATGAAAGACGTCGTCAGAATAGTCCATAGTACGGTTCGACCGTAACGTTATGAAGTGACGAGAATACTTTTTTGTACTCGAAAAAAAAGAACGACTTTATTCAACAATTCCTCTCCTCTGTGTCTCTCCGCTTCACCGTAGCGCCATTTTGGACATTACAAGTTGGACGCAGGCAGAGTAAGCTCTTCAGAGTTAGCGCGCTGCACGGATCCGCTGTATTTATTTTTTTAAATCGCACCGTAAATACACATAGAAAACATATCACTGTGATGTGGCTGACACAGGAGAGCATACGCTGCCTGCGTTCAGCTCATATTCCCCAAAATGGTGCTACGGTGAAGTTGAGAGACAAAGAGGAGACAAATTGTTGAATAAAGTAATTATTTTAGTTTTATTCACATACAAAAAGTATTCTCGTCTCTTCATAATGGACAGTGTAAGTTACATGGCAGTCAATGGACAGTCACAGGCCTCTTAAATTGTGTTCCGAAGACGAACAAAGCTTTTACTGGTTTGGAACGACATGAAAGTAAGTGATCAATGACAAAATTTTCATTTGGGGTGGAGTATCCCTTTAAAAGCACTACATAAATAAAGTTCACAATCATGCACACCGTCATAGCACTGATGCAGATAAATGATATAATAATAATCTCAAAAATCTCATAGTTTTTGTTCTATATTGACCTTCGAGCTCATAGTATTTTATAATTATTACTTTTTATCTCATAACTGACTTATCTTAGAATTTTGACTTTATTTCACTTTTTTTCAGTTTATTTTAAGTTGACAGACATTTTCTTTAACCCTAAAACACAATGGCCATATTTAAGACCTACCAAAGCAATGACATCCTTGTCAGTGCACTTTTGCTTTTTTAATTACATACTTTCTTAGAACTAAAAAAGAAGAAGTCTGGGGGGTGGATGGAAGGAAAAGAGAAAAAAATTCCTGTAGGGTATAAAAAGTCTTAACAGCTTGAATTAAAAAAATCTTGTTTGCGTGTCAAAACTTACCGAGCTGCCTATCTAGGTGGGATTCTAGGGCATCCCTGCGTGCGCAGCGTTCTTGAGTGCCAAAAGTGCGCGGTCTGGATAGTCAGCACTGTGTGTTTGGAGACCAAGCCTGCTGGGATGGGAGGGCACAACGGCTCTCAGACTCCACACACACTTCCTGCTCTCGCTCAGCTCCATCATCAGGGAAGGCAGTCCGCGGGAGAGCAGAGGAGGGATGGCGGAGAAGAGCCCTGACCCGAGCGGCTCGAGCGCCCGCAAGTGTCCCGCTTTTTCTCCCGGAGAGAGACTGCAGCCGTCTGCAAGCGGCTCGTCCAAATGGGTTCGTCTGAACGTCGGCGGCACGTACTTTCTCACGACGACACAAACGCTGTGCAGAGACCCGAAGTCTTTCCTGTACCGTCTGTGCCAGGCCGACCCCGACCTCGACTCCGACAAGGTGTTTACACCGCTAGCATGACAACATACATTAACCGACACCTCGCGTATCTGGGCTTTAAACAGCTCGGTTAACCTGGAAAAACTCAAAATGACGGGTCTGTAGTGTTTCATCTCGCTATATCGGTGTAATTTAATATTGTAGCTAGACGGCTAGCTGGTGAAGTCACAGTGAATGGAGCTCCGCTGACTAGCTTAGCCTAACGTGAACTGATAACACTTAATGTAGCTTGTCAGCCAAATAAAGTCAGAGCTAGTTAAAGGTGTATATTTTTTAAATGGCACCAGATCGTCTAAGCCTTTAATGTTGCAATATGAGAACACCTCGTCTATTATTTTTTTTATTAGTAATGTTACACGCTTGCGAGCTACGTTAACGTTACGTGTAAAGTGCTAACTATAAATTAATACTAACGTTAGTGGTGTTCTCGCTAAACCAAAAGTATTACAAACTACTAATGCTTGTCCAAGTAAACTTTATATATTACTAAGATCACTAGGCTTTGTTAGTAACCGTCTGTCCGTCGAGAAACTAAGTGACTAGCTATTATCTGATTAATAAACTCTTTATATGTTGGTAACTCTTCACAAGACTCTGATTAAAAGCATTAGTTGATAGGAACTAATAATGATCAATACTTGTACAGCATTTATTATATATTTATCTGTACAATTGTATATTTTCACATGTGCTATCAATTCATAATAATGTATGTATGACAATTAACCAATGTTATTAAACGCTTATCGGTAACTTAGTAGTTCATTATATCAGACACATTGTCTTTTGCTATCTTATGTGTAGTATTACCAAAATATGAAGTATTATTACTACTGTTTATCTGAATAAACCAAAGATATATGAACTATTGTCTTAGAATTGTGTTCTAAACCAATTAAACTATTTTACTAATGTTCATCAGATTACAAAATATGAACTGTATTAATATTAATTATCCTAGTAAACAGTAACTTTTGCTAGACTTTATCTTGAGTAAATAATAAAAAAAACAATTGAGTTGCTGGTCAGTTTAATATTTAAAAGTAGGGAAATTGTAAAAGTTTGTTTTTATAATTTTTTCAAATTAGTTTACATATTTAAGCTTTTCATTCCTATATTACATTTTGTTTTGTTTTTTTTAATTGCCAGCAAAAAAATGGAAAATAAATAACTAAATAATGACATGAATAACCAAATGACATGAATAACTCTTTTACTTTTACTTAAAACACGCTACACTTGGGAGGAACTGATCCAGAATAGAATTGGCAACTAAATAAACTGGCTTAATTAGTGCTAATATGTGTTATGCACAGATTTTTATTATTTATCATGCCAAAAAAGCATATCATTCTTTTTAACAAATCGTCTAGTTTTTTCTTTGTGACAGAAGAAGAAATAGGTTCGCCTGGATGCTTTTAAACTTTTAAAGGTCAGTATGCATCATTTATTAAGGCAACGACCATTTAAAGCCGCTGCAAAGACGAAGAGTAAGTCAAAAATATTTCTTACAGGTAAAGAAGGTTTCATCACAAAACAGAAATTGCGTTTCACTTGCCAGTTGCTTTTGTCTGAGTGAACAAAGCGGACTTTTCCGACCTCAGTATTGATCCGTGGTAATGATGTTGTGCTGGAGATGGATCAGCGTCCCTATGGGCTCTGCAGCATGTTTGTTAAATGCCAGCCACACCTTGTCTTAACAGACACTCTTCAGTACTGATACTGATTTAAACAAACGTTCTGGTGAGCTGCTGACTCATTTAAGCCTGATTTAATAATCCACATTTGAATAAATTATGCTTATTATGCTTAAACTATTTGGAGAAGATGTACTAACAATGCTCTTTCCTCATCCAGGATGAAACAGGTGCTTATTTGATAGACCGCGATCCCACTTATTTTGGTCCGGTGCTCAACTATCTGAGACACGGGAAGCTGGTGCTGAACCGAGGCTTAGCAGAGGAAGGTATGATGGGAATGCCATCAAGAGCTTTAAAATCTGTCTCGACATGATGTTAGATTCAGGGCTTAAAGTTCTCCGGCACCGTGCCGGATTTCCAGTGTGCAGCGTTTAATCCTACATAAAAAAAATAAAAATAAAAAATCTTGTAGATTGATATCACCTTTGAGTCCATGCGTTCGCCTACCAATGGTATGACATTAACTAACAGTAACTAACATTAGTAGCCAGGCAGAATGTTTTGCTTTTATAAACAAGAGACGCGCATAACTGAAGAGTCGCAGCCCTATGAATGGAGAAGCGCGACAAAAAGCTGTCAGGCGAAGCGGAGCTTTGTAAACCGCTCAGAGTAATCATGTCATCTCCATAAGAATGATATGATTGCCAAAACATAATTACCGGGATTTCTGAAAAGGTCCTGTTCACACATGATCTATTAATGGTAACTTTACCAGTAATTTACCAGTAAAGACTGTATGTGTGAAAGGGGCTAAACTCTTCCTCTGTATACGCTGTGAATTTTAATTGCTTAACGTAATCTGGAAAAACTGTGTGCATTATCTCATTAGATTTGTAACGTAAATCATTAATAAACATTTGCCAATACAGCAGATACATCAACCTATGTCTAAATATGCCATTGTATTGTACGTCGCAATTTCAAAATAAATGTTTCTGCACGTGGCCAAATATTAAAATTTAATTGATTTAAACATTGTTTAATCAAGCTGTAAAGTGAAATGTCACCAGGCCGTTGGCTCCCTCTGCAGGTTTTTGTTTCAATACATAATGTACTTAAGTTATGTTCATGTTATATATATATATATGCATATTACATTATGTATTTTAACAGTGTTGTTCAATACAATCTTGTAATTTCTTGGTTTGGATGTTTTATTTGAGCCAATTATTATTGCCTCATTGTTAGTTTATATATACATAATCATATTAAAACCTGGTTTTCACTTAAGTCTGTTTGTTACAAAAAAAAAAAAAGGATTACTCAGTTGTCAAAATAATCAGTAGATTAATTGATTTCCAAAAGAATCATATTACAGCCCTAGATTAGTTAAAATATTTCTAAATACAACTGCATTGTTTTACTTTTTGTAATAAAAAGACAAACATTTGATTGAAAACAGTCATTGCATGCTTTGCATGTGCTGCCCCGCCCCGCCCCGCCCCCGGAAAAAAGTTCAGGCTCAGGATTTTTTTTTTGCTTTAACCCCTGTAGATTTCTGCTGGTTTCTCATCGGCAGCTAAATTCAGTTGAAACTTGTTTGTTACATGTTCTTGACATGAAGCTGTTTTGTGGTTTTTGATTCAATATTTCATCTGTTTCATCCGTCAGGCGTGCTGGAAGAGGCCGAATTCTACAATATCACTTCACTGATTAAACTGGTCAAAGACAAAATCAGGGAGAGGGATTGTAAGACGGCTCAGGTATGTCACATTGGGAACTTGAATGAGATATTGATTGATTTTGTTATGCTACTTTACATATCTAACAAGATTTTAAGTATATTATTGTGTAAAATTTGAAAAATAGTATGTAAATTCTCAAACTATAGAAAGGTTTGTGTTGCAGAGGTATAAGAGTATACTGTATATCTACTTCTGTTCATTGGAAACATAAAGCTAACTCATAAATAAAGAAAAAAGAAAAAAAAGATATGCCAAAGTGTTCAAATGATTGAAAATAAAATGCCTTGTGTAAGTAATAAATAAATAATTTTGGAATGGTTTAGTCCATGTATGTGATGCGATCTGGGAAAACCCAACACATGGTGAAATTTTACAATTTTTAGTTTTTGATACCATATGAAAGCTGAGTTCAAGCCCTTTCCAAAACTGTTTTTGTTTTGTCCATAGCGTAATGTTATGGCTATCTGAAGTTGGCTGTTAGCTGTGATTTTCCGGAATTAAATTGAGAAAAACAGGTTTAAAGTGAGACGGGTTTCACTTTCACTTCTGCTTGCTTAACGATCGCTGTCTGTCAAGAGCGCTATACTGCATCATTACACAAACAGACTAACGTTACACTGAAGAGGACAGTTGTCTGTTGTTTATCATGAGCATAGTCTCTGAAATTTTTATCATCCCTTGTATGTTTGGATAGCATAAATAGTGTACCTTGTAGTTAGAAAAGCGAGCGCAGCGCAGCTGAGCATATAACAATCATCAGACTCCTCTTCTTTAGTAACATCATCATCCGATCCTTCATCTCTGGATGTGAAATAGTCCATTATAACATCCTTTAGGGCACTAACATCACCATGATTGAATAGACCCGAGACAAGCAAGATCTAAGTGAGCAGCTTCAGACTGCGTTGTTTTTTTTGCGCTCTGCCATCTCATGATATTTAAATAAATAAATACATAAAACTTTGCGTGCCGTAGTTTACACAGGACTGGCGGGAAATGTGCATTGATGCATCTTTATTATATATGTTACATGATTTATTTTGATAGGTTAGTGGTTTATGTGGCGTTAAGAGAAAGCACCTCCACAGCGTGTTCTTAACATGAGAGAAAGACACAGTCTTTGCTGCAATAAATTGCTATTTGCACTAAACAAGTGAATTTTGCTCAGATATTTTCAGAGATGATAGACAATATGTTATAGAATAATAATTGAATGAAACCCTAGTTTTAACATAAAATTTACAAACTGACATCCGACGGGTTTTCCCAGATCGCATCACATATATTAAAGACTTTATTTATTAAACCGATTATTAACACATTTGTTCTGTTTATGTTTCATAAATGAGACCGACTGATTTCAAACATGTTAATCAGTCAGAAAAAATGTAACTTTCTTTTAGCGTTCAAAAGAAGACCTTTCTTTTACATGGGTACATCTCATATGCTTTTCGTGTGTCTTCAGCTCCCTGTGAAGCACGTCTACAGAGTCCTGCAGTGTCAGGAGGAGGAACTGACACAGATGGTCTCCACCATGTCAGATGGCTGGAAGTTTGAACAGGTGATTAAAGGATTTCTCTCAGTTTTCAGCTTTTTAGGAAAACCGTATAATTTTATTTGGGGATGCACAATATACCGGTACAATATTGGTTACTGGTTGATATTACACATTTTAATTAAATATACTATAGATTAAATATACTACAGTAAAGTCCAAAGTCTCAGCCTCAGACGTTACGCCCATGGACCGTTGGCTAAACGTCTGATGCATACGGCACACAAAAGTGGAAACACTTCAGGAGTTTCGAAGTCGTCATCAGATTGGTAGAATTCCCGGCATAGAATCTTTAAAATGTATCAGTTGTTGCAGCTTAGTTGTGCATATATAAGTAATCATTTGTTTGAGTAAGTTAGTGAACAATGTACAATAGCTTGCAGCTTCTAGTGTGGACTGACTCCAGCTGTTGTGGTAATCAATTGTGTCTGTTATAGACGGGGTGTAACAACTTTGATTAATATGCTGTTCTTTAAATATAATGGTTTGGACGTCTGTGATGATCTAAAGCCAGTGTTTTAAATGGGTGCTTCTGCTGCTTTCAGTGGTTAGAAGTTAACTTACGGATTCAAATGTAGGGATGCTAATTTTACTACGGTTACACCAGTTTGCAAAACATTTTGTGTTCAGTGTGCTATGTGCTTTCTCTTAAAACGTGAACTAAACCAGCTCAGGTTTAAATGCACTGACAGCCATCCATTGAAAATTCAAAGCAAAATCTGTAGTGAATAGAAAGTTTGCTGTCTTCATGTGGTGTGAGGTGGTATTAGTCAATCTATGAACCATGTAGTACAGGAGGGGTTTCCCCGGCGCAGTGAGTGTGAGGGGTGTGTGTGCACTCCTGACCTGCTTTAGGCTCGTCTTGATGTGTTGCCTTATGTGGGCAGCTGTAAGTGACAGAATGCCAGGCATTCCTTGTAAATGTATCTTTTAAAACACTGTGCATAGAAATTGCAATAGATACAGTGTTGGGTTGTTGTTTCCATCAACATTAGATGTTATCATCTATCATAAGTTGATTATTAGCCTTGATGCTGGCATGGCATTAAAAAGTGAATAAATAATAAGCAAAATGTTTGCTTTGACCTTAATGTGTTCTTAATTCATGGCCACAATTTAAAGGGAAATGAAAATTCATTAATTACTCATGTCGTTCCAAACCTGAAAGACCTCTGTTCATCTTAAGAACACAAATGAAAATATTTTTGATGCATCTGACCCTCTCATAGACAGCAAGGATCCTGTCACAATCAAGGCTCAAAAATGTAACCTCAGTATAATAATACAAAGCTACGAGAATTCTTTTTCGTGCGCAAAGAAAACAGAAATAATGACTTAATTGCACAATTTGTCTCTTTCACGTCACCCTATAGCACCATTTTGTAGAGTATCACATTCGTAAACAAGTTGTTTACACTTTGATCTGAATGTAAACAATATATCTGCGAACATTGCATATGTTTACGTATGTGATCCTCTCCATAATGGAGCGATAGTGTGTGAAATCCAGTGTGAAAAAAAAGTGTATATTATGTTTAGTATAGTGAGAAATTATATTTGCTTTGATAAATGTGATGTTGTCATGAGATTGCAGTCTGAAATGTTTCGTTTTGAGATCAATATCATTTAAGAGAATCTAGGAGCAGTTGAAGATTTTCTTATTGGAAGTTTGCTTTTATTTGACTAGCATGCTAAATAGTGTTTGCTTTTATTTTTGCATATACATGCTCGTGTGGTGGAAGGGTAAGGCACAAAAACGAAGTGAAGCTTTTACGCTTGAGGTGTTTGAGGGACGAGCTGTAATTTGTGGTGCGGCGGGGTTAGGTGCTCAAGTGAGTTCATCTGTAGTGAAGCATCTAGGGGAGCGTCTGGGGGCTCAATCTAAACACTCACTAGAAACTGAAGAGTTAGGCCCTGTTCCAAAAGGCACCCCTAAACCCCTTGCGGTCTTCCTCGGAGTCCGCACTTTCATGACATAATGGTGCTTTGACTGTTGGGTAGAAGTCGCATAAAGGCCGCAAAAGGGAGCGCTTGTGAGTACCCTTTTGAGCGCTAAAAAGATGATTTAACGGATTTAACGGACACGCGCATGCAGCGGCCATTGTAAGTCCACAAGTGCACATGAAGTGTTCCATTCGGGACAGGGCCCCAAAAGCATCAGTGCTCGAGTAGAGTCAATGATCGCTGTCCTGAGATGCTGATGCTCGTGATTTTTCATATCACGGTTATTGTGGCCATAAGAATTCACGATATCGATATATCGTGATATCTATAGAAACCTTGGAGGGGAAAAGAGAAGTCAAATGATTTTTTACTTTGTTTATTGAGTTTTTCTTTTTCACCCAATGAACATAATATTGATACTGATAAATGCAGGGCTTCTTTGCAGCTCCTATAAAATAACAAGAGAGAAAATACTGTCAAGTTCAACAGTATGATGAATAAATATTAATGGTAACACTTTACAATAAGATGTCATTTATTAACAATAATGTATTAACATGAATGAACAACGAACAATACATTACACAATTTATTCATCTTTGTTAATGTTAATAAAAATGGAGTAATTGTTCAAG
Organism: Carassius carassius; assembly: GCF_963082965.1. NCBI lineage: Eukaryota > Metazoa > Chordata > Actinopteri > Cypriniformes > Cyprinidae > Carassius > Carassius carassius. The sequence goes on along the minus strand of NC_081755.1, from coordinate 39,924,609 downwards.
TAAGTTCACAGTGCATTCATGTTTACAAACACAACTTGCGATTTTAATAATTCATTAATAAATGCTGAAATTTACATGAACTAAGATTAATAAATGCTGTGGAAATATTGTTTATTATTAATGTTATTTATATATGTTATATATATATATTTATATATGTATATATATATATATATATATATATATATATAAATAAATAAATATATAATTCCTCAAATAAAAGCCTTTATTTACCTGAACTGCAGAAGGTAACCGGCTTTTATTTGAAGCAGGCTTTTACTAACTTTATTTCTAATTCCATCTGTTTGATAAGTAATTGTTTTAAATAACCCGTTTTAAATTAAAAGCGATAGCGTTCCAGTGGACAGAGATCATAACATTAGCACAGAATCAGTTCAGAATCAATCACCAAGAGAATCAGTTCGGTTCAGACGCGCTCTGTGTCAGTCTGCTTCACACTGAATCACACATGCGCAGTATCATCAGCTCCTTGGTTCTCGAATCGGACGCATCCGACAGAAACGCTTATTGGTTCAGTGAACTGGTGATCCGAAAACTGATGCAACCGGTTCTTGGCTCGAGAACGTGAAACGCTCTGGCAGTGGGCATGTACGTTCGTTATCTGGCTCTGCTGGACAAATTTTCCCCCGGCCTTTATTTAAGACCGGCCTTTATTTGTCCGTGTTGACCACGCCCCCGGCCACTATAAGAGGCCCGGCGTTTATTTGACTACCGGTTTTTATTTGAGGAATTACGGTTATATAATTATATATACATATATTTTATTATTTATTATTATTTATTTATTTATTATTTAATAAAATAAATACAATTCAGTAATGTTACCATGAGGTAGAAATTTGCAGTGCAATTATTATAATTATTTTTATTCCATTACAGTAATTTCATTACCACAAAATGAATGTCACTAGTGCACAAAAACTTAAAAATGCTTTCAAAATATTCTTTATTTTCTTTAAGCAAAAAATGATTTTCTTTTTTTGAGTTTGTGGTACAATATGTCCTGGACACATTGTTCTCTGTGGTCTTTAATGTAAAAAGCAGAACCCAATCATAGGATGCTTTACATGTGCTCTTTTACACACTATCACCACCAACAACAATAAATCGCAAGGAAGTGTATTTTGTATTTATATCTTATGTAGTCAAATGGGTTCACTATGGAAATGCTGTTGTCATGGGTTTTTCTTCCTCTCTCCCGCCAGTTGGTCAGTATCGGCTCTTCATACAACTACGGAAATGAGGATCAAGCAGAGTTCCTCTGCGTGGTCTCCAAGGAGCTGCACAATCAGTCATACGGCACAAACAGCGAGCCCAGTGAAAAGGCCAAGGTGAGGCTGACAGAACCCTTTCATAGTCTCTGGTGCGCTCTTCCCTCGTGCCTGGACAGAAGTAGTCACTTATGCACATATCGTAAGAAAATAACCCCCAGCTCTGCTCTTCGGTTGGTCACATGCTATAACAGTACTGAAAGAGCTGATTAACCAGATCAAATGTGTTCATGCCTGAGTGTTTTGTTTCCATGCATGCCGTGCACACTGAGGATGTGGATATAGATTTTTACTTTATTTCTTGGTGAGGCATCATTTACATTTCACTTAAGCTGATAATTAGGTCTCTGCTGAATGCTGAAGGCAGTGGCGCTCTCTGAATCTCTGTTACTAATGCTCAGTTTGACGCATGCTGTCTGCCTGTACTCGTGCCTATTAGAAAGCCCTGCAATTATATCCTCAGCTCACCTAGACTGCTTTCTGATCCCAGATAATGATGGAAAACCTGCTCAATATTTAATGCTTCCCCATCAGATGCTGCAGCCACAAGGTCCACTTCTGAAAATCATCTATGGCTTCAATTGGCTCTGTTTCATTAGTTTTGTGATAGTGTATTGCTGTATCAGGTCAACAGTGGTTATGCAAAGTAATAAACATGTTGGGAGGTTTCACCAAGCCATTGTTGTACGCTTCCTGTGAGGGCCACACAGTCGCTCTTACAAATAAACAAAGGCCTCGCGTTTAGGGCTTGGTGATTATGGGGAAACATTTTCAGATTTTTAAAGAGGTTTAGTGTACTTTTTGATATTTATTTGCTCTGCAATGCCTTAATGTTAAATTTTCTTTTTCGATCAAACTGCCATTAGCCAAAAATGTTTACAGCAATAAGCAAAACACAGTAGTAAAAAACAATCAAGGCTTCTTTTCCACACCGTTTCTTACAATCTAGAGATTTATTTTAATTCAATATATACTAAGACATGTTTTATGCAGCTGACATGTTCAACTGCAGCTGAAATAAAATAAGATTAAGGTTTTTTTTTTCTTTCTTTTATTATTAAATGTTTACAACAATGTACTTTTTGTAATGATGCAAAATAATAAACCTAAAACAAAGATATTTGATCCTTCATTACCATTCCAAAAGATTATTATTTTTTTTTTTAACCAAACATTTTAATTAACTATAATTTTTAGTTTGTATTGAATATTTCTGATTTGGGTTTATTATAGTTAACTAAAACATTTAAATCATCTGAAACCATTTCGAAGCATGAATTTTTAATTTAGTTTTGTTTAACTTGAACTACTAAAATAACTATAAAACATAAATAAAATGAATAAAAGCTATATAGACATAAAAAAAAAAATCAAGTACATTTCTAAAACTTGAACTTGAATTAAAATTAAAACAGAAAATCTAAAAATTAATTTAAAAATCAATATATATTATAATGATATGGCACTTAAGAGATTTTTTTATTTATTTTATATACATTTTATTATATTTTATTTAAATGTTTGTTTACTTTACTATTTAAATGAATGTTTTTTTTAAGATTTCTATTTTTAAACTTTATATTTATAAAAAAAAAAAAAAAAAAAAAAACATTATGGAGGTGTTTCCATCAACATTTAAATAAAATCACTGTTGAACTGATTCACAGAAATGAACTGTCCCTTATTTCTGTGAAGAATTCTAAATCATATATTGAATAGTTAATGTCTTTCCCTGTTTTACTTAGACATGCTCACTTTCATCATCCAACCCATCCATTAACAGTTGTTCCTCTCCTGCAGATTCTTCAAGAACAAGGCTCTCGAATGTGAAACGGCTGTGTTTTAACGCTCTGGTCCTGCAGTTGCCGGGCAGAATGACACGCACCATATCGCACCGAGAGAGAATTGTCAAGCGGAATGACAACCTATTTGGAATGGATGTTCTGTTTTTTTTTATTTTTTTAGATTCGTTGACACTTGTTTGTGCCTGCACAGTTAAACCAGACTGTTGTTTCTTGACATCGACAGATCTATCCGAATTGTTTGGTTTGAAAGGTGGGAATATGCATGTCATTAGTAAGCTGAGCAAAAAGGGCCTCGATCACGCCTGGGCCAATCATGTTTACTCAGGGTCTCTTATCGGCTTTCACAAACTGTTTATCATGTCATTTGTGAAAAAGAAAAAAAAAACTTAAAACTGTATATTATGCCAGAAAGTTAAACCTCGTTGTTTAAAATTATAATTAAGAGAGTGGAATTTTTAAAAAGTAAAAAGTATTTTTTTGATTGAGATTACATTATTAAGGTGGATTGTATGTAATGCTGACAGGTGAGGGGCAGTGGATTTTTACAGCAAGGATTTTTGTTTCAGCGTGTTTGTAAGAATAGATGGGATTATGAATTTTTTTTGACTCGCATAGTGTTAGTTTTTATGCCAGAAGGGTGAAAGCCCATCCGTAACAGTTTGGCTCAAAGTTACCTCACGTTTTGGGAGGTTTTACTGCTGTTGCCTTGAGTTGGTTAAAATCAGAACAGAACAGAAAAAGTTTGTCTTCCTCCCCACATTCATTCTACTTGGACTTTGGATAAACTGGAACTATTTTTTAACGTTTTTGAGGGTGAAAAACACCTAACGCTGTTGACTTTGTGACAGAGCTAGATTAGGTTTAATTGGAGAATTAAGGCGAAGCCACGAAGGCATTCGGTCTGATTTGTTTTGGCAATACCGTTTCGAACAAGGCTTTACTTACATGACGGCGACTGTTAATTAGTGGCGTTGTAGGGCTTATTTTGTTGACACTTTGGTAAGAGATGGAGACAGAACGGGCACTTCTAGAAGAGTGAAAGAAATTCACATCTACACAGTTTAACACTGCAGTTCTTCATTTGCTTCAGTTCAGCTGTTTGAAAGTAGATTCCAAATATACATAATCATGTAGTTTATTTAAAAACATTTAGACAATGTTGCCTTTAATGAACCTACACAAGATCTGAATTTACTGAATTTTAGTCAGGGAAGTAACTCATCACTTTGCTAGGCTTCAAGCATATCTATTTGACATCCTGTATATAGACTAAAGAGCATCATATTCAGTGCATGTTATTTTTCCTCACACACACACACACACAAAGGGCTTTTACTAGTGGAATACAAGCTATAATTTTTTGCAGAGATTCATCTGATCTCTTAATATTGCCTGATCGAGGCGAAGTTTACATGGCTAGTGTTTTCTAAACAATAATACCACACGTTTACTTACCTTGACTATGTGACATCACATTCTAGTTTGGTTTCAAGACCTGTATGTTTACATATCCTCTCTGTTAGCTAGTTAGTTAAGGTCAATCTTGTGTCTTCGCAGCTAGAGAGAAGGTTTGGATTCGTATGGGTGGAGTGTTAAGTTGCTTTCTCAGTGAGTGAAACATGCCTCTGTTATGGCCTCCGAGGCTCCATCGTCCAGGCCGTGACACTGGAGAGTGATGGTCATCACTGTGTAGGGTGCTGCAGCCCTTATACTTGTTTTTTCATGTCCTGCCTCCAAGTTCCTGGTGGATAAAGTAGGATGCGCACATTGATGCACCGATCTCACTTCTCCTTTATGTCTGCTGGACTTTCTCAGCCACGGTCTGCATTTCACTTGCCTGTTTACTTAAACTTGTTTCTGATGGGCCCCGGTGAGTTCGTTTTTTATTTGTAATTATTTTTTTGTTTTCCTGAGGGTGGCATCTCACCTCGGATTTGTTTTCTCTCCATTTAAAGTGTGCAATCTGCAAAATGTATTTTGAAAACGGGCAAAAGCAGACTGAATTGGCTTTTGCTCCACTTTGTCACTGCTGTTCCTATACTTATTATTATCCTATAACATGTTTTTGTATTTGTATTTTTTTATGCTTACAATTTGTGTATTCACATAGTATATTATATATGTAATTGCAAGTTATGACTGGGGAAAATGTATATGATGGTAATGCTAGAACCTGGTCAAACTAAATAAACACTTTTGAATTCTGAAACGTTTCTTCTGTGTGTTTTTATTTATTTATTTATTAATATACTGATATTCATCGTTTCTGCATTTTTTTTAACCCAGGCTTGAATGCAAATAAATGTTCTTTAAGTGTCTTTGGCTGTAGTGACACAACTAGCACAGCAGAGGGCATTTGTGGGTATTGGAACAATAAGCAGCCATACATTTTAATCGAGCGGCAACCTCCCGCTCTCTCTAGTGAAGCCAATAAGGAAGTGACTAAAACTGCAATTCATCGACTGGCTGCTTGAGGCTGGCTGCAAAAGAGAGTCAATCCCATAGACTCCCCATTTTAAAATGCCCAACTTTACAGCAGAAAAAACATGTTTTCAGCCTGGTGCAAAAGATTATTTTGGTCTATATAGCTAATTTTGCCGTTCATGACAACTGTGAGGGGGGTGAATTTTTTGATAACTCATCCGTTTAAATTATATTAAGCCCTAAAGTTCTGCATAATTAAGGGCGTGGCCACTTGAGTGACAGGTGAATTGCCACTGCTGTCACAGCCGTCGCGCTAGGTGGGCGTGGCTTCAGCAACCAGCTTCCGCCCTTTTGCCCATTTTCGATTGTCCGGGAGAGTCGTGCGGTGACCATAGACAGTAAAAGAAATGGACACAGCGACCCCATTGGAACTCAATTGAGACAAGTGAAGCCCATTTTTAGCGATTTTTAGCACTTCCGTTTCTGACCCGCAGACTCAAACTAAGCTGGATGACGTCAGCAACCTGTCTGACAGATGTAAATCTTCTAGTAGCTGTGCGGGAAAACTGCCATCGTTAATCTTGCAGAGACGGCGAGCTTGAGCGGGGAGTTCTTTGGCGTGAGTGAGCAGGAGTAAGTATTCTGATTAATTATTTTGTATAGTATTTTAAAATGTAACGCCAGGGCTTCTCTCTTGACGTCTCCCCGATTGCCTGCGAGCTTCTCCTCCTGTCTGTACGGTAATTTCTCTACTGTGCGACAGAGTCGAGTGGTTATGACGCAATCGTTAGCCTATTTTTTTACAAAAACTGTTTCTACGGGGCCATAATGTAACATAGAAGGTAATGGAGCCCTTTATACATTGTCGTGTATCTTTAGAAATAAATAATAGACAAATGGAGTCTTTAAACGCCTCAGATGTAAAGTTATTCGCTGTCAAAGTGACGCCAAAATGAATGGCTTGCTAACGCAAGTGAAGTTCTGCTACAAGATGGCGGCACACGGCCGACTTCAACTTCCGGTCGACTTCCTTCCCGCCTGGCGGTGACGCGCTGCCAAGATGGCGACGGCTCGCTCTGCACACTTTAGGCTTCAAAAACTCTCTTCAGGAGTCTATGGGTGACGTCACGGACACTACATACATGTTTTTATACAGTCTATGATTTTAATCTGTAAAGAATTAAAAAAAAAAAAGTATTTTACCGCTTAAATCTTTGGAATAATTAAGATGTTTTTGAAAAAAAGTATCTTATTCTCACCAAGGCAGCATTTATTTGATCAAAAACACAGTAAAACAAAGTATATATAAAAAAGTTTAATTATTTTCTAATTGTTTTTCAAAATGTTTAGTAAATTGTCCTTAAATTCATTGAGCAAAATAAACTTTCTGAAATTAAATATTTACATTATCCTCTTTTTCAGAAGTGTCCTGGCCTTATTATTCTAATATGCTGATTATTATTCAACCCTATTGAATATTGTTTTTTTTTTTTTTAATCCGAAACCTTTGAATGTGTATCATGGTTTCAACAACAACAAAAAATCTACATAGATGATTATAATAAATATTCTTAGTTTTATTCTTATTATTAAATAGTCTTAATCAGCATATTAGCATGATTTCTGAAGGATCATGTGACACTGAAGACTGGAGTAATGATGCTGAAAATTCAGCTTCGCATCACAGGAAGAAATTATATTAGAAAATATATTAAAATAGAAATCTAATTTTATTGCAATAATATTTTACAATGATACTGTTTTTATTGTATACATCAAATATATTTCATATACGTATGTGTGTGTGTGTGTGTGAGAGAGAGAGAGAGAGGGAGAGAATGTTGGGAATCTGAATATTTACATTATAAATATTTTTGCTAATTCATGAATGTATGCACATGGCAAAGAAAATGTTTTTATTATTTTATTCTTTAGAAGGCACCCTGAAACAACAACAATGCCAAATTCAGAAAGTTTAAACTTATTAAATTCTAGTTTGTAGTGTCTTTTTCTATGTTTTTGACTGCACAAATCATTCTGCTCATGCAGATCCAGGGAGCTTGTAGCAGGTGCACTTGTGCAATTTCCCATGATATTTCAACAAGCTGCGACACGCTTGTCTGCCTTTGTTATATGCGTCTCGTCTCTGCGTAACTGGGTGCGTGCTCTATTCAGCAGTGTGGGAATGCCCTGTCCTTCTGATGAGTTACTGCACTTTGACTCTTAGCAACAAGCCAGCCAATCCCTCCATACAACCTGCACCAAGCTCAGATTTCCATTGGCCAAAATGTTAGAGAAGTAATAGATTTGTTGGGGAGCTAAGCATTAGAGAAGTTGCCCAAACAGGACAGCCCGGTTGCATCTTAGGCTGATTCAAAGCCAGGTATGTAAGAAAAACCAAGCTTTTGTTGGTAAAGAAAGCTCTCCCTCATGAGATCGCATTCTGAATGCACTAACATATTTCATATGTCTTTTTTTATGAGTAGTCATTTATCTCATGTCGTTCACATGATAAACTACTTGCCTTTGAAATAAAGGAGTCATTTTCTGCTTATAATCTGGGATGACGTATATTACACGGTGCTTTTAGAATCCACAGAATTATCACAATCCACAGGGAAAAAAGCTATAACGATATAAATGAACAGTCATTGAAGGTCATGCATTTTTAATATGTGGCCTATATTGAGCATCCCAGCTATGCTTTATGGGCATGCAAAAGAGAAGCATTTTGTGTGGAGATGGAGTGTAATGGAGGATGGATGGGCTGCAGGGGAAGAGCAGAGAGCTTTCTGCCAGATTGAGATGCTGCTCTCATGTTACACCAGACCTCAGTCAAACGACCTTGAATGTGTAACAACTGGATCAGCTGTAGAGGCAGGCCAGGAGCAATGCCTGATGGGTCACACTCGGTACTCTTCTACGTGTATTTGTACTAGAAATTCCAGAATTAAATAATTTTGAAAAAAAAAAAAAAAAAGTATCTAAATATTTACATAAATCGTATAGACATCAATCTACATGTTACAGATGATAGATAGACAGACAGACAGACAGATAGATAGATAGATAGATAGATAGATAGATAGATAGATAGATAGATAGATAGATAGATAGATAGATAGATAGATAAAAAGACAAACAATAGTGCAAAAGTCTTGAGACGCTGTATTTTTTAACGGTTTGCTTCCAAACATTCAGTTTGCCATTAATTTTAATAATCCAGTGAGATTTTTGTCTGACAACAGCCATTGCTGCACACTGAGATCTGATCTCTTCACTATCAGTCTGTCAGTAAAGACGTGAAGAAACAGAACAAACTGAGAAAGATTCAATCCAGAAGAACTGTGACAACGTCTCCCAAGACACTTCAAGAAACCTACCTGCAAAGCTCCCTGAAAAACTGCACGTGCACCGAGGACAAAAACTGCTTTAAGCACAAAGGATGCTCAAACTAAATGTTGATATAATTTAGTTAATTGATAAATAATTTTTGAAAGAATCCTCACTTTACAGCATTTTTACACAAGTAGAACTTTTCACAATACTGCTTTGCAGCTACAGTAGCCTATACTGTATTTTTTGGCATTAACATTTTTTGGCATTTATTTATAAATAAACAAAAAATAAATATCTCTGTAATACTCTATGTGGTAAATATACTATGCAAATCCACTAAGTACAGTAGGACACTTCCCAAAGCATAAAAGTCCGTTGGGTTAAAATCCTGTTTGACAAGGTTTTTAAATGAATCTAGAACAGGTTTGTGTCTAATGTAACCGCCTCAGTGTCTTCAGATTTCAGATCCTCTCACACGGATAACATACAGTCTTCACATTTAGAGTCCTCAGTCCTTTCACTGTCTTTGCTGCAAAGCAAAAATAAAAATAACACATATATAATGTGTTAAATGTTAAATCTTTCTCACAAATTTTCTTAACGATTGCCCTCCTCAGAATGGATAAAAGATGTGGCGTTTTTAAAATAGTCTTTTAAATTAACATTTAAATTGAATAGCCTTTAATTATGTCATGATTTACTTAGCTAGCCAGGTACAGTTTTTCACCCAAAATAGTTTTCATTTTTAATTAAAGATAATACAAATTAATAGCAATAATGAAAGGAACTTATTTCATGTTTAAGGGCTACTTGAGCTTACTGGGGGACTGTGGAGATTAAAAAAAACCGCTTAAGTAAACTGATTTAAAACACTTTTATGTCGTGCACTGCACAGTATTGAATCTAAGCACTACGACTCTCTAAAGGTTGAGGAGGACAACCCAAACCATGAACACCCGGACAGTAGTTACTGCGGGGCTGTGACGTCATGGGCGCACCGCCGCCCTGCAGTGTGTCAGTGATTTTAGTAACTAAAGCGCTCGAGGACGCGACGGCCCATCGACACACCACTATCACGATCGGAATCCACCGGACACCAGAAGAAAACCGGGAACAAGCGAAAACGTTTTGGGAGTAGTGATGTACGCCGATCTCTCGCTGGCTCGCGCGCATCTGCTGCTGTAGCGTCGGTCTCGCGCTGGATAGCGGTCGCTGCGACTGTTGGATGTAAAACAGACAAACAAGCCCAAGCATCTCGGCCGAGCACGAATGCATCATATTTAGCGGTCGGAGCGTCATTGCCTGGGTGGAGTTGCAGTGCATCGCTCAATTATGCATGAAGAAGCGGCATCGGCTAGCGCCCTAGCAGCGCGAGCTAACCACTGTCCCGTGTTATGACAGTGATCTGCATGCCTACAGCGTTTGATCAGCACGCGTGGCGCTCCGGCGCGTTTGACTTTGATGCTGGTGCTAGACGCGATGGTCTCCGGTAGAAATTCACTTTTGCCCGTCATTTCATTGACACGGCAAACGGTTAGCCAGGGCAGGCCTAGCTAGCCACCGTGTTCATTAGTAAAAAAAAAATCAGTTCACTTGATTAGAAACAGCATGCAACCCCTCACGGGTTTTTTTTAGAGGGTGCATCCAGTGAGCGAATAATATACAGTGTGTTATAGATGCGCAGCGAGTTAATAGCCGGGTTACTGCCAACTTGACAGGTTTTTATATCTGGAAAAAAAGTGGCATGCGCGCGCGTCTCACAATGCATTTTCTCAAGGCAACTTCGGATTGTGTCACTGGAGCAAACTTGTATAACAGAGGCACTGCCTCCGGTTAGCTAGCTCTCCGTGACTTTGTGATGTGACAACATGCCAGATCTTGAGTGGATCTCTAAATAAGCAGCCAGCTTTAGCGATTGTAGCTAGATTCTCGCTGGGAAGAGAGGGGATGCCCTAAACGCTCCAAACATGTCCAGCAAAGCTTCGGGCAAAGAGAAGAAGTCCGGCTTCAGCAAGAAGCTGTTCCGCCGGGGCTCGGTGCGCTCCGTGGGGAGCTTCATGAGCAGAGTCCTGAAGACCCTCTCCACGCTCTCTCATTTCGGATCGGAGCTGCACGCGCCCGAGGGCGACAAGGACGATGGGGGGTTCACGGCCTTCAAGAAAGAGGGCAAGGGATCCGTTGCGTCGGATGACAGCGACTGCGGGGGGTTTCTCGCCGGGGACAAAATCCCCGGGGTGGCCGGTTTGAAGAACCACGGTAATACGTGCTTCATGAACGCGATTCTGCAGTGCCTGAGCAACACGGAGCTGTTCGCCGAGTATCTGGCGCTGGAGCAGTACCGAGGCGACCAGACGGACGACGAGAAGCCCAAGACCAACGGGGTCGTACAGAGGAAGGGCGCTCCGGACAGAGGAGAGGTGACCGAGCAGCTGTCGGGGCTGGTCCGAGCCCTGTGGACTTTTGAGTACACGCCGCAGCACAGCCGAGACTTCAAAGTGAGTTCACGCGGACGAGTGTGGTGACGTCGTGGGGATATTTTAACTATCTGCTGTAACCACGCATGAAAGAGTATCAACGTTAACCGACATGAGTCCTGAGGAGATGAATGGCTCCTCTATGGATGTTTTGATGATTCTCTTGAGTCGGATCCTTTCAGTGAATCACTTTAGCCGCTTCACAAAAGTCGTTAACGAGTTGGTTTGAATCGGTTTCGCTGATTCATTGAACTGATAATCGGAAATGCCAGTTTAATAATTCTCCTAGACATATAACGGGAAATTACTAGTTTTGATCAACTTATTAGAAATATACGTTTTAAAGTAAGTTGACACGGAGGATTGTGGTTGCGTCACCTAAGAATATCTGTGACCACGGAGCACAAAAGCAGTCATGATGAGTAGCAGGGGTAGCCTATATTTGTAGCAATAGCCAAAAATGCATTGTATGGGTCAAAATTATTGATTTTAAGTAAAGATCATGTTCCATGAATATATTTTAAAATTTCTAACCGTAAATATATTAAAACTTAAATTTTGATTAGTAATTTGCATTGCTAAGAACTTCATTTTGACAACTTTAAAGGTGATTTTCTCAATACTTTGAAATTAAATATTTTTTTTTGCACCCTCAGATTACAGATATTCAAATAGTTGAATTTCGGCCAAATATTGTACTTTCTGAACAAACCATACATCAATGGGAAGTTAATTTTTTTCAGCTTTTTCTTTTACTGGTTTTGTGGTCCAGGGTCACATTTTACCTATCTGCTAAACCAGAAATAAAAATAAAATAAATACATGAGATGTTTAAAAAAATAAAATACAACAAAAAGGGCTTTTAAATAAAATTAAACAAATCCAAGAGAGAAGTCAATTTAAGGGCTTTCTTGTTCTTAACCAGTTTGAAAGATTTATATAAGAGTTTCACGTAGTTACACCTTTGGATACAGTTGGGTTTAGATTTAAACCATCTGCACTTACCATAATGCAACAGGAAATTAATAACACATTCAAAATCGTTGTTTTCAGGAAAACTATCGAACCAGACTACCTTCACATTGAGTGGTGGGAATTCAACATCCCCGCTTCACAAAAGTTGTTCACGAGTTGGAATGAATTGGTTTGAGCAGGTCAATGACTTGCTGATTCATTGAACTGAGAATCGGATTTATAACGGGGAATTAGTAGTCTTATTAATCTGTAATAAACTATTGGAAACACTTTTCGCAAGAAGTGATTCATGGAAATGTGTCGAACTACTCCCAAACAGTGATAATGTTTGCAATGACGTTTTGTTGGTTGCTAGTCTGCTTTAAGGTTTAAATGCAAATAGTTTCTCCTATCCAACTTTACAACAAGCAAACCATTGGAAGTTTTCATGGAAAAGTGCTTTACAAGAATTTGGGCAGCCTGTTTGTTTCCCACTGGTTAACCCTGGCATTAAGTGGTGCCTAGGCATTATCTCAGTCCACTGCTGGTGGAGCAGAATATATGAGTTTTATTCAGTGTTATATTAACCCTGTAAAGCCTGACATGTAAAAAAAAAAAAAAAAAAAAAAGTTGTCTTTTATTTTTTTATTTTTATATATAATGGTTTACTGTAATTTTACACAGCATCTAACAAAAAAGTTTGAATATGATTTTTTATGTAATAAACCATATAGTATGATATAGTGAGAATATGACATTTACATTTATGCATTTAGCAGACGCTTTTGTCTAAGCGACTTACAGTGCATTCAGTTTTTTACCAGTATGAAGCTCATGCTCAAGGAAAGAAAAACTCCCCAAACGGAGTAAAACTTGTTGCAGATGTTAGCTTTAATAGACAAAAGTAACAAAAAGTTGTATCTTGTAAATTAGTGAGATTTTTATAACAGTATTAGCAGACTACTTACATAGATGCATATAAATATCAGCTTTCACTATATTTCTCCTATATATTAGTTTATGATCAGAGCTCTGTAGCATGATCAAAGTGTAGGGAAAAATACAATGCAACACAATACGATTCTGATTGAGAAATCTACAAAAAAGCATTACTCAAAAAGCCTGATGTTTCTTATTTGATACTCACAATTTAATGATTTCTCTTAAAAGTTACAAGTAAACCTACGTTTCCGCAGTCCAATAAATGTTCATCTTAAATGTTCATTCTTACATTAACTTCCTAAAAATCATTAAAGATTTCACAGCGAAAAGACACAACCTGAAGGCAGAAATATTGACAATTATACTAAAAGACGCCTTTCTTGCTAAATAAAATTATGAAGTATTATCAGTCATCAAGGTTTGAACATGTTGATAATTTAGAGTCCTTACTGAATCGTGTATAAAATATGATTCAGTAGTTTTTAAAAGGCTTTAAAAAAAAAATTGTAGATTTGTAATCTGTAGATTAGAAACATTCATGTCTCGTTATTCAAAACTCGACTAATACTGTGTGTGTGTGTGTGTGTGTGTGTGTGTTGTGGTAGAATGCTGTGGCCAGGAGTGCCCTTCAGTACCGAGGAAATGCCCAACACGATGCCCAGGAGTTCCTTCTCTGGCTCCTCGACCGTGTCCATGAAGACCTCAACCATCTTGTGCACCCTAACATCAGAGCCTCTATAAAGGTATGGCTGATATCTCAGTGAACGTACACAGTTGGGGTTTAATGACCGAATGTTTGGCTGTTTGGTCTAAAGCTGTCCCACAGTACGTTCACCTCTTAAGGTCAGCTGAATAAGGAGACCCGTTAAACATTCCAGCTGTTTACAGAGGTTGCACAGAATGCCATTTATATCAACAGCTCCATAAAAGCTTGGGATTTCAATCGTTTAAATAGCAGAACAGGAGAAGAGCCAAACGTTGCTGGATTTATAGAGTCATCCTGCCCTGGAATGCCAGAGTTTCACATCAGACTGACAAAGATCAGGACAGAAGAGTTTAGGGCACTTAAATCCTCCCCTCTATCAAAGCATGTGAGGTTAAGTCACATCCTATGGCCTGTTCGGTTTCTGTTACAGCCTGTGGTGTCCTGGACAGGGTCAGCCACTTGCATACTCGCATGATGTCTTTCAGCTTGTCCGACTGATTTAGATGTATGTTGTGGTTGCCTGGGGTTAGTACAGAGAAGCACAAGGCTGACAGTTTCCTGGCTGACTGACTTTGCTGCTCTGAAGAGCCAGATGCTTAGCTGGAATCTTAAACTTATAGATGAACGCCAGTCTCTCAAATTATTAATCACTTACACTGTCGGTAGTATATCAGGGTTTTATTTATTGACTCACGGTGCAGCATAATCATATGCACCTTTAATCTGACTTCTGTCAACAGTCCTTCTGTACACTTGGATTGTGTAGCTAGTGTGTTGAAATCACAGCATTCTAGATGGTTTAATAGCAAATATACTAGTACTATTGTGTTATGGGATTTTTTCTTCTTAACTACACTGAATGTGTTTGATCAGTAAAAACAGAAATGTAATTTAATATTCATTTATTAAGATTAATTTTCAGCATCGTTGCTCCTGTCTTCTGTGTCACATGATCCTTCAGAAATTATTCTAATATGCTGTTTTGATGCTCAAGAAACTATTATTATTATTATTATTAATATAATCATGGTCGAAAACAGTTGTGCTGATTAATGTTTTTTTGTGGAAACAGTGATACACTTTTTTTCTGGATTAGTATACAGTAGAAAAAAGCATTTATTAAAAAATGGAAATATTTTCATCTTCATTATAAATGTCTTTACTTTCAGTTTTTGAGCAATTGAATGCTTCCTTGCTGAATAAAAAAAAAAAAATAATTATCTTACTGACCCCAAACTTCTGAATTTTAGTGTATATGATGCAGTTTGCAGCTCATAACTCTCCAGTAAAAAAAAATTAAATAAAGTGTAATGTTTGGAGAATTTACTTTGCCACACACCTCGTGGTGATCATATCATGTTTTCAAAAGTTTTAGAAATTATTATGTAGTTATGGCCCTGCTTTATGTACTTGACTTAAAATTTATCAGCCTATAAATGACACATTGTTGTATTTTTTAATTATTATTGTTTGTTACATGACATGTAAGTCATATTGCATAATGCATATTTAATAATTGACGACCTGTTGCCTTGTTTCGAGTTACTGGTGTTAGTATTGTTAAAAAGCGCCTAACATTCTCATGTTTGTCACCGTAGCCTCCAACTGAGGAAGACGGTGGAGTGTTAGAGGGACCTTCACCTCCTCTTTCGGCCGGCTCATTTGTTCAAGAGCTGTTTCAAGCTCAGTACAGGTAATGAACACCGTCAGTCAGCTGTAAATCTTAAATGTTTGTCTTCGTTGAAATCGCTCATCGTGTCCTTTGTTGATTCCAGATCCTCGCTTACCTGTCCGCACTGTCAGAAACAGAGCAACACTTTTGATCCTTTTCTTTGCATCTCACTCCCAATACCATTACCTCATACACGGTGAGTACTGATGTCAGAGAGAGCACCCTTTAATTCCTTTCTGTGTGACAGCATCATGCTTCATCTGTAGGTTTAGACGTCAAGGCAGATTGAACGGCCGTCATGTCTTTATTAATGGTGTGAGTGATCAACAGGGGTAGGATGAATGTTAAGAAATATGCTCAGACACCTGAGTTTAGATGAAGTGTTCGATTTCAGGACTGTTGGAATGATGTTGTCAATTTAGTCTGCTATGGACTTTCACTTTCCATGTCATAGAAAACTAATGGCCTCATTTGATTCTTAACTGAATTTTGGGCTGGATCTGTAACACTGCCCAACCACATATTGTCACCAATTATGAAACATGTTGTCACTCTGTAGTAACTATATAGATACACTACTGATCGAAATTTTGGGTTACAATATAATTTAATGTAGTGCTCATTATGCTAATTTTGTATATATTATTTATAAATATTCATAGATTTTTTTTTTAAAATACAGTGAAAACAATATTACATGTTAGCACAGCTTTACATTGTGATTTCAAAGCTGATTTCTCAGCATCATTCCTCCAGTATTCAGTGTCAGATGATCCTTTAGAAATCATGCTAATATGATGATTTGCTGCTCAAAACAGTCAGTGTTAAAACAGTTGTGCTGCTTAATATTTTTTTGGAAACTGTAATTTATTCCCCTGTAATCTGTGATGTAAAGAAATTTCATAATTACAGTATTTATATACAATAGAAATGTTTAGTAACATTATAAGTGTTTTTACTCTTACTTTTGATCAATCTAATGCATCTTTGCTGGATAAAAGTATTAATTTCTTAAAAAAAAAAAAGAAGTAAATAATAAATAAATACTTTACTGATCCCAAACTTTTGAACAGTAGGGTATTTATTCTTTGATTATTATTTTTTTTGTTTGTTGAGAATTCAGAATTAAATACAGCTTTATTGAGAGCATCAATATCATTGTTTACGCTAGAAAATAATTTCTGAACAAAGATGTAAAAAAAAAAAGGGCAATATACAAAAATATGCTTACAGTAGACGTCTATGGGGCAAGTAAACTGGATGGTTGAAAAAAAAAAGTGTAAATCTCATATTTGACAGGAACCATTCATTTGAGGCAGGACTACTTTTCTAGGGTGGTAGAAAAGTTACTGTTATTATTCCTGTGGATATTTCTGACATGTTTATTTCATGTAAAATATTGTTTTATAAATACCTAAGTTGTACAATATCATCCTAAAGCTACATATTTTACCAAGTTAATGTGGATATGATGATTATGATATATGAAAAATTACATTTAAATTTACACTGGCCAGGTTAAGAAGTGAAACACCTCTCATTGTCTAAAACTGCTTATAGTATTTATTAATATTTTGAAGAAACTTTTTATTTTTGTTTTCATTTAAAAAAAAATCTGTGCTTATCATTTTTTGTATATTTAGATTAAAAATCGTTTTGAATATTATTTTTTTTTTTTTTCAAATTCAGTATTAGTCATTTTAGTGCTTCACCTTGAATTTACTGAAGTCGTATTTAGTTTGCATAGAATATCTTTTATATTGATTTCAGCATGTCATGGAGACCTATATACTTTTACTCACAATATTTCTTCATAAACATATAAGTGTTCCAAAGTTGCTACTTTCTCCTTGTTTTAGGTGCTAAATATATACTTTTCCCTTCAAATAATCCTCCTCTTCTGCTTCTCTCTGGAGGTGCTCTGATGCTATTTTTAGGAGGCCAGTGTAGTGGTTGATCAAGGAGAGCACTTGGTTTAATCCAAAGGCATTTTTAAGCTGCTGAATTCATTAGTACACATTAATGATTAAAGAAGCCGTAGTATTAGAAGACAGACAGTGATTTACAGCACACCTGCCCCTCATAGTACTGCAGAGATGATGAACCAGCGAATAATAGTCCCTGGGAGAGTAGAATAGCTGGACAGGTTTCACTTCCACATCATTGAGTAAAACCCTGCCGGTGCCTTCATATCATCCTTAATCCAAGAGTTTCTACATCATAATGAAGAATCGGGGGATATTTTGACCCCTCCGCCCGCTCTGGCTTTCTGCACTGTCGACATCTCTCTGCTCTGGAAAACATTAGTGCAGAGAAAGACTAGATTTGGAGCTTATGCTCTGCCAGCATGAAGAATGACTGATCCGAGGAAGAGGAAATTTCGTCTGGTAGTTCAGCGATGTGCGACTTAAGCGATAGTTGCCCAGGCCGTCACAGTCTGTGGGAGTAGATTTCATTTGCCCTCTCCTTAATGCTGTTTATCCATGCTAAGCAAGTGCTGTTATCTCTGCGTATTATTTCATAGGCCATTTATTCCCTACGCTTCCCTGATATGCCTCTTCACATGGGCAGATATTGATGAAGAGTTGTTGATTTAGTCTGCTTCGCCTTCTGGGGCCACTGCACACAGCTTTTGCTCTTTAGAGATGAGTTTGCTTCCTAATGCGTTTAGAGAGGTGATCAAGCATCGTTAGAGCATTTCGAAATGCTTTCAGTCCGTACGGGCTGCTGAATGCTGTAAAAGGATCTTAAGTAGCGTGTTACATTGTATCAGCTCGTATTTTAAATGTATTTTATCCACACCCAAATTATAGATGAATATAGTTGCATTAGCATTAGTCTTTAAAAGAATAGTTCAACCAAAAATGAAAATTGCCATATTTTCCAAAGCAAACCCATAAGACTTCTTATATCTGTGGAGCCTATAGGTTTGCATGGGGTGATGCATGACCTTTCATTGGTTGCTTCATTAATTTGTTGTATCACTTGGCATCCCTCAGGCCTCTGTATGTGACTGTGGTTTATCAAGGCAAGTACTCTCACTGCATGAGGATCGGTGTGGCCGTACCACTCAACAGCACCGTGTCCAGACTTAGAGAGGCCGTGTCACGTGAGACCAAGATCCCACCAGACCAGGTGCAGTTTCCTCTGGTTTTTACTGAGATGTTATTTTGCATGGTGTTAAGATCTCTACTGTTGCCCTGAATTCAATATTGATTCTCCATTAAAACTGAGGTGTGGACACTGATGGAGGGTTGATTGCCGTTAGTATGTTCGTCTTCCCACATAACGTCATCAACCAAAGCCGTCTCCTGTTTGTTTGCCTTGTTTTACCGAGATGTTGAGTGTGTACCACTTCTGACCATCCGTCTCTCTTATGTCTGTGCAGTTTGTCCTGACTGAAATGTATTACGACGGTTTCCACCGCTCCTTTTGTGACGATGACGACGATCTTGATATCATTCAAGAAAGTGACTCAGTCTTTGCTTTTGAAACTCCTGAGACTTTTAGATTAGAAAACATTCGCTCTAAAAGAGGTACTCTTTCATGCATTGCACTTTGGTTATAGCTCAAAGTATACATCAGTTTTGACACGAACGATTAGCGTACGGCAAAGCAAACACTTGCTTTCATGGTACTCTCAATTTGATAGCATACGCAAACACAGGTTAACACGTGTGCTAGAAAGTTTTATTTTTGTCCAGTGTTGGTCTGTGCCATTTCTCTACAGAATTTGACCAATGAAAATGTCTTTGTACTTGTTTAAACTAGAGTTGCTCATCTAGGTGGGCGTCTAATTCTTGTCACCATCTCCAGTAATCAGTTGTTGTTTTTTTTCAACTGTGAAACAATTCGGCCGGGCCAGTGTTGTCCCCTTTTGGACCAACTAATTAATGCAAAAAATAAAAAATAAAATAAAACTCAAGGCACATAATGCAAGCTGAGCATACAGAGTATATGATGTTAAGAAAACTTAACAGTATTTACGCAACTGTAAGCAAACCCTAGCATACATTTAAAAACCGAAGTATACTTTGGGCTTAAGAAAAACTGAATGTGTATCAAATAATCCTAATTATAAGCAATCAGCATTTATTGAAACATGAAAATATAATGTGGGAAACTGAGGTAAAGGTAGTGCTTTGTCTTTGAAAACATAAAAGTAGACTGGAGAGTATGAAAGTAATTATCTTGATACTGTTTCTAACATTTTTGTTGTTGTTTTTAGTGATGCAAGTAACATTTTTAACCATTTCCAGGGAGCCTTCTTGCTAATCTGAATCAGAACAATTTGAAATCTGGAGCGGAGAGCAGCCGAACGCCGTCTTTCATGCAGGGTGCGCTGAATCCAGCATCTCCCAACAAAAACACTGGCTGTGAGAAAATGATTCTGCTGGTCTGTAACCGAGCCTGCACTGGCCATCAAGGACGGAGGTATAATTAGTGTCTTTCCGACATGCTCACATGAGTTGAAGTTCCATTATTTTTGATACAATATCCTTACAGTACATGGAGAAAATTTAGTAATCTCATTACAATATAAGACAGCAATGTGGCATGAACTGGAAAATCATTACAGTACTTTCTGTTTGTTGCAGGTTCGGTCTTCCGTTTGTACTGTATCTAGAGCGCACTGTGACGTGGGATGTGTTACAGAAAGAAATTCTGGAGAAAATGCGTCACCTCCTAAGGCCAGGGGTTTACATTCAGGTCAGTCAAACCTCTACTTGTTGATAAATACAGGTCTTGAGAAATGCAGCTTTTTTCACAAAGTCAGTACAATTAAATGACTTTTTTGCTTGCATAAAATTTGCACTTCTGATAAAGTGGATTGGTGATTTTAGGTTGGACCCTTTAGTCTGCGTGTGGTCGGAGTAGTTGGAATCACATATTTGTTGCCACAGGAGGAACAGCCACTATGTCACCCCACTGTGGAAAGGTTTGTAATGCATAACCATGTGTTCAGAGCATATTTTGTGAACTTAAACTTTAGATGCCCTGCTGACTGATTTAGACATGTATATTGTTCTAATATTAGTGCACATAGATCATTCTTCCACAGGCAACCAGATAGTCAATACATTTATTACAACAGCATTTTTAACTACACAAACCAAAGACATTTTATTTTATTTTATGTTAGATGAATTAATGAGTGTAGCTGAAAGTGCTTTAGTGTAATCATTGAATTTAACACGTGTAATAAAACAAAATACTACAAAGCTTGATTCTTCAATTTGTTATTTTCTTGGCAAACATCATGCCTTTCCTTTAATCTTTCCTTTTTAGAGCATATAAATCCTGTGGACCCGGTGGACCTCCTCATGTTAAGATTGTAGTGGAGTGGGACAAAGAGACCAAGGAATAGTAAGTAAAATGGAGCCATAATTTTTAACCTTTTTTTTGTTTTTTGTTTTTCTTGTAGTGGCCCCAAAATAATATTTAGACAATTAAACCACGCTTAAAAATTGCTGAACATCATTGCATTAGATCAGGGTTTCCCGAAGTTCGCAAGTGTTCATGAGTTGATGAAAAATTAATAATAATTTAATCATTAAATGAAAATTAAAACGGATACATTTTTAATAATATATATATATATATATATATATATATATATATATATATATATAGATAGATAGATAGATAGATATACATTTTTTTAAATAAAAATACTTATTTAAAAAGATTAAAAATATATATATATTATTTGTCTCCCTTTGTTTCCCATTAACCATGAACATGCAAGTGTATTGTTAAATTATTTAAATATTATATTTAAATTTCAGAGAGTACTTCAAATAAATATTTTAGGTCAAATGTGTTTAGTTGAAGGTAAAGTTTGGCAAACCCTGCATGAAAAAAAATAAAATAAAAACATAAAGGAGCCTTTTAGATGCCACTTGGTTTATTTGTTTGTTTGTCTTTTGCACGGAAACTTTATACTGCTGCACACTTCCTGTAGGTAGTTTGTGGTAAGATCAATTCCACAGTGGAATGTATGGCTAAGAAAATTCCGAGCAAGACATTTCAGCGGAGCCAGAAAGGAAGGGTCATTTCAAAAAATTTTTGAAGTTCGACACTGTTAGTTTCAAAGGAGTTTCTTGACCACATGTGTTCATGTTTTAAACATTTTCTGGCAGACTGCTAGAGAAAATATTCTGCAGAGATCAAATAAATATGTCTGTTGAAGTCACAGAGAGGATCGCAGACATGCTTGACTGGTTTCTGATTCCCGCAGTTTGTTTGGACACACTGAGGAAGAGTACATCCCTGATGCTGAGAGTGTGTATCTGCACAGAGAGCAGCACCATCAGCCGCAGGCCTGCACCCTCGCTCAGTGCTTCCAGCTCTACACCAAAGAGGAGCAGGTAAAAGGCTGGCATAATACACGTGCAAGTTTTACCTTCACAAAGGACCCATTTACCCAAAAATGAAAACTCTGTCATGCGGTCACTATCATGTCTTTCCAAACCTGTTTTACTTACTTCCAAAGGGAGAAGTTTCAAAACTTAGCCGTGCAATGAAAATGAAAAAAGTCCAAGATTGTCGAACAAGATTTATATTGAATAATGACTTAAATGTCTTTCCCTTCCTCACACAAGAGGTGATTTATGATGTCTAAATGTCATATTTGGAGCTTGACAGCCCTCATCCACTTTCTTTGTATGGAAAAGAGCAGCTCAGAAATTCTCCTTCTGTGTTCATGGAAGAAAGTCATACAGGTTTTCAATGACATGAGAGTGAGGAATTAAGACAGACTTTTGATTTGTTGTGTGAACTATTCCTTTAAAAGAGCCCTCACGCCCCTTTAAGTTCTTTCATTTCCACTTCTCCAGAGCTGCCTTTGTGGGTGCATATGTCAGTCTTACTCCATTTCTGCTGTCAGTGCTGTTTTAAAATTGCTAGTTTTTTGCGAACACATCTTTAACCCTGGAACCGGTCCACATATCGTATAAATATACACTGTGGTTAGCCAGAGCTGGCCTTGGGCAGCTAAGGAAGGGTTTGGAACTGGCTGTGCTTTAAGGAAAATGAAGGAACAGCAAGATTTGTAAATGTAAAACCTCTCTGACTGATTTTGTTTATGTCTGCTTCCTGTATGCTTTCCAGTTGGCCCCAGATGATGCTTGGCGCTGCCCCCATTGCAGGCAACTGCAACAGGGGCAGATCAAACTCAGCCTGTGGACCCTGCCGGATGTTCTCATACTGCACCTCAAGAGGTTTAGACAGGTGCTGTATTGATCAAATCACCTTCCCTGCACAACTGGTGCTCTCTGCATGCGTATGTGTGACTTGGTCACTTTGTGCATTTTTTCTGATTGGATAGCTATCCAATCGGGAAAAGACCAGGTGTAAATGCCGTCTGCGATGCTTTCAAGACAGATTTAAATCCCATCGCTCAAATCACTTCAGGAGGTGGTCTAGGACACATTACAGATTATGAAATGAAGTCACAGACACTCAACACACAATCATCCTCATTAAAAGTAGTTAGACAAACTTATCTTTCCAGTGCTGATGCCAGTCTCTCTTCTTTTGTGGTCTTTCATCTAGAAATTAGCTGATAATGAATAAACTGCCATGCATATCTGTTGCTTTCATTGACGTGAACTCTGTTAAACAGTGCAGGAATTTAAGACACAAAGACACATTTATGTGGCCAAGTGTAAATGGAACCATTTTAACAAAACAGATAGATATCCGATCAGAGAAAATGCATGAAGTGTCCAGGTGTAAACAGGCCTGTAGAATGGCCTGTGGTGAACGTTTGGATAGTATCTTAAAATCTGAACCCCACCAGGGGGCGATCCTTTAAATATCATGAAGGTCTTCCTGGAGAGTTGTGTCTTAGCATTCCGGTTCACTGTCTTTGGATAAAAGTGCGTAATGTGTGTAAATGGCTTACTAATGCGTAATGTGTGTAAATGGCTTACTAAAGTGTGGACCTTGTGTTTTCAAGGAAGGGGACAGGAGGGTAAAGATGCAAAACATGGTCCGATTTCCTTTGATTGGCATGGATATGGCGCCTCATGTGGTGAAGAGAAGCCAGAGCAGCTGGAGCTTACCCTCCCACTGGTCCCCATGGAGGCGACCTTATGGACTTGGCCGTAACCCAGATGATTACCTTTATGACCTCTATGCTGTGTGTAACCATCATGGCAACATGCATGGAGGGCATTACACAGGTAATGCATTAAGAACTTAAGTGCTTGGATTTACATCTTGACTGGTGGATTTGATATTTCAGTCCCTGTCCTTTAAATTTTAACAGCATACTGTAAGAACTCCGTTGATGGGCAATGGTATTGCTTCGATGACAGTGAGGTTCAGCCTGTAGCTGATGAGGATGTCTGTCAGCAAACCGCATACATTCTGTTCTATCAAAGGAGGACAACTATTCCCTCGTGGTCGGCAAACAGCTCTGTTGCAGGTGACTCTTGTTCCTTATTGAGTTTTGGGTTGACACAGTTTGCTGACTCATTTGTCTTGTTCATTTAGGAAGCTTGTGAAGGTGCTGGCATGTGAACCAAGTGACCCTCTTTTTCCAGCCCAATGAAACTGCTTCATATTAGTGTGGCACTCTTTGATGAGAATTTTAGTAGAGACTGGTTCTATTTCAGAGAAAAATAAAATAAAAGGTACAGATAATTAAAATAGTTTGATGTACTGTCTAGACGTATCCTCCGGCTCATTTATGGTGACTAAGTTAGAAAATGATTTGTCATTTAAAATCATCATAGAATTGACATCAGTCTCATGAGCACTTTACAGGAACAGTTCACCAAACAATGAACATTTATCACTTTCTTTCTACACTGAGTAACCAAAAAAAATATTATTGTAAATTACTCTAAGGGAGCTTTTATTATTATTTTTATTATTTTTACTAACCTAAATCTAAACCTTAGTATTTCTTTTATAGCACATGCTGTTAGGTAGCATTATGGTTTGTTGTGATCACATCTGTCCATGATTTACTGAACTCTTAACTGAATCCATAAAGTCTAAACTTAACTTCACAGGGTATTGAATGAAATGAACTCAAAGCTGATTCAATGAAATCAGCTGTTGGGTATAGTTGTAGGGGTGTAAATCAGATGTTTAAAAAAAAAAAAAAAGGCATCTATTCTCATTTCCAGCGATACGATATTTGCCAGTACATAAAAAAATTGTACCATATTACGATATTAGTCGATTTTTTTGGTGGGAAAAAAGTAATGCGTTATATGGCAGTATCTGGCATATGACCAACAGCTTTTACATATCAACATCTGTCTTTTTATTCAACAACCCTGATGATCAGCCGTGGTTAGTCTATTAATCTCAAAGATCAACACTTGAAGAGTACTGTATCCAAACAGCCCAATTAATTCTAAGGGTCAGAGAATCATTGCCTTGTAAATGAAGATCCTTGTTTTGGGATTTGTGTAACCCTTTTAGGCTCCACCAGCTCATCTTTATGTGAACACTGGGTGAATCGGCTTCAGGGCAGCAGGCCGCCCAGCCTGGCCTCCGGAGCCTCCTCGAGACGCACATCTCTGATCTCTTTGGCAGAGTCAGTGGAGTTTCCCGTTGATCGCAGTGAAGATGATGGTGAGGAGCTTCCTTATGCCTCTTACATGGGTGTTCATCTTTCTGGTGTCTTTAACATGTAAAGCTGAGTAGTACCATATTTTGCCCTCATCTTCCTTGTGTCCTCTTATTCTGTGTATTTTGTCAGTGTTTTACTCTTTCTTTATTATGTCTTCTCTCTTTTGTAGCTTTAGCGCTTATTAACACAGGATCTCCCGCCTTGCTCAGTTAAGACAAAACTGCATGCCAATGCTCTTTTCATTCAGTCTGGTATCAGCACATTAGTTTAAATCTCCCTGTTCTTTTTGTTAAGGAGGATTTTCAACGCGGCCCTTTGTGAGGAGCATCCAGCGGCAGAGCTCCAGATCGTCGGTTACCAGCCCTCTGGCTTTCAGTGAAAACGGTTCGAAACCTTCCTGGTCCCTGTCACAGAAACTACAAATGAGATCCAACTCGCCCTCGCGATTCTCTTTGGACTCACGCTCCTCCCCTCCTCTCGAGAGGATAGGTGAAACTTGTGACGACAAAGTTTCCACGTCTTGCTTCGGCGGTTACAGCAGACATGAGCGTCAGCCCAGCAGTAAGGCCCCACTGGCCATGATGGAGGGGAATGGCAGTGATGACGGCAGTGGGAAACGGATCCTAGATGAGGCCTATTGCAGAGCTCCGACACAGTCCGACAGGAAGAGCTCTAAAGGTGAGCCCATTGACAACAACAACCAGATTAATGCTGTGGACCAGAATGCTCTCGGAACGCTCACCAAAGAGCAGAAGCATAAGAGCTCCGGGTCGGAGAAGAAAGCAGATGAGAAGAGCTCCAGCAAGAAGAGCTCCACCAAAACCAAGGGGGACCAAGAGAAGCCCTCCAAGAAGTGCCAGAGCACCTCTTCTGTCACCAAGTCTCCATCCTCCCAAGTGTCTTCCAGCCCTCAAGTAAAGGGCACCAAAGCAACCAATCTAAAAGAGAAGAGCGATTCTCCCAAGAGTACCAAGGGAACATCTTCAGGAACGCCCTCCAGAAAGAAAGAGTCTTTGCAGGAACAGGAGTCTCCAGTGTGTGTAGTCACAAAGGGGAAGCCGTCCCTTACTTCAACACCCCAATCGTCTGCCTCTCCCTCGCCCACATCCAAAAAGAGTTCCTCGGTGGCTGAGAGGAACTCAGTGTCTGGCAAGAAGAAGCTGGTGGAGAGAGGCTCCAGCAAGGATTTGGCACACACCAGTCCCCTGGCAGAGAAGTCTAGAGTCAGTGCCACCCTGCGAACATCCCAACCTAAAACTGCCGAGGTGAGCCGGCCTGAAAGGAGGCCGGTGAGAAGCTCTAGCAGTAGCTCCTCAGTCACCAGCCTGCGCTCCCCAAGCGTCTCCTCGAGAGACCTCCGCCGCAGCAGCAAATCCGAGGACAAGGGACTCTCATTCTTTAAGAACGCACTTCGGCAGAAAGAGAATCGGCGGTCAGCTGAATTGGGTAAGACCACTATTCTCGCCAAGAAGGCTGTCGAGAGGACTGCCAAGCCCAGCAGCCAGTGCAGACTCGATGCTGACGAGGGCGAAGGCTCCGGGAACTATTCCCAGCAGGTCTCTCCGGAGCCGCGCTCCTGCAAGGCTGCCGCCAATGAGAAAGAGTCCTCGAAGACCTCCACCCCCAACAAACGCTCTCTCTTACAAGTGGGCAAGTCCAAGTCTTCCAATTCTGAGACTAGTCTTCAGTCTCCCATCAATGGGAAGAGGCATCTTGAAAAGATCTCATCCTCTAAAAAGCTTTCTTCCAGCATGCAATCCTCTGCACGTCCAACACAGACGCCTCAATGAAATTTTAAAAGCAGTTCCATTATTTTCTGTAATGCAGCTATTTTTTGATGTGCCTAAGAAGAATATAAAGTATATAGTATATACCTGCATTTTACTTTTCTCAAAGAAAATATGTTAAAAAAAATATCAGAAAGCGCCTTTCTATCCTGCCATGGAACCAAATCGGTGCCTCTGGCAAGGTATGGTATATGAATCTACTACTGTTCATGACTCTGAATAGGAATGTTTTAACTTAGCACTTTGTATATGTTTTTTTCTCCCTCGAATAATGCTTAGATGTAATGGATACTATAATACTTTTTAACATGGTAACGTTCCTTTCTATTTGGACAAGTCACTTAGGATGAAATTAGATTCTTGCTATATTCCTTGGAGTACTGTACCTATTCACTCCACATCTACACTTGGTGCTATTTACAGTCCAGTGTTCCCCTGGCACTGATACAGCATGAGATTGAGAAGAGTTACATCACGAAACCTGGCCGAATTTGCGACTAAAGACTTAATGGGGATCTGCAGTCAGAACAATCTCTTTGGTACCTCTCAAAGCCTGCTCTCCTACCCCAACTTTTTTTCTTTTGTACTCGAGAGCGTTTACAAGTGTTCCAGTAGCATTACTGCCCTTAGAAATATACGCAACAATGCCAACTACAGGCCGATAGCTGAATTGCTGCTGTATGATTGAGATCTTTTGAATGGTAAATTAGTGGAGGACAATCTTTAAACGAACAATATTTTGTTTATTCCAGCAAAACGCTGTGTGATCTACTTATCTGGATATTAATGGAGGCAGTGTAAGCCCTGCATGAATTTGTTTTGTATATCTTTGTTTTTACAATGAAAGTTTAAAAGCCACATAATCATACTTGAACCATTTCATGCCCACCAAATCCAATTCCCACATATATGAGCGGTTTTCGTTTGGCTTGCTCTGAGCTTGGGTTAAACCCTTCCGCAGTGGTTTTTATCTCCCATATTTATATGTGGACAACCAGTGCAATAGTTTTCAACACTTTGTAGGAGAACAGATATATGATCTTCTGTATTTGGTTAATGTTCTTGTTTTAGAAACAAATTATTATAAATATCAATACTGAATACAAAATGTATTTTCTGGACTGTAATGGCTCACCACAATAGCGGGTTTCATTTTTGTTTTTGTTTTTTTGTGCCAAAAAAAGAAAAGGCCTTTATTTTGCGTACTTGTTAGCACTATCAACTTCACCTAAATATATTTTCTTCTTGATTTAGCTCAGATAAGTTCATTTGGACTAATTCAAAATGTTATGTATGACAGGAGAAATGTAAGGTTAAGCAAGTCATTATTGTTACATTTGCATAATAGTGTCATTACGTCGGCCACTGTTCAGCTTGCTGCCCTGTAATTAAAACATTAATCCAAGCGCTGCTGACTCCACTGTTGAACAGTTCTCATTTTCATGCTGCTTTTCGGTCTCAGAAACCCATCTCTTTCAGTACACTTTATCTTAAGATAGATAAATTAGTAATCAACCTAATGTGTAGCATGCTTCATATTTTTTTTTTTTGCGACATGCCCATAGTGTGTGTGCACTGAAAAAGTATTTGTAAAAAGCAGTATTGCATGATTACATTTATGCATGCACTTAACTATGCAAGTAACTGTTGCTAAGCAAGACGAGACTAGATATTAATGTCTGATTTTTTATTTTTAAACCGAGCATGAATTGTTTCCATTTTCTTGCTGTTTTGCACACTTGTCCAACTTTAAATTTGTTAAATATTGTGATATGAGAACATAAATTATTAGCTTTAATCATATGTATTCCAGAATTAGCAATTGGCATTGTATTTTCCTATCTTTTTTATTATTAAAACTATTATTTTAATTCATAAGCTGTTTTTTTAGCGCAAGACCTCCCTGTTTCCATGTGATAAATTTAGTTTTTATATTTTTGTCACAGCATATTTTGGTTTTTCACATTTCGCTGGCGTGATGTGGTCTGCTCAGGCTTTCACAGTTAGTATGTAGGGAATGTTGTATCTTATATCAGCTATGTAACTTTATCATCAGCATTCAATCAGTGCACACAAGTCCCGCATCGCTTGCAATGCTGATACACTAAACACTTAATTCACTTTGTTTTTCATGTCATTCCATGTTTTAAGTTGTGAAGCTCTTGGACCATGAATTCATAAGAGCTATTACCCTCTCAATAGTCTTACTGCATATGGGATGTTTTCAATGGCTCAAGTGCTAATTTGACATGGTCTTATCAAGTGTTTGGATAGGACAGATGATTTTATCATAACAAAGCTGTGTCAGTCTTATGGAATAATATGCGTGCTCCTCGTTTACACACTGGACTTGAATGATTTCTCTTGGCCCAGAGCAACAGTCAACAGTCTAGGTCAACCAAAAGAGGAAAATAATATTTGGTTCGAAAAAGAAAAACCATGTAAACGTTTGGTTGCATGAGACTACATCAAATGCTTTTTGTTAATTTATTTGTATGTTTAATGTGTATGCACTTTTTTTATTTTAAATGATTATTTTTATTATTATTATTATTATTATTATTTTTAATGTATTTCTTTGAAGAATTATTTGTTTTCATAACATTGTCTCCCCAATGTATGTTGGCGGTTGAATTATGATTAAAAAATAGACCTGCATTAGAGGTCCAACCTCAAAATTGTCCTCAAAATAATTACTTTGATTCATTTTATTTGCTTAGCTTGGGTTTGAAATTTTCTTTGCAGCTAGCAAGCAGTGTAATATTCAATTGTGACCACAAGATGGGGCTTTCCACCATGCTTTTAGAAATATGCAGCAATACAGAAGATTTCCTGTTCGGGAAAAACATATAATTCTAGACCCCTTTTATAGGACTTCTAGCCCTTAGCAATTAACTCATTTTCTATTATAAATTTAGGTGCTCATAATGAAAATGAGTACCAATGGAATCATTGTAGTTTGAGAAAGAGTTTCATGTAAACCCAGTCATGTCTTCAAAAGTTAATCCACTCAAAAATGAATAAACCTGTATGTAACCTTGCATTTATCTGTAGAACACAAAAGAAGATATTTTGAAGAATGTTGGTAACCAAACAGTTTTGGTATCTGTTGACTTCCATCGTGTTTTTGTCAGTATAGAACCAAAACGGTTTAGTTCAGAAAAAGTTAAAGTTTATACAGGTTTGGAGTTAATAATAAAAGAATTTACATTTGTGGGTGAACTATCCCTTTAAGTGAATGCAAACAATGTTTTAAATTATTCACATGGCAGGTGCATGTTCACATTTGTAATCTCTCTGTCTAAGAAAAGCTCATGATGTTCTGTGTGATTGCTAGAACAGCGGCCAAAATGTTGTTGTTTTTCTCACTGCAGAGAAAGCAAAGCTATTATTTCATGTGAGGCCTCGATATAGGCTACACTTCAACCCGAGCGCACATTTTTTGAGGGCTTATCCCTCCCAGAGCATCCCAAGCCTGGGACAACTACAATATTTATTGTTTGCTTTTAGCTTAACTTGACTCAGTTTTCACGTATCTCAGCAGAGGTGAAAGCTGTCTCTAAGCAAACTTTGTCTGCAAGGCGTTCAGAAGTGGCAGCAGACTTAATATATTACCATGTGCTGCATTTCAAACGC
Source organism: Carassius carassius (assembly GCF_963082965.1). NCBI lineage: Eukaryota > Metazoa > Chordata > Actinopteri > Cypriniformes > Cyprinidae > Carassius > Carassius carassius. The sequence goes on along the minus strand of NC_081755.1, from coordinate 39,893,983 downwards.
CTTTCTCTCTTTTCCCGTCTTTTTTGTCTGCTTTTTTAAATACAGCATCATCAGCATCTCTCTCCTTTTCCCCCCTCTTCATTACAGATTCTGACAGCCATTTGTGTTAGTGAACAGCCCGGTTCTTCGGAGTGTTGTTATCATTAGCAGCTATTTTTGAGGACTGGCAAGTTTCCTGGGTGTTGGGTGCAAATGCATTGCTGAATATTTCACATCTGCGAAATTCATTTACACAGTCGAGAAAGAGGCTCACCTAAGTGCTCTTTGCACCGTTTAATCCATAGATGATTTACAGATTGGAGGAACCTCATTAATAGGCCTAATACTTTTTTTTTGGCATTTTATCTTTTGCCATTAAGTTAATAGCTTTTCTGATACTTGTTATTTTGAGATTTGGAATATCCTATAGCTTTAAAAATCTGTGACTCTGTAAACCTAGCGAGCTGTTTAACAGCACAGCATTTTTAGACAATTCTGGTACAATCAAACATCCAATATAGACAAGCAGAAGACTGGGCCCACAGAAGTAACCAAACAAAACTGCCATAACCCGGTATATATATATATATATATATATATATATATATATATATATATATATATATAAAATAATGTTTGCAACAGGAACTTCTTAGCTGTACTTAAATATGTGATCTGTATTTTTGCTTTTATAAGAACAAGATGCGACTTGAACCACAGTGCAAAACTGGTTTACTGGCAGCGTAGGAAACATTATTTAAACAAAAACGACAAAAAGAAAATTGTATTATATATAATAATATATATTACCGTATACATTCATAAAGATATATATTATTTGATATATCTTTGCTAATGAACATTTATTCATATATTTAAAGCAACTGTATATAGTTTTGCCAATTTTTGTTTTTTTTAAAGCTCCCGACAGGTAAGTGAAATTCACTCTCATAAATATATATTACTGTCGTGATTACAGTGGACCGCTGCACGCTTGTTTGTTGCTGACGTAAAGCAGTTCGCCTTTTGGCGGGTTTTCGTACCCGTTCACCAAACAACTTCCCAGAACAGACGTTTGGGGTGGAGTGTGGGAAAGAAACAGATGCCATTTGCCTCGTTAGAAATCAGTGTTAACATCAGAACTGATACCTCAAGGTAAGAAGAAACGAGAGAGAGAGAAAGAGAGAGAGAGAGAGAAACAACTTACAGTTGCTTTACAAAATCACCCATACTAAAATTAACCATGGTTTTACTACAAATAAAACCATGGTAATCACAAATAAATGACTCTGCTACACTAACCATAGTATTTATAGTAAAACCGGTTAAACAAATGGTAGTCGATAAGCAAAAAAACAAAAAAAACCTTGGTTACTACACGTTGACTACAGTAAAACCATGGTTATATTTCACAAAGGTATTTAATCAGAATACAGATGTTTTTTTTCTACTGTCAGTGGAAAAAGTCACTTTTTGCCCATATGGTGTAGTTAGAACATCTACCAGCAGGAGCTAATGTGGAGCTTCCAACAAAGTTTTCCCAGCTAAGCCCTCACCACTCATAGCAGGTAGGCATCTCACAACATTTGAGTCCACTGCATCACTACAAATCCCACCCAGCTGTTTATGATCACAGTCTAATACTGTCTCCTCACTCACTGCCCCTGGCATCTACCCCTCCCCTGCTCGACCTGCAGTCTGATCAGCACTCCAAAGTCTGTACAGGCCAGATGAAGACTGTTCAACGCCCTTCAGCCCGATCGTGTTGGCTAATTATGACAGTTAGTAGTGGGGATTGTGAGAGTCATTCACAGGCCATTAGAGCTCAGCCCGCGAGGTGATATCGTCTGTCACTTCCTCTATTCCCCTGCAGCGCTGCTTTGTCTGTGGCATCAGTCCACATCCCACAAGCCCTAAAAGAGGAAGCCTTAAATCTGCCTCGGAAGCCTTGCACATTAGTCCCTTTCCTTCTTTTTGTGAGGTGAGTATGCTCTTTCCTGACTGTTGGTTTAATTGCACATTTAACATGATCAGGATATCTGTTGCCAGATGTGAGATGCAGGGAGCAAACCTAAATGTTCCCAACTGTTTCACATCTAACTTAAATGAAGTAAGTGAAAATAAATAAAACTGTCATATTATGCTTATTTACCTTTGAGATGCAAATTTTCCTTTTTACTCCACACCTAGTCAAGGGCAGAGGGACGATGAAATGATGAAAAATGTGTTGAATACCGATCAACAGAGGCCCCTTTGTGCACACGCTGACCTCTAACTGCAACTGCGCTAAGAAAGATAATGCATTGGTCTCATTAGAGGAACAGGAAAACTGAGAATTGTTTCAATATGACCAACAATAGTAGGTGTTAAATTATCTAGAGAACCATGGATAAAGGGTCGTTCATGAAAAGACATAAAAATTCTGTCATCATTTACTCAATCATGTCATTCCAGACCTGTATGAGTTTCTTTTTACTGTTCTTTTGTCTGCTATGAAAAACAGCAGTGTACTTTTGAGCTTCAAAAATGTCTGTTATTGTATTATAAAAATGGACTGAACAATTTATGTAGTATTTTTCAAGCCATTCTTCCTAGAACAGTGCTTTTGAGGCTACAAGGCTAGAGTCCTGCTCAGCATTAAACACTAGAACGAGACAATATAGTAGGGTTGGCAAGTCTCACCCTCAACACCACCCCCTCATAGCAGAAACACACTTTTGACAGAGCAGACCCCTGACAGAGGGGTAACAATATGAAAATACTACTAAAATTATAATTTGGTTAATAGTTTATATTTTTTTTAAAAGTCTTTATATTAACCGATTTTCTTAATGCAGTACATTCAGTGAGAACTGTCTATGGTCTCTCAGTGGTTTACATTTATGCACCGTTTAGCATTATGCAATTAATTTACAACGAAATTACAGAAAACATATTATATTAATATACAAAATCTTTTTTTTTTTTTGCATTACGTGAAATGAAAATGAAAGTGGACAAATTAGGGAAGCTTTCATGAATTTGAATGTGTGCAAAGAATTGTGGGTGATTGAAGGACTTGAAAGATACACCTTATGTTCCCTGCAAAACAGGCTGAATGAAGGACATGAAATGAAGAATGCCTACTAAGGATCCTCCAAACTGAGACGTCCTTCTATAGTGCTTGGTGACGTGGCAGCTGAGACTGCAGCCTTACTAAGATAGAGCCGTCTGATTGAGAATCACCCAGTGTCTAAAGAATCACTAGAAACCTTCAGGCAAATATGTTTGAAGCAGGTCTGATTGAAGATTTGTTGATTTGATTCACCTGAACAGTGCCAAATTCCATCTATTGAAACTAAGGGTAAGCCACAAACATTCATTGCCAAAGAAGCTGGCTGTTCACAGAGTGCTGTATCTAAGCATGTTAATAGAAAGTTGATTGAAAGGAAAAAGTGTGGAAGAAAAAGATGCACAACCAACCGAGAGAACCGCACCCTTATGAGGACTGTCAAGCAAAATCGATTCAAGAATTTGACAAGGAATGCACTGAGGCTGGGGTCAAGGCATACAAAGGTGTCAAGAAATTTGGCTACAGTTGTTGTATTCCTCTTGTTAAGCCACTCCTGAACCACAGACAACGTCAGAGGCATATTACCTGGGCTAAGGAGAAGAAGAACTGGATTGTTGCCCAGTGATCTAAAGTCCTCTTTTCAGGGACAGTACAAGAAGTTTTGTATTTCATTTGGAAACCAAGGTCCTAGAGTCTGGAGGAAGGGTGGAGAAGCTCATAGGCGTCGATTTCGGGGGGGACGGGGGGGACGTGTCCCCCCCAGATTTCGTCATGAGTCATTTTGTACCCACCACTTTTTTTTTTTTTTTTTTTTAAACCTCGAGTTCTGCTGCTGCGCTGGCTACACGCTTTTCTGTTCATTAAAACTGCAACAACTGTAACATTGGGATACGTTCTAGGTTGGGGGAGGGGGAGTCATCGTGTCACTGTTATTATTTTCTCTATAGATGGTTTCAACGGCAACAACATAAACAAACGTTACTGCACATGCGCGCTTTTGCGGACCTAACTTAACTTCCGGTAGACTTCCAAATAGAATCAATAACATCAGCCAAGTCCCTCTAGAGTAGATATTTTTTGATAACAAACAAAATATGTTTGCTGCATGGATCAGGCGGTTTTAATGAGAATGCAAATCCATTCTTTGCCAATAGGAGATGTTTTAAAGCATAGACATAAAGCGCGAGAAATGGAGGTTTCCCCAGTAACAGCTGTAAACAAAGTACGCTCACACACGCTGCTTTATCAGGCATATAACATGCAAGTCTTCCTTCAGAAATACAGCGATATAAAAAACACCTGTGCCTCGTTTTGATATTTAAACATATAAATGTAAGGGATTATTATTATTAAACGTGCAGTACATAACGTTACTCATGTTTATTCAGCGAAGCCTTTTTGAAAATCGATCAGTTTTAAAATTGTGGTGAGTTTCCAAAAATAAATAAATGTATGGGAAACACATCCCGCAGCACAACCACCTGAGCCCTCAGTCTACTCATCGCCTTGACTTTAACCGCGTTTGTAGAAGGCACTGCAGCCAGACCGATATACACAACACAGACCGGAAGTTAACTTAGGTCCAGGCGCGTGCGCCCGATGAAACCGTCTATATGACTATCGCGCTTCTTTTTTTTAAAGAATGTTTTTCAAATGAGTTGACAGTTTGGAATGGACAGTGAACGAGCGGGAACGAGGCTACCTAGTCTTTGCTGGGATTGGCCAGAATTTCTGGCGAATGTATCATAGACGAGCAAGTCATTTAGCCTTCATACAATATCACAAGGTTGCATCCTAGTGCCATGGACTATAACATATCAAAGTGATAACTTGCAGAACAAATGGATGTTGTTGTACACACAGCAAGGGTCTGCAGACCATTGACACAAAGGTAAGACGCGATAACTTATGTTTATTAAGATTTGCTGGTATTATGGCTAGGTCTTGTGCATTTGCACACAAGGGATCGGCTGTTTTAATTCTTCTTTTGCAATTAATGTTACGTTAGACTTCCTTAGCCACCAACTTAATTAGCTAGTTACGGTTTGCGTTCATACAGCAAGTGTTGGGGGAGATGATTGTTGAGTAGTCAGTATCTTGTTTAATTATTGCTTGAATCTATTGCTGAATTCTGGAATAGTTGTGATGATGATGATGATGATGAGGAATGGATCAAGTTTTAGTCAAAATGCCTGATGTAGATTGGATGGATGCATGTTGTTGTGAATTGAGAGCAGTCAGATCATGGTGTGATAGTCAATAGTGTTCATGTGCTACACGTATTTTTGCTTTTTCAATCTTGATAAAATTTGTAGTGCTTAAGTTGTGTTGTGTGTAGATATGGTAAATTGTACTGGGAATTAAATCAAATTATTACATGGCTTGGTTGAATTCCACTGTAGAATGAAGTCTGTTATTTCTTGATAATAACACCGTTGCCATGAAAAACAGAGCGTTGCTATGGACGCGGCAGGATTCTAATCGTAGAGACGGAACTATTTTCTTCAGTGGAAGCAATACAATCGTGTTTAAATCAATAAACTCTTTTTTAAATCAATATTTTGTGTCAAATTATTGATTTATTTGGTGGGTAGCCATGTAATAAGCGGGATAATGTAGAGCGAGGCCCGATTTTGGGTTAGATTTTTTTCCCCGTTTTCAGTGGTTATAACAAAGCAACATGAAAGAGAAATTTGGTAATCATTGTTTAGGTACATTAAACCACGTCATGGCCATGTCATATTGTCAACATGGTACTTATATGATGATATGAAGCAGATTAGTGGGTCATATATCATATGTCTAATGTTTTGTACAGCTTTCTTCTTCATAAAACGAGTCGGACATCATCACATTTTTGTATACATTTTTATTTATTTACATTAATAAGATACAGGACGTCTTTCAAAACATGACCTGCGCGAAAGAGAAAAAAAAAATGCATCATTGTACCCACCACTTCTGAAAATGCACTTCTGAATGCGTCTCTGTCCCCACCACATTTCAAACCAAACTGACGCCCATGGAGAAGCTTATAGCCCAAGTTGCTTGAAGTCCAGTGTTAAGTTTACACAGTCTTTGATGATTTGGGGTGCAATGTCATCTGCTGGTGTTGGTCCATTGTGTCTTTTGAAAACCAAAGTCAATGCATCTGTTTAATCAAGAAATCATTACAATTAAAGGAACCAAAGGCTTAAACTACTTCAGCCTGTGTGCACTGAATTTATTTAATACACAAGTTTCTCAATTTGAGTTGAATTACTGAAATACATTTAATAAACTTTTCCACGACATTCTAATTAATTGAGATACACCTGTATGTGATAGCTTTAGGATGCACAAAGTTTTTGAATAGATACGAGATACAAGATACGAGAGATACAGGGTCCTGATTAACTTTCATTATATGGAAGAGGGCAGGGTGAAAATTCTGCTGAACTTCTGTTTTGTGTTCTACAGAAATTCATACAAGTTTGGAATGACATAAATGTCAGAAACTAGACAGTGTTGTTGTGAGTTGAGAGTACAGCTCTTTTTAGTATGCTTGCAAACTGCTGCTGCTCCCTTTGGTTTCTCAATCGTACAAGAAGTCAGACATTGCCTGGATCTCTTCCCGTGGTGGCAATAAAGAAAGGTAGACAGCAGCAGCAGCATATGGTTTAGCTCCACTCCAGTACGAATAGAGGTTTTAAGTGGCGCATATGGCGTCATTTACGTACATTCACCTGTGCTCTTCTTGTTTGCACTCAATAATTTCTCTCTCCCACAGTAAAGCAGGTTACTTTAGTAATTCACCAGTGGTTTTCATCCCCTTTGTCCCCTTTCTCTGACTCGGCCCTGGAGAGTGAACAGAACTTTGTAAGAAAATCAATAGTAATTGATTCCTCCAAGGCTAGACATAGAGTGCCACTGTTCAGAGCCAAGCATAGGAGCATCAGAGTGAGAGGAAGAGGACCTTGGGTTTAACATGCACGCAACAAACCCTGCTAAAGGTCACCAGTGTGATGCTGTTTACAGCTGCAGATTATCAAAAAGATCCCAAGTAACTGTGTATTTACAGCTTTGTGGAGATGAGCCCCAATTACTGGGAGGCTGGCTGTTTTCTAAAAGGTATTTGGTGTGCTTCTGAGATCTTGGATTAGACTCTATTGTGTGTGCCTGTGAAAAGTTTACATGCCATGCTTTGTGCAACACATTTGCGTTTCCCTTTTTGCTTTATTTGATATTTTTCACCTGTCATGGAAGACAACATGAAACTTAGAACAGATTTTCAACAAGAGAAAAATTATCAGGACTTGATTTAATCTATTGGGTAATGTAAACGTGTATGTTGCATATAAAAGTGAGGTCAGACATGAATGCGAGTTGCAGTCGATTGCAGAGAGGGAATTTTTGGCCTTATTTATTAGTTCCTGCTGAGAAATGAGATGGTGACTTTGTCATGGAGGCTGAAGGTCAATAGCAACTGGACTAATTTCCAATGGTAATGCTTCTTTTATTATTATTATTATTATTTTTTTGTTATTGCTAAAATCTTTGTTATAAAGTTAGTCATCGTTGATTATTTTGGGAATTAATTTCTCTGGCAGCAAAGAAATACACAGAAACTAATTGGCCATACATTGTCTGGAACATATAGCAAGTTAACTTCTTGATCATATAGTGGAACCAAATCACAGCATTTTTGCTCTTTAATGCTTAAATGAATAGTTCCCCCTAAAATTAGAAAATACAGCATTTACTCATCTTCATGTCACTCTAAAGCAGTGGTCTAAAACTCAATTCCTGGCGGGCCACAGCTCTGCAGAGTTTAGCTCCAACCAGCTCCAAATCACACCTGTTTGGAAGCTTCTAGTAAACTTGAAGACCTTGATTAGCTGGATCAGGTGTGTTTGCCCTCCAGGAATTGAGTTTGAGACCAATGCTCTAAAGCAGGGGTGTCGAACTCAATTCCTGGAGGGCCTGAGCCCTGCAGACTTTAGATTCAACCCTAATTAAACACACCTGATCCAATTAAGTCCTTCAGGCTTATTTGAAAACTACATGGTATGAATGTTGGAACAAAACTCTGCAGTGCTCCGGCCCTCTGAGTTTGACACCCCTGCTCAAAAGGGTGAGTAAATGATTGCTAAATTGTGATTTTGCATGAACTATCCCTTTACATCAGTGGTTCTCAACCCAGGATTTCAGGATTTCAGCACACTTCCAAGGGCCACAAGATAAAACAATTAAAAATAATACTTAGTAATACAGTAGCATTAATATAAGAAAACAACACAAAATCAAGATGTAAGCTAAAATCATATTTCTTTTTGTAGTCAGTTCAGTTTTCTTTCTTTCTTTTTTTATTTTTTATAATAAACCAGGGTTCTCATGGTCCTATGAAGCAATTAGAAAGAGTGAATCTTGTAGTTACATCAAGCTCATAAATAAATAAATAATATATTGGCACTAAAAAGTTTCACTTGTGCACAATAAGACCAGGCATGTGTATTAAGAAAGTTAATAGTGTGGATTTTGATATCATGTTGTCTGCATGAGTTATATGCTCAGCTGTTTCACTCCATGTCCACCCAGGCCTGGATACATTCCCCAACTATCAATTTCCTGTCTGCGACTTTCTCTTTCCTCAAGTGACTGTCATTCCCTTAGTAGAGTGATGTGTAGAGTAAGAGATACAACAAGAACAAAACACCCAGAGCATGGCCACAGATAAAGAGGTCTGGGATCTGTCTCTCCTGTGGTGCGATGAGGTCAACTGGGCCGACAGCTTTTAGATTGATGCAGGACATCCTCTCAGACCACCGCAGCCCACTGGGCGAGAAAGTGTTGAACAAAAACACGCGGTAAACTGAGACCCCTGCAGGGATTTCTGGACACTAGACTCCCTGCGGTCTTGATGAGCCTCTCGCCTGCTTCACACCCTTATCCTCAAGGATTGTTTCAGGACATTCATCCTCTAGACCCTCAGAAAACACAATGTGAGCGTGCAGGAGGGAAATATTTTGGGGGCCATTGTTCTTGTTTTTGAGATGACTTGCTATAATTTCCTTTTCTTTCCTGTCTGATGATATCTGCAGAAACAAAAACAGTGTTTATCTGCCATGGAAACAAAAGCACTGTGTTTGACTGAGGTCCCCATCGCAGCAATCCAAACCCAAGCTTGATTTTAATATAGATCTTTGGGGTTCATGTACTCAACCATTAAGCAGAGCTCAAATGCCATATGATTTTATCACTCTTCATACTGGATGAGTTGCTCCAAGATATTGATACTCAATCTGTTTCACTTCATCTAGCATCCGGAGGTTTTTCATTTAAAATGATTTGCTGTAATTCTTAAAGCCTGTCTTAGTCATTGTCAAGATAGTTTTGTGTGGGCAAAAATTAATATTTTAAGAATTAATGCTGCCCACGTCTCACAGGATGTTAAACCACAAGAAGACTTGGTTAAAATACATATGTTTGTGTGTGACAGTGACAGTTTAAACATTTATAATGATAAAAATTATCTTTCAAATAAATGATATTCTTTTGAACTTTCAATCAAAAAATCCTAAAAACGACACAGTAAAAAATATTTTCAAAATTGTAAATAAAACAGATTATTGGAGTATGTTTTACAAGAAAATGCTATTTCTTAAAGAAAATCTTTCCACTTTAAAATGTCACATTTACTTGCCGTTTCTTTTTCATTTACTAGCTAAATATTAAATAGCTCAACTGGTTTAATCTTTGATAATAATAAGAAAATATTTTTTCACGGCAAATCAGCTATCAGAATGATTTCTGAAGGAGCATGTGAAACTGAAGACTGGAGTAATGGTGCTTTGACATCACAGAAATAAATAACATTTTTAAAATAAGAATAAAGTATATTCATATTTAACAATTTGTTACTGATTTTTATCAAATAAATGCAGCCTTGGTAAGTATAGGGACTATTTTGAAAACATGATCTTACCGAAATCAAACTTGAGAATGGTGTGCATGCATAATTTTAAAACTACACTTGGTTACAGGAATTTCTTTTGAATTTCTTTTCATTTTTTATTATAGTTTACTCAAATGTAAATTCTTTCATTATTTACTCTCATGTTGTTCCAAACATTCGTGTAGATAATGTTTAAAGGATATTCTTCACTGAAAATCACTGAAAATTTGCTCTGCTTTCTGCATTCAGAAGAGTAGAAACATCCCTTTTGTAAGTGAATCATTCTTTGAATGTCTCTCTTTTTCACAAATCAGTTGATCCAGTTCACAAAACAGGGTTAAGTGATTTGTTTATGCATCAGATTGATCCGGTTCTGCAGAATCAACTTGGTTTCTAATAGTTTCAGCACAAGCTGCTTAAATTCCAATCTGATCATCACACAAAGCTACCTCAGAAGAGTTGATATGGACTGTTTTTATGCTGCTTTTATGTTCTTGTTGAAGCTTGAATGCTTCATCTCTCATTCATTATAATTGCATGGACCAGCAGAGTCTTTTATGTGCCACAGAAAAGAGAAATTCATATGTTTGAGAACGACATGATGGTGAGTACATGATGACAGGATTTTACTATATCTTTTGAATTCTAATTCAAATTACAAGATGACATTTTGTTTACTGACTGAATTTGAAATCAAGAATTTAATTTAACTTTACAGACATTCTCAATTGGGTTCTGAGTGGTGCACAAGTTCAATGTTTTATATAACTCTGTGTGTTTTCTGCTTCTGTACACAAACAAGCGAACGATCAATAATCAAACATCGTTTCTACTAGCCTTCATTTATATGCTGGAAAGCCTAATGCATGTAGAACAGCCAAACACAGTTACTTAGGATCAAATCTCATCTTCAGAGACTCATGCAACAATCATGACAGTGTGTATGTTTGTGCGAGAGAGGGATGGACTTGCTTTTGATCGGCAATGCATAATTACAGCATTTCACAAGTCCTACTGATATATATCACTGCAGAGAACTGATGCACATTCATTCATCATGACAGCAGATGCCGTCTGCTTTGATTGCTGCTTCTGAAGCTTTCACTCAGATTTAATGAAGCTTCTGCACCTGTCAATTAGGTCAGATTACAGCTCTCGTACTTTCACAACTTGATTAATATAATTCCAAACAAAGGCTGATAGCTGGAGTAAACATGTTTTTTCTCTTTATGCATTCCACCACCTCCTTTAAACGTTGTTGCTGTTTTTTCTTGTCATATAGCCTAATATCCTTGGAATCTGATATAGAAGTCTTTGCACTGCTCATAACAGGGTAACGTCTCCATGGTCATGCAATGGTGCACCTGGAACACTGCAAAGATTTAATATCATGAGAAAAGAAGAGGCTGAAGTGGGTTCCAAAACGAACACTTGCCACGAGCCAAATGTGAGAGGAAATGTGCTTGGATGAGCAAATAAATTGAGTTTATTTTTATTTTTAATTAAAAGATGCCAATGGTGACTTTAGCTAAATAGCTAAATAAATAAAGGTTTTAAGTATATTTAGGGGAGTAAAGAAAAAATATATATTATTTTATATATTTTTGCTAAGTAATCAGTTTGAAATGTTTGCAAATAATATTTTTATTAAAATATGCACACATTTTGTCTTATTTGGAATATATGTGCTTATAAAAAATTACAATATTATTGCAGTAATATTAAATATTTTATTGGCACTAATCTTGGAAATAGTTACATGTATAATGGGGGAAGTTGTGGCCTAATGGTTAGAGAGTCGGACTCCCAATCGAAAGGTAGACAATAATATACAGAATAAGCAACAAAAAGGTCAATTGCTTTGCAATGATTTGTATCATTAAAAGCTCTACAAAGAAACAAGAATTGAATTGAATTGAACACACACACACACACACACACACACATATGAACATTTATTACAAATTCTCTCAATTCACCCACCATTGGCAGGTGTAGCAAAAAGTTAATCTTGGACCGTGTAGTCGAGCCAGCTGTCCTTTTTATTGAGTTTTATTTGTTCAATCACACAATTACTTTACAGATAAAATGTATTGCAACAGGAAACGAACATTATTACACATCTAAGACCACAGCTAAGCCATCCCCCATCCTCTCAATGCCTTCCTAAATGGAGAGTTTCATTTTCATGCAGTCATAATGGAGGCAGAATAGAGCTTTATCAGGATCCATAGCCCCTTGAGTGCTAATATTGGGCTGGGGAGCCAGATGCCCTCACAAGCAGCCCTCAACATTATTTATTTATGGACGAATATGTTCAGGCTCTTCTAATATTTCTCAGAGCTTAGCTGGTAAAGATAATGGGTATGAGAGTCTTTGTTCTCTGTTTTTTAATTAACCCTATTAACTGTCATGGGGATTAAGGTGATGTTGAATTGGGTATTTTTCACTCCTTATTGTTCACTGACTCATTTCATTTTCTGGAATATAATAAATGCACAGAATTTCAGGTCTTACGGTACATAGTTGTAATGTGTATTTCATTCACCCACTTGCTGTTTAATCACCAAATTAATGCATCACTATGTGGAAACTGTGTAAATGTATATATAGATAGCTAATCTTTTTTTTTTTTTAATCTGTTAAGTGATAATATGCAAATGAGTGTCCTTGATACAGCTGCCGTTTAACAGCCTGTCTAAGTGAGAAAACTGCCTTTAAACTCATTGTCACTCATGAAGCGAACCTACGTTATGGTAGGTTGTCATTAAAGGGCTTCTTGCCACCAAGCCTGTGGAGGAATATAAAGGAGATAAAAGCTCAGGGTGTCTAAAAATCATCTTTAAACTGAGACACTCAAAATGCAAATGCAGATACATTTACTGTTAATGACTTGGTCGTCAGCTCTGTCTCCCCCTCGCACATTTGCATCATAAATATCACCTACAGCAGCTCTGGAAAGTAAATTGGTGCTTTAATAGATTTGTCAGCAAGAGGGATTTCTCATTACTTCTATTAGGATGCAGCTGCTGAATTCTTCAGGACCAGAACAGGAGCTCACAGAGACAATAAATCAGGCCATATTAGCACTGTCTCTTCAAAAACAATTAAATATTTTTATTAATGTCTCAACCTTACAAGTGCATTGCTTTTAAATGACATGGATATGCTTTCATGTCGTAAAATCTATCCTTGCTAATGTCCATATCTAATATATCTACATTTAACATAACCTTGACACTTTGACAAATTGTTCTTTCGTGCCAAATTAACTGAAGCAAACCTTCTAACAAGTCTGAATAAATATAAATAAATAAATCCAAGCAGACTGAAAAAAGCATTTTAAGGAATATTACATGTCAAATTCATATATATATATATATATATATATATATATATATATTTGTGTGTGTGTAAAGATAATAATAATGAGTTCATACACCTTCAAAACAGTTTTCCTATTCTGAATCACAACGGTGAGCCTATAGTGTTTATATTATGGACCTCTGGCTATTCAGGGGCATGTATGGTGTTGATAGTTTACATTTAATCATTTTGCAGTAGTCACAAGGAGCAAGAACTAAGTCTGACAATTCATTGGTTGTAAAAACAAAGAAACTCCCGACAGGACAGAGCCTACACTGTAAAAAATTGCTGTAGTTTCTACAGCAAAATTTTACAGAATTTTACTGTATAAACATTTTACAAGATGCAACTGTAATTCGCAATGCATTATGGGTCAAATAAGGTTTTACAGTTGTTAACAGTATATTTCCACGTCAACTGTAATTCATTTACAAGAAGCAGGTGTTGTCACTGTAGTTCCTGCTTTTTACACCAACTTACTGTAGTGTGGCATTATGGGAGTGCGCGCGCATCATTCAAATCAGAAACCCAGCCGACTGGAGCAGCATGAGAACGATTGAAGATAAGAGGCTTTATTTATAATTCCTGGTAAGTTCACTTAATTATACTTAAGAAATATATTCTTTCATATTTATTTAAGTTAATGTATAAGCGATTTCATGTCACAATAGCCTCCTATCCTGACATTCAGTGGCCTTGGTAACTTCTGTGCAGTAAACTGGGAATTGCTATCATAGCAAAGTTACGCCAAATGTTCGATTTTTGGAAGTAAAATTTTTTTTATTGAGAGCATTTAAAAGTAGTGTTTACCTGACTTAAAATAAAGCCCAATGCGAACGATTGTCATAGTAACTACTATCTATCGAAATAACTACCGAACAGCAAAATGTGAAATTTCATTCGTTTATATGTGTTCAAATGTCACATATTGACTCGACGCCTTACTATAATAAGTGAAAGACATCTTTATATGCCCGACTGGACAAATTAGCCTGATTTAAAAAAAAAGAAAAGAAAAAAAGACGGAGGAAGCATCGAAACGCGAGACTGATTCTGATTATATTAACCTTTCATTTAACATCAAAACAAGCTTAACCGCACACATAAACTCACAGAAAATACATGAGGTAAATGTTCAACTGTTGAGTTTATTTATAACATATGATATAAGAAGCATCACAAGTTAGCTGTTTTGCTGAGTATCACGATTGCAAATACATAGTTCAATAAACAATTAGTTAAAAGTTACTTACTTTTTTAGACACAATATTAACTGTTGTTGTATTTCACCAACGCATACAGTTCCAAACAAAGACCAAAGCAAAACTATTTTGCTCATTCTCAAATCAAAACTCTCCAAACTTTAGCTAAATGATTTATCTTTTTGAACGGATCGGTTCAATGAATGACTCAGTTGATTCCCTCATTAAGTTATTTACTGCCACCTAATGGCGCATTAGTTTCAGGTTTAATAAGTAGCATTGCTTTTTTCCAACATTTATTAATTGTATTTTCAAATTTCATGTCATTACACAGTTGTAATTTTGCACTGTTAATTATTTAATTTGATTGGTGGTACAGTTCGACAATGTAATATTACAATTTATAATTATAAATTATTTAATTTATAATAGTTTGTTTATTCTAAAATATATGCCTTTTTGGGTGTTAATTTTGCTCTCATTTACAGTACATAATACTTTAAAGAAATCACAAGATTATTTTCTTTATTTCTTGTAGGTGCAAAGAATAGCAGCTGATGTGGAGAAATGTTCGATGCTTCAAGACTCTGAAGCTGATTTTATTAGGTAATGTATTAAATATTTAATTAATTTGATAAACTTGTAATATAGATTACATTTTATATTGAAATACTGCATTGTAGGTTACATTAATGCTTATATTTATTCATTTCAGGTCCACCCAGTGGCTTTTGACTATTTGAGGGTCAGATGGTTCTGAATTCATACCTCAACATTGTGTGTCCCGGGAGCAGGCATCTTTTGCATACTTGAATTTTTTCAAAGGTAACAAGTTTTACTTAAGTAATTTCATTTGCGAAAAAGGTTACTTATTTAAAGGATTACTCCACCCCATAATGAAATGTAGTCATTCATCACTGTTAACTGTTAACAGTGATTAATGTCGTTCCAAACCCGTAAAAGCTTTGTTCTACGTTGGAACACAATTTAAGATATTTCAGATGAGAACCGAGAGGCTTGCGTCTGTCCTACTGACTGCCAAACAATTAACTATGTCTAAGCCCAGAAAAGTATGAAAAGCATCGTCAGAATAGTCCATCTGCCATCAGTGGCTCAACTGTAATTTTACGAAGCTACAAGAATACTTTTTGTATGCAAAGAAAACAAAAAGAACAACTTTATTCAACAAAGTCATTATTTTTTATTATGTCAGCCGCACCACACGGATACGCTGTTTTCGTTCAAATCAAAGCGTAAATAAACATAGAAAGCGTGTCCATGTGACCCAGCTGACACAGAACAGGCTATGTAGTGTGTGTCCAACAGATACTCTCCAAAAATGGCACTACATTGACGCAGAGGAGACTAATTGTTGAATAAGCACTGATTGAGCACTGATGGACTATTCTGATGATGTCTTTCATACTTTTCTGGGACTTGACAGTGGTATTTACTGGAGAGTCTATGGGACAGTCACAATCTTTCGGGTTGCATCCAAAATATCTTAAATTGTGTTCCGAAGACGAACGAAGCACGAGGGTAAGATTTTCATTTTGGGGTGCAGTAACACTTTAAGTACTGGTAAATGCTGATTGTATTGTATAAGTGGCATTTTGACATTTATTTTATTGAGCTAGTTTCATTTGATACATAACTTTATCCTGATGCTTCTGCTTGTTTTTATGTGCAAATGTTTTCTTGGTATCACAACACTCACTGGATACAAGACGGACACATAGAGGCAAACCAAGTGGAAAAGTCTCAGAAGAGGGACAACCCTCATGTGTGTGCTCATCTCAGAAAGTTGATGGACTTTCAGTATGCATTTATTAAATTGTCTTTTGCAGGAATATTCTTAATTTAATAGAACATAAGCTCAAACAACAGAATTTGTGATTTAATGTTGATTCCAGCATTTTATTTGAATCCTTTTCTTTAAAACATATTTGTTTTACAAAAATTATAAAAAATTCTGTTGATTGACCTTCATTTTTATAGAAAATTAATGTTCTACTCAGAATATGGCTTTTTTAAACCGTTATTTGTGATGCTATGCTATTTTTGTGATAAGATTTAACTGTTGAAAGACTGAAAATTTTATTTTTACCAGTAAAAGCCTTGCAATGTCTTTCTGACAGCTTTCTGACAACTTACTTATTTGCAACATCATTGACTTGGTTTTTATTCATTTGTAAATGTATTGAGCTAGAGCTCATGATAATGCATTTATATCAGTATTTTATAGTTTACTGTTAAAATTATTCTTCAAAGCAGTTTCATTGTTAAATTATTACAACATCATATTGTATTTAGGGGTATTTACATTATTTTATTGGCAACTTTTGTTGCCAGTTAAATACTGTAATTTAATGAAATTGAAAACAATCTTTTGAACACAACGCCTGTATGATCTCCTTGTAATTAACAAAAACATGAATTTGTGAAAAAGTTGACGTAATGTGCATGCGTATAACACTTTTGCATGCCTGGTATGCATAACATAGCATTCATTAGCATAATGTTTTTTTTCTTTATTTATTTTATTTTTTTGTCCAATGAAACCAATATTTTTTTTTACTAATTTTGAATGGTTAATCATTAGCATTTCATTGAATTATTTCTAATTAATTCTTATGTGTTGAATTAATTGATAATATTGCTTGTAATATTTTGAAATCAAATCATTTTTTACAGTGCACAGTGCTTTCTTTAAGAAATGTTCAAGGACCATCTGAGGCTTAGACTAGAAGATAGTTTGTATTCAAGCAAATTGGTACAAACACAATATCTGTAATTACTCTCGATTTTAATCTGATTGGTTAATTTCTCAAATGAAACAGCCACTTGATTCGATTATGATGGATGGTTTTAAGACATTACACAATTAACAACACTGCATGAACTAAAAACAGAATTCTTGTCAAATGACAATGGGCACACACGTTTCTATGCGGTTCTTTCTGAATTATTAGGCTGATGATACACGGGGCAACTTTTTGAGCAATGTTGCTTGGTAAACCAAATGAGACAAATGGCCCAAGCAACATTGGTCAAAAAAAGTTTCCCTACAAAATTACTGAAGAACTCGCCCTGTGTATCATTAGCTTGACTTTACCTCAGCAATATTGGCTGAATGAAACTCACTTTTAAATCAGGTAACACTTGTATGGTATAATTTTAACTAAACGCTTTACTCAAACTGTCTTTCTCAAGAAACTCCAATGCCAGGTCCCATAACAACATATGCCACTGGCATCTTTGCTACACCTGAAACATGTTGTTCGACTCAGTTGTTATGCTGTTTTTCTCCTTTTTGAACAGTGCATTTGTATCTCATTTCATTACTTGTCATGTAACAGATGCTTTCATCCAAAGTAAATTGCAGTTTGCTAATTGCAGGAACAGTCCCTCTGGAGCAATCTGGGGTTGAGTGCTGAACACAATGAAGGTGAAATTCCCTCAGTAACTTTGGAGTTCAAACTGATCCATACCTGGAACTGAACCTGCGATTCTAACAACACCAGCCCAAAGCTTTAACAACATGACTAACATCATGCCAGTCATAGTGCTAATTTTTAATTTGCACTTTAGCTGAGACTTTGATTTACAGTACAGTTATTACAGAGACTGTCTCTACACTCTGAAAAATTATGGGTTAAAAACGACCCAACTTGGGTTATTTGGCAACCCAGCGCTGGGTAAATATTGGACAGAAAACATACTGGGTTATTTTGACCCAGCTGGTTGGGTTAAACGTTTTTACCCACCATGGGGGGTTGTTTTATTTATTTAATTAATTTATTATATAAACATTTTTATATTTCTTCCTTAAAATGGGACAGAAATGAAAAATTACACAACTTGATTAAATTAAACTCACTAACTAGTATTTTAATGAATAAAATCAATTATGTTATGCAAGGCAATATCGTTCTTATGTTGTGTTGGGTTGAAATAATATAATTGACACCACAATAAATACTTTATAAATAAAATAAAATGTATATAAACCTTTATTTCCCGGAAAGAGTGCACCAAATTGG
The DNA here is from genome assembly GCF_963082965.1 of Carassius carassius. Lineage (NCBI taxonomy): Eukaryota > Metazoa > Chordata > Actinopteri > Cypriniformes > Cyprinidae > Carassius > Carassius carassius. Next base: position 39,875,407 of record NC_081755.1, on the reverse strand, counting down.
CAGCAACAACACTAAGAACCGCTCTCTCCTGTTGACAGGGCCGTCAATAGGAATTATGGGCCTTGTGTACTGAATTTATTATGGGGTCCCATAGAAATTATGTTCGTGTCTTTATTTGATCTGTTAATCTGTTCAAATTATATATATATATATATATTTCCCCCATACTGCATTTCCCCCATTGAAAACAGCATATTTGATATGAAAATGTCAATATATATGTGTTCCTGTAGCTCAACAGGTAGAGCATTGCGTTAGCAAGTGCAAGGTTGGGGGTTTGAATCCCAGGGAACACATGATAGTAGAAAATTGTTAGCCTGAATGCAATGTAAGTTGCTTTGGATAAAAGCGTCTGCTAAATGCATAGATATATATATATATATATAATATGTTATGTGATTTTAACTAAACTATCACCGACAGATTCATCATTTGTTGTTTATGTTTGGAAAGTTTCAAACCATGTTTCAATCCAAAAGTTTGTTGCCATGTTCACTTATTATATGCAATGCCTATGAAGTGTCTTTGGGCTTGTTGTTTGGGCTCGGCTCACCATATGGAGTTAATTCATTAGGAAGGATTCATTTTATTGAGTTAATAAAGTAGACAGGTGCAGGTCACAATATTTTGGTATGTGTCTTATTTAAAGAATTTTTGGATTTAAAGTTACTGTATGTAATATTGATAGTTAGCAGTTGAAATGGGTATGGCAGTCTGATTACAAAATATTGGAGAGCAATGTTTTCCCTCTTCTGCAGAGTCAACTCTCACATGGGTTGCCAGATTGAGGACACACAACAGGAACAAGAGCAACTGACATTGGAACTTACTCTGTAAGTTTATGAGTTGATTAATCCAAGTTTTATTCTTCCTCTGGTCATGCAGCTTTTTAGATGGATGCTGAGGCTTTGTAGGTCAAGTAGAATCTGCAAACACTGACCCTGCTGGATCCATTGCTGCAATATGCTCTTTTCTGCCAAATGGCAACCTGCGTGTCAAAATACTGATGGGTAAATTGGCATTGGGTGGAATCATGCAGACATGCACATTTCAAAATAAATTATTAGTGGGCTGTATAGCTTTTTAATTTCACAAGTATGTGAACTTAGGGTGATTGAATCATATATTAACTTGCCCTATTCACCCTTTAGACAACTGCATTTACATCACAGTAAAGTTATTTGATTTTCAGATCAGCATTCGTTTTGTTGAATTCACTTGTTGGTGATCTCATCTTTAGAAGATTGGCGTCTCCATATGCGATTGTCAGTCTGGATGCGCCTCGAGCTGTTTTGCACAGTGAAAAATCTTACGTTTGTGCATTTAAAATATTCATCAAAAGTGCAACTTCAACAGGCTTTTCAGAGTAATTGACGTTTTAAATGCATACATTTTTCATAACTGCTTATGGCAGCAGCCTTCCCGTGTACTGTCCAGCTTCTCAAGCGAAGAGTCATGGGAATGATAATGAATGCAGCACGATAAATTATAGATCATGTTATACTAGAGAAGTGTGAAGTCTTTATTGTGTGGGAACTGTTTTAGGGCATTCACCTCAGATTTCTTTCACACTCCCAGAATCCCTTTCTCTCATGACCCAGGTAGGGCAAGAGCACACTAACGTCTCTAGCAAACACACACATTTCTTCTAAAGGTGAACTTTCTCTTCTTGCTTCTCTGCTTTTGCAGTATTACAAACAGAGTGATGGATTTTGTTATAGAATTATTAAAGTGCATAATATAGCGCACACAATCAAACACTTTCTCAATCTCAAGGCAATCCACATTTTTTTTATATTGTAGCTGTTTGTCTCCACTCATTTATCAGTATTTTTCAAAATTAGATGTACAGTCATCCATATACAGTAATTTGATTCTGAATACTGATTTGCACATTGACTTCAGTAATAATACTGACATCTGCATCTGAATGATCAGTTTGGTTATTTAGCATTAAAATTCCACCTTTGTAATTAAATGAAAGCCTCTAATGAATAAAATATCAGCCTTTACTTCCAATACATAAACTTTTAACTCTTTTAGCTTCTTGTGAGGATTTCTAAAGTTCTTCTTTTCATGTATTTTTAATTGGATCTTTAAAAAAGTGTGAAAGTGAACTCCATACGAAGTCTTGACGTGGAATGCGGAGGCAATTTATGGCAATTTAGCGCGGCTGGAATCGAGCAGACTCCTTAGGCACCTCTTTTATTTTCATACAGGATCTAGTGACAGTAATGAATCATAGTTAAGAGCATACTGCAGCGTAAGCTCCCAGTTTATTAAACAGTCAGCAGCTCATTGCTTTTGATCCTCCGGAGTGTCATAGTAACTGAATATGCCCAGACGTGCTGATGGTTCCCTTTACTCGTCCCCGTCACTTCTCCTCTCTTCTACCTTTCACTCGTCCCTTCACGAAGATCGAGGGAGGGAGTCGACTTTGACAAACACACAAACAAACAAACAAACAAACGGAAACAGACAAACATGCCGCTAGGCTTTTAAAAAAAGTAATATTTCAAACAAATGTTGATTGCCACAAATAAATAAATCAGTATAACTAACTAATTAATTAAATAGATGAATGAATGTATTTATCTCTCCTTGTCTCACAGAGTGGCACTGGCAATTTTAGGAGGATTAAAAAGCAGATATATTATAGATATATTAGCATATATATATTAGTAATGTTATATTATAATGTTATATATATATATATATATATATACAACCCGAATTCCGGAAAAGTTGGGACGTTTTTTAAATTTTAATAAAATGAAAACTAAAAGACTTTCAAATCACATGAGCCAATATTTTATTCACAATAGAACATAGATAACATAGCAAATGTTTAAACTGAGAAAGTTTACAATTTTATGCACAAAATGAGCTCATTTCAATTTTGATTTCTGCTACAGGTCTCAAAATAGTTGGGACGGGGCATGTTTACCATGGTGTAGCATCTCCTTTTCTTTTCAAAACAGTTTGAAGACGTCTGGGCATTGAGGCTATGAGTTGCTGGAGTTTTGCTGTTGGAATTTGGTCCCATTCTTGCCTTATATAGATTTCCAGCTGCTGAAGAGTTCGTGGTCGTCTTTGACGTATTTTTCGTTTAATGATGCGCCAAATGTTCTCTATAGGTGAAAGATCTGGACTGCAGGCAGGCCAGGTTAGCACCCGGACTCTTCTACGACGAAGCCATGCTGTTGTTATAGATGCAGTATGTGGTTTTGCATTGTCCTGCTGAAATAAACAAGGCCTTCCCTGAAATAGACGTTGTTTGGAGGGAAGCATATGTTGCTCTAAAACCTTTATATACCTTTCAGCATTCACAGAGCCTTCCAAAACATGCAAGCTGCCCATACCGTATGCACTTATGCACCCCCATACCATCAGAGATGCTGGCTTTTGAACTGAACGCTGATAACATGCTGGAAGGTCTCCCTCCTCTTTAGCCCGGAGGAGAACAAGAATGTCAAATTTGGACTCGTCTGACCATAAAACACTATTCCACTTTGAAATAGTCCATTTTAAATGAGCCTTGGCCCACAGGACACGACGGCGCTTCTGGACCATGTTCACATATGGCTTCCTTTTTGCATGATAGAGCTTTAGTTGGCATCTGCTGATGGCACGGCGGATTGTGTTTACCGACAGTGGTTTCTGAAAGTATTCCTGGGCCCATTTAGTAATGTCATTGACACAATCATGCCGATGAGTGATGCAGTGTCGTCTGAGAGCCCGAAGACCACGGGCATCCAATAAAGGTCTCCGGCCTTGTCCCTTACGCACAGAGATTTCTCCAGTTTCTCTGAATCTTTTGATGATGTTATGCACTGTAGATGATGAGATTTGCAAAGCCTTTGCAATTTGACGTTGAGGAACATTGTTTTTAAAGTTTTCCACAATTTTTTTACGCAGTCTTTCACAGATTGGAGAGCCTCTGCCCATCTTTACTTCTGAGAGACTCTGCTTCTCTAAGACAAAGCTTTTATAGCTAATCATGTTACAGACCTGATATCAATTAACTTAATTAATCACTAGATGTTCTCCCAGCTGAATCTTTTCAAAACTGCTTGCTTTTTTAGCCATTTGTTGCCCCCGTGCCAACTTTTTTGAGACCTGTAGCAGGCATTAAATTTTAAATGAGCTAATTAAGTGGATAAAAGTGTAACATTTCTCAGTTTAAACATTTGCTATGTTATCTATGTTCTATTGTGAATAAAATATTGGCTCATGTGATTTGAAATTCCTTTAGTTTTCATTTTATTAAAATTTAAAAAACGTCCCAACTTTTCCGGAATTCTGGTTGTATATATATATATACACATATTTCAAAGGGTGTTTTAGGATTAATGCCATTATGTTGTAATGATTACAATGTTGTCAAGATGACTATAATGAACATACTTAAATCCAGGGTTATTGTTAAATACAATTTTTACTTAATTGAATCTAAAAGCAGAGTTGAGGTTTGTTTTAACTTGATGCACTATAACTTGAAATAAAAATGATTTTATATATTCAGTATATACACACTGTGTTTATTTTGTACTCCTTTGTCAAGCTTTTTCAATAATGTTTATTTTATTTCAAGTAACACGTTTTTTAAACGTTCTAATTATAGTATCAATTCGTGTTTGCATTTTCAACTTAAACTAAAATGAAACTGCAAATGGAAGATATAAAAATAAAAACTGATTCGAAATTCACCTCTGAATTCATGTTAACATGGATATACTTAACTTGTGACTAATATATTGAAACAGTGAGTATTTTAACCTTTATGAAATGGCACATATTCACTTTGATTGCAAGTGCCTCTTTAACCAATTAAAAACCTTTAGACAACTGCTTTTCATCACAGTTGTTAAATTATTATATCTCTTTTTCATTGGGATGTTTCCATTTACCCTTCCCTGGCACATCTCTTCTCCTCTACTATTCAATAGGTCCCTCATGAAAATAGTGGGAGGGAGATACCTTGCACAAACAAACAAACGAACAAACAAACATGTCGCTGGTCTGCGCTGTGGAGACTGTCGTGACCTTGCTGTATATTCCCTCTTGTATTTCCAGTCTGTGTGGCTGAAGGGGGAAATTTAATCATCTTGTCCTTTGGTTTCTTACAAAGGTACACGTTGACTTTGTTGGGAAGGACAATGAAGTTGCCTGAGAGAACGCTTTTGTTCACTGGGGCCTACGTGGCCTTGCGCTCAAGCTTACTGTTCTCATCTCAAGTACCGAACCCAAATCAGATGTATTGAATAGCTAGGTATTGCTGATAAGCACAGTGCTTTTTAGCACAGATGTCCTCAAACTTTAGTTTAAAAATAAGCCTGCCAATATACATAAGCAGAAGGTGAGGAGATTTGCCAAGCCGTATGCTGTTGAGCAGCCTGTGCAGACACTAAACAGTGCACGTCTCTAACGTGGCGGCATTCGCGTTATGTAACACGTCAGCTGCTGCTTCCTCTCCTGTTCTTTTCAGGCAGCTCCTTGCGAGCGTATACCCTGTGGCTATATCAGTGAATGTGAGATAAAGACCCTTAACGGCAGCAAAACGATTAGGTGTTTCCTCTTTGTTATGGTGCACAGACAGCTAAGCTGTGTCACCTGTAGTTAAAAATAACCATTTTCCATCTGAACGGCGCTAAGTTTCACATCTGTTTCCATCAGGTACATATCCAGAGTGCTGTCTGTCACATTCCAGTAAAGCTCAGCCCTATATTCTCTCCATCACAACATGATCTGATCTGAATGTATGAATTTATTCATTTTTGGCTTCGCTTCAGACAAGCCTTTGACAAGTCTTTTTACATCTACAGAAAAGATGCTTTTGTGTCTCTCATGAACATATGTGCAAGTAAAAATGCCTCGAACAATGAATAGTTTGTCCTAAAATGTCAAACTCAACCTTGTTATACTACAATAAATATATGAAGTGTCAAACAGAGAACACATATATAAAGTCTGATTACATAAATGTAAATTGTGAATATATAGAAGTAAATCACACACACACACACACACACACACACACACACACACACACACACACACACACACACACACACACACACACACACATACATATATATATAAAGAGAAAGAGAGATTTATACGTCATCTGAAAGCTGAGAATAAGCTTTGATATGGTTTGTTAGTATAGGGCAATATTTGACCCTAACAGTGCATTGTTGGCTTTCACTACAAATATAATCGTGCTACGTATGACTGGATTTGTGGTCCAGGGTCCAAGTAAATCCGAATGCATACAGTCATGGACAAGAGTTTTGGCATAAATTTTGTGTATTTCAAAGTTTGTTCATTTGAAATAATTGCTAAAATCTTCATTGGCCAAACTTTTCATTAAAAAAATAAAAAAAAAGCCCTGTTTTTTGATCCTGACACAAAATGACCAGCTAACATTAACTGACTAATCATATCAGCAGCACATGTGAAAGTGTTAATGAGTACAGTACTAGTCAGGTAAAATCACTATCATTAGATTAACATTGCTATAAAAGGAGGGAAGAAGGGCTTCCAGTGACACATAAAAATACATTACATAATCCTTAACAGTGGTAACTCAGAGTTAAGCAGAGTTACCACTGTTAGGATTATGTAATGCATTTTTATGTATAAAAGCCTGAACAGTAGTTGTTCATCTTCAACATTGTTAACAGTGGGCTTTCTTGTCTAATGCTCACTCATCAATTAATTAATTGCTTAATTATCCCATTAACTTTAACTCGGCTTTAGTGTTACTTTAACACTCTGTAGATTAAATAAAGAATGGTATCCAAACGTCCTGCAAGAGCGACTTCTTCCAACGATCCATAAGCAATTTAGTGCTGATCCATGTATTTTCCAGCATGATTGAGCACCATGTCGAAAAACGTGACGAAGAAGTGGCTCGAAGAACATTACATTGAAATTTTGGATCTGTGGCCAGGCAACTCCCTGGATCTCTATCCCACAGAGAACCTGTGGTCAGTCCTCAAAAGGTGAGTGGACAAGGAGAACCCCACAAATTGTGATGAAGTCCTAGAGACAATGCAAAAATGGATTGAATTGGCCCAAAAGCTAATACCCAGCGTACCATAGCGAATTGCAGAGCTTATGAAGAACAAGAGTCAACATTATAAATATTAACTCATTATATATTTTTTCTCTCATGGTGGATGATCCGTGTCTGCCCAGGGAGCTCGTTGAACACATTCTTGAACTGACTGACCAGGGTGGTTAATTCTACCTTCTGCACCGCAGAGAGCTGTTCCCCTACCGGTACCACCGCGAACTCATCCTGGACGAAGGCTACCAGTTGTTCTCGGGGAGCTGTCCACTTCTTGAGTAAGTTAATGTGGTAGATCTGCTCCTCCCTCTGATGTCCCGCATGGCAAACACGGTAAGTGACCGGCCCCACTCTTTCCACAACAGTATGGACCCTGCCAGGATCCCAGCAATTTGTAGGTGGCAGTTGGAGCGAGCACCAGCACCTGATATCCTGGCTGGAACTCCCATGGTTGGGCTGGCCGGTCATACAGCCATTTTTGGCTTTGGCTGTGGCCTTCCTGAGGGGTATGGCTTCGGGGGACCGGGTAGCATAATCCAGTATTGCCAAGATGTACTCATGACCCCGGGCAGATTTTGGTTGCAGGCCTTGTGGGGAGAAAGAGAACGGGGTCTGTCACTCTGGAGTCGAAGCTCATCTCCTTCTTCTCTTCTGCCGCTTAAATGCTGTGCTGCTGATGAGGTTCAGGTGTTGGTGATTGGCACTCACTCCACGGTAATTGCTGTGTGAGCGTTGTTTCCTAGGCGACGCTGATACCACATATTGGCTGGCTCACCATAATATATATATATATATATATATATATATATATATATATATATATATATATATATATATATATATATATATATATATATATATATATATATAAGTTTAAATATATAAATTTAAATTGTGAATGTATAGTTATATATCTGACTATATAATTCTAAATCAGAATGCATATTTATAAATCTTGAATATATAAATGCAAATGTGTCAGTGGAGATATTGTACTATATTAGTTCTTGTAATTATTACTGTCTATCACATGATGCTGCAATTATCTCAATAAAACCAGTACTTTTAAACAGATTCAGGCCTCTCAGTCATGTTAAATTGTCTAGAAAGCTAGATATTATCACTCTCACTGACTGTGAGAACCTTTTGGCAAATTCTTTTGATTTAGATGAGTGATATGCACTTACTATATGCTCAAGAAATAATATAGTACAATATCTTTACTGATGCATATAGGATGTTTCGGTTTTCATTATAAAAATAAATAAATAAATAAAGAACTTCTTTTTTTTGGATAATAAAGATATAATTATATTTATAATTAGATAATTTATATTCAGATTTGTTTATATATTAAGGATTTTTTTAATAAATATTCCAATTTACAATTATATTTTCAGAATTATATGTTCATGATTTACATTTATATACATTTAAATTACATGTATGTATTCAGACTTATACATATTATTTTAATATATTATTATTATTATTATTATGATTATCATTATTACCATTGTTGCTGTTGTTGTTGTCATCAATGTTTTTATTTTTGAATGGTTGCTTAATATGTGCTTTATTTTTATGGAAACAGTGTTATTTTTATTTATTTTTTCTCTAAGTATTTATGCTTGATTGATAGATCAGGCATCTAGATCAGATCAGGCCTCTAGTAATACAAATTATTATTATTTTTTTTTAATATTCTTAACCTCATGAGACCCTGCATCCTCATGTGATAACATTATATTTTAGTGAATTTCTCTGAGACCACACATGCCACTGTTTTAAGTCTGGATGTCCTGTACAGAGCACATTCAAGACTTCTCAGAGATATTAATGATTGGATGTTTCACTATGACCACTCCCTCTCCTTGGTCTTCAGAAATGTCTGATATTAATGAAATGATAACATTTTGTAATAATCATTTAAATCTGACAAAAAATTTAAACTGTTTGTCATAAATCAACATCTCAGGAAAATGCTATGAGGTTTCAAATCAAAATATGACTTTCTGTTATGAAACAGCACATTGATTTCATACATATCCTCATAAGAGGACACCGGGATTAAAAACATGTTTATTATACATTTTGGCAGACACAACAAATAAATAAGACAATATATATTTCAATATTCCTATGAAAAATTATATATTATTATGAAAATCTTGTCAATTATTACTCCCATTATTACACTCCTTTTTTCATTACATGTTGCCCCCAAAACACATTAATACGCAAATTAGATTTAGTTTATAGATACATTATATATAATTAAAAAATCAGTTTATGGCCATTTTACACACATTTTGGATAAAGAAAAACGGTATATGAAATCATTCTGTTATAACATAGTTGAGTATCTTTATTCAAAGAAAAAAAAAAACATCCTGAAAACTACAAATGTATTGACGAAAAAAATTAAATAAAACTCAATTGTTTTTCCCTATGCATGTTCATTCATGTCTTTTATTTAATTATGTTTTTATTTTTTTAACTGAGTCCCGATGTCCTCTACCAAGGACATAGCATAACCTATGAATGAAATATACATTTTTCTTTGTAAATTTTTTGTAATGACATGAAAAAATATACAATTTTTTCCCTAAAATGTTTTGGCAGGTCTTAAGAGGTTAAATCATAAAACATATTTATTCAGTCAGTTTCATGATCATGCCACTTGCATCAAAGGTTCAGCACAGTATGCAATCTGTACCTCTGGGAATTAGAAATTCCGGGCTCTAGGCAATAGAGCTCATTAGTTGTTTAGCATGTGTGAAATTAATTATGATTCATTGTAGGGAGGTTGCAGTCAATCCGGTTGAGCCCATGAAGAGAGTGGGGAGATATGTTTGGTGTCATGCTAAATAAGTGCTTGTGTCTCTGGTTCAGGAGGTGGGTGAGTTTGATCCCAGACAGCCATTATTCATCAGAGAAAGTGTAAATGTTCGTAATCTAACACTCTGTCATACCTAGTGTGCAAACGAAGCAGGGGGAAGGATGCACACTCAAATGGACTGAGAGGTAAGCTTGCACTCCGCACTAATGCAGCTGCTATCTCATGTTACTTAGTGCTGTGTACCCTTTTAGCATATAACATTTGATGGAGGAGAGCTTAATCAGAGTTTGGCGGGCTGATTTCCTCTCTGATAGATGCCTGCCCACTGCCTATATCATTCAGACTGAATAGACTATCCACTGTCTGCAATCGAAGAATTGTGGTACGAATATTACCAATCATTTAAACATGAGTGACAGGGATATTTCACCCCAAAAAAATGCAATTTACTCACCTCATGTAGTTACAAACCTGTGTGACTTTATATATCTTCTTTAGAACAAAAAATAAGATATTTTGAAAAAACTTATATATAAATATAAAACTGGACCCTGTTAACTTCAATTGTTAAAACAAACTAATAAATGTAATCAATTTAAGGATTACAGACCTTTGGAGCGTAATGTATATTTTTTGTTTAGCTTGAGATGGTATGATGCAGTTAATTAATACTTAATTGGACATCCTTTGTCTGATAAAATTACAAAAATTACAAAACCACTTTGAAAGTAAACTATGAAAAACAAACAAAACACAGAACAGAACAAAACAAAATACAAAACGATGAGTAAATAATGTCAGAATCTTGATTTTTGGGGGAACTATCCATTTAAATAATTATTGGTATTAATTTTGTATAACAATGCTAGTCATTTACTTCAGAAATACAGTATGTGTTAGACTAAACACAAGAATTCTTGAGCATGTTTCCTTAAATAAACCTTTATCAACAGCAGGATGTAGAAGCAAGCATTAGTCAATGTCAGGGCAAGAGTTCTGTATGTGGGACATTTTCATTTGGCCGTTAGACAAAACTTATCAAATATGTACCTCTGTGGCCTGAGAGCATGTTTAGTTATTTACTACTGACTGGCAAATTCTCTCTCTTTCACAAAAGGCATCTACAATCACTTGCATGAACGTATTAGAGGTTTACGTCGAGTCCAATCAAAGAGCAGTGTGTTTAAGGTTTTGACAGATTCAGTAGCTTTACAGACAGAGGGTAACGGAGGTTAATTAGAGGCACATGCTTCAGCAGGTTTGATAGTTTCTATTGGCAACAACTATTGACAGAAACAAAACCTAGAAATGATATCAAAGGCATGAAATAAGTTGGACCATTTCTCAAATCTAATCTTATCTGACAGGTCGACCAGCTTGGGATGGGCTGGATGCGAGTTTTGTTTGTTAGTGAAAGCAGATGTTTGTGTCATTTTGTATGTATGAGATTTTCAGCTTTTATGGCATATCATAACTCATGCAAATAGTGATCTGATTTTAAGTGTATCTATAAAAATGGAAAACGGATTACCAGCCAACGATCTCTCTGGGATGAAATATGCATTGAAGAACAGCGGCCAGGCCCACAGGAGTCACTGCGCTGATGTTGTCAGCAATGGGATGAAAATGTCATTTGATGTGAGGGAAAGCAGTGCGTTTTCTGTAGACAATGAAACTAAATGAGTTAATGTTGTATAAAATATAGCCCCGAGGGGAAGGAGTGAATTGAACGGAATTTGCTCTCACGCGTAATTGCAGCCATTTATTGATTTAAATAAGCCCTACAGAATCCATATGAGAAAGATTAAAAGTCAAACCCAGAACATTAGGACATGAACGGAATATTAATTGCCTTTGAAAAGTAAACAATAACAAGGCTTATAGGTCGATTACACAGGACACATCTATTTTTTGCATTCTCGTTCATAGGAAGATGTATATGATTTTAAACCTGACATCTTTGTTGGCCACTCATTCTGTTGTTAAAAATAAGTTTGATATTTTCTTCCCTCTTTCGCGGCCAAGTATTTTGTGATTCACACTCCAGTCAGGTAGGTGGCAGAGGCTGGCTTCAGGTTGGCCTGCTGCCATTGAACACAGTAGAAGGAGAAGTAATAGAATAAGAGGAAACTGATTGATTGTGAATGGAGACAGATATGTTTTGCTTCAGTGTGTAGTCATCAGCTGGAGTTCAATAGAAATTTGTTAAATAAAAAAAAAAAAGTCTTAAAAAAATCTGTTTTCCAAATGTATTATTGATTGTGTTGCGAACAATTCATCCATGTATGTTTCATTTTCAAACATTTTTTTCAAATCCCTGATCGTCCGATGAAATGACGTATACCGGATTTCAACATTTTACAGACTGTGATGATGCATTTCCACAAGTATTAATGTTTTTTTTTTATATATATTTGAATAAAAAAGTAATGTGCAATTTTTTAACACTACACATTGTGTTGTGTTTGTTATATTACTTAAGCATTATATTTCAGAAAACTAGTTATCGCTGCTGTAAGGGTCTTTTTAATACAGTGTCAGGTGGAGTGGCAGGTATATATTGTTTTATAAAATATTTTTTGTTGCCCAACACTAGTCAAAATCGCATAATCTGACACATAAAGTGACAATCGTAACCGACAAATAATGGTGTAGACCGAACCACCCATCACTCAAGAAAAGACGCTTATTTCCGTTACATTGTGACTTTAATAGGTCTATGTTACTCTGCTTATATTGATCAAAGATGCACAGACAGACACAAGACCTGCAAAAGCAAGCAGAACAACAGTAGGCCTCCCCTGATTCAATATACAATCAGAGACAGTTGATCTGATGTCTGCGGTGAAGCTCATTCAACAGGCCTCGTCCGTCAGACAGTGTTGACATATGCCAGAATGCAGTGAAGTGTTGCAGTTTCCCTCAGAATGATACTCAGCCAACAAGCACCTGTTTTTGCTTCTGAATTCCATTATTCTGTCAGCTTCATCTTACTTGCTTGTAATTCATCAGCCCTGCTGACGCCCCGAGCAGAATCTGAACTCTACCCTTCCTCAAAGCAAGTACAAAGAAATAAGAGCTGAAAGCCATAAACACTTTTATTTTGAGACCGTCTACCCGGAAGCCAGATGTGTTTCTCTCTGAGTTGCTGATTGATATTGATGCTATAATTACAACATGAGACGTAGGTATATGAGAGACGAAAACACGACTCGTCTGGATCTTTCCGAGTTTGGCTCGTTTCCCCTCGAACTGTTCAAGGTCTATTTCCCAGCTGCTCTTTCCTTGCCTCCATCTTTTTTTCCCTTTATTTCCTAATGGCTTCATGTCTCTCCTTGCCCTTTTGAAGTGGCTTTAGACTTGCGAGACTGTAGTATGTGACAAACAGGCAGAGATAGCGTCAGATTCCTCTCCACAGAGGGCTGCCGCTCACAGAGAACTTTACAAGAAAAACTGTCACAAAGCAACCTTCTCGGGATGCGCGGTGGATTCATATGAACCACTACAATACTCCTCGATACTTGATCAAATAATGAACGCTGTGTTCTCCCTACGGTAAGCCCAATTTGTACTGGAAAATATTTGTCTTTTGTGACAGGGTGTAGGAAAGTTGTCAAAGCTTTTTTAAAGACAGAGTGTGTGTGGCTTGTTTTCCTGAAGGTAACGAGGGTATAATTAGGACAAAGCTGGCACAAGGCTATCATTTGGCTGGACTTTGTTGATGTACAGACTGCTCGGGTGACTTCTCGTAATCATTTCAAGAAAAGGCGAAATTGGTTTCTCACAATAAGATGAGCTATAATAAGTGGTAAGGTTTTGTGTGTGTGTTCTGCCTGTCTTATGGTATTTTATCATGGGGTCCATCCCACAGAACACTGCAGCCTCGAGACTCTTCTGCCACCTCTACTCGAAGACAACGGCGGTTTGCATCGGTGTTTATTTAAGATTTGTTGAAACAGTTATGCTGAGAAATGTCGTCTCACCGTGCTTTCCTCTCTTTCTCCACCTTCTTTTTAAGATCAAATGCCATTCTCTGTGTTTTGACACCAAAGGTTTTGCCAGATGAAATACGGAGACCAGCAGATCCTTGCTTCTATTTTAACTTCCCACTTGATGAAAGGTGACGTTTGGGATGCTGGTGGTATACTGTACGTGTGTATCTTTAGCTGCTTTGTGAAAACTCTTTCTGGATATGGACCTTACTCATCTGTTCTCGTATTGGTTCATATGACATTAAAACAAATATTTTTTAAAAGTGTTATTCTTAAAAAATAGTGAATTTGGTCAAGATTCATTAATTTATGTATTTATTTTTTAATTACTGACTTTTTAAGAAAATAAATGTTATTTTTGTCCAATTACCATAAGTTTGCAATTCATAAGAGAATAATTTTAGTAAACTTGGTTATTTCTCACCTTTGGCATCACATATTTTTATTAAACAGAAAAATAAAACTAACCCATGACATGTCTCTTTCAGTATGTTTTGTGCTAACACTGTTACATTTAAAATGTTTTCATGATTGAGCTTTATGGGGTTGAAGGTCAAAGCAGAAATGTCAAATACCAGCCTTAACTAGCAAATAGCACACAACTCTACATTATTCAGTCGATTTTTTCTTTGTGCCAAGAAAAACTAATTATGTGCAAACACTTTTTCTCCCCTATCCTGTTTATAACACATTTAAAAGTTTGAGTTTGAGCTTGACATGCATGTTATAAATAGATTCTCAAAGACTGCAAAAGCTTCTGCTTGAACCTAAAAAAATACTGGATAACAAAAGGTGATATTGTAATTTCTAAACGCAATTAGTTTTTTTTTTATTGTTATTTTTTGTTTATTATTATTATTATTATTATTATTATTATATAAATGGTATGACCATTATAAAAATAATATTAATATATTAGTATTTGGGTCATTTTGCACCCAGGTATGTATGGAGCACCACTATATATATATATATATATATATATATATATATATATATATATATATATATATATATAGCCTTTTCCCATGTCTCACATACTTTTAGGAAAGTTGTTGATTAAACAGGAATATGTATGCCCATTTACAACCCATTGCAGCATGAAAAATTAAGCAGTTTATGCAAGTGAAGTAAATTTATTTTGTTTGAAAACTTCATTCATTCGTTATTGAGGAGTTGCTGATCATATACAGAACTGTTTTAGTTGAAAAATATGATTTAGGAATTATGAATTTGAATTTATGGTTTGACCGAATGGACCCAGAATGCAAAAATTGTATACAGATTTTGAATGCATTATGAGAGTTGCACCTTTGAGGTCAGTTAATCTCAACTTTATCTTCTGTTTGATCAAACTTGACAAAGAAAATTTTGTGAAAATTGCAAATGCTAGACAGTGAAAATACAATTTCCATCTGCGTATGTGCTCTTTGTTTACAAGTCACGAACCCTTTTCTGTTTGCACTCTGGTCCATCATCAGTGCATCAGCGTGAGAAGAAAGATCTGCTTTGATGCTTGTGATGAATGTGATTAAACTTTTACTATGGTTTGCCTTTGTTATTTATTGAAATGACTAAGACATTCCTCCTTTATAATAAATGTGGCATGGAGTTGGGATGGATGGGACTGTGATTAGAATAGGAAGGTGCTTTCAGTCTTTTCATCTGTCGGGAGAGGCCTCAGCGATGCTTCACTGTCCAGCTCTTGTAATGAGGACAATACTTTATTCTTGAATAAAAAAAACAATACCTGCAGGAGATGAAGGCAGATTTTAGACAAGCTGGCATTCATTATGAAAGACCCTATAGCTGGATTTTAGTTAGCTAATTAATAGAAAACTATGAGCTAAGCACACTATGATGAAGTATTTTTTTTTTAAATTTAGTTTTAATTGAGTAATTTTGTTTTAAAGGTGCCATGTGCAAAAATTGAGGTAAAAATATACAAAAAATGACCTACACGCATCAAAAGTATGAGAAGAAATAAGGGCGATGATGTCATTAAAAAAATTTCAAGTTATAGTGCTGCAGAGATATCAACCTTAATTAGCAGTAGCATTACTAGCCCCGGCCCGACAGGTGTCATAATACCAGTTTCGGCCATGGGAGGCGGTATGCGGGAAACATAACCACCAGCCAACCTGCAATACACGAATAACTCGCACGGCTTGTGGGCGTACTTATACCTGATGTCAATCATGTGGAAAGTACAGCCCACTACTTCATTTCAGTTCAGGGAAGAGAGCGGAAGGATGACTGAAGCCCTTGGCAAGAGACCATCACCCGCTACAGGGAAACAACCGCGCTCGGAATCACAAATCAAATCCGATAAGAAAAGGAGCCGAACCAGAGTAAACATCGGCACTGCTTTCAATCGCTGGAGACAACTGATGGACCTGAAAGAAATGAGGTTCGACACCGAACTTGCAACATTTCTTTTGGATTGGTAAGTTAGATGCTGTTAGTATTTCGCTAGAAGTTTGTTTTATATGTTTGTGTATTTTTTTTCGGGAAGTTATAACATAGAAATGTATCGAAGGCTGTTCTATAGCTGCGTTTGATAATTAGCTAGCTATAACTTACCCATTTTTTATATCATAAGTAAACTGCTCTAACTAGTCTGTTGGTCTCCGTGTCCTCTTTGCTTCGTGGTTTTTCTGTACGTGAGAAAATTGATGTGTGGCGTGAAAGCGTGTGAAAAGAGTCAATTGCGTGTGTCTCACGGTGAATGCTTGAGAATTGGCAGCTCTGGTTACGTTGGTTGGCGCTAGCTTGGTCAACATCAGCTGTCTGATGTTGACCAATGATGTTGACAGAATGCTGTCTGTCAAATTAATTTAATTCAAATAATGTGTATATACAACTCAATGTAATATGAACAAAACGAATATGAACATATTCACTGGTAAAGGTGAAGGGGAGTAGCTTGAAGATGTCATGTTTCAAAATCACTTGACATCACCCAATGTTCCTCTGGAGGCAAAACGTCCTCTTATAGCAGCGGTTCTCAATTCCAGTCCTCGCGCCCCACTGCTCTGCATATTTTGCACGTTTCTCTTTGTTAACACACCTGATTCAGATAATCAGCTCGTTAGAAATGAACTCCGTGCATGAACTGTTTTTCAAATGTTCATTGCTCCCTACTCTCTGAGCAGGGGAAATCTGTTGTTTACCTCACATCGAAACATTCATTCACTGATTTGTGCTGTGCAGCGTCTTTAAACATGGACAACTGTGACATCATATACCTCTGTAAATCAATACAATTTAAATTCACGTCTTGCACACTTCAATGCACTTTGATTGGAACATATAGCTACGTTCGCTTCGAACTGGAATCATGGCTGAATATCCTGTGATGACCACTTCGCAGGGCACTTATGTTCGAATAGAACAAATGTCTAAAGCGCTAAGAGAAACGTTCAAAATGTGCAGAGCAGTGGGGCGCGAGGACTGCAATTGAGAACCGCTGTCTTATAGGCTTCGGCTATGCTCTAGGGTTGTTGTGAAGGTAGGGGCGGAGCATAGAGACTATGCCGTTTCTCGTTTGTTACTCTAGAGTAAACCAATTCACTTTATTGAGGCATACTGCCCCCATCTGGTATGGAATGTGGAGTATGACTTAATTTTTTTGCCAGATATGACAGATGGCACCTTTAAGCAGCACATGCATGATATAAGTATTTTTATTTATTGTTTGCTCTTTAGCATGGTCAGGGAAAGAAGGTGCTTATAAACAGGAAATAATTATTGTTGACTAAAAAAAGTATGGGGTATATAATATTTTTTAATGCTTATAATTATTATTATTATTATTATTAGCCTCAAGGCTATTTTGAGGCTTATGTGTTTAACATTTATTTATTTATTTTTTGCTATATTAATGTCATGTTATATTGTTTATATAGCAGATGTAGTTTTTTCTCAAACACACAGGATTTGTGCCTCAAAAGTAATTAGTAAAATAATGGGACAGCAAAGTCTATTACATTCATGGAAGTGCCACATGCCTTGGAGTCCGACTGCAGGATATATGCTAATGCATGACATTATGACGGAAATGATGCCTGCCCTCTTGGAATCTCACTTCACTGAACAGAGTCCAGCCGAGGCTGATATATCGGGCATGCCGATATTTTGGCTGAGGACAACCCAATGCAAAAAACATTTTCATCCCATTTGTCCTGATGGGAACACCTCACACCCAAGACACATAAAAGTGATAGAATATGGTTGTTGAAAGGAAAGTTCATCAGTCTACCAATATATATGGTCACTCCGGCATTTTCAGAATCATTGGCTCATAATGGGCCATTTGATGCCATTTTAAATTAAAATTAAACATGTTACAGAAAAACATCTCGAATGTGGTTTTGTGTCACACCACAACACTGCGCCTCTGAGAAGTGGTCAGCGTGGTTTGCTTTGATAAGTTTCTCTTTAAAACATCATTTTTTTCTAAAAATGAACTGATAAATTTCATTGCACGTCTCCGTTGCGCTGTTTTCCATTCGTCTCACAGCTTGCTATTAATAAATAAACAAATAGACTTATAGATCACAAGGAAAAATAAATGGACAAGAGGGACTTGAACAGCTTTCCCCCTCAAATCTAGTGCTGGATGAGTTTTAGTATTCTCTTTTTCCAGCATGCTGAGACTTTTTTTTTCTTTTTTCGTGGACCTCAATAAACCTCTGTTTTGTGATTGTGATTGCTGTCACAATCAGTTGCAACACATTTCTGTATTTTAACCACCAGAAATCACATGTTTACCAGTTTACAGAAGAAACTCAGGAATGTTACATACACTTACAGAATGTGATATAACAAATCTCAAGTACCAAGTTGGCATGATGACAAGAAACTATGAATCTTGACAGTTGTCAGTCATTCATTTTCCATTCATTTTTTTAAATATATATATGTAACGGAGGCCAGCAAGTAGTGCTGTTCAGGTAGCTGTAGCCATTTAGCCTCCTTGTTAGTGCGTCCGCCTCCCATGCCGGAGACCTGGGTTTGAGCCCTGCTCGGAGTGAGTGTGAGGAGCGCCAAAGAGGACCTGGGAGAGAGGGGTTACATTGGTGCCGTGACCCGGACGGGAGTGAGGTTTAGGGGGGTGAGTGTAATGGAGGCCAGCAAGTAGTGCTGTGCAGGTAAACCTCACTCCCCGATCCCAAGAGATGCACTAGCGACTTTTTAGCCTCCTTGTTAGTGTGTCCGCCGCCCATGCCGGAGACCTGGGTTCGAGCCCCGCTTGGAGCGAGTGTGAGGAGCAGCAAAGAGGATCCGGGAGAGAGGGGTTACACACAAACATATATATATATATATATATATATATATATATATATATATATATATATATATACATATATATATATATATATATATATATATACATATATACATATATATATAGGTCAGTCTAAGCCAACATGTAGGCAGTAAAATCACCAGATTCCTCCTTGTGCACTTTCTGTCCCCCTTGGCTATAAACCTTAGTAGAAATCTTTAATGATGTTCAGCTTAGCATTAGACATGGTATCTCATGCTCTAATGATTCTCATACTCTCTAAATAAGGTTTATTTGACATACTGAATCATGGGAGGCTTTTTTTTTTTTTTGCAATGCTGAAATTGACCTGTGTGGTGGGGTTTAATTTCCTTGACTTGTTTCTGTCTCAACCTTTAATTTGAATGGTTGAGGAATCATTGTTCGTGGAGTCGCACAGTGCCGTCAGCAAAATATCAGTAATTGGGTTTGACCTTTTACTGGGAATACCAAAGAAAGAAATGAGAGTTTTTCTAATGGCACTGGTGAGGATGCTGTGGTTTACTGAGTGCCTGTATTTCAAACTGTTACAATGAGCAACGTGTATTAAGCTGGGCATATCCCATACTTCATGTGGACAAACATTATGCAGTTGCCTCCAGTTTACAAAGGCCACAATCCATTTTAGTTTCATGGTGTGTTGTGAAGATGTGTTTTCATTAGTCATAGGTTATGTAAACAGGCTGGTTTATAAGATAAGCTCTCCAGATCCCACTCCTGAATGCAGATTTACCCACTGAGAATATAAAAGCTGCTAAAATGCTGACAAGTTTGATATTTCAGCATGTCAGAAACCAAATCTCAACAGAAAATCATTTCTTACATTTCTGTATTCTTTATTTGAGGATTAACTCTTTAAGTTGAATTATGCATTAACATGAACATAATTACATGATGGAAGTCAAGGCTTCTGAGTTGGGAGAGAACAAAGCTACCATTTTAAGACCAATGGAATGTTTTAAGATTGCTACTTTTTTGGCACGGTTCCATTTTTGCTCATGAACATAAATGATATTTTAAGGGGAGAAAAAAAGGCAACACAGATTCATTGATGGCACCACAAGAACAGTGCCAAAATCTTGACTAGTGACAGTCCTATCCTGGCAAATACAAATACAAACCTATTCCTAAATTTGACACGTTCAGAAGTATTGTAAAACATAACTACAATATGATATCTGTGAATCATATCTTTGCTTGTTATTCTATAGTTCTTTGGAAGGCATGAACAAATAGTTTACTAATTAGCTAATAATTAATAATTAATATTTAATATTTAAGTAATATTACTTACTAATTCATTAATCAGAGTTTCTTGTTAGATACTAGTAGTGACTAGATTGCTAAAATTGCACTACTCATGTGTTCTGGTGTAGTTATTCATTAATGATGGAACAGTGTTTAAGTGTTACCGAAAACAGTCACGCTGCTTTATATTTTTGTGGAAACAGTGGAAACAGTTCTTTTCTTTTTCAGGACTAACAGACATGTCAAAACTCCTCCAGGGCCCCAAAACTCCCTCAGACTCTAGAGGGTTAATGACTACAGTTCAAAAGAGCAGCATTGATTTGAAAAATAAATCTTTTGTAATATTATACATCTTTTTAATACACCCTTGCTGAATAAAAGCACTAATTTCATAAAAAAATAAACTTTACTGACCCTAAACTTTTGAAAGGTACAATTTTTCTTAATTATATCGAATCCTTTCAGCAAATAACAGCAAAGAGTCGACTAGCCTTGTAATCAAGTGATTGGTGTGAAAGTCTATGGAGAAACTGACAGGCTATTTTGATTGATTCTCCAATAGTACTGAATGAAGGGTGAGAAGTTAACATGATATTTATAGTCCCCCTCCGTTTACGATGCAGGCAGTAATGGTTATGAATGCTGCCGTGTGAATGGGGTTCCTGCTCTATTGAGTTCAGTCAGTCACTCATGACATACATTTCACTAGAAAGTAAGCATTTCCCTCTAGCCTGAACCTGTGAGTGCTGTGGAATTGCTATAATCAATTTTAAGTAGGCGAAACCTGCGCTGGATAATATTTTCACCAAACCTTTCCTTTGATAATCATAAAAGAAGAACTCTCCGTAGCTAAAATATTCCAATAAAAAGCCATTTAACTCTAAAGTTTTGAAAAGAACTATTTATAGCCATATCTCCACTGTAAATCCTTATTTTTATTTGACTCTTTCCAGTCACCCCTATAATTGCAACCACATTTAATTGGCCCTAAAACATATTTTATGATTCAGCCTGTGGTTTAGACAGAATGTTCAAAATGGGTTCATTTCTGCATAGGAATGCAAGTAAAGCATCTGTGCTATAATGTCAGTGCCAGCTCTTTCTGTTTTGCTCTGTGTTTTGTGTTTCCTCTTTCCCTGGAGCTAGTGTATTGGAGTCTGTGTGCTAGAGCTGTCCTTGGTGCTGATTGCCGACCAATACGAGGATCCAAGGTTCGTTTGGAGCAACATGCCCATAAATGCAGCCCATCGTGTTGCGAAAAAGCAAAAGAAAATTATTTGTGTGCTATCTCTTTTTTTACTCCTTGATTAAACACACAGGCCTCAACATGGTCTTTGTCTTTCTCTGCACTTGAGTCTCACAAGATCCTCAGGCTGCTGGATATAAAGTTCCTCTGTAATGATCATTAAGTCATAGTCACACTATATTTAATTGCTGCTAGCTGGAAATGAGATTGTCTGCACAGTTGTGTAATTATGGTTTTAATTATAAAGCCCTGAGTTGAGTGAGCACTGTGTTATCGGGTAAGATAAGACCAAGGAAATTATCAGCGTCTGCAACACACACAAACATTCGCACATACAAGCGTCATATGGTAGCTGGGGCTACTTTGCGTTTACGGATGTGACGTAACCAAGTAATATAACTTCAAACTGACAAATGATGTCAATTTTGTACGTCGGACATGACACCACGAATTATAAATCA
This sequence comes from Carassius carassius, assembly GCF_963082965.1. NCBI lineage: Eukaryota > Metazoa > Chordata > Actinopteri > Cypriniformes > Cyprinidae > Carassius > Carassius carassius. The sequence continues at coordinate 39,853,214 of NC_081755.1, read as the reverse complement.
TTATTATAAGCTAACCATTTCAAATGGGAGACAGTTTTGTACACTGATATCTTATGCACTGCTCAATTTTTTGCTGCATACTGCAGCTTTAATTAAGTATGAATCAAAGTTCACCTCAAAATATTAGACATTTTAGATTTAACCCCTCAGCACACAAGATTTTCTTTTAATAACACTAGGGAATCAGGAGTGGATTGGTTGAGACTAATGTAGCATTCTCCTTTAAATGAATTCTACCCCTATACATTCAAATGCATCTTGTTTTCCCCTCAATTCAGATTCAGGACTGGAATGCAAATTAGAACGCAAAAGGCATTCTTATTCAATTCTAAACCCACACTCTGATACATTGTCAGCGAGAGAGATTAAGAGTGATCTCTCAGCTAATCCTCCTCGTGATTGTGTCCATGCTTCTATCAAAGCACTACATGGGCAGGAGTCTCTTATACACACACTCACGTATTTCCAGATTCACATTCATTGCGTGCCGCTGACCAGTTTGCGCTCTGTCAGCGAAGTGGGACATCACATCTGAAAATCTACATTGCGGGTTCGAGCTGCTAGCTGCTTTCCGTGCCTGTCACACAAACGTGCCAGATGTTGAACTCAAGCGTGAAATAATTCCACCCCAACACTGACCCTGCCAGCCATGGGCCTCATCAACTTGTTAAGTGTCATTCCTCCCTGATAGAATAGTATGCAAAGCAATATGAGGTGGATGAAACTCTGTTCCGCGTCCCTGCTACAACACAAACTCGACCTGAATGCGGTATCAGCGAACACCGTGCTGCTTCCCTCAACAGGCACCCCTCAGCATAAATGATTGATAAACTCGGCAAAGAAAAACATACTGGTAATTGGACTAGCTGAGATGAAGGAAAAGCTCTAGTTGCCCTGGATCCTTATGAGTTTGTGACGGGGAGGTTGGCACAAATATTACGGTTCATGCCACATGTGCAATCAAGGAAATGGAGGGAGAACTAATGGCGGGATTGCTTGTGCACTTAGTGATTTACCCTCCCAAAGGCCCCGTGTGAGGCCCTGAGTGATTTCTCAAGTGATACGTTTTTTTCTGTGAGATTGTATGCATTTTCATCTAGAGGGAGAGTGTGGTTTTTGGGTCTTGATTCGGTCACAGAATGCCCAGGGCCGTTAATTATCAGGCGCTTAGCTTGGATGATGTATCTAAATGTTGGTCCCTGCATCTGTGTAGGTGTAAAGGCTGTTTTTGCCGTTCCGATATTGCAGGAGACTGTTTGGTATTATCTATCTATCCGTCCGTCCGTCCGTCCATCGATCCATCCATCCATCCATCTAACTACCTATCTGTCTGTCTGTCTATCTATATACACACACACACACACACACACACACACACACACACACACAATGAAAAACAAGATAAAAATCCTTATAAAGGAATGACTGTTTGCAGTGTGCATCCTTTCAGTGCCCGTTATTGCAAATGGCAAGGTGGATGGAAGAAACGTATTGATCCTTAAGAGGGGAATTCAGGTGCTGATCATCAAAAGTGCACAAATACCTTCCCACACACAGAAAGCGCAAAACAAAACACAGTCTAAAGGCAATTACAGTAGAAAGTGTAAACCATAACAGAGCGCAAAAGAAAAACTGTCCATGAGCAAAGTTGTTATGCCAGGCCAACAGGCCATGTAATTTGCTCCATTTCGAATGTGACAAATAGATCCTTTTTCTAATAAAAGCTTCCGGAAGATGGCTGAACAACGAGAAGAGATAAAAGATCATGTCAAAAGTTTGGCAGAGACCGTCTTAATTCCCTCCGCAGGAATGCACTCTCCCAGAATATTGTGATCGATGTGCTCTGATGTTAACAATTATATTGTGATTGAATTATTTCAGTCATTTCGAAGCAGCTAGATCGGGAGGAGGTGATGGAGTTATTTGTCAACAGGCAGCTGGGTGCGATATATTGTTATCTGAATCGGTTCGGCCACGCGTCCAATTAAGTGACACGCTAATATGTCATTTGTGTTTTTTGATGCATTCGAAAAAGACGTAAGAAATCCCTTCTGAAGCTGTCCCGAGGACCCGCTAATCCTCTGTATTAGATTTGTACTGTATTTGAGAAGGAAACATAATCAAAGTTTCATCAGGGCATTTGTTTATCTAATCATCAGAGAAATTAACCGCTAATGGAATCGCACTAGATCACTGGAAACAATAGTAATGGCCTCTATTAAGAAACTATCACATGGATTTTGTGTAAGTAAATAGATTTATTCCTCAGACTTGCCAAATCGCTTATCACTTTTATGTGAGCATTGCTGGAGGGAGTTCAGAGTTTAAATGTATAAATAGCAGAATGCTAATAACTCTAGCAGTAACTAATTTATACAGGAAGGAGGGCACGCTGCATTGATGCATATTTCAGTGTCGCAGTGCCCAAGCCTCTCCTAATGCCACTTATATCAGCATTTTTGCCATTTTAAATTATTAATACAACCATTAGGTCAGAGTATACAGACTAAATAGGGAGGGATGCACTCATGAATGCATTTTATTACTTTTTCAATGCTAAAACCGAATGCAGACAAAGTGTGCATGAGTCACATTTCTAATTATCACTAAACTCTCCATTTTTATCTGTAAACTGCATCAAATGAAGAACAGATATAAATTGGGTAAATAATCACTAGGAGGTCAAATGAATGAATTAACAAATTCAAATGTCTCAGAATAAAAATTTCAACATCAGCATCACATGATACAGCTAAAAAAAAAAAAAAAAAACTCAATGCACATGCTCATGACACATAAAGAGAAGTTGTTCAAATCTGGTCTCTGCTTTTGTGTCTATTCTTTACTCAAAGATAAAATAAAATACCATACTCAAACTGAGAAATATCACGAGGAATTACATCGTCCTTGATCATTTGAGATAAAAGAGTTCGTTGTACTATAAAAACATGCTGTAACTTTCAAAACTAAAAAAGTTTCTCCACAGCTAAAAACCTTTATTGATATGAAGCTGCCAAAACACAAATAGATACAAAAAATGACTCAAAACATCTGAAACGCAATAATGTCAGTATTGTCCAGAAACAGAATTCATCTAAAACACATTTACACATTTACACATCTACACCGACTATGTGGTATCCAGAATTTTTTTTTTGTAATAAAATACAGGGAAAAACAAAACAAACAAAGCATAAAAAGTGTTCAATACATTCCCCTTAAGCTTACAGATCAGCAATTATATCACCATCTTGCATTGATGAATACTACAGAAATCAGATTACACCGGTGTGTTAAAACATAGGATAGGATCTGCTTGATTTTCATTCTTTGCTTAATATTGTAGGTCTTGTGAATGTTTGAACAGGTAGAATTTCATACGGGACAAGGCAGCCTCAGTAAAATCAACAAACATCTACCAATGTGACGGAGCCTCACTATGGGGCAGAGGGGGTGCTAATGTTTGATGTTTGTGCTAATTATCCACTCCGCAGTGACGTTGATAACACAATCACATGCTCTGTGAGACAAGCATGCCAGAGAATGTTTCTAAGGAGCGCCTGGAGAAAAAAAGGAAGTGTAAATATTCTCAGAAGCCTTAAGATCACTTGTCGTCTGTGATCAAACAAACTACAGTACAAGACCGAATCACTTTGAAGCTGACAGGCCTTCTGTTCGAGCCTTGTGACTCGAGATCAGCACGTCCAGCACGTTTCTGTTAAGCAGATGATAACAGATCCCCTGCTACGGATTGGTGTTTGGAGGTAAGGGGTCTCTTGGATCAGATTTTCGGTTATTGTACTTTATAAATATATTTTAGGCCAAAATGTAAGATTAAATTTAATTGTATATAAAAGTTCATCATATAAAAGTTGCACCCAATAAAATTACATAGTTTTAAGTATGTGTGTTTGATTTGATTTAAATGATTTATAATGATTTATCATTTAAATAAAAAGTAAAAAAAAAAACTTAAAAATGCATTTACTAAAATTGCCATAATAATAATAATAATAATAATAATCATTATTCTTATTATTGTATAGCATTAATCTGTTAACTGTGAAAACAGTTTTAACTTTATTCAGTTAAAAAGTATAAACAAATATGAGATTGAAACGGTTTATTGATGATAAATAGAAATAAAAACAAAATATCTGTAGAAACATTTTTTTACTCAGAAATTGCTTGTAAGCAACAGCAAGCAATATATTGAGATAAACATGAAATTGTGAAATGGAAAATGTGAACTTACTGCAATAATCTTTTTTTTTTTTGCAAACTTTATTTACTATTTTTAACATTTGTGGTTATTGTATATTTAAAACACTTTCAGGTTATTATTAGCATCTTTCCTTTTTTATTAATGTATGACAAATATGCATCAAATTAGGTTTATTAGTTTATGTTAAAACTATGGAACCCAAATGGATGGAAATTTTATTACATGCAATTCAAGTACATAAAGCCAAAATTTAGGCCAAAATATTTTTTGATCGTAGAGTGTAGGCCAGGATATGCAATTTGTAATATAATGGATGTTTTCAGCGCTTTTATTCATTAGATCTGTTGCCATATAGATGGACGCGTTTGTTGCAAGGTGACAATTTAGAATTAGTTTGTGGCATAATGGTTCATCCAATTGGTTGCAGTCTAATGATAACCTTTTTAGTATTCTGAAAGCCTGCAAACTGCAAAATGGCAGTGTCAGCACTATAACATAAGACACAATGCAAAGCAAAATCACTCTCGGCTCTTATCAGGCCTCTGTTTGGCAGGCTGGATCAAGCATCCTCAAAAAGAGTACAATATGTTATAGCTTCCCAGACAGCTTGGGCCTGTTCTTATGAAATATTCGCAGACTAATACCCTCGCCCACTGCTGCATATCTAGATAAATGAGAAAGGGTGATATAGAGGAAATTTCAGCTGTGATTTCAGATTAACTAAATTTCCATTTGCAGAGATGGCGGCAGTGCTGCATTGCAAGTAGTGGTCCATATCTCTCCATAGACTGTCAGTGGACTCTTGTCAGCGGCTCCTTACAGTAATGCCTGTGACCTTTATATGATGAAGCACTGAGAGTCTCAGCCATGGCATGTCTCTCTGTCTTAGGGATGGTCGACAGGAAGTTGTTTTGACCCTCCCCAGCGCAAGGATGCGTGACAGAGACCGCAGGGCAGCGCAAAGGCCACTATTTATCTTTGTTACACCTTTTCAGATTAGAAAAGGTCCCAATTCCACATAGAGAACATGACTTTTTTTTGTCTCTTAAGTCAAGCTCGCACTGTAAGACTGAAGCTGCGGTGCAACAAGAAGTGGCAGATGGTAAGCGACTCCCTGTTGCCGTCCGTTCTAGTATGAGCGCCTGTGAGATGCGCCACAGCTAGTCACAGATGCTACGAGACATTTTAAATTGGTGTTAAATGCAGTCAGTCTTCAGGTGACTATTGAGAGTAGAGAGAAAACAGCCGTGAGCAACAGCCAATTAAATGACAAGAGGACAAAATAGCACATGAGGGCAACACAGTGAGAAATGGAAGACAAAAAAAAAAACTCTTGAATTGCTCATATATGTTTATTTTTATTTTTATTTTTCTGTTTTTCAGATTATTGCATCAAAATAACAAATTCTGCATGAGGTCCAAAATGTTCAAACTAGTCATGCAAATTTGTAACTCTAACCAACAGAGAGCTGCTTCATGCATCTACAGTATTTACTATGGACAATGGACATTTTTTGCCCAAAGATTTTTAGTAGCATGATCCTGCAATACTGCAGTTTCAGGACTTGCTAGTTACTAGTAGCAGTTAATGGCAAAACAAAATTAGTGTGTTTGTGATTGCAATGATAAATTAGACTAATGTAATAAGAAGCATTTTGCAACATCTTGCAACATCAAGCAGCTTAATTGAACTGTTTTTATACAGCTAAAAACTGAAAGTCTCACACATTCAGGTCAAAATGGACCGCATTTGGACTACTCTTATAATAAAAATAAGGTGGAAAGATAATCAATTCTGTTAGTTTAATATGTGACTGCATCGTTACCATTGCTCAGCTCATTTTTGCAGACTAAATCCAGTAATTTCAATTGATATTCTGGAACTTCGAGTAAGGGCGAATGATTTTCCCACACAGATTTGCCATATTGACCAAAAGAATGCTGCTTAATGCTGCTTAATGACTTCTGTGGCCATGTTTATTATCTGTAAAAGCTGTAATATTGCATAAACCATTTGCGACTAAAGCACAGATTCTATCCTGTGAGTCCAAGAGAATAAAATGGTCACTTTCTTGAAAACTGATGACAAATATCAGTAAGAAAAAGTCAATTGCTGCAATAGGAGGAGCCACAGTAGTTTTTTAATACAAAATAAATGACTTGCACCTCAGAATGTGCATACAAAATGCAATAAACACTGTCATATTATCTTGCATTTGGAAGTGGATTCCTGATTTTTGGGAATGCAGTTGTGTGAGACCGTTCTGGGAGGCAATCATACCAAAACATTTTGACGACAGACTTTGGCTCAGGCACTTCATAATGACTAAAGCAACATTTTAGATACTGTGCAACGAGACCATCCACTGGTTAATCCAGTTATGCTGTATGTCATGATCTGTTGCAAAGTCACATGACTTTTTTTTAATGCAATTAAAATAACTAATTTTTGTAAGTGTGTTTCCATTATAGTTTATGTGCATGTCTTCATATCGGATAAATAATTATCTGCCTCAGTTGAGTGCATACATTGTTTACGTGTATTTTAAGCACATTTCCATCCAGTACTTTTTGTGCAATATCCCAACATTTGCTCAAACATAAGTAGATAAAACATAGCTAGAGCGGTGCTTCATACTGTACGTCACTACACTATTAACGACACATGATGGACATTTTGCTACTGTGACGCTAGATTGAGTGTTGAAGTGGGCACCTGGCCTTAGCAGAAACAGAAAATAGAGATTGATGTCCCTCAATTATTTATTACTGAATTAAGTTGAGGTATTTGATTGTGCAGTGGAAAATGTGGAATGAATAACATATCAACCCAAAGCGCACATTCCAAAGCCTAAGCTCTTTCTCTGAACATGAAAGCCCTTGCAGAGAGTTTAGGCTACAATGACGTTTTTGATGTAGTCCTTTCCATCTGAAGTGTCATTGAAGTAAAAGAAGGAGAGAAGAAAATAGGATCGAGATGTTTTCAATATATGGGTATTCTGCATTTCTCTCAGACCAGACGTTATATCAGTTGTGGATTCACTGGACCAGTTTAACTCCTTCACAAGCTCCTATTATTTCCTCAGATGAAATCTCAGTGAACAACGCAGCAACATTCTTCAACTGAGAGTCCTGTTTATTTATATATTTCTGGGTATAACTTATTCATTCTGCTTTTCATATTTCAGTGGTTGTTGAAAAAACAACAACTGATGTCTGTGTTTGCTTTAAAGACCCTTGAAATGCTTGGATGTTTTCTTAATGCTTCATCAGGAACAGGGCTGCTGAAGTCATTCTGTGAGGACTTACTTTGATTTTAGCAGCAAAAGGTTTTTTTTGTTTGTTTTTTTACTAGTGTTATTATTGCCTTATCTGGTTCGTATTAGCGCCTAAGGGCCGAAATGCTAGGATGGGTTCCAGCCCCCTGACCCAGCATGGGACAAGCGCTTTAGATAATGGATAAATGGATGAATGATTCACATTAATTTAGCTGTACAGTAGTGTGAAATTTACATGATGAAACACATTAAATATATAAATTTGGTCCAAAGTAAACACACATGGGGCTTGAACTGACTCAAGCAAAAACATATTTGTGAAACTTTTGGCTTCAGGGTCATGATTCCAATATGACAATTTTTTTTTCTTTGGGGAGGGGTTGGTTTGCTAGCAAAAACTACAATACAAAAACTAAACTGTCCTACTTGTTTTGCACTGATGTTCTAAGTGTATCTTTGAGGTTCGAAGTTTGTTAACCTTTATATTTTCAATATCAGCTCCCTGAGTGTTACATACATTAAAGTCTGATGTCATTATTAAAGTCTGTCTTTGATAATATACTATTGTTTAAAAGTCTGGGTTGGTAATTTTTTTAAATGCTTTTGAAAGTCTAATGCTCACCAAGGCTGCTTTTATTTACATTAAAAGCAGTGTGGACTGCTTTCAATTTGGCATATTTTAAAATGTAATTTATTGTTGTGCTACTAAGTGAATTTTCAGCATTATTAAGTCTAGTCTTCATTGTCACATGATCCTTCAGAAATATTTCCAATATGCTGATTTCCTGAAGCATTTCTTTTTATTATCAATGTTGAAGATGTATTAAATATAATATTAAATAACATTTATTGGATACATGTAAGGCTTTCTGTAAAATGTTTGTGGTAAAAATGAAATCCCCCACTATGTCTCTTAATATTGAGTTATAGCTATGTAAACATGAGATATATGGTAAAACCAAATCAGATTTTTTTGACACAGTCTTTGCTCTTCCATTCATTTCCATACTTGCTTTATTTTTATGTGAACAATAGTTAAAAATTCCCCCCTTTTTGGACGGCTTATTTATTTTGTACCATGTCAGCAGAATGTGACCACACCTCCTTTGAGTGTTTACCAAACGTTTAGATAACGAAGAAGTGAGATTTATGCTTTCAATTAAAGGGTAAAATAATCTCCTATGTAAATTGATATAAAACGTGCAGGTGATGCAGGTTTACAGGAAGCAGTGACATCGCTCTCTAAATACAGAGTCTGAGCTGACCTTGTGTGAAGTCTACGGCGCTGAAGGGCTGAGACCAGCTCTGCCGACCAGTCTGTGTGTCTCTAGCTGTATCGACTTCTCCTCGGGCCCTTTGTGTGGATCACCTGAAACACAGCCAGCACTCCTGTGTCCCAGCAGGGGTTGTTTTTCAAAGACTTCTCAAGACCGATATGGACGTCCTTCCCCAGCATGCCACTAGCAGTCCATCTCCAATGTCGCCTTCAGTATCAACAAAGCAATTACTCTGAATGATTCCTCTTTGTGTTATTCGATACCGTTCCTGCTCGACACTTTAAAATGTAGGATGTCAACTCATGAGGGAAAATGGGAAAAGCTGATCTCTGTCAATCAAAGAAAACAAGCCTTTCTGCAAAATTTAATCTTGCTTTTAAAGTCAGACACTGCGTTCGTAAGCTTTTTACTTCTGTAATCTGGAAGGTTTGTGAGAGAAAGAAGATATCCGATACAGGACCGTCCCTTTACTGTAGATTGTGGGACCCCCATGGCAGGGTTGCCAGGTCTTTGCAACAAAACCTGCTCTATTGCTACTTAGAACTAGCCCAAAACTAGCCTAATGTACACTAGCTATATATCATTATAATGCTACTTTTGTTGATGATTTTGAGATAGCTAGGCCTACACATCCATGAATTCCTAGCTAGATCAAAGAGTTAAGGAATCAAGCATATTGTGAGCTTCCTGCACAAATGAAAGCTTCAGAAAACATTTGTCCTAATGTTAAATAAGCCAGACTCTCAGGAACATAATTGAACACACAAATGATCACAAAATTGCAGTTAAACATGACCACGCAACAATCATTAAATGACAAAAATTGAGATTAAAAGATACAACAAATACAACTATACTACGGCAAAGAAAACAAACAATGAAGTAATACAAAGTAAGATAATCTGCACTGTAATTGGCATGCTGGGATAACATAGGCTAGCTACATATATATATATATATATATTACACAAAGCTAATTTATGGCTTACAAAAGTAAAAATATAGCATATTAATCATGAGCGAATAAGTGAAAATAATGGCCAGGTTATTTTTCCCTAGTGTTCTACAAAAGAAAGAAATTAATTTGTTATAGACTAATTTCTCACTGAATAAATAAGTATACAAATTTTACAATTCCAGACCTTTTTCTTTTTTTTTTCGTATGTGTCACTATTCTGTCAGAGTTACTGATGCTTGTTTAAACATGAACTTGACATGAGCAAATTAACTGTTACAGAAAAAGTTGACACAAAAAATGTGCTAACCACAGGCTCTGTCAGCTGCAAATTGGGTTATGAAGGCCTAGAATTATTTTAATGCTCACAACACATAGTTCACATCGATGTCTTTTGTGTTCAGCTCGAAAAAAATCGCTCCTGACTTTTTATAGCAAAACTTTTGCAATATTTCCGAATTGAGGATGCTGTTGTGCTATTACACACTAATGCTCAATGATATAACCATGCAACCAGCTTCCTCGTTTTCTTATATACTCTAAATCAACAAGCAGTTCCTTGTTTTTTAACACCCATTTATATTATAAAGCAGTTTAAAGGTGCATGAGGGATGGTAATTTCAGTAGTTAGCTCATTTGATGTCTTTAGCATGTCACTCATTGGGAGTGTGGAGGTGGACAGAAAGTGTACAAGGCGTTTTGGGGGTGTGAATGTGAGAAAATGAATCTCTCTCACTGCAGGAATGTTTATAATGCAGGCCCAGTCGCTGGTGCTCATTTACATCTGAGAATATCATCTGCACGGCCTCTCGCCAGAGTAGTGGACGCAAAATTTAGCTAATGTGCTGGCATTATGACCATTGTTGTGTAATGGGTTGATGCATCATTCCAGGCAGAGCTGTCTGTGATCTCACCCGCAGTAATAGCTCTGTGAGAATGTATTTAATGCTGAACCGCCAGCTCTGGTAAATGGTGTGGAATTTCTCCAATTCTGTAAAGCGCAATGGCTTATGAAAGTGACAGAATCAAAGTATGTGCATCCTTGTCAAGTACCTAAGTGAAGTGAATACGAGAAGAAATCAAATCAGGCAGTGTTTTGCACTCTCTGACAGTGATGCAACACGTAAAAATATGTGACAAAAACATAAAATGAACTAATTATGTTGGATTGCTAATTTTATGGAAAGTTAAGGAAGCAAGTTTTACCTTTTGCTTTTCTTTCAGTAGCTGACTAGCTTTCTCTAAAGTGGAAGTGCTTTGCTTGGCTATCAGGTCACACTTCAGACTGTTTACAGTGAAGTTTGAGTTGTTAACATAAGTTAATTCATTAGGCATTATATATTAAAAATTAATGCAATACTTTTACAACATTTATTAATCTAGTTCAAAGGAATAGTTCATTTAAAAATGAAAATGTATTCAACCTCAGGCTATCCAAAAGGTTTTTTTTTCATAGATTTTTTTCAATAGATTTGGAGAAATTTAGTGTTACATCTCAGTTTACAGTAGCAGCTGATAAAAGCATCACAATCTACAAGTAATCCATGCAATTCCATCAATTAACATCATATATGAAAAGCTGCTTTTTTTTAGAATACAAATTCATTACTTAGGCATTTTTAACTATGGTTTCTGTCCACAATAGGAGTTCATAACCCATAATAACACTTCCTCCAGTGAAAAAGTCCATCCCCTGTTGTCCTCTTGCATCAAAATACACCAACTTATTAGTTTAGAACAGTTTTGGTCTGTTTTGCTTATAAATGTAAACAAAGCTTGATCTCTGCATATTTCTCTCCTGATTCAGATGAGATAACTTTTTCACTTAGAAAGTTAAAAATGCCTTAGTCTTAAGGATGAATTTGTTTCTTTTGAGAAGAATTTGAAGCTTCTCTGCAGGCACAATATTTTAATTGATGTTGTGAAGTCATGTGGATTACTTGTGGTTTATTGTGATGTTTTTGTCAGCTGTTTGGACTCATTCTGATGGCACCCATTCACTGCAGCAAGCACATTCACTGAGCAAGTGATGTAATGATACATTTGCCCAATCAGTTCAGATGATGAAACAAACTCCTCTACATTTTGGATGGCCTGAGGATAAGTATATTTATATTTTTTGTGTGAACTGTTTCTTTAAATATTTCTTTGCTAATTTAATTAAAACTTGTCATGCTCTGTGTTTGAACCAAATAATCCACACTGCTTGCGCACCTTACATATGCATCCTATTTCTAAGAAAGGATAGTTTTCAGTTGTACTTCTTAGTAAATTTATTAAATAGAAAATAGTCCATGGTACATATTTGAAAAAGCAATATGGAAGTTATGTTGTAAATGTAATAAGTAACATCTTTCTTGTAAGGTTTCACCTCCAACTCTGCTCTTTGAGGTGAATATGGCCAGACCTTTATTTGAGTGTCTAGTTTAGTGAGTGTCGACAAGGCAGAGCCAGTGACAGAAAACATTCCAAACCTCATTCATCAAGCAGTTTTTTCACTCAGAGCATCTCAAATTCCTCTCTCCTTTCCTGTCATAGAAATTTTCTAACTTACCACGGATGTTCCTGAGGGATTTTATCATGCATTGACTACAAGAGAATGCAAATGGCATACACAGGCATGAATCTGGGACAAGATGGCCATGACCTGCAGAGGTCTCCTCTCTGAGCCGGGCGTCTGGGGATTCAGAATTCTCCACTGCTGAAGCTTAATTAGCCCAGCTCTGTTGCCTGGAGAAGTGTTCAGTGCTTGACCTTTCCTAAAGGTAAGCGGCCGGTGCGTGTTCAACAGGCCACAGGAAAATGAGCAGCACCGAGGAGGCTTCTGACAAGCCCAACTAGGAGGGGAGGAGGAGGAGATGGTGAAGGCATTTGAGCTGGTGCCCAGACAGTGTCTCATCTAAAGATACCCTGAGAAACATGCGTTGCCAAAGGGAAGTTTGTCAGTATTCCTGCTGCTGATCATTAAAAAAAGACTGAGCCAATGCACAGCAGGTTTCGTGTTCATCAGAAGTGGGTTTAAAAACCAGCAAAATGAGGACATACAAGTATTAGCAGATAGTAGAAGATTTATGTTTAAATGAAGCCTAATAATCCATTAATAATATGACCGAATGCAAATCCTTTGTGTAAGGACCGCAATCTGACAAAAAAAGAGGGATTCAAAATAAAAATGACTTCCAAAATCTGGAAGAAAAAAAAAAGAAATACAATGTTTTCATTATATATATATATATATATATATATATATATATATATGTCTACCGATAAATCGCCAAGGCCGATATATCAGCCGATATTTGGCATTTTTCTAATATCGGCATCACCGATAAGTTTTCCTTTATATATATATATATATATATATATATATATATATATATATATATATATATATATATATATAATTTAAAACTTTTGAGAATTTACGATGCTGATGACCATTAAACGCATCATCACAGTCTTGTGAAAAGGGTGCATTGTGCATAAATGGCTTCAAGTACAGTTTCTATTTCAATGTTCTAGTCACGTTCTTGAAAGAAGCTAAATGTTTACACTGAGTTGTATTTTAGGTAGAAAGAAAAGGGCTTGTGCATATGGTTTTCATTGTCTTTCCCCTGAATGGACATGTCAAGACCTTGACTTCATCAAAGTTGCTAACTGTGTGCGTTTCAGCTGTAATAGCTCGCTCTTCATTAGTGTGGTGCATGAGCTGTCAGGTTGAGTATGTCAAGCATAAAGAATCAGAGAAGCTGCTTCCAGGTCTCTCCATTACCTACCCTCATCAGCCACCATTACTGCTGCTTTTTAAACCAAACCACTCTTTTTTATGTTTCTCTGTCATAAAATCCCTATTTTGGGAAAAAGGTGCAGTGGCGCTGATGACTGTTGTGAGCTGCTGTGTCCTGGAACAGGAAGAGGTTTGCTCACGTGAGCGTCCTGTACATAATAAGAAATCCTTTGAAGGTGGGACATGCCTGTCATCCTATAAATCATCCATAGACAAGTATTCCTCTCTGGCAGTGCAGCCAGGGGCCGTTCTCATTATCTGGTGTGGGCTTGCCTGTCGGGGAAGAGCGGTGAGGTGAGACACTTTGATAAAAATATTTCACAAATTCGCCGTCACCATTTACTGCTCTCGCTCTTGTGTGAATGCGATGAGGAGAGGGATGAGAAAAACACACAGCGATTTTAGCACCGATAAAATTGATTTAAAGTCGTATCAAAACACGACAAGCTTTTTACAAGTGTCATGTACTTTTACGGAGAGGGACCCATTTTCCAGCTCTGTGCTTTGCTCATCAGTTTGGCAGTGCAGCAGCAGAGCAGAGGTGATTACTTTAGAGAATTATATTTAATCACTTAAAATGCTGAGGGATCTGTTCTTGGGTTATAATACTGCTTGGAGAGTTCGGTTTGTTTATTCCCGATTGGATTTTATTTAATGAGTTTTAATGTTATGGAATACTTTTTTCTGTTTATTAGAAAAGCAGTATTAAATATTCATTTTTACTTGTAAATAAAAGCAGTTTCTTTAAGTGCTATCAAGAAAATGGAGGAAGAAGTGATCTATTTTATTTTAGTTATTTAGCTCTGCACTTTATAACATAAGCTGTATTCTGAATGAATATGAAGAGAGGCATGTTAAATGGAACTTTCCATGAATGCAGTACACTTTTGCTGTCTAGTGAACTTTTTTTTAGATGCATAAATCCCATGTTTCTTATGTATTGTGAGCTATTAGATCTGTTAAATGAGCTAATAGGCTGTCTAATATAAAGTTAACCTAGAAATGAGCTAGTTTTAAACGTATCAAATCACTCCCTGCCCTTAAAATTGTGATTTTAGCCTCCGAACCAGAGGCGTCGTGCCCATTCAAAGTGAGGGGGCACGTGCCCCCTCAGATTTCTGAGCCAAGTGGATTTTAAATGCAGCTTCCAAACGAAAAAAAAAATTGCAGAATAATATTTTTTATATATTTGATACAATCACAGCGGTGAGAATAGATCGTTCAGTGCACAGCATCAGCTGCTAAATTCAAATCTGCGTTCGCTGGCTGGCGCTGAGCCAGAGACAGACGCGTTCTTACAACGCTTCATGATAACCAATCAGAAACTATTCTGTTGCGCTTATGGATGCAATGGCCAATCAGAGACGTCCAGAAGAGTCATCACTGAAACGCAGTGTTTTGTTCACTTGCTCGCTGACTGAATTATTTAGCGAATTCTCTCATCAGAAACAACAAAAAGTGCAGATGTGCGTACGAATGTAAGTAAGATATTCGTTTCATAATGTAAAGTGCTTCAGTGATTTTAATGGGAGTTTTTGAGAGTGCCTGAACTCTGGCTAGACTGAATGAAAATGTTTTTTGATAATGTAAATGTTCTTTACTCTCTGTAAAATGAAAGTGTTAAAATAAGTATCTTACAATATTGTTATTAAAATTTACATTAAATGCAAATTCAGTCGTATTAAAAATATTTTATGGCATGATATGGCACTTAAGTAAAAAGTCAGGTTTTTATGTGTAGTTAATAGATTACACTATATTTCCATATATTGATCAAATAACAATCTATAAAGGTGCAAAACGCGTTTACCTACACATATTTGAGAAACGAGATATTTCCTGATATACTAAGCATGTTTGGAATTGTTTTGAATAAAAAGGAAAAAAAAAAATATAAAAAAATAAGCCTATATCAGTTATACAGTGCTTTCGTAGAATGACTTATACTCCCGATCCCCCCCCCCCCAAATGTGCCCCCTCAAAAATCATGAATGCATGACGCCCCTGCTCCGAACCTTAGATGATTAGATTTTTTTTCCTCTGTATCCAACAATAAAAATCATATATACATTTTTATAGTTTTGACCAAATCAGTCAAAAACGCTAAAAATACTAAAACACATAACTGCCGAAATATTACATTTATTTGCAATTTTGCTAACTGCTTAATTAGTCTATTTGGTTTGCAAATTTACTTAGTATGTGTCACTATAAATCAAAATAAAATCACATATATTAAAGTATTAAAAACAAAATTAACAAGATTCACATTGCAAAATGAAGCACTTTATTTAGGTCCTTAATAAGCTGTCTAAATGGCACTTTTCCATTAATAAAATAATAATGAGTTTTACTTCAAAAGTTTAAGGTTGTAGAGAAGTCCCTTTGGCTAACCAAGACTTCACTAACTTAAAAACAAAACAAAACACAGGAAACAAACAGCAAAAACTAAAATATTTTGAAATATTAAAATATTGTAATCTAAAATGACAATTTTCTCTTTTATATATATATATATATATATATATATATATATATATATATATATATATATATATTTAATATAATATAATATAATTTTATATTAAATATAATTAATTCTTGTGATGTCGAAGCTGAATTTCCAGAAGCCTTTACTCTAATCTTCAGTGTCAGATAATAATTCAGAAATCATTCTATAATGATTTGCTGCTTAAGAAATATTGATTGTTAACAATGTTGAAAACACGATTGTCATTTTTTTCAAATGTGTCCTTGCTGAACAGAAGTATTAATGTATTTAAAAAAACATCTCACTGACCTTAATCTTTTGAATGTTTGTGTATTGTTTGTTTGACCTCTTGAGGTTGATACCTGTTTTCACTGGCCATAATTAAATAAGAAATAAAAATCTTCATTTATTCATTCATATTTTATTCATGGAAAGTGCCTAGCTTATTAAAGGACCAAATAAAGTGCTTTATTTGAATCAGGTGGCTGAAATCCACAGTCTTGTGGCCTAAATAAATGTGTCCACGGTCAGTGCAAAAGCAGCTCTTTTTTTCCCTCTAACAAGGATGGACTAATACTGCATGAAGACAGACATTTCTGGCATGCTGTTCATTAGGTGAGACAGTGTTGTGACACTCATAGCCCTCTGATGGCCTCGCTCATTCTACATGCCAGTCTGAGCTCTAAATGCTGAAACCGCAGCAGGACACAAAACTGTCTCTGACTTGACAGCCGTGACAAGGGGTTGGCCTTATCAAATCAAGATGGAATGCTAATTGAGAGGCTTTTTGCAGAAATCTTGTGGTGCTTTTGTGCAGGCATTTTTAACAAACTTTGCTTTAGAGGAGATCACATATTTTGTGTGTCATGCACAAAATCAGCTACAGCAATCCTTGCTTCCCCTCGATACTCCCTCTTTCGAACAGTTCTCAGCAGGTATTTCCCTCCATTGACATCTGTGGGATTTTGGGTATACTTCAGACTTTTTTTTTTCACCCTCACATCAAGACAAAATGCTTTCTCCATTATAAGTTGTATGGCCAACACTGGCAAGTTCAATTGTAAAATGAATGCATGTTCGTTGTGTGAGCCGATGAAATGAGGAATGTTTTGCTGAATTGTAATGAATTTCAGCAGATGGATGATGACTCTTCAGCACTTTAAATGGTGTCTCGAGAGTGGAGCAATATGCTTTTTTTTTTTGCTCATTAGCACGTCTATTTTTGATGTTTGTAACGGTGCAACATACTGTTTCAATCCACCTTTTTACCCTTATGAGTATGCTTATCCATATCATCAAAAGATCTTTAACATCTGCTGTGTTATCAAAGTTATTTAGAGGTTAAATTGATCAATTACAACTGCTTGATGTTTAAAGGTTGGTATCTTGAAGCTTTAAATAAACTGGTTTGCATTAAAACACAGCGTCTTGCAAGTGTTGCAAGTGTGAAAATGATGACGATAACAGCTGCTCTTGCTGTGTTTTACCCCCCACAAGTTTTCCAACACATTCTGATGTTTTGACCAGTTTTGCTTACAAATCTGAGAATTGCTTATTACATTGGCAAGTTTTTAAAAAGTGTGACTGTATTTATTTTTAAACGCAATGGCCACTACCTGACAGGTGTTTTCTTTAAACAGCTTTAGCTGTTAGAAAACTATCCAATCGGAAATGCCCTCTGCTGTCATCGAGTTGCTGATGTTTTATGATAGGGCTGAATTAGAAAGTTGACTGAATGACACTATACCTTTAACATCCAGTTACGTCATCCACTACCTCTCCCTCTCCCTCAATTATTATTTTTTTAAAGTTAGACATCAACCTTCTTGGCATTCCTCAATCTATTTTGTTTTAAACTATGTTACAAGAAAGAATATATATATATATATATATATATATATATATATATATATATATATATATATATATATATATATATATGTTTATACAAAAGTCTGTTTTTGCTAGCGACTCCATGTATGTAATAATGTAAGTATTTTTCCTGTGCAACAATAATGACATAATGACTAATGACTCCAGACAGCTGAGTCCTGAGCCATCTTCAAGAATCAGCTTAAAACACATCTCTTCCATCTTTATTTGACCCTCTAACTTTAACACTCACTATTCTAATTCTATTCTTAAAAAAAATCGAACTACCTTTCTAATCTTTTTCTATTCTATTTTCTTTTCATTAATTATGCAATTGTATGTAAATAAAATAATATCATCAGCCAAGTCAAGTCACCTTTATTTATATAGCGCTTTAAACAAAATACATTGCGTCAAAGCAACTGAACAACATTCATTAGGAAAACAGTGTGTCAATAATGCAAAATGATAGTTAAAGGCAGTTCATCACTGAATTCAGTTATGTCATCTCTGTTCAGTTAAATAGTGTCTGTGCATTTATTTGCAATCAAGTCAACGATATCGCTGTAGATGAAGTGACCCCAACTAAGCAAGCCAGAGGCGACAAGGGCACCTAAGTCTTGGTATTGAGAGAACACTGTACATGCACCCCCCCACCTACAATTCCTGCCAGCCCGAGACTCAAACTCACAACCTTTCAATTGCAAGTCCGACTCTCTAACCATTAGGCCACGACTTCCCCACTTCCCCAACACATATAACTAGGGTTCAAAAAATATGTTTCTGTTGATGCATGCGCATTCTGGATTTCCATTACAACAGCGATGAGAAAAACCTCTATAAATCATTCACTCTTGTTCAATACTAATACGAACACTGTGTCAGTGCATTCTCTTAATGTGACAGTCTTTATATTAATCGAACAGCAACAACAAAGAAATCACTCACTGCTCTTAATTAAAAAGCTTTTTTTTTACTTTAATACAGAATAATCTTTAATTTATAGTTCAAAATGCAATGCTGTTTTACATTTGATTACTTTATTTAATTTCTGTACCTAAAAACTAATGCAAGACCTACCTAAAAAACCCCGAAAGTCAGTTAATTTTATTTGTATCTTTACTCTATCGTATTTATTTGTGCTGTTGCTTGTAGTTAGAATATTCTTAATATGATAATATGATAATATATATATATATATATTTTTTGAAAGTATAGTTTTTCCATAAACATATCACATACAACGGTACCGAAACAGTGACTCTAAAACCGTGAAACAAACGAACTGTGAAAAAGTTGAACTGTTCCACCCTAATATTTACATAATCATTTGGCAGATGGACTTTTTTTTTTATAAAAAAAATATATATTACAAATGTATATAATGATAGATGTTTTAAAAGAGCATCTTATTGACAAACTAGCACACTGTTTTACATATGAAGATACAGTATTTTTTTAGTGCCAAAAAATTAATTGACCAGAAACATTGTAAACCCAGATAACTCAAAACAATTGAGGCAACTGATTGCCGCTATTTTTTTAAGTTTGCAAACTTACATATCACAAGTAAGCATATAGCTAGTTATTTTGAGTAACTGTAAATTAAAAAAAAACATTCATTTAAATCAAAATATATATTTAGTGTTTTGATCATCTTTATTTTAGTGCAACTCAAAGTTTTGAGTACTGACAACTTCAATTACTTCACTTAATTAAAATATCCCTCATATATATAAATCAAAATGTTTTATTTATCTAAACTTAGTTTAAGTGTTATTAAATTAAATTATATAATTTATGTAACTTAAATTGTAGTAGTAATGTTACTTAAATATTTTGTGGCAACTGATTGCCTTTTTTTTTTTTTTTTTTTAAGTTTCCTGTACTCAAATATCTACATTTTAACTTAACAGTACAAATTACAAATCTGAAATCATTAAACGAAGTAGAAAAAATAATTATAAAACATGAGACATTAAAACTGTTTTGTGCAACAAAAAGGCACACCAGGTCAAAGAAAATACATTTTCTTATTACCTAAAGAAATAGGCATTATGTAAACAAAAATCGTGACAGTCCAAAAACAGTGACAACAATTCTTTGCAACAAACAAAAGGCACACCTGGTCGAAGAAAATCAATTAAAATACTACCTTAACAAATACAAAACAGGATTAATATACCAGATGTGTAGAGGTTAATTAGTCAGTCACATTAATTAAGTGTTGCACAGAAACATAAAATAGTTAATAAAACAAAATCATCACATTTACCTAGACATGCACAAATATGACGTGTAGATTTGAGTTGTGTAGCATCCATGAATGATGTTCCTCGTTGTCCCATCAGGGAGCAGGTACGGCTGTGTGGTCTCTTCTCAGCAATCAAGCTGTTCTTGTTAGTGCCTGCAGATAAAAGACAAAAGTAACACTCAAGGTCAGCTCTCCAACTGATTTTATCTATATTAAATGTGTTTTTTATACAACCCATCTGGCAATATTTTGAGGCAGACAATAGGTAGTGCAGAAATGTCCAAATTTACCTTTTTGAAGATGTTTTTCAGCTTGACAGGATGACATTTTTCCAGGTCCCTTGCAGCCTTGTGATGATGTGGGAATCAATGAATGAATGAATGAATTAATTAATTAATAATTATGGGTGAATCTATTTTTCAAGTTCCCTAAACTCTTTAACTGAAGTGTAGTTGTAAAAACTCAAAAAAATATTTACTGTTAACTTAAATGTATGATAATTGTTGAATGAACTATACTATATAGTTCTATAGTACTATATAGTATAACTATAAAATAATAGTTAGCTAAACTTTTTGGCACATTTTGAGTACCAGGTACTTTCCATTATAAGTTAGTTATACTGTTTGGGTTTACAGTGAATTGATTTTCCATTTCTAGCCTACAATATGTAGCCTAGTGTACAATGCTTATTTATTTTGAAGGTGATGAAGGAAGCAACATTAGCACTAGTGCTGTTAGTGCTCCTGCTTTGAACAAGAGAGGGTGGACAGTTCATCTTTTGAGTCAGAGCAGGAACCTTCAGCTAAAGTTTAAGCTATTAGCAAAACTAAACATGGCTATACTCTTTTTTTTTTTTTTTTACTCACATAAAAATATGTGCTTTTATGAATTATAAGGTCATCAGTAGTAGGACTGTGATCATTGGGACATACAATTGATGGCTGCATAATTAATATAGATTATTGAAAGTGCTTATTTCATATTGCAGAGAAACTCAATGTGCAGAGTGAGAGAGAGGGGGATTAAGGGAAGGATGATAGAGACAGTGAATGCCTTGATACTTCTTCACACTTCATTTGATTATTTTGCCCGTCCACTGTCTAAGGATTTTGATTTATTTTTTAAGTATAACCCAATTCAAACAACTGAAAGAGCCAAAGAGTTTATCAGTCTGGTGGACACATGAATTGGGTGGTGGTGACTGCAGCAACAGAGGTGGCCTGGGGTGGAGTCAAATTCCCGGCCTGATTTACTGTCCCAGTCCGCCACTGGGCTTACACTTTATTGGCTGAATAACTGGCATTAAGATGACACAAGAGCTCAGTCTGCACCTAGAGATGGAGGCGGCAAAGAAGACTGCATGGGGAGCAATGTCGCTGTTTTTGGTAAAACATGATTTTGACGACTTCATTAAGTTTTGTTTTATAAAAAACTCTTTTTAAAAGATTTTCGTTTTGTATAAATTGTATCTTAATTTTGATCAATGTTTATATGTAGTTGCCCGTATTTAATAAATAAGAAGCAAATATTTAGCCTAGCAGACAATGTAATAAGGCACCGGCAGGATCACTTGCATTGCATGTGAACTAAACTCAGCGTGTGCCTCACAGATTTGAAATATAGGCTATATATTACAGACAGCTTGAAATGTCTTCTTTTAAAAGAAAATATTCAATCCAAAATAAATGGGCTACTCTCTGATGATGTAATCCATATGAAATGTGCATTTCTCTCTGGCGTTCATGGCGAGTCTCCGTCGTCAACTTCATCTTTGCAGCAACACAAAAAACACCAGTTTATTACTAAACAATAAAATGCATATTTTCGAACCAGCAGGCCACTCTGGGTTGAGCGAGACCCCAGGGAATGAGCGAGCGGATCAGGATCTCTGCTCACGAGCTCTGATCGGAACAAACCCGAGCCTCAATGTCTGCTGACCTTGCAGAAACATACAAATAGACATAGCCAGACTAGACTATTTTAGTACAAATTATGAGCTTACTGACGTTTTTTTTTTTTTTTTTTTTTTTGCCTAGTTAGTTTTGCCTACGTTCCTATGGCACAATGACGCTACGATGAGCATTTACTGCTTATACATTTATGTATTTAAGGGTTAAAACACGCAAAGAACATCTGCATAAACCAGGATAATTGTTCTTACAAGATCACCAAACATTCAGTAGCATAGTAACAAAATTTTACTTTTTTTTTGATGGAACTTAAGTGTTGGAATCAGATTTATTTAATTTACATATTCCTACAACAAAATATTCTTTGGGGGCATGAAAGATTTGTGTATATGATCAAAATTGCTGGCAGTAAAAGAGTTAAAATCTCATTAGAATGCTTCTTAACTATCCTTGTTATTGGCAAAATTGGGTTTCTTGAGTAGTGTAAGAACTTGAAGCATCATCCACTTTATCTCTAGTTATTACCTTCTGCATCAGCCATTGAAAACTTCATACTGGTTGACCATTATGTGGGATGCTTTCATAGGCCATTAAAAGCTCAAGAATAACATCCTAATGCACCATCACACTCTCCAACCATCTCTGACAGGCAGACGAGGCATACCTGACTTTGTTGACATTACTTATTAAGGCCGAGGTACAAGATGCTTCTGAAAAGCTCAAAGTTCATGACATTTTCAGCCATGTCTGTTTATTTCTCGGTATTTACTTTGAAGGTTAAACTGGCCTCTACCAGTAATTGCGCTGTTTCCTTCCTCGTGATCATAGCAAATCAATGGTAGACCTTTTCAGAGCACACTGATGTGTTTTAAAGGAATAATGCTTGATCCATCGCTCTGACAGATGCTGCAAATACTGCATTCATAATAAAGGACATCACTGCACATAAAAGATGAAAGATAAATGACCATTAGGTGAGTAAACCCACTACATGTTTTGTTTTGCTTTTGAAAGGAAAAGATATATAGGAGCATATGAGGACACTGTTAAACCATTTTCTGTCCTCTGATTTTCTGATCCACTTTTGTGTCTTGAACAAAAAAAAACAAAAAAACGAATTTTGTAATTTGAGTTCTAATTCTAGTTTGTTATAATAAGGATATGTAAGTATTGGATCTGACCCGAATCAGACAAATAAAAGAGTCGATCAGGACTGTGGTTGAAACATGAGCCAAATTCCTCAGGAAGGCAAACGGAGGTCATAAATCAGTCCTAGTACCACAAGCCAGAAACAAGTTAACCAACCAACCAACTCTTTCACAGAACAGCTTTCAACATTAACACCATTAGAACAATTATTGACAATTTCAATTCGGAGAAGAGATTGTCAAAGTAACTGAGATGCAATGCTGGACATCACATGTAAACCCATGAGAGTACTACACAAGATCCTTTGGATTGACTTCCCCCAGCAGAACCAGACTGAAATTCCTAAGGGGGGGCCTTTGAACCTCTGGTCTCCACCGAAATCTTTGTCAGATAACTGTCTTTTCTACATATATATGGACCAAAATGAACTCAAAAAGACTTATAAATGAATATCAGTCCATCGCTTCACTCCATATTCATTTATATGTAACCCACACATTTGACTATCATGTTTATAGTCACTAATTGTGTATGTCTTTTAATAACTATTGATATAGCTTAAGGATACATATTCATGTTTAGTGTGTATGTGTTCGAATCTGTTAGCTTGAAACAGTTCTGACCATCAGTTGTTTGTCAAATGTATCATATTCTTGTTATAGGAATCATGTCCAAAATTAAACCCTGCAAGAGCGGGAAACTTCGGACCATGTGCTTGATAAGATAACATATGATTTATGATACCCCCGAGCCAAGACAATATCTGATTGGTCAAGACAACATTTGAGGTGTGGCCAACAGGCCAGTTTAAATACTTAGGACACCATAAAATCTTGCTTTTAGTTTTTAGCTATGCTTCTGCTATTAGTCAGGCCTGCTTTTATGCTTTTAGCTTTTGTTAAGCTTTTGCTATCAGTCATGTCTGCTTTAGCTTTTAGTTTTAGCTTTGCTTTTGCTATCAGTCATGCCAGCTTTAGTATGCTTTTAGCTTTTAGTTTTGCTTCTTAGCTTTAGCTTTTAGCCAGGCTTTTAGTCATCACTGTTATGTGAGTGCGGTTCCAGCGTGCTTCGGCTTGCACGCCTGCTGCTACTTAGCCACGATGAGAAGAAACACCACCTAGTCTCGTCAAACTTTACTTCTTTTCTTTTCCGTTTGAGAGTTTCGTGTTCTGAGTTAAGTTTTGTAACACCGTGTCTGACCTCGACTGCCCGTTCAACTTCAACCAGCTACACACAACTCTGCATCTTCAGCCAACGCCCAACCACGGGCTTCCCAAGACGTCACTTCAGCAACTACTGAACTTCCAGCCAATCAGCGACATCGGGAAACCCCTTTCAACGACAACAAAGGGGACGACCTTTTCACAGGAGACGCAAGTAACTTTACCTCCAGACTGTGACCTTTACTGGTGTATCTAATATAATTTTAACCTCATTGAGGAACTCAATGCGAGGGTTGATTAAGTGATTGATGGCTGTTCATGTCTATGCAATTTAACGTATTGCTGTAAACTTGGGATTCCACATTTCCATTCTCTTAAACTCATCTTTCCCTAACTTTCGATCTTCCTGCAACTTGTGTGAATGTGTGAGTGTGTGTGTTTATTTGGTAGATTAGTTTATATGTCTTAGATTTATCTAATAAAGCCTTATTCATATTGAAAAGAGAAGTATCTTGTGTTTTGTGCTTACAAGTTAATGTCTTAAACTGTCGATCTTGTTACTGTGCTAATTGATAGTGTTTTCACTATACTTTGGATATTAATATCCAGCGCAGATTTGATGTTAAACGGCTCTTTCAGTGAATCGCAGGGCATCTCAGTGATCAGCCGTGAAACAGTGATTCTGTTCAAATTCCCTTTAAAATCTTAAATGATTCCCTTTGAGCTAAACTGACCTGTTTCCCTTACAGTATATTAACAACAAATGTTTTTTGCAACAAAGCAAATGCACTACATTAAATAAATACATAAATACTTGCATTTTATTTGTAATTATGTGTAAAATTTGCTAGATATTTTTCCAAACACTATTAAAAAAAATACAAAATTTTTTTAATGGAGTGAGGAACATTTTAATAATCTGAAAACCTTTTTTTTTTCACCATAAAAAAAAACAAAACATTTTGTTCAATGAAATGTTCACATTCATTTTAAAGGATCTTCATGGAAGCAGCAATGCTAATAAAGAACCTTTCCTTTTAAGAATATAATTGAAAAAATATTTTAATAATAATAATAATATTTTTTTAGGAGCTGAAATTCAACGTGGTTGTATATTTAAGCATGTACATTTTATGTACATTTAATGTAATTGTTAATATTTCACACAATTTCATTATTTAAATTGATATTAAATATTCAGCTTTCAAAGTTAATCCCCCTCCCCTACCCAAAAATAAATAAATAAATAAAAATCAACATTGCTCAACATATTTTTTCTTCTTCTAGCATTTCAGGATGCTTTCAAAGATATTTGTCATTAATTTACTCCTAAATAAATTTTACATTCCCCAGTCACTGTCACTGTTCCTTTATGATTTTGTATAGCAAATGACATCCGGTATCATTCACACTCTTGTTCATCTAGTTCAATAGGCATTTAAATCTAAACATTAGATTCACATTTGTAATTTGCTCATGCTTTGTGTATTCAAGTTATAGTTATATTTAATCAGTACCATCGGAGGATCAAACCTGTTGCCTTGCTTTTGCTAGCAGCAGGATCTGCAGGAACACAGTACACTGAACTGCCCTGTTTAAAGGGGTCATATGATGCAATTTCAAATTTTCCTTTCTCTTTGGAGTGTTACAAGCTCTTGGTGAATAAAGAAGATCTTTGAAGTTGCAAAGACTAAAGTCTCAAATCCAAAGAGTTATTCTTTATAAAAGTTGAGACTCGTCCAAGCCCCCCTAAAATGCCTCGTTCTAACATGCCCCCACATCTCTACATCATGATGTGGGAAGATTTACATAACACCGCCCAGATGTTCATGCAAAGAAAGAAGTCGTACCTTTTATTCTCGTTGTAGTATTGTTGTTGCCACCGCCGACCATGTCGTATACATGCTGTGTGTTTCATTGTGAAAGCGAAACTACTTTGTTTGGCCTTCCAAAAGAGGACGATATCCGCTTAGTCATGCCAGGAGCTGATCCGTGCTGGTCGCTGAGGAAATGCAACAACTTTGCATTGTGCATCGCCGGATCTGCTTTCACCATGGATGAAGCGGCGTCCAGCCCGAGGTTGTCACTTGTGGTTGCTGCAAGACCAAGGTACGCTCCTTCATAGAATCTGCCGGCTGCACTGTTCTCAAGCCGCCCGCCTCTGCTCACTCAAGCCAGCCACGGCTCACTCTAGACCGCGGCTCACTCTAGGCCTCCAGCCTCTGCTCACTCAAGGCCGCAGTGTGTGACGCTGTTTCGTTGAGAAAGCAAAACTACTTTGTTCTTGCCTTCCAAAAGAAAACACGACTAGAAATCATGTTTATATCACGTTTATAATGGGTTATGGGGCAAGGCATCACAATGTTAAGAGGCGTAACATTTCCGTCACATGCTTGAGACATTCGGCCAATCACAACGCGCTGGATAGCTGACCAATCACAGCACACCTCACTTTTCAGAGAGATGAGCTTTGTGAAAATTAACGCATTTCAGAAGGCGGGGCATAGAGGAGAATCAATAATGTACAGCATGTTTTTTACCTTAAATCACATAAACACATTTCATTACAGCAAATACACAAAATAATGTTCTTTTTAGCAGCATCATGTGACCCCTTTAAATGTTTTCATGGCTCTGGCATCATTTCTGTGATGATTTCTGAATGACTGGGGGGAAAGAGAGCCGTGTGTTCAATGTTTTATGATGTTTATATACTGTAGAGCAAGAAAATCTTATTTTCAGTTTTTACCATAGATCGTTATGCATTGATGTTTTCCTACTGTCAGAATTGTGCATCAAAATAACCATTGAAAAGATGCTTAATCTGTTAAAGTTTTAACGTTTTTCCACTGGCCTTGAGAGTTATCCAGAGGTTGAATTGAACAAAACCTGAATGAACTTCACGTACTGCATTGGGGGTGAAAGTAAAAGTGTGTTTGTTTTTTGTTTTTTTTAGATTAATTTAATTTGTTTCGCTGTGTTACATTATGTGAGATAAATGTAATGACACACCTCAGCAGTCACTGTATGCTTTACGGGTTTCTATTTCATATCAAGACAGTTAACTTGGTTGAGTGTTTTAAATAGTAACAGGAGGGCAATGAAGAAACAAATGCTGTGCATACCAAACGCTGTGACACTGAACAAGAGCTTCTCACTTCTTCTGTTTAATGACCTTGCTTGGGTTCTAAATGTATTAAAGCATTTCATGTCAAAGGCAAAGTGTCTTGAGCTACAGTACTTACAACTTTGTATTTTGCCCATATTTTATCTTTTTTTATTTATTAAGAGCACTGGGTCTTAATTAGTCTGAGGTGTTCTGTTACCTTTTGTCCTGTAAACTGATTCAAAGGAATAGTTAACCCAAAATTATTCATATCATCATTTACTCACCCTCCAAACCAAGACCAGTCATACAATTAAATTGAGATTTATACATCATCTGTAAGTAAAACAAAAAAAACTTTCCATTAACGTATTGTTTAGGACAATATTTGGCTGAGATACAACTATTTGAAAATCTGGAATCAGAAGGTGCAAAAAAAAAAAAAATCAAAATATTGAGGAAATTGTCCTTAAAGTTGTCCAAATGAAATTCTTAGCAATACATATTACTAGTCAAAAATTAAGTTTTGATATATTTATGGTAGGGCATTTACAAAATATATTGAAACATGATCTTTACTTAATATCCTAATGATTTTGGCATAAAAAAAACAAACAATAATTTTGACCCATATAAAGTTTTGTTGGCTATTGCTTAAATTATATCCGTGCTACTTAAGACTGGTTTTGAGCTCCAGGGTCACATATGATGATTTGCTCCTCAAGAAACGTTTCATGTAATCAGTGTTGAAAACAGTAGTGCTCATTAATATTTTTTAGGGAACTATTCGTATTTATTACTGACCCCAAACTGTTGAAGGATAGTGTATATAGAATAGACTGAAGACTGCTAAAACTCCATAAATGTATTATAAGAGTAGTCCATATGATTTACCGGAAATTGATCAGACTGCACATTCTTCTTAATATTTTCTTTTATGTTCCACAGAAGAAAAACGGGAATACAGATTTGCAACAATTTTAGGGTGAGTAAATCATGATAGAATTACATTTTTAGGCGAACTATCCCTTGAAGATGTGTTCATCATCAGGAAAGCAAGGCTGGTTTCATCAAGGTCCTCCTCCTCAGTCCCATCTGAAGTCATGACCCACCATTTCATAAAATTTCACATTGAATGGCCTATAAAATTCTCTAAGCTGCTCAATGACTTCCTGGTCAATCTGAACGTGAGTTCTGCCCTTGGACTTGCCCAGGCAGCGGGGCTGGCTGCTGCTTTCTGGCTTCTTCAGGCACGGGAAGCCTTTTGTTCGGTTGAAGTAGAAGTGCTTGTCCGTAATGATGCGTTTGAGCCCCAGGAAATCCTGAACGCGGCCCAGCTCTCCGGCTGGATCCGTGATGAGCCGCTCCCCGCTGACAAAATGGATCTGCGATAGACGGAAATACTGCAGCCAGTTCTCCAGGTGGAGG
Source organism: Carassius carassius (assembly GCF_963082965.1). Taxonomy (NCBI): domain Eukaryota; kingdom Metazoa; phylum Chordata; class Actinopteri; order Cypriniformes; family Cyprinidae; genus Carassius; species Carassius carassius. Next base: position 39,824,316 of record NC_081755.1, on the reverse strand, counting down.
ATGTACATGCCTATGCGGATGGCATTCCAGGAGGTGTCCACCATGCCTTGACTCCTGTTCTTGAAAGCTAGTTCCTCAAAAGAAGGGATGTCTGGCTTCTTCGACAGGGTCTGTGTGTAGTCGGAGATCGCCCTCGTGACTGGGTTCCGCACTACTACGATCAGCTTTGTTTCGCGAGACATGTTTGAGATGCGTCGTGGCGCCTCCCGGGTCACAAAGTAACTTGGTGTTTTCTCCATGGTGATCTGACTGTCTAGAGTCCGTGGCATAAGGCCCCTGTGAAAACACAAACAGAAATATTCATCAAAATGAATTTATAATATAGGTTCACAAGGGGTTTTTTTCTTTCATGTAAGCCACCAACATTAACACTGGCACTCTTGGTAAATATAAGAGCAAAAGCAGGCTGTTTAATATATATGTATATATATATATGTGTGTGTGTGTGTGTGTGTAAATATATATATCTATATATATATCTATCTATATATATATATATATATATATATATATAAACATACTTAGGTAGAGGAATGTAATAATTTGCATCATAAAATATGGATTGCACTTTACTTTAATGTGTCTTTGTTAGCCAGGCATTTATTGAAGTTGTAATTACAGTAACGGCTATTATGCTCAAACTTAGCAAAAGTACAAAGCAAGAACCCAAGTATTAAAATTCAGCATGCAACTCCCCATTCTTGTCCCTACTGACATGAATGATGCATCAAATTGTTGGGGTGTGCTATTGCTTTTCCGAGCAGTCTGACATTTGGCAAATACAACCAGGACAATATTCTATAGGAAGTAGGAGCCACACTTTTGCCTTGAGTAAGCAACCGTCTTGCAATAACCTAGCAATCGCTTAGCAGCATGTTAAAAACCACTCACCCATAGTACCTTAGCAGCCTTGGTAGCAAACCATTGTGAGTTTTCCACAGGAAAACTCCACTCGCATTTCCTCAGAGAGTGTAAAAAATGCATTATATTTATTTGAGGAAACTATATAAGCAACCCTGGCATTTTCTTTTCACAGCCTTGAGAGGAAAAAGCAAGATAGCTTGTGGAACGTGGTCACCCCTCACATTAGTGTAGACTCCAGCATGACAAATAGGAATTCAGTTACAGCAAGTGACAAAATAATCAGAGCGCACACATGAGGTTTTAATACTCACCGGCAATATTTCTAGTCTCTTATCTCCCGGGTGAGTGTGATGCTGAAGGGTATGGGGAAATTATCAAATCTCAGGCACATCCTTTACTCCTGCTCATAAATCACCATCACCTGCATTACAGATGCACAATAGAGAGAAAGGCTCGGGCAAATCTGGGACATGCGAAATAGGTCATTTTTTTTCGCAAGTTTCCTTATGGAACCATCAAGTCCAACTTTAAGAGTTGTTCTGACTTGAACTGATGGACTACACCAGGTGATATCCACATTGGTCACAGTTCTAGTAGATAGCTGCTCCCCAGTCAACCTCTTTGAAGGAGCGAGCGTATTAATGGTGCCGTAAGCAATTTTTATGGAACGGCACGCAGAAAACTTTCCTCTTACCTGACAGATATCACTAAAACAGGTGTCTTGAGAAATCACACTCCTTTCTGCGACAGCCCTAGGCAGGAAAACTGCTATCTGAAAGCAGGATGTTAGCATTTAGCCAGTCAGAAGTCATTTTGAGTGTTTTGCTTCGTTGACATGTGGTGCACTAACATGTCTATGCAGAGTGGGGTTCAGTGTAGCCACCTTCTTTCAATGGAAAATTAGCTAAAGCCAGCTTGAAAAGTTGCTAGATGACATCATACGCTAATTAGCCTATTCAGAACGTCATTGCATCATATTGCCTAATATCGAAAAATCTGTTCTCATTTATACATTTTACTGTTTCTGTTGTCAGACAACTGGATGAATATGAAATGGTGATTGAAACATGGTCCATTAAGACTACATAACCAGCTCTCTCTTCCAAGATGTTAATCCGAACACAGAAATCCTGATTTATAATTGAGTCGTCGTCTGATGAAATCAATACACATAAGATAAAGACAATGGCTATGCTGTATTTGCATGTAAAATCAGAGGAGCAACAGAATATCTATTTTAATTGAAAGCACTGCTCTCTGTCGCTCGTTGAACAGATCAGACGCAGAGAGAAAGATGTGTGCTCGCTGGGAAAGCAAGGAGTACCAACGAGTCTCAGAAACTAAGTAAGGATTGTCCAAGAAGTCACTGGATTTGTTGCTAGGCGCTTTTTTGGAAAAAAGCCACTAAGGGGGTCTGATAAAGTCACTAAATTGGCAACATCGGTGGGGGTTTTCGAAGGAGAAGGCAGTATAATTTAGTGGCGCAATTTAGCAAAATGGCTAACAATGCTAACAGAACTTATTCACCCCATTTTCTATATGCATGTTATTGTTATTCATGCATACATTTAATTTTTACTTTTGTTTTTGTTTTTACAAACTTGTAGTTTTCCAAATATCATAACTGGATCTTCTGTAGTAATGGAAAGTTCGTATCATTTTACTGACTTGGATCTTTGAATCTCGTTCATCACAATGAGTTAATTGTTTGTCGAGTCATTTTGTTAATTTCAGTAGAATATACTACTGCTACATGTTAGGAAATGAATTCTCAGACACATCTACTATAAGAAAAATAAACTATAATGCAACCAAGGCAAATTAGGAGAAACCGAAACAATTAATTCACTGAGGCAATACAATCTGTTAGTTCACCTTCCCTGCCAATATGAGTCATTCATATGTCTTGTCACATCCCTGTAAGCTGAAGCTATGCAGTCTGTAGCAGGAACAGAATTAATTAGTTCACCTCTCGAGGCTTTGGGTTCAAGTTGTTCGTTCTTTTGTCACGTGCCCACTTGGTAACAAACACAAACATTACTTATTTACTGCATGCTGTTATTCTATATAGGCATTTTTGCTTTATCACAGTGATGTCCCCCATTATACGGATAAAGTTTAAAGCATTAATGAACATGACAAAAATTCACAAAAGTATAAATCACGTGACTGTGCATGTGTTTTTAAGGAAGATTGGAATTATTAATTTCTGTATCCAATGCAGCTGACAAAAGAACAAACAAATCAGACATGAAGACTTGAGAGGTGAACTAATCATTTCTATTTCCTGTATGAATCCCTCGCTTAGATGACTCAATCTTCCCAAGTCCTATTAAAGATTTGTTCAAAATGAACGAATCCTGCATGAACGAAAAACGGTAGACTTCTCTCTGGTATGCTGACTCCAATCATATCATCAGCATAAACCCTATCCATTTTAACTGCAAGTCTTAATTCAAACTGGCCTCGAACAAAGTTTCTGCCCAACAATTCTATTTCGATAATTCACTTGGATGAAGGTCACAATATAAGAAAACATCTGTCACTACTTCTATTACATCATGAATTTTGTCATTTTGTTCTGGTTTAGAGACCTCAAAATAAAATTTGACCAGTTAGCTCTGAGCATAATGACACATGACTGACACAGTCACTCCCACATTTTTTCTTGCTTTAAATTAAAGGGCACTACATAATACAAAATATAAATAAATAAATAAATAAATAAATAAAAGAAAGATAAAATTGGCTGTCTTTGGCAGTGAATCACATTGATTCTCTCTCAAGAAGTGAATCACAATTTTTTAAGGCATGTGCACTCACTCCATAGGCTCAGGGTCAAGCCTGAGTTGACAAAGAAAGTTAACGATCAGTGTCATGTAAAGTCAGATTGGATTGGTTTGGTTATGTCAACTCTAAACTAATCCAGTAAATTTGTTCAGCCACCATCATGGTAAAAACCTCTGGATTTTCCTGTTCTGTTTCCTGCCTGTTCAATAAATGCAATAAATGGCAAAAAAAATCCCAAAACCTATAAATGCGTCACACTGTATGTTAAATGTCAAGTACAAATGCTCCTCGCTAATGTACATTGCTATATGATTGATCAAGTAAACTTGTAAGGTATCAGCGTTAGTTAATGAAAGAGATATTCGCTACATTTACAAATCCCTCATATTTTTCTTCCGAGACGGTATTAAACCAAGCTATAAATGAACTTTTTATGTGATTACATCAGCGTTCATCCATTAAATTGAGAATTACAGCTATAAGACAGGATTAGTGAGGGCTTCCGAATTTAAATCATAGCGAAAGACTGTAATAAAGATGGAAATTATATTGACCGACTTTATTGTATGGAATACAGGGGTCAGAGAATAACCTCGCTTTCCACCAGTTGTGACTCATCCCCGATTCATAATGGGCTTTCCTAAAGCAGGAGTTGCGATACTTTACCTCCAGAGTCCTGAAAATATTGATCCATTTAGCTTGATATTATAAATGGTGCGTAGCTGGCCAGGGTGTCTCTGTTAGCCTTAGCGGTTCAGGGCCAGAGAAAGCCATTAATCTTGCATATGGTGCAATGGAGCTTCACCCACTAAACAACTTTACTGTGTGTTTGAATGCAGAGCACCAAACACAGCCTCATACTGATGCAATACATACTTCGGTTACATAATCAAACTTGTATTTCTTTTCAGACATCCACCAAAAATGCACTCCTAAAAAAAAAAAAATCTCTTTCTGAGTCGCTCTTATTGAAGTTGTAACACCAAACTTCGTTTTCCTTGCAAACTCTAATATTTCATGCATCGCTAAGGGAGAATTTATACTTTATTCAACTCAAGTGAAGTGCACTATAATTTTCCTCAGTGAATACTGATTTTTATTATGTGAATATTTGTGTGAAATTATTAAATTACACAGAAAAGACATTTCCTTAGAAATGCGTGTCCTCTTATACAGAAAATGTATTAAAAGAAAGGCTTCAGCCCAAGCTCCAATTTATTTTGTGTTTGCACCATCGCCTACCCCTGTACTTGCAGTTCTTTAATTCATTGCATTTTCAAGAATCAAAAGATGTGTGGCTGTTATCACATCACTGATGTTCCTCTCATCTGCTGTCTTGAGATAGGGGTTGGCAGGTGCTCTGTTGCTTACATAAGAGTCTGGTCTTTTAGAAGAAAATTCATTTAGTGAGAAGAGTGAAGGATAAGTTAGCTGAAAGCTGGAATAGAGAGGTGCTAATTGCAAAGTGGTGCACAGAAGCGTACTGCTGGGTCCACAGTAAAGACTAGCCAGTGAAGTAGCCATGTGAAAAAAGTTCCTGGAATTTTGTAAAACATTTTTTGAAAGCTTTGATTTTGTGGCTAATGCAGAAATGAAACTAGATGGTAACCAGAAAAGATTGTGAAATGCAGTGGAAATGGAGGATTTTTAGAGCTTCGCTTAATTTTCACTTTTAATTAAAATATTAATATTTCATTTGAGGAGCTCTAAATAACACCGGAAGAAAGCTGACTTTTTTAGTATTGTCATTTATCACAATGGTAGTTAGTCAGCTGGCACAGGTCTACCCAGATGTACATGATTTGAAATATTCAAAATTCTGTTTTTGAACCAATCACATGAGCCAAAATGTGACGTGACTAATTACTTGCAAGAAAATTAGGTCATGATAATGCTGATTGGATGATGGAGTCATAAGTCTTGAACTAAGCTGAGCTGCGAAAAGAAAGAGCCACTTTTAAGTGCACTATAATAAACCTGCTATACTATAATTAATTATCACTTATAAATGTTACTTGCAGAAATTTGATCTGAATAGTTTGCTTCAGAAACAGATGTTGTAGTTAAAACTATGGGTGTGTTTTCCAAAATCATGGCTTACAATAGGTTCCCAGATGTGTCAACACTTGTTAAAAGGGCACCTATTATGCCCCTTTTTACAAAATGTAATATTGATCTTGGGTGTCCCCAGAATGTGTCTGAAGTTTCAGCCCAAAATATCCAAAAGATCACCTGGAAAATTAAAAAATAAATAAATAAAATGATCTGCATTTTCCCGCCCCATCTCCAGAAGGGGGAGTTGTGTATTTGTCTTTCTGCATTGCATATCTACAGTACAGCAATCAATCGCCGGTAGACACAACATAACTTAGGGCGAGAGAACCGGTGTTTAGCCGTTCATATGAGAGGCCAAATGCACTGAGAGTGGGCCGAAACCACGCAATGTTACAGACATCAATGGAACGAGCCGTGTGGCCGAACGAATCTCACACTATGAATGGCACAAACTAATCTCACAAGCGTGGCCCTGATCAGTTATAAAATACTTGATGTACACATACAAATATGGTTAAAGCGCTAAGCACTATAACGTCATGACATTCACAAAGGAGTCTGGAGTGAAACATGTATTTAGGTAGATTTTGAGGCACATTACCTATAAAAATGAAAGTTAATCTACAGCGTCCTCAGCAGCTCAGATTTTGGGAGAAAAATTAAGACTCTTATAATCAGTTTTAAATCCAAACACAGAGCACCGGGATTTCTTGCGTGACTATAGCGAAACTATAGCAATGCAGAGCTGTCAAACAACCCCCGTGGCCCCACCCAGTGTGACGTCACATTGCATGAGATTCAAAATACACACATTTATGTCCAAACACCATATAAAAGTTTATTTTGCATAATAGGTGCGCTTTAAGGTAATGGCTACAAAGTAGTTTAAATTATAGCGTGCAGACATTTTGCATAATTGACCAATTGTGGCATGTGAAAAGGTGTAATCTAGAGAGAATGGTCAATGCAAACATGCATGCAATGTATGAAGACAGTAGAGAGCATGTCAATAGGAAAACAAACCCAAACCCAGACATTTTTAGCAACAGTATTCGCAAACAGCATTGCAACCTTGTGTGGTTAGTTTCTAGTTAGTATGACATGGATTTTAAATAAGCAAGCTATCGTGGTTGCTTAAATGCATGACAACACAAATTTAATTTTACACCTTTTAGATTTCAAGAGAATTGAAACTCTTCTGCCATGTTTGTTATTTATAAGAATTTGATTTTATTTAATTTGACATTGAGATAATTAATTAATTACTCAAACACCTGTTTGACATAATTAGTTCTGGTCAACAAGGTTCGAAAGACAAAGTTGCTACGGTTTCAGAACCAGTCATGACTAGCTGGTTAATTTCTCCAACGATGCGTCACACTAAGCAGTGAGCTACATCGTTGTACGAAAAACACACATGAAGACACAATGGCCATGTTTTTTTTTTTTTTTAACACTACTAAGCATAAAAATAGAAAGACAATCTGAAAGTAAAGTGTGTACATAGAGTCCTGAAATTACCCTGTAATAGGACTGATTTTAATAGCAACAACATGCATGCCAAAAATGTAAACATTTTAATCACGGGCATAATTCCTCTGCAATTACATAATTAATAAGCTTATCGTGGTGCAGCAAAGGAAACATTTTTATCTTTTCCTATTGAAATAACTTTGAAGTCAGTCTCATGCAGAATTAAAGAGAATAAATTCCTAATTGAATTTCTATCATAAACAAGTAAGACATAAAACAATTACCGCCAGTTTGAAACCAAACATTCCTAGGGGAATGTTTCCATTGTAACATTTACTTCAGCTATCTTTCCAAGCCCTGCATTTATTGAATCACACTATCTGTAGACACAGGTCTACATGATGGAGGATATCCTGATGTCTGGTATCACTGGCTTTCACTTTTAATGCAGATTGACATTCTAATTCATCAGGGGGCTTAGTCACTACTTACTGCCAACAGATCTACCAGCTCAGAGAAATGTGAAGTGACATTAGGCAAAGGTCTGATATTACATCTGAAAGTTACAGTGCTGTTAATTGTCTGCCAGAGCATGATGTATTCCTGTTGTCTTTTCTGCTGAAGAGAAGTTTTCAGAGATATGTCTGGAATCTGCTGACAAGGTCGTGAGAGCTCTGGAGAACAAGCTCTGTGAATTGCATCAGCTAGTGTCATATTAATACCACCAATCTAAAGTTATCCTCTCAAATTAAAAGGCTCTTTTGTCAGCCCAGGGATCTCTATTCTAGGGCCACATTGTGAGCTGGACGATAAATGCAAAAAAACAAAACTTCATACAAAAAATCTGACGAGTCTGCATGCCGTGCTAAGTGCAAACCAATGTTCCGTTCCTACCGAGGTCATTGATTCTGATTAAAAAAGGCTTCTGGCCAACCTGCACGCTGAGATGACTTTCTTCTGTGCCGCACCTTTGTGTTCCACACGTTGCAGTATGTTTGTCTAATAGATCACAGCGCGCAGGATGCAGAAGACCTTTTAGAGACTTTCTAATCTCATTCTTCTTGGGGCAATTGGAGGATTTCATCCTGACATCCTGATTAGCGATTAAAGGGTTTTGTAGCTGGCCGCACTGCATATTCATTTGTAGGAGTTTCCCTTTCAGACACAAAATTTATAGGAGGAGAGTATTTCAATAAATCATGCAACATGATTAACTAAGGTTTGTGCAAGTCAGATTAATGGTATTTGAACCATTATTTAACACCCAAAAAAGCATATCATGACATGGCTGTGATAGTTTTATATATTTGCACAGACACTAAAATATACATAACTGTATGGAGAGCATCAAAAACATTTGACATATTAACACTTTTGGAGATATGTATTTGTAAACACTTTTAGTTCCATTAAATTAATTAGATTCATTTTATTGTTTAGACAGTGAGATTACATATGTTCAAACCTGTCAAATGCATTGAATGTGTTTTCCTATTTTTATATGATGGTTTACAAAATATCAAAATAATGGTGTATTATAACAGAATATAGTCACCTGTGTTGCTATATACCTATTATCTATTACATTGTTGTATAATTGAAAAGTGGTTAGTTTTAGGACACATGGTGTTATTTTTTCAAAAATATCTATATAAAATGGAATGCAGCTGAAGATATTTTATGTGTCTAAATCTGTGCATACATGTTAATATGTTTACGTTTTAGAATCCGTCAATAACTCCAATTAGACTGGTAAATGGCTCTGCAACTGACTAGGTGCATTTAGATAATCTCTTTTGTTACACACTATCTGATAATACTTAATACAACCGACATAAAGTATTTTCATGACTGAAAAGTGAAAGAAGTTCAACTGTGAAGAGAGACTGTATAGGGCCTATAGCATCTTCTCTAGATTCTGTAGACTGTCTAGATTCTACTTTGATTCTACTACAAACAGCCATCACATTAATCTATCATTTTTTGTCTCTTTTTGTAATAGTTTGACTTGCAAATGCCTGTTTACCTGTGAAACATTGGGAATGTGACTTTGACTGACTTTGCAGCGCTCTTTGTTTCATATATATATATATATATATATATATATATATATATATATATATATATATATATATATATATATATATATATATATATATTTCATATATATATAAAGCTGTTATCATTATACACTGTTCTGATGCAACCTCATGAGGATTCTTCCAGAAGTTCAGACAGACTGGGGAATGCAGCACAGCTAGAGTACAGTCGACTCTGCGCTTTGATTGCTGTTTTATGGCGTTTTCTTTTAATTTTGTATTCCTGAACCTTCACTTCAATTTGGAACTTGTAAGTCCACCATTTTGATCCTTAGAAATGTCTACCAACGTCTGATGAAAAGGTCAGTTGTGAATGTTCAGTCAATATGATATACTAAACGCCCTCCTGATGCTGTCTGAGCAGGACTGGGAATAAAGACTGTTTTCTTCTGCACTGTGCTTGATGCTTTCCTGCACTTAAGTGCGTCTGACCTGTCTAACAATTCTATACATACAAAATCCCATAATTTAATGTGTGAAGCTATTTGTACCTTCCTATTTTGCAGGGTAGAGTTTAGTCCATTTATGTGTGATGGTGTCCTAAGGTTTGTTTTCCTCTACACCTGCTATAGAAATCTAATGACTCAATCCATGGGTGTTAGACTTAATCTAGTCATATTTAGATAATGTATGCTCAGAGGCTCTGCAGTACTGTGTTAGCTGTGCAGGTTAAACTGTGAAGTCTTGTTTAACCTACATATGTGATTATTAACTGGGCAGTTATGCTTCCATTTCTTTCTAATTAATCTAAGCCTCATTGTGCTAATTAAAGTGCTTTATGGCAGGACAGAGGATTGCACAATCAAGTTGGTGCAAGTGCTGATCTGATTGGTATTTCAAATGAAAAGCATCAATCACCATGACAAAGCTGCAGGGACATACGCTCACAGCGAGCCTCATTTCCTGTTTCAGTTCAAATGCTTGTCATCGCTGACACTCTTAATGAGCCCATCCCGGTTATAACAATATCTTGTGCCTGGGTCTTCCTATGGACATATAAAGTACTATCAGTTTGTCTCTTATGGTTTAATTACATTAATGTTTTCAACAGAGCATTTGCATGGAATCCAACATGTTAAGCCCAAACGCTGCTGAAAGGTGTTGTTGGAAACATTTAGAAGTGGGTAGTTCTTAAGTCTTGCAAAACCAAACTTTACAAATCAGCATTAGCTCAGTTTGCAGCTTTTTCTGGCCAGGAACTGCCCACTTAGATAGGAAGACAGCAGCCAATCACAGTTGGATTTGTTTTTATATGCTGTTTAAATGCAGGTTTATATGACATGGTAGAAACGACAAAGAAATTGGCAGAAATGTGTGCAGACTTTGTAATCTGAATATTTGTCCATCCATAAAGTGGACTCTACTGTACATCCTACATATTCACCGAAAATCTCAATGACATGCAAGGTTCTGATATCTGATATATTTGATTCATAGTCTGCTATATCTATCAATCACAACAAACTGTAGTGTAATGATATATTGTGCATGAAGGTGTATCACATCGATATTGCTGTGATCTGTTGTTTACCTAACACTTTTCTTATTATTAATGTTTTTAAAAAATCAAAATAAAAGTTTATTGTAGGGGAATATCATTACCTGTACAGTTACTACAGACCTATTAAATATTACATTTTTATATAGTTGAGAAGGGGATAGTTTTAGTACATGCAACTTTTTAGTTTTTTTGCCCAAAAATGTCTATTATATATATAAAGCTAGAATGCAACTATATTATATTTGTATTATAAATATTTTTGTACAATTCCTAAAGATTATATATATATATATATATATATATATAAGCTGTGGATTTAAGCAGTCAGTACTGGTAAGATTTAATTTTGTGCTTAATTTCCCTCAAAATTTTCAAACACTGTACAACACCAGAAGATGTGGTCGCCGCTGAGGCTAAATTCTGGCAGGCATCAGGCATAAAGCAAGTCCATTTCACATAGATATGTGGGAAAAATACATTGTGGAATGTATAATTCTACACATAGACATCTAGTTAACTAACTTAAGTGTCTCAAACGAAACTCAAATATTTTTTTTGTTTATTATTTATCTAATGGTTTTCATGTTTTCCTCCTATTTAGCTCTTCTTTTGTAAAGTTGAGTTTATCTTTGTATGATTTGTTTATTTGTCTAAATATGTATGCTCTAAGTTAAGTAGTTTAAGGTATGTTGTCTTCTTTTTGCACGCTAAAGGGTGCAGGAAGCATTATTTTCCATTCGCTGGAAAGCACGCTTGTGAATGCAAGATGTAAAAACGAGCAGAAAAAAAATACGTCTTTCTGCATTTACATGATTTGTTGTAGTGTGGAAGTGAATATGATTTATGGATGGTTTTAATTTTATTTATGTTGTTCTAAATGAGGTAGTTAAGTGAGGTAGTTATTTGTGTGTAGGTGACCCCTTTGTCATTTGCTAATGGTACGGACCATACCACAGTAATATAAGGGCTGGGTTTTGTTTGTTAAGGGAGGTTTTTGGATTGGGGATCCAAACTGTTAACATCTGAGCCCTGGAACTCCATATTTCCTTTCTTTTATTTGTGCAGTTTTATTTATTTTCTTCAAGATGGCCAAGTGTCATTTAAAAAAGATCAAGATCTGAGATAAATTATCCATTATCATTTTCATTATGGCTATTAAAGTCATGCAAAAAATATAATTGAAATCAACTATTTTAATATTGAACAAAACGCATTAGTTGCGGAGATAGAAACCATTCCAAATCTAAAATTTCGTCACTGGTGGTGTATTGCCATCATGGCTAGTTAAGGCCAAAACCTCTGTTTAACATGGAAAACATACCATGATTTTTTTCACATCATGTCCTGTTAGGAAATAATGCCATGCTCTGTGTCACTGCCAGGGAGAAGTTAATTGAAAGTGTTTATGTAGTTTACCATAACAAATTGATTACCAGTTACATCTCCACGTGAAGTTCTAAATTTATATAATCTCACAGATGCTTGTCTTATCACAATACACTTCCAGACCTTGCAAGAGCGAATGGATTAATTCTGCCACCACTGTAATACAGATCTTGAATATTTCAGCTGGTCAAATTTTTTTCTGGGAGGATGTCAGACCATTAATGACCAGTCAGCAACAGGAACTGGCCTCAGAGAAAGTCTAGTAAGAGTTAACCATGAACCATCCACACATACATCACACTGTGGGTGGAGGTGAACAGTGCTGGCAGTATTAATGTGACTAAATGCAGCACTTGAACTCCTTCAATATGACACCTTAAAAATGTATTATCATTTCAGCCACACATTCATCTTAGCCCTTTGTATTTAATGAATGATTTATACATGCTAAAGCGCTGCTAGACATTTGTCAACACAACACGTTCAATGTGCATTTACAAATGACTCACTTGCCCTCATAGATTCATCATGCTATGTCTTATCTGTAATTGCAACATGTGAAATTAAACAAAAACAATCTGTTGGTATTATTGATCTGGACAGAAAGAACGTGAGCAATTAGACCATCGACTAGCCTGAAATAGACTGCAAGGCCGTCGCACGATGATAAATTAACTTTACCATACACCTCACCGGGAAATGGTGTATTTTGATTCAGAGCAGTGCGTCGGCAGACTTCATGTGTAGTTGCTCAAAGAGCTCCTCAACAGAGACTATAAAAAGATGAAAGGTCCCAGACTTGTCAATCTCCAAACTCATTTGTGTTGGAACTGAAACATCTTTTGCGCCTCAGCAGTGCCACAGTATTTTTGGTCTCATTTACTTCAGATACGTCCCTGGGAGGAGGAGGAGGAGAGCTCAAAGAGGTGATGTCTCCTGGATTCTGGCTTCAGTTCAGAGCACGGTGGTCCAACGCTCATATTTCAAGGTGCGATGTGCAACATCACACGTATATCAAATACGATCATCATACCTGTATCTATAGGTGCCTCTCAATTTGCATGCTTATGCAGTATTCTATGCTGTTTGTAGTATAAATAGTGAGTAGTGTGTTCATACTGAAAATTACATGTGCTTGGCTGTTGCAATTGTCCTTAAGAAGTGGAGGGGAGGGGCTATCAGACTCTGATGTTAGATGACCAAATAAAGTTTATTAGAGCCCGCCGATTTTTCAAAAGTGCTGGTTCCAGAAGTCCATATTTTCTCATAGGGATTTAAAAAAAATAAAGTCTTTGATAAATTGTCATAAGCATGAACCAAACCAACCAACTACAAAAAGATTCACAACATTACACTTTGATTTGAAGTGAAAAATTATCTGAAAATTTAGGGAAATATGGAAAAGAAAGAAATACAATCCCATGAAGCATTGACAATTAAAAACAACAGAGATATATAAAAATATAATTTAAAGTTGCTGGTTGTATCTATAGAAACAATATATTTTACGGACTCTATTACGTCATTTGTGGTGCTTCATGGAAGTGAGACTCTCTTATTTGAAGAATTTTCTGTATCATGGGTAATGTAGTTTTTCACCAGAAATCCCACTGTTAAATACAGTTATTATAAGTTGAATTAATGCAAACAGATTGGTTTAACGAAGGCACATACAATTGATTAGCAATATCAGAGCTCACAAGAGCTTTGTCTTTAACGATTTTTATGTAGCATTGTAAAAAATCAATGTCCCCATGGAGAAAATCAATTTTAAAAGATTATACACAAGATACACTTCTGTTGTAGCTTCAATCATACTAACTAAAACAAGCACCTCAGTAAATGGTAATTGCTTCAAATTACACACAGCTAAGAAGTGTGTAGGATGTTTTTTTTTTTTTTTTTTTTTTTATTGTTTTGTTAAAAAATCCTACTCATTATTTCAGGGCTTACAACATTTGATGAGTCTTATAGTGCTGTTGCTTCATTATCCCAATTAATTTTAGTCTTGTATCAGTTGCATTGTCAAAACACAATATGCTATCGTTCATTTCAAAGCCACAGACAGAGTACTGCTCGCTTCAGAAGGTCGTAGAAGTGAAAAACGAGGAGAGCCAAAGCTTTCATTGTCCAACAGGGAATGATTCTGATCCACCCACAAAGAAAAAATATAAGCACTACTGCACATTCTCTTGTGAGTTTTAGTAGTTAATTGTGTCAGTGTTTCAGATTACTGTAATTCATTGTTGGGTTGCATCCAGAGCATTATGTATTCAAATAGACATCCAGCAATGTATGTTTGTGTCATGGCATGCCAGCCGGGTCTAACTTAGCTTTCGGTTTACTTGCCTGCTCAGAGCTATTTTTCTCTCCTGCTTTAAAGGGTTCATTGCAAAGCTGCAGGATATAATGGAAACATTACCATGGAATAATGAGAAGCGGGCTTACGCAGTATGTGGCAGAAATGCAAATGGCAAGGACACCTGAACGCAATGCAGAATACCTGCTTTTCATCTCATACGTGATTCGTTAAAGCGCAAGCCAAGTGTGATCTAAACAAGATTTCATCACGTTAATGTCCAATTGCATGAAGATAGAGGCCTTGCATAACATATTCTGTGTACATACTGTTTTAATTTTTTATTTCTTGACGCAGATACTGAAGGGTAATGGTCATAGATGATGTGTACAATGGCAGACACTCGAGCCATTCCCAAAGAAGTCATGACTAAAATGGCATCCTGTAGCGACAAATAACTTCACTGCACACCATCTCCTACCGCCATCTTCTCCTACAAGATGAGCTTGTGAATATGCATTGGCTTGTGAATTGATTTTAAAATGGGGAATGGTTATTTTTACGCAGTGGAGCCTGAAAAAAAGTGAAAAATGATATCTATAGCCCTCTCTGGTGCCCACATATGCACTATAAAATCTCTTGGATTTTTTTTTTTTTTTTACATCGATACAGAGTGCTCTATGATGTCAAAAGGGGGAAAAAAAACAAACTTTTTACTGTTCTACAAATTACAAAATAGATACAGTAGTAATAGGATACATTAGTATTCCTCTCCCTCTCTCCAGCTGTTGTTTTCCTCAGTCGAGATAGGTTATGCAGAACATAACTGTTAACCTTAACAAAACTGCTGATGCTCCAAGTTTGATGGGGACTGTAGATGAATAACAAGTAATTTTCCCTAAGCATATAATTAATCTGGAGTGACTTTGATTTGGGCCACTTTAGAGCATGAGCTTTTCTCTCCACTTTAGTGTGACTATTATATATTTTTTGGTATATTTTTGGGTCATTGTCCTGTTGGAAGATTAATCATCTTACAAGTCTCAGTCCTTCAACAGACTATTTATTTTTTCTACAGCGCCATTCATTTCCCCTGTCTTTGTGAACTGCGAAGCATCCACAAAAAAAATAAGAAATAAAAAAAACTTCTCCCAGTGCTTCACTGTCAGGAACATGTTCTAATGTGCAATGTTAGGTTATCACCAAAACACGACGTGTGGTGTTAAAGGTTCAAGAGACATATCTTTTCAACAAAGGATTTCTTCTCGCTATATGAGGCAGGTTTATGAAGTGTGTCCTTGGTCTTTATGATGCACCTGTTTCCTGGAAATGTAGTACATTGGAGAGTGTTCTCCCACGCACGCACAGGTGTATTTTTACTGCACATGAAACACCTCAGCTGCACTGCTGGTCACAGGTCATGTTAATATGTATAGACAAAACTTCAGGGGTAATTTACATACGTAAAAGCAAGGGCATGAATTTTATCAAATTCATGACGTATGCATTTATTCTTTTTTTTATTATTATTTATTTAGTGTTAAAGCAAGGGCATAGATTTTATTAAATGCACAAAGTATGCCTTTAGTTTATTTTATTTATTTAGTGCATTTATTTTTTATTTTTTTACTTTGCATTACAGAGTAACAAAATGTGTGAAGGGGTGAATGCGCTTTATAGGCCCAATATATGCACAATTTAATTTGCACAGCAGAGGGCCAGTGGAATGCCATAATGTATGATAATATATGATGACTGCTTCTCTTCAAGTATTCTGAAGTGAATCTGAGCGCTCACCTTCAGCTCCTCCGCAGTTCTGCGGTTTGTCTCTAGAGTGACTCGGAGCATTCAACATTCAGCCTTAATCCAGTCAGTCCCATAATGGACTCCCATCGGTAGACACACTGTCTCAGTGTAGCTCCTATTTACTCTGTACTCTTGCTTGCGGCACTCATGTCTAATGAGTCATTTACACTAAAATCACCAAATCAAACCATTTCGCTAGCTTGCTGTTTCCTGCTGGGGCACATCCAAGACTGAATTGTGTAGGTAATTAATGCTACAGGAAGTTCTACAACTCTCTGAACCATGCTGGGATTAGCAATCCCCGCTAGTGGTGCAGGGGAATGGAAAGCTCTCTCGTGTGCATGGAGGAAAGTGCGGATTTCCCAGTTAAATAAGCTCTGTCCAACTTTCTGTCCTCGTCAACCTTTCTGACTGTTGTGTTTCGCTGCTCTTTTCCCCTTCGAGCCAATTAATAGAGGACCAGGAGGAATTTCTTGGCTCTAGCAAATGTTAAAAGACGTCTCGTAAAATCTGAGGACTTCTTAGGGAATCTACTTGAAGAACTTCCAAGTGTAGTAAAATCAGTAGGATTTAGATGCCCTTTTAAGTCAAGATGGTGTGTAGTGCAGAATATTTGTTTGATTTGATGAATCGCTGGAATATGATACCTATATCAGCAAGCTGACGAGTGTCGACTCATAATGGGAAAACAGGATCGTCTGCAACAAATGAGGCCATAAGAATCCTTGTCCATTCTAAAAATAAAGTAATGAGCATCGCCGCATATGTATTGCTACCCTCTCATACGTTTCGGAGGAGTGGTAGAGCATACACAACTCACAAAACAATTAACGAAATTGTCCAGAAACCTTGCACTTTTTTTTTACTCTAGCTATGCCAGAGATCTTATTATTTTAAGCAAGGACATTGTTGCTTTTGCTCCATCTAGGACAACTTCTAGTAAAAACCCATTGGTAATCTCAACAACGCTATGTGAATTTAATGAATGGGCCTTGCCAAGACAAAGATTGAAGTAAAATGAAAAACAAGACCCTAAAACACATTATTAAAGGGCTTTATAAGGAACTTTTGACTTAATCAGCCAATTCATCTTTCTCATTACTTCTGCCCTTTATTGCCGCCCTTATTGGTCCTCTTATTGCAAGATGTCAGTGGCTAAAATAAAATGGCTTTCAGTAAGGATTAGGGGGACTGTTTCAATGTCTTGGCCTCTGTGGCATTTTAATTAACCTATCCACAAAGAGTATTGATGAGTTTCTTGGCATGAGAATAAGAGAATCTGAGTATTTATGTGTTAATGTGTGCACATTTTACAGGCATGTTGTTTTGTGTGTGTGTGTGTGTGTGTGTGTGTAATTATAAAGCTGGGTAGTAACTGATTACACTGATTACATTACATCTGGATTATGTAATCAGATTCCAAAAAAATAAGTACTTGTAATTAGAGTATATTACATTTTTTTTAATTCTCATAATCAGATTACAGTTAATATTTATGGATAACCTGATTACACATTACACACTGACTCTTTCTAATTATTATTTTTTTTTACCCCCTTTTACATTTTCTACTGGGTACCAAACAATTTGAGGTGGAACAAGCAACTCTCAAGCTATTACATCATTTATGAAACAAATAATTATGCAAGTTAGTGATGATTATCATATTCAGTGACCTTCAGTAATTGTTGATTTTCGAAGTCTGATACTTATATAATTATATTTTTAGTGTCCAAGTGTCTGTCTGTCTGTCTGTCTGTCTTTCTGTCTATCTATCTATCTATCTATCTATCTATCTATCTATCTATCTATCTATCTATCTATCTATCTATCTATCTATAAATGGATTATCTCTTGACTTTTTTATTTCAATATGGTGAGTTTAAACCAGTTTGGTAAAAAACAAACAAACAAAAAAAAAATTAGTCAGACTATATAACATAAAATGAGTAACCAAGATTGCATTATTAACTGCAGTCTTCATCATATAATCTGTAATCAGTAATGGACTACAATTTGTAATCTACCCTATATCAAAGCATTTTATGCTTTATGACTTGATTACCAGCATAACCATATACAAACTGTTCCCAGCATCAATAACTACTGCATAATAGGTTCATCTTGCTATAGTTTACAAAAGAACATCTATTATTAATAGCTTGTTTGTGGGCATTTGTTTGTTTAGCAGTCATACTGCGCCAAGCAATTCCTTTTCATCTCCCCTTTATCCTGACTCTTTACATCTTTTTTTCCTCCTCATCTTTTTCTCCCCATGACAAAATACAAGGGACTAGCATCGATCCACACATCTCACAAACACATCCGCTTGATTTAAGCACAGTAGTCCGTGGGTGAGTGGAGTTGCCCCTAAACGAACACAAAACAGAGGGGAAGTGTGTTTTATTGTGGTTTCCAGACTACAATGAGACCGAACAAGCCGCAACACCTGCTAATGGCTAAAGGGCTGCTCTCACACAGGTATGTACTGTTGGCTGTCCCCTTCACATTTGGACATGGCCCACAGGGAGTCCTCTTTCACTCTCTGTCCTGTCTGAGCTGGGATGTGATGTGTGTGTGTGTGTAATTACTGAAGCTGAGCTGCAGGCAGACGACGTGCTGGAAGAGCGAGGGATGATATTGTCTCCTAGAGACCCCTACTTCATGGTCCTACTACACACCACACAGAATCGACACAGACTTCTCGTACAGTCGAACGGCTCCCCGATGGGTATTTGAATGGCAGCCCATCAGTAGAAAGCGAAGAAGGAAGGAAGGAGTTGATTCTAATCTGCCCACTGATCAATATGATCCATACCTTTCCCTGGCAGGCTTTATGGAAGGTTTACTCTTGAAAGAGATCCATTGGCCTTTATCTGCATATTTTCCCCCTGAAACCGAACACTGCAATCACTCTGTGTCATTCCGCTCTGGCTCTCTGGGCAAAACACTATCATTCCTGTGCTCTCAGTATGACTTACTGCAAACATCTCCTTGTCAGCAGTTCGAGTTTTCAGCTCTTGTCTTACTTCCACCGCAAAAAGGCAGTTTTCATCATTTTTGCACCCTGCTGATCTCACCTTTATGACATTTGACCCATTTTTGGCCCAATTTTGAAAAATGTGATTTACCTAAAATTGACATTTTCTTTGAGTTTGCGTGGTTCTTGAATTCATATGATTGAATTCTTTTCATTATTATTTAATTGGATCTCAGCTTACCACCAATTTAAAAGCAGTACTGTCACACAAATAGTTTGTGCTGAGCACTGTTTCTTTGTGGAATACCAACATATTTTGTGTATTTTGTTGAGTAATTTGTTTAGCCTATCTGCATTTCAAGAATGCTTTAAATGAGCACTGACAAATTTTTAAATGTTTAATTCATTGTGTCTGTGTTCATTCCAGACCTGAGTATATGTGAACGGTTTGAAGTGAAAGTGGAGGAGGGAACAGAGTTTGCCTGGAGCAGGTTTTTAAAAGGTGGAAAAATGATTTTTTTTTTCTTTCTTTCTTTCTTTTTTTTTTTTTCTTTCTTTCTTGCAAACAGAATTGAAGACAATGTGATTTTTGCCTGAACCAAGGAGTGGGTTTAGAAAAAATTACATTGAGTTGTTGTAGTTTTTTCCGTTATTTATTTATTGCATGCTGGCTGATGAGGTTTGACTAATAACACAATGAAAAACCCGAATTGGAGCTGGAGTGGTGATTAGAAAACCTTTTGTGCAGCAAAGGTAAATCTGTGCTACTCATAGACTTTTAGTCTGTGTGCTGCTTTGACACATAAAGATGATGCTTTGATTTCTTTAGGAACTCATTTCATTGTTGAAAAAGAAACACAAATTACCTTACCAGGTCAATATTTGTCTGAAATGCATGTTAATCAATATTAATTTCTTACTTAATATTGATATAATTCTTGCAGTTGTGCTATGGCACTGAATATCCGCATGAGTCTGTGATGACCAATTTTCAGTACAACAGCACTTGTGTGATCTTGTGTCAGTTTCAATGTTCAAGGTTTTCTTGTATAAATAATGCAATGGTGGATTTTACACTGCCTAATGAAATTTTGAATCCAGAATTTATTGGTAAAAGCTAGAAAAGAAACCTACCTGTACCAGTCCAGTCCTTTGTCATAGTTTCTATCAAAGAAATGTGGTTCGGTCCCAAGAGCTCGAACATCTGGATGAATCCGGATGAACTCCAACACCGCCCTGGTGCCTCCTTTCTTAACGCCAACTATAAGTGCATTGGGCAACTTCTTATTCCCGTATTTTGGCGAATTACTGTTATTACTCTGCTTGTGATCTAGCACATCTTGTGTTGTTTTCTGAATGGGTGAATGTTTGCTTTGGTTGCCAGTAAGGTTTAAGAGACCCACAGCCCTCGTCTCGCCCGAGATGACTCTTGCTTTCGCTGATATAGTGCAATAATGTGACTTCTGTAAAAGTTTTTTACTCCCCATGTTCTTCAGACGGACGCAGTGGTGCTCCTCCAATCTCTGGTTAGGCATGATTGTACCGGAGCAGAAGAGGATGCTGTAGCATAGATACATGAAAGACAAAGAGACAGTGAATATAAAAATAAATCTTCTGCTTAATCTGTTTGAGGGTGGCACGATTCGGCTGGACAGGAACCTATATGCCATGTCGCCATGGATGAAAAGACGGCATGTTTTTCTCCGCAAGTTTCTCTGTGAGGTTTGATAGCTGTCTCGTTCTCCCCATCAACTCAGACGGCGCGAACTTGCATCTCAATCGGGAAAAGGATAGTTAATATTCCCTACCAGACTCATACGATGACAAAAAGTCTGAGAATCGCAGGTATCAATAACGCAAAGTTTCCAAATAAGCAAAAACAAAGGTAATTCCACTGCCCTTTAGTTTCAGCGTCGCGTCACTTTTAGATTGCCTCAGCAACGCACCTGATTCTGTGCTGCTGTAGAGTTGAAAATGTTTAAAGTAATCCTCTTGTTTGACCCGGTGATGTGACACAGCATACTACTAAATGTAATCCGTTTTGGAAATCTCATATTCCAGGTCTAAAAGGCACATTTTGCTCCCAAGTTTCCAACGCGAAGCCGCGCAGCGCTCGCCTTATCGCCGCTCAGCTCATGTTTGTGTCTTTCTAAAGTTCTCAAGAGCGGCTTTGCGGCAGTCAAGCGCTCGAGATCAATATTTAAAGACAACGCCTGACGTCATGTCATATTTTCATATTCCTCGTGCGTATTTAAAGGAGCACTGCCCAGCACTGCCCAGATGTGCACAGACATTTTGCGGGGCAGGGGCTCAAGTGAAAAAAAGGCACTTTTTATATATATATATATATATATATATATAATTTTCTTTCTTTTCTAAACAAAACTTTACATATATTATCTCAACTCTGACTTACCAATTTATTTTATTTCCCTCACACTGACCCAATTGTTTCATGTTGTTTAATTTTGCAACAGATGTCTACAAACTAATCAGTTCACAATGTTGTTATAATTTCACTTACTGTGCCACACACACACACACACACACACACACACACACACACACACACACACACACACACACACACACGCACGCACGCACGCACGCACGCATTTTTACTTTCTCTTCAAAAAAAAAAAGAAACTCATTCTGTATGATTTATAAGCGTTTTGAAAAATGGGGCCATGGGTTATGTCCTCATAAGTCACCCTCTCCTTGTAATACCTGTGTCATACCCATGTCATTATACAGAATTGAGTCCTGATATGTCACAAACACACACACACACTCACACACACAAACACACACACACACACACACACACACACACACACACACACACACACACACACACACACACACACACAAAGAAAGAGAGAGAGAGAGAAAGAGAGAGATACTCATGGTGACAAGAACTTTGTTTCACATTTGAGGGTGGCCTGTTATCTATCTATTAGCATACAACATGTACTAATAGAATGGATAGTTATTAGATGAGGAGCCTGAGATCAAAATGATGAATTTCTTGTTTAAGACAGGACACTTCATGTACTGTTCAATTTTGAGATTTTGGTCTATTCTTTCTTCCATGTCTTCTTTTGCTCTAATGGAAAGGAAATTTCCAAAATATGATTAAGGTGTTTGTTTTAAGCTTATCGTCTGTTTGCTTCTGTAGATTTCTTCTAAATCAACCAAAACAAGCTATCTGCATATTCTGATGGCATTATTAATTTTACTGTATTTAACTGTCATTCTTTCATTAAGTTAGCGTGTATGCCCATGATATGTTGCCTTAGCTAAACTTTAGCTAATATATTACATGGTA
Source organism: Carassius carassius (assembly GCF_963082965.1). Classification (NCBI taxonomy): domain Eukaryota; kingdom Metazoa; phylum Chordata; class Actinopteri; order Cypriniformes; family Cyprinidae; genus Carassius; species Carassius carassius. The sequence goes on along the minus strand of NC_081755.1, from coordinate 39,801,735 downwards.
GTTCATGAGTCATGGATGTTAGCAAGACAAATTAATATGGATAATTAGCTGTAAATTCGAGGCACAGGTAGCTTAGTCCTTTGTTCATCACCACTCACCTCCACACCAAGACAAACACAACTGGAAAGGGAGGGAGGGCTTCACTTCTGCGGCTCTCTGCCTGTCTGTGATGCCGATCAATGTGTGCTACACTGCTGTGCTGCGTGGAGACGCGGAGGGGTGAAAGGCATCATTATATTCAATTGTTTATAGTTTTACGAAATTACTTCTCCGAGACCCTAAACAGTTCTCTGCTTAAAACTATTATTTATGAGGTTCTTCCACCAGTGGTGTTAAAAGGATGCTATTTGCACAGTATTTAACATTAACAGCCGTGATGCTCTCTTAAAAAAAGTTTAAACTTAAGTCTAATAGCACGTTAATGTAAGTAAAGAGCATTTTTGTTCATACTGAGCCTCAAATTGTTGACTGGCTTTAGCCTACTGTTGCTGAGAAGAATGTTGAAAATAATAATAATAATAAGCGACAGATGAAAACTCTTTCATCACCATCTGACTTCATCCTAAAAGGGTTAGCTTGTACTTATTTGAAAAATGCTTGAAACTTGGTATTACGAACACTTCATGTGTTTAATTGCCTCTTTTAGACCAGTCGCTTGATGTTTTCACCAGTTGTACATACATATATAATATAGTATTTTTCACTGGAATCTTAGACTTTTGGACCTCATGTGTAACCTTTACTATATCAGTCACATGCTGAATCCAGTGATTTAAGTATCTTTAAATATAGTTTAGATAGAACTTGTCCTTTTCTCTCTCACTGTTTTGTAGTTGTTTGGAGATATCAGCCTCTATCGGAAGGTTAAATAAGGTCAAAGGCACTGGACTGGTGCAAAATCTTTCGATATAATATCTCCTAAAGACAATTATCAAGACAAACAGACCCTTAATCCTCATTCCCTAATCTGCTGCACAGAGCTGTATTTCAGTGTGTTTGTCTAGAGGAACGTTATTGTTGACAGGTCTCATTTCTCTTGGAGAGAGAGAGAGAGAGAGAGAGAGAGAGAGAGAGAGAGAGAGAGAGAGAAAGAGACAGTTTCGAAAAGGCTATGGTTTGCACAGGTCAAATCCCTACGATTACAATCATCCTCTCAGAGCAGAGGATTTTAATGTCCACATGTCTTAGTGTGGAGTAGAGGGCTGAAAGTGATAAACACATTCTCATTAAAATTGCTTGCTTTTATTGGATATAATCCTAAGTGGCCTGTGCTTCTGCTTACAGGCAAACAAATCATTTCTTACCTCTGACATCTCCAAAGGCTTGGATGTTGTAGACATGGTTTGCACAAGAGAACACGAGCATTTTAGTCAGCAAATTTCACTCGTTTGGTGTCGTTCTGACATTTCCCACAAAATATGGAATGTGCAGGTTATATTTATATAATGTTGACACCATGAAATGAGCACTGTACCCCAAAATAATGTGAACATATTAGGGTTATCAGTCATTCAGTGAAAAACATGCCTTACAATAACTTTTCTTTCTTTCTTTCTTTCTTTCTTTCTTTCTTTCTTTCTTTCTTAAAAAAAAAAACCTTCCCAAAGGTCATAGCATGTAAATATATAATGCAATGCTATGGGACTATTCTCTTTAGCGGGGGGTTTACAGAGAGAGTCTGTATCTGTAGACAATTTTCCCAATTAGTGGGGCACCAGAGAGTCTGTCTTGCTAATCAGCCACCCTTGCTGTGATTCTAAATCCGCTTTTAGTGTAATGTGATCAGAGACCATAGATCAATTGGGTCAACAGCACTGGCCCAGATGACACTGATGCAATTAAGCATGGGGCTTCATTAACCTTTTCAGTCCACCAAGCTCTGAGCCTCATTCTTGATATCTCCAAACTCAATCAGGAGCATTCCCTACAATATATAGAAATGTTATAGGCAGCAGAGGTTAGTGCTGTGAGATATCATCTGAAATAACCCAGGTCAAAGTGTGGCCTATAAGGTGTTGTTTAATTTTTAGTGGAACAATTTCAAACTCTGCTGGATGCAATATTTCCAGAGGAGTTGAGTGGCATTTCAAAATGATTTTCAATTACATGGTTATATCCTGGAATGACACATCTGGTGGTTGTTTTCACCTACCTATTTAATATGTTTTGTTACTCTGCTATGCATTTCCCATTACATGTTTCCATTACATGTTTCAACTACTACCTTCTCCCTAGTTCTTTCTTGAGCGTGAAGATTAGTTTGACAAAACACTGAAATGGCAAAGAGTTTTGTTTTGCATTTACAGTTTACTTAAACATTGAAATTCTGTCATCCTTTACTTACCCACGTCATTTCAAATCTGTATTACTTTCTTTCTTCTGTGGAACATAAAGATATTTTGAAGAATATTGGTAACCAAACAGTTTTATTTACCTTTGACTTCTGTCAAAAATTTGTCAAAATATCTTTTTTTTTTTTTCACCAAAGAAAGCAATTTGAAAACCACTAAAATCACAAAAAAAAAAAAAATTCTGGCAACATTCTGCCATCATTTACTCGCCTTATTTATTTATTTATTTGTTTATTTATTTAATTTCTGCACCTAGTTTTGAAAAATGCCATCTTTTGTATTCCACGGAACAACATCAGGGTGAGTAAATTACAACAGAATTTTAATTTTTGCATGAATTATCCCTTTTAAGCATAATGCTGCTGTCCATGGTGCTGAAAGCTGCTTCTTGTCAAAAGAGCTCTTTCATACAGACATAGTAACCTTTTAGTCGTGCATCAACTCTTGATGTTAAAATAGTTTGCTACACCAGCAATAAACACAGAAAAGGTGGATATAACCAAACTTTTTTTGGCAGTAGCAACACTGCAGTGTGACCCCTCAAAGAGACGCAATAAATACAAATAAAAAATTAACAACATTAAAAAAAAAAACTAAAAGCCAGACAAGTAAACCACCTGTACTTATATTTACTCATACACACATGCTCTTTTAGACTTAGAGGGTTATTTTCTCTTGAATGGATAATGTGACTATTTATTAAGTCATTTAATTCACAAGAGATTATTTCTTGTTTAAATTTCATTTATTCATTTATTTTTATTTGAAAGATTATTCCTAATTGTGACAGTGTTACAAGTCACTGTCTCACTCTCTGCAAATGAAATAATCCAATCTGCAGGTTTTATCCTCCTTGTGGAAAGGAATGGGGTATTTTAGATGTGTGCTCTTTGTGTTACCTTTTACACAGGGCCAAGCTATTTCTCTCTAAGCTCCAATCACCATTGTATGACTGTTCATTCCTCTGAATTCGGTTTGGGGCAATCATTCAACAGTAATACGATCAGAGCCCTTGCTTGCATGCATCATTCTCAGCCTCAAAGGCAGGAGGAAATTTTCTCACCCTCTCTTTGCTTCAAACCTTTGCAAGTGGAAAATGTGACAGTTTCGACCATAGTGTGTTTGCCATTAGCGGCATTCCAGAGGCATAAATGTTGCTATCTCTTCTTTATCATGAGAAAGGTAATATCGTGGAACCAGGCATCCAGGAAAGGCCATTGAACAGCAGGTTACTGCTTCCCCTGCCAATGACCGAATCAGCTAATAGTTAGTGACATTTTCCCTGTGTTGTTTGAATCAGAACTGTTTTGATCCATCGATCACTAATGTTTGCTCACCAAAGGGGGACATGAGTTAGAAATGTCACCCATTTGGTCATCAGCCCAGAGTCTTGGTCGAGCCTTTCTCTGGATCCTGGTAGTTGTCACCCAGTTTGTACTGGCAGTAGTCAGCGGGAAATTCAGCAGGCAGTGATATTTATAGAGACCTGCCAGCATACACCCTCATTTTTAGCCCCACACAACTACAGCATATTTCCTCTTCAATTAAAGATGATTCAGATTTTTGCTAAAATAAGACTTTTTTTGCTTTTCCAAAAAAAGTATAAAGTAAACCTGATTACCATAAGTCAAAGCGAACCTTTTTGTCTGGAGATAAAAGACACAAAAATGACAAACAAAAAAATAAATAAAAGGAAAATTCAGCCGTTTCAACTGATAACACTTTAGTGCAATTGTAAATGGTTTGCAGGCAGCGAGGGTGGTTTGGCTTTTTGATGGATAGTTTAATGACACTTACAACAACACACAGGATCCTTTATCTCAGAACGTCATCTTGAAAATTGCCAGTAATTTATCTAGTCTGGCTTGTCTCTCTAGGAGACGGCTGAACACTTCACTGTAAAATATTATTAGGGTGTCATAAAGCTTTCCTCATATATTACAAATGAGTCACCCATGCATTTGATATTAAAAACTGTTTTAGGTCAGTTCAATTACAATACTGTTTTCTCCATTGATTTGTAGTCTGTTTATCAGTGTTCCTTATTTTATAGTAATTTAATGGTTATCATTGATTTTTGAAGTGCAGGGGTTTGATCAAGATTGAGTAGATGATCATTAACTGGGCCAGCTGCTCCGAACGGCATTTGGTAATTTCCTCTGACTGGCAGAATTCCCAGATTTATTTGGTTGTGTCTTCAACACTGTGGAATATTTCATATTTTTTTATGATCTTGCATAAGACAGCACATGTTACTCCTATCATTTGATCTGTGTATGTGGTTTTACTTTTTATTTTTTGGTGGTTGATCGGTTGGTGGTTTGGTAACACTTTACAATAAGGTTTCATTTGTTAATATTAGTTACATTAGTTAACACAAACTAATAATTAAAGGAATAGTTCACCCAAAAATGACAATTTGCTTAAACTTTACTCATCCACAAGCCATCCAGGATGAGATTGTTTCTTCATCGGAACAGATTTGGAGAAATTTTGCATTATACCACTTGCTCACCAATGGATCTTCTACAGTGAATGGGTGCCGTCAGAATGGGAGTCCAAACAGCTGATAAAAACACCACAATAATCCACAAGTAATCCAGATAACTTCAGTCAATCAGTTAACATCTTGTGACGTGAAAAGCTGCATGAAACATCCATCATTGAGGTATTTTTAACCTCTAATCATTGATTCTGGCTAAAATAATGTCTTCTATTAATTTTTCTCCATTGAAAAAGTGCAGTTCTAAACCAATATGTTGGTGGATCTTGATGTGAGAAGACAACAGTGATTGACTTTGCCAACAGAGGAAGCATTTTTATGGATTATGGGCTCGTATTCTAGCCAGAAGAAATGGTTTAAAGTTAAAAGGCCATAATGATGGATTTGTTTATTACAAACATGCAGCAAGTTATGCAAGGGATGTGATGCTAAATTTATCCTAATCGATTTCGAAATACATTCGGCAAATTTTCTTTTTTGGCTGAACTATTTCTTTAAGAATGCATAATAACACTAACAAAGGTCAATGAATGCTGTTAAACTCTGTTGCTCATTGTGAGTTCATGTTAGTTCATGCATTGGTTAATGTTGACAAATGAGACCTTACTGTAAAGTATTACAGGCCATTTTTGTAACATGAAAATAAATTAAAAATCAATGATTATCACTGTTTAAAAATCAGAATCTGTCACCTTTCAGCACATTGTGTTACATTAATGTGAAGACATTATAATGTGCAGTGCAAATGTAATTACTTAATGCATAATTAATATGCAGTTCAAATTGATGTTCTTTTTCCACCTCTGCACACCAACATGTGTCTTTTAAAATCTAAATCTAGGGCTATAATTTATATTTTTATATTTTTTTTCAACACCCCCTTTTTTTATAGCCTCCCTTTTTTAGCATTCTGGTTCATTTATAGCATCTGCTTCTCTGACACTCTGTGGAAACCGGGCGCTTCCAGGCCCAAACTAAAGTGTCATCCACTGTGGGTTCTGACTAAATTGAATCCAAACAAAATGGCAGAGAAATGAGAATCGCCTCTCATTGATGTCATCTATCACAGAGCCACAGTCAGCCAGACTGGAAATGACTCTTCTAATGATATGTGCCTGGCCCTGTGCAAATAAAACTAACTGGGTTGTCTTTGGAGGCTGGGGTCATGGATAATGATTAGAAACTATCATCACATTAAGGCTGGATTTACAGAAGGTGTGAGCATATTTGCACATCTTCTCTTCTTTATACTGCATGCGTTTGCTGCTTTGTGGATTTTCTTGAGGTTCTCCTACCTAGGATGTATTAGGAGGAGGAAAGCAAGCAAATATAACTGAAATAATGATCTTAAAGGGCCAGTCACCCAAAAAAATTTTTTAATTTTTAATTGAAAATTCAGTCATCAATTACTCCTGCTCATTGTCATGACCGGCTTTGCCGTGGTGCTGGCAGCGTGTTGTTGGTCTGTGTTTGATGGTTGCCGTCTGTTTGTCTATTTGAGTCCTACAGGCGGAGCTGTAGGCGGGCCGTAAAGGTTAATGGATGACCGGTTAAAAGAGGCCTTCCGGGGGCCCATTCTCTCTCTCCTCTTCGGGCGGCGGTGCGGGCGGCTGGTGGCTCCTCGCTTGTCGCACTTACCTCCTCGCAGCACCTGTTTCATTCTACTGACGAACACTACACTTTTGGTTAAGCCTTACACTTACTGATACCTTTTTATTCTTTTTGTTAAATAAACACTTTTGGTCAAATATAGCGATTGGTGTGGTCTCCCCTTTCATGTTGTGACCACTGTCTGAGCCAAGTGGTCGTAACATATGGGGGCTCGTCCGTTTAGTTTCCAAATTTGATAAGTAACGGTAGGCTGCTTTAATTCCTAGTAATCGGTTACTAGTGTGTGTAGTGCTGCGTTAGGTGATCTAGCCGCTTTATGAATGAGTGAAGTAAGTGGAATTTACTATCAGCTCGCGGATTGTTTTGGGAGAGCCACACTGATTTTGGTGTGTGTGTGTGTAGGAGGGAGAGTTAAGATAAGGAGCGTTTTTGTTTCAGCCGTTCGGTGGGTAAGGTTCGGTAGCAGTTTGGGTGGCTGGACGGGAAATTTTGTGGAGCCATATGTTTTGTCCCCAATTAGTGCGCCTTGGCGTTGTGGGTCTAGCTTACGGTCACTGAGGTCTGAACGAGGGCACCGCCGTGGAGCACCGGCTGGAGTGACTTTGTCGGGACAGTACGACTCCAGGGGTATGGGTGAGTAAATTATCCTTGTTCTTGGACTTTGGTGTGAAGATAGGTTAGATTAGTAGAGGGGGGGGTTAAATATTAGGGGGATGCTCCGGCATTAGTCTGTCTAGTTACCTGAACTGTATCGACTTTATAACCGGTGTGGCTGGATGTTTTGGGAAAAGAGAGTAAGTTTTGGTTAATTTTGTTGTTGTGGATTGGAAAGTGTACTGATGGTCATGTTGGAGGAGTTTTTAGCAGCTCCGTCGGAGCGTTTGTTGGTGGGGTTAACTAAGGAACAATTGCTGAAGGTGGCCGAGCATTACGCGATCGAGTTGCCGGCCGTACTTAAAGCTGCTAAGAAGAAGGAATTTGTGGGTTTTATTCGCGAGTTCTTAAAAGAAAAGCAGGTTTTGCCTGATGTAACCACAATCAGTCCTAGTCCAGAAATACAAATTAACGAGATTGCTGATATTCCTGAGTCTAGCGTAAAGCCTAAAATGCAGCTTAAATCCAGCGATTTAACCTTTGAACAACAAAAACAACTGTTGAGGATAGAGATGGATATAGAGTTGGAGCAAAAGAGATTGGAATTTGAGCAATTTAAATTGGTAAAGGAACAGGAGATGCTGGAGAAGCGTTTAGAGCAGGAAAATGAGCAAAAACGTTTGGAAGCGCACGAAAAAGAGAGAGACCGTTTGTTAGAATTAGAAAAACTTAGAAGTGGAGAACAGGAATGAGATGTAGAAATAACTAGACTGAGACTACTTTCTGAGGGGAGAATTGATCAAAATTCTACCGGTAAGTTAGATCTAGCTGGTATGATAAGGTTCCTGCCAAAATTTAACGAACGGGAACCGGATATATTTTTTTCTTTATTCGAAAACATAGCCACTGATTGTGGTTGGGGTGATGAGGACAAAACGGTGCTTTTACAAACTGTGTTAGTGGGTCGTGCGCAGGAGGCGTTTGTGGCTTTGGCACCTGCTGAGAGAAAGACATATAACAGCGTAAAACAGGCAGTCTTAAAATGTTATGAACTCGTTCCAGAAGCTTATCGGCAACGTTTCAGAAATTGGCGAAAAGGTGAGAAACAAACCCATACCGAAGTGGCAAGAGATTTGAGTAGTTTTTGCTAATCGTTGGCTTGCCGCTGAGGGTGTGGAAACATTTGATGCGCTGCGAGATTTGCTGATATTGGAACAGTTTAAAAATATCTTGCCTGAGATTCACTATTTATGTGAATGAGCATGAAGTTAATACTGTTGCGGAGGCTGCTGTTCTCGCCGACGGTTTTGTTTTGACGCATAAAAGTAGAGTACTTTTATGCTTTTATTTTCAGGATTTGTAAATGGCGAGATTACAATTGCCGTGAGACCCTCTTTACCTGTGGATGGCATTGATATCATTTTGGGAAATAATTTGGGTGGGTGTTTAGTGTCCCCTCCGCCGGTGGTTACTGATGTGCCTTTGCCATTAGAGGAGCCAGATAAGTGTTTGCAAGATTTTCCAGAGGTTTTTACTGCCTGCGCTGTGACGCGTGCAATGGCTCGTGCGCAGAAACGTTCACCATCTGATGGGTCTAACATGTCTGTGTCTGGTTTGTTTATTCCAGAATTACCTGCGCCGTTGTCTTATGATGAGCTGGTTGAAGCTCAAGGGAAAGATCAGAGTCTGGAAATTTTTTTTGCCTTAGCTGCAGCTGACCCAGGTAAAGGTTATCTGGTGCAAAATGGTCTTTTGCTCCGAAAGTGGTCATCTTGTGTGGATCCTGATGTGGCAGATCAGGTGATACAAGTCGTGGTACCTGACAAGTATCGCGATTTAGTTTTAAAAACCGCACATGGTATAGAGTCTGGACATTTTGGTGTTAAGAAGACCTATAATCAAATATTACGACATTTTTATTGGCCACGGATTTAGCGGGATGTAATGGAGTTTGTGAGAACTTGTCATTTTTGTCAAGTGGCAGGGAAGCCAAATATTACAATCAAGCCTGCTCCCTTACAGCCCATTCAGTCCGTAGGCACGCCATTTGAACACATCATTATTGATTGTGTAGGTCCTTTAACTCCATCAAAAACTGGATGTACATATCTGTTTACAGTAATGTGCCAGGCGACACGGTATCCGGCTGCGTATGCGTTAAGGGCAATAACCACAAAATCCATTATGAAATGTTTGTCACAGTTTATTTCTGTTTTTGGGATCCCGAAGATAATTCAAAGCGACCTAGGTTCGAACTTCACCTCCAAGACGTTTGCGGCTGCTCTGAAATTGTTACGTGTGAAGCACAATTTGAGCAGTGCCTATCATGCTCAAAGCCAAGGGGCGCTGGAACGTTTTCATGCAACCTTGAAATCTCTGTTACGCGCATATTGCGTTGAAATGAAGAAGGATTGGGAAGAGGCTTTACCATGGCTTTTGTTGGCGGCCCGGGGGGTTGTTCAAGAAAGCACAGGTTTTTGTCCTAACGACTTAGTTTTTGGTCACAAAGTACGAACATCTTTGTCTGTTTTGAGCACTGAATTAGACCAGTCAAAAAAAAACCTGCCAGTTTGGTGGAGTATGTTAATGGTTTCCGCCGTAAATTATTTTTGTCTTGGAAGTTGGCTAGTGAACATCTGAGTGCAGCTCAGGACAGAATGAAACAGCGGTATGATCGTAAGGCGGAGGCCAGGGTATTTAATCCTGGTGATCAGGTTGTAGCGTTGCTGCCCATCCCAGGTTCGCCTTTCACAGCAAAGTATTCAGGCCCTTTTACAATCACGCGTAAAGTCTCTGAGACAAATTATTTGTTGTCTACTCCTGAACGCAGGAGATCAACGCAGCTTTGCCATATTAATTTGCTGAAGCCGTACTACTCCAAATCTAAGGGGGTGGTGGGTGATCACGCGGACAGTCCTGTGGGATTGGCTGTTGTAGAGGCGCTGCCGAACGTCACTCAGGTGGCAGCTGAGGATGGGGTGCAGTTTCCAGACGATGCGGTTTTGCATGGGTGCTTGAATAACACGCAGAAGCTGGCTGAACTGGATAGTATGTTGGGGCATTTAAGTGGGGAACAGCGCGATGAGTTAAAGTTTTTAATTTCTGAATTTTCGTCTTTATTTTCTGACACTCCGACCTGTACAAGTTTGATCGAGCATGATATTGACACACAGGGTGCCCGCCCGGTTAAGCAGAGGTTTTATCGATTGCCTCTAGAGAAGCGTAAAAGTATGGAGGCCAGTGTTCAATATCTTCTTGATAACGGTCTGGCCAAACCATCCTATTCTAGTTGGACAAAGCCCGACTCCTTTCCATTACCTCGTATTGAGGATTGTGTGGATCAGTTGGGTAGTGCGCGGTACGTTAGTAAATTTGATTTGTTGAAAGGGTATTATCAGGTACCACTAACACTGAGAGGGTTGCTACAACATCTTCTGGGTTGTATTCTTACTCTAGGATGAGTTTTGGCCTTCGGAACGCCCCCTCAACCTTTCAGCGTCTCATGAATAGGGTAGTTGCAGGGTTGGAGGGATGTGCCGTTTACTTAGACGACGTGGTCTGTTACGCCGATACTTGGGGTGACCATCTGGCACATATTCGTGCACTGTTCCAGAGGTTGGTGGCAGCAACTCTTACTGTTAATCTTGCTAAATGTGACTTTGCTCAGGCCACTGTCGTTTATTTAGGTAAGGTGGTGGGCCAAGGTAAGGTGCGGCCAGTAAATGCGAAGGTCGTGGCCATAGAGAACATTCCCCCGCCGGCCACGGAGAAAGAATTGATGCGTTTTCTGGGTATGATCGGTTATTACCGTGGTTTTTGTTGTAACTTTTCCACGTTAGTTTCCCCTCTGACCAATTTATTGAAGGGCACAGCTAAGTTTGTTTGGTCTGCCGAGTGTCATCAGGCATTTCAAAATGCCAAGCTGTTATTGAGTTCGGCGCCTGTCTTGGCTGCACCCAAATTGGATCAGCCATTCCGGCTGCAGGTTGACGCGAGTCAGGTTGGGGCGGGTGCCGTTCTTTTGCAGAGCGATGAAAATGAAGTGGATAAACCTGTTTGTTATTTTTCGTGCAAATTCAACAAACACCAGTTTAATTACTCCGTTATTGAGAAGGAGGCTTTGGCGTTGATTTGGGCACTTCAACACTTCGAGGTTTATGTGGGTGGGGGTTTACATCCAATTGTCGTCTATTCGGACCATAATCCCCTCACTTTTCTCCAGTCACTAAAGAATTCCACCAACCAATGCCTCTTACGTTGGGCACTATTTTTACAACCTTTTCGTTTAATTATTCGACACATCCGCGGCGTGGAGAATGTGTTAGCTGATGCACTCTCTCGCGCCCCGGATGGGTCAGAGTAATGGTGTCTGTTTTTCCCGCTCAATCTGTGTCTGTTCTGCTTGCCTTAAAGAGCTGTCCATGGTACCGGGATTTGCTGGTTGCAGGATGTGGTAAGGGTGGCGTGGGTGAGAATGGTCACTGTTGGTCCAGTTGTCCTGTTAGGAATGAGGTACACTTTGGGAAGGTGGTATGAATGGTATGAATTAGTCTTTTTCATGTGTGAGTGTTAGTTAAATTGGTTTATTTTTATTTATTTTTTTTTGATTCCGTATGATTTTGTTTTGGTTTTTGTGGGAGTTTGATTTTTTTTTTTCTCAGAGTTCCACTAAAAGGGGTCTCTGTCAAATATGTCATGACCGGCTTTGCCGTGCTGCTGGCAGCATGTTGTTGGTCTGTGTTTGATGGTTGCCGTCTGTTTGTCTATTTGAGTCCTACAGGCGGAGCTGTAGGCGGGCCGTAAAGGTTAATGGATGACCGGTTAAAAGATGCCTTCCGGAGTCCCGTTCTCTCTCTCCTCTTCGGGCGGCGGTGCGGGAGGCTGGTGGCTCCTCGCTTGTCGCACTTACCTCCTCGCAGCACCTGTTTCATTCTACTGACGAACACTACACTTTTGGTTAAGCCTTACACTTACTGATACCTTTTTATTCTTTTTGTTAAATAAACACTTTTGGTCAAATATAGCGATCGGTGTGGTCTCCCCTTTCATGTTGTGACCACTGTCTGAGCCAAGTGGTCGTAACATCATGAAAATTTTTTCCAAGTCGTTTTTACAGTCAAAGTGGAGCAGCGTTTGGAACCAGGATGTAAAAATAATTTGAAAGTAAAAGGAACACATTGTAAGCCTGGCTTGGGGTGAGTAAATGATTACTAATGTTTTCCTTTTTGTGAACTATCCCTTTTATCCCCTCTATCTAATGAAATGCAGTGATATATTTCCCTTGCATTGTCTAATAGTTTAATTGTGTTTTATTAATGGTTAATGAACCCTCATTATTGTTGCTGAGCATTCATAGTCCAGCATCCATATTTAATATAAATTGATTAAGTGTTATGTTTGAGTGTCAGTCGCAAACAGGATCTCTGAGCTAGTCTGCTATATTCTTCCCTTCTAGAAACAGAAGAACAATCTCCTTGTGAGTCACATTCAGGCAGGCTGCAAATAGAAACTGCACTGCAAACAGTTTGTGTTCAATGGATTTTGACTGGATTTTTTTCCTTAGGTTGTGATGTGCAATCAGACTGCAGAAGGACTTACAGAAACAATAGCTGAGGAATACTAAGAAGGATGCACATAAAACCAAACAAAGATAAGATCATTCATTATCTTGAAAATACATTTTAAAAGAAATATTCTAGGTAAATATTCAAAATCCGAAAATTGATCATCCATCAGTTTTAAAAAATAAACAAAACAGTTTTTATATCAGTGATCTACAGTGAAAGTCTATGGAGTGAACACACAGCACTCAAACAGTAGTTTACTGCAAATCTGTTTGACTCTTCAAAGAAGCATAAGGTGGAGACCCACCAAAAAATGCATGAATATTTGAAGCAAGGTATTAATAAGTATATTGTTTGTTGTTCCATGAAAATTGTTGTTGGTTTATAAAAGGACATTCACTAAAAGGTAAAATGGTTGGACTAATGACAATTTTATATTTTCATATTATTTATATAACAATAAAGGTTAATTTTAGGTCTTATATTACCTATATAAACCTTTTTCTGCCAAATAAGAAAATAAAAATACTTTTTAGTACTTTTGCCTTTTAGTAGAATATGCTCCTTTGATGCGACTTCCTTTGCAAGATGTTTGCAGACAGAAAAATTTATTCAATGAGTTCACAACCTCCTAACTGAATGTGCACGTGACCACTCGCAGGGGCTGTTGGATGTCACATACATCGATGCACCAGAATGAACATTAAAAACATGCAAAAATACCAACAGCCTATACTATATGTGGGACACCATTCCAACCTGGAATGCATCAGTGGTGTAGCATCAGTGGTGAGATTGTGAAGTGCAGTCAGAAATACTGCCTAATAACCATTGCCACACAAGATTTTATAGGCTAACTCTTTTCTCAGTAAATTGACAAAATATCTCTTTTAAAGGCTTGTGCCCAGGTCCCAGTGCTATCTGAGGGCCACAGTACTAAGTGTCTTTCCTAAAAGCTTTCAAATACTCTTGCTCTGCAAGATTAAATCTCTTGTATTAGGCAAGTTGTCCACTGTGATTCTGCAACTTTCAGTATTGGCTATGTAAATCATTGCTATTTGTGCCATTGACCCCAGCCACCAAGAGAAGCACTTGTCTGTGAAATAGGTTGACATGGCCCATTGATCACAATTATAGCAGGTGATTTGCTCCAGGCCTTGGTCAAAACAGTGCTCTGAAATGAGGGCTTGAGAGTGGAATCCATATTGCATCCAGGAGGTGATTAACATGGTGCAAAATCCCCAGTGGACTCTCCGTGCACTAATGAGGGAGACGCGCAAACTTGCCTCAAGTCAAAGTAATCAGGCTGCTGTGTTGTGCTATTCCTTAATGGGAGGAAAATCCATCTCATCATAGAGCAAATGTTGTATATATTATTTTTGCAGACCCTGTTTTTTTAGTATTCATGGGTGCCACAGATAGAGAACAGTCTCATTAGGTTGCAGAAGTGCATACTTTGGGTGAAAAACTGACACAGAGGTGTTCTACCATTATAAAAAACTTTATTTCTCTCTCTCTCTTTTGCTTACTTTAAAACTTTTGACAGCCTGATTTTATCCCACTAATCTGACATTATAGCACAAAACCTGGTTCTTATTAACTAACCATGTGTTCAATTCATTGAAATATCACTTAGAATGTGATTCTTGTAACAAAAACACACCTCTTATGCAAATTAGGATTATTATAGATTGCAAACTTATTCACTGCTGTTTGTCTGCCACAATTTGAGTTGCGCTATTTCCACCAAGGAGGCAAGTAGTAAATCAAAATTTATTCAAAGAGATTATGGTAGATCATGAGAGCAGTTATCCATCAAAGATGATCAACTGAAAGATGGCAGCATTCAAACCTGCCACATTTCCTTCTTAACGGGTTAGTTCTCCCAAAAATGAAAATTAGCCCATAAATCACTCACCTTGACGTCATCCTAGGTGTATATGACTTTCTTCTTTCATACCAATCCAGTCAGACGTATTTTAAGCATTTTAAGCTGTTTGATGCCACTCATCGGATGTTGCATTGCATCAGTCCAAGAGAAGTTTAATAAAAAGCTCATCCATTAAAAACAAGTGTCTCACACGGCTCCAGGGGGGGGGGGGGGGGTGAACAAAGGCTTCCTGAAGTGAATCGATGCACTTTTTGTAAGAAAAATAGCCTTATTCAAAACGTAATAATTACTTTAATCAATGACGTATGAATTTACCACTGCGCATGCTCCGGTGATTCTCGTGAAAACCAACGTTTGTTAACAGAAGTGAAGGAAGCAAAGTTTCCTTACTTTAGCAAAGGAAAACCAGTCTCCTCTTGGCTTATATCGAAATCCTTACATTCTTCTTTACAAATCCTAATTTTGTACTTCTAATTAGTGACTGTTGTTTTGTTTTGATCTCTCCGCTGCGCTTCCGCGTGCATCACTTCTGAGCGGTGCATGCACTGACCTCATACGTCGTTCACCTAGAACTGCTTCATTTACAAATATGAGCGCAAGCTTGATTAAAGTGACTATTATGTTTTGAATTTGGATATTTTTCTTACAAAAATGCATCGAATCGCTACAGGAGGCCTTTGTTCACCCCCTGGAGCCATGTTATTAAACTTCTCATGGGTGGAGTGCAACACCCGCTGAGTGTCATCAAACAGCTTGATGATCAAACACAATTTTTTGACTCCAACTGAATTCGTCTGAGAGAAGAAAGTTATATGTACCTAGGATGACTTCAGGGTGAGTCATTTATGGATTAATTTTCATTTTTGTATGAACTAACCCTTTAATATGCTGGTGTGGCACTGTGCTTTATTTGCATTTGGTTAAAAAAAATATATATAAAAAATAAATTGTTTACCCAAAAATGAAAATTTGCTCAAAATGTGCTTACCCTGAGGCAATCCAAAATTTATATGTTTGTTTCTGTTTTTTTCATTGGAACAGATTTGGACAAATTTAACATTACATCACTAGCTCACCAAAGGATCCTTTGCACTGAATTGGTGCTGTCAGAATGAGAATCCAAACAGCTGATAAAAAACATCACAGAAGACATCTCCAGTCCATCGATTAATTTCTTGTGAAGAGATAAGTTTGCATGTTTGTAAAAAACTAATTCAAATTTCAAATTTCATTGCTTCCGACCAAAATGCATGCCCATAATCCATAAAGATACTTTCTGCAGTAAAAAAAAAAGTTTTTTCCTCAATAAAAAAAAAAATCCTTTGTTGTCCACTCATGTCAAAATCCACCATATTATTTGTTTAGAACAGTTTTTGCTTGTAAACAGTTCTTGATCTTTGCATATATCTCTCCTGATTCAAGCAAGAGTTTTTTTTTTAATCTTTTTTTTTTCAGGAGAAACCCATGGAATAAACACGTGAGGTGAGCAAATGTTGACAGAATTTTTACTTTTGGTTGAACAATCCCTTTCAGACTCAAAGCCTGTCATCATAGTTTAAGTGACGAGGAATGTCAGTGTTTGACAACAGAGAACTAAAAGTGAGCATGGATACCTATTATGAGGAGGGCTTTCTTCAGAAGAGAGGGTTCTGAAATCTTGATATCAAAATGTCTATGGCAGTTATCGGCAGCCACAAGCAGAGCTGAGCGACATTAATGGCTGGCTTTACAGTCTGTAGGCTCAGTAATATTTATTTCTTCCTGACCAAACAGAACAGCAATATTTGGCCTTTTACTGTCACAGACACCTTGGCACAAAGCCTGAAAGAGATCAGCAATGCTCTAAAGTGCATGCATAATTCATACGTAAAGGAGAAATTTTAGAGTTCTCAGAGGTGCAGCTGGATTCATTATTGATGGGAGGATCTTGCTTAGTCTCCTCTTCATAGTCAGTGCTCATTTACTTTCAATAGAGCAGACGTGTTACTGTTATCCCTTTCAATATCAGCTCTCAATTAATGTCCTTACCAGGATTTGTGCATGGATTTAAACTGAAAGGCATATGATAACTAGAAAAGGAAGAGAGAGTAGAAATAGCTGGCCGCTTCTGTATTGTAAAAACATGTCTGATCACACAGATCTCCAAGAAAGCATAAGATGAAGCACATGATATTAAAACCAAGTAAATAAAGGCAACAATTTGCTGATACTGACAAAAATCATTGTAGTACCATGTCAGTATATGAAAGTATTGGTTATCAGCTTTAATTAGAGACATTGGTTATACGAAAGTAATGCCAGTTGAGTTGTTGTATTCGATTGATTGACTGATAAACTGCTTGTCTGTGTCTGTATCAGACAGACTATCAATGTATTAGTTGTGTGGCACAATTAAATTTTTTTATTGTTAACTGGAATACAGATTAAATTTCCAGTCTGTCACTTCACTCACCCACCCACTCACTCACTCACTATATATATATATATATATATATATATATATATATATATACACTATTTATATATATATATATATATATATATAAGAGATAAGTTTGCATGTTTGTAAAAAACTAATTCAAATTTCATTGCTTCCGACCAAAATGCATGCCCATAATCCCATAAAAAGATGCTTTCTCACTATATATATATATATATATATATATATATGCTCACTCACTATATATATATATATATATATATATAAAATTTGCTTTGTAAGTTAGTAAGTTGCTTTGGGCACTAAGTGAAATAAATTATGCTTAAGTATTAAAAAAATACTAAACCTAAAGCTAAGATACAAATAAATTTATGCGATATAAATATATATATATTTATAGTTTACTAAAACTTTATATATAAAATGAAAGCTATTTAATAATATTAATAAATACTAAGGTTGTACTGTGTGTGGGTACTGTATGCTTGGGCTATTGGAGAAAAAAAAATACACATATGAAAATTATGCAGTTAAATGTGACTGTGTAAGTTGGTGCTCGTAGCCTTGTGGTAAGTGCACTGACATGTAGTGTCGATTCCCATCTCAGGGTCTTTTGCCGATCCTGTTCCCTGCTCTGTCTTCCCTATGCTTTCCTGTCGTATCTCCACACTGTCCTATAAACAATAAAGGTATTAAAGCACCCAAAATATAACTTTAAATCAATTATGACTGTGTAAAAAGGTCATATTAAGATAGAATCTAGAAGCATTATGTGGTTAAATCTTAAAATATTCCTTATATATATATATACACCACATGGAGGTAAATTAAGTGTACATCACTGTGTTTCTCAGATTTGCACAGCAGATTTGCTTTTTTGAACATCCTAATATATCTAATATATTCCCAAACATTTAATATTTAAAAATAAAGCTCCAAACGAAGGTACCTTTTTCAAGTAACATGTAGCATTTAAAATACCATTTAAAATAAATAAATAAACAAATAAATAAATAATAATAATAATAATAATGGCTAATTATCAGCTCTTGGCCAAATAATTATCTGCTTAAATCATATACAGTAGACCAGAAATGTAAAATTTGTGCATGAATAATTGATTAACAGATTTTGTCAAGGGAACTTTAAATCTTCTGTCCATTGTCACCAAGTGCTACACAAGCTGTGATATGCTTAATGAAGATAATGATGACAATGCGAGTATTGCGATAAATGGACAGTATATATCAGAAAGGAGGAGGCTGGGGGATAGAAGCATGAATATTTGATCACACATGATGACTGAGGCAAATACTGATGGAGGTGTTCTCAATTTTCTGCATAGTTTGTCTTGTCACAGAAGAGCAGTTCTATATTCATACAATTCAGCAGTTTGGCACAGGCTCAGTCGTAGACAGGTGGTGTGTGCTGGATGTGATAGCTCACACCTTCTGCTAAAAGGAAAATAAAATGGAAGGAATGGAAGAAGAAGAGAGAGAAGTTAAAACATTGATCATTTCCTCTTGTGACAGGGCTGCTTCCTGGAGCTGAAATGGATTTTGCTTCTGTGAAACAGAAAACCAGGCACTTATGTACAGAAGAAGCTCACACTCTGTCAGTGTGAAGATCAACATAGAACTATGCTCTTTTGAGCCAACTTTAAGTTTCAACTTCAGACAGCACACCTATGGACTGTTCATGGACTACCTGATGCATATTGTACTCAAAAATAACAAAAGATTTCCAAAAATAACAAGCTCCAGCCTGACAAAGTAAGTCAGTTCACTCGGCAGCCATCTGACGGGGAGCAGCTCTCTTCTGTGTAGCTATAGTACAGCTGTTTGAATAGAGAAAACCCCAAATCTCACTATTTGTCAAGATGATCTTTCAGTGAGGTCCAAAATTCTCTGAACATTAGTGACAATGCTGCTGTTTGGCGATAAAAATGTTTGTTACAATATTTCCATAATGTATTTTGTAACAATTTCAGTGCAAACAAATGAAAAGTCTTGGAGTACATTGGGGGACATCAGCGTGTACGAAAAACGAAAATGTATTTCCTTTGCATTTTTGAAACGTTTTGTGTACAGATATCAATGATATTAAAGCAATATTTGTTGAGCTGAATCTCAGAAAGGAGTCAAAGAACTACACTTCCCAGTGTGCACCAGCAGCAGCAATCTGGCTGCTTGTCACCTGTTCTGTCATTTTCACTGATTTGGAGCATCTGCTAAAAACCAGTTCCTCAGTCACAGAGACAAACAAACTTCACTGAGAAGACACTCCAAGTTTACTTGTAGGTTCAGTCCAAAGACGCCAATGGTCAGTGAAATGTTTTATTTACTTTAATGGTGTTTTGAATGCTGTGTAATATGTTGAAGCTATGTTTAATTGATGTGTAGATTGGTTAAGTAACACATTGCAGCATTGACGTCATTAGTTTGTTAAATGGGTTCTTTATTCCATGTACATGTTTAAATGGGTAATTCATCATGAAATTCATACAAAATGTTTAATTAAACCAATCAAATGACAAAGCCAAAATAACAAGAGGAGGACTTGACAATATTTGTTCACGCGTATCTGTAAAAATGTTATACTAGATATTGGTATATTCTTATACTTTATATATATATATATATATATATTGGAGAAAAGAACCACACAATTTATGGCATTTGATTGAATTTGTACAATTTCACTGTACTCACCTGAGCTCTTTAACATTCATCCCTCCTGTCTTCTAGTAAGACTCTTTCATGGGCAGACAAACAGACCGCAGCAGAAGTGAGAAAAGCAGTCTGGGAAAAAGCTACCTGTGGTGCTAGAACAGTTCATTTTCAATGAGCAGACAGAATTAAAATGGCTACTAACCTGTTATAATAATAATAATAAACCTGTTATATAAATGATAATATCACCTCCCCCCCCTTTTTTGCAGTGATTTTTAAAGGGACAGAACTTTTAGTTTGTTAGAAGCATACATTAATGTAAACAGTTAATTTAAGAAATTTGCAATCTTGCTGACTGCTTGAAGAAAACCGAGTTTGCCATTTTCATCATCGTTACTACAGGGACCGGGACCACCACGTCTTTTTTCTTTCCATTCTCCCCTTGAATACACACTTATATAATATTCTCTTTTACTTTTATGATACCAAAGCAATATTGACTGGCATCTGCTATTGTTATATTTAAATAACTTTATCAAGAAATTTGGGTGGCGTGAGTATGAGGGTCCAAACAGCTGATGATAACTTAAAAGTTCAAATGCCTTAATGATGAATTTGTTCCTTACAAAAACTTAGCTTTTCTTTTAACAAAACATGAATTGATGGACTGGATATGTGTGAATTATACTTGGACTCTCATTCTGACAGCACCCATTCACTGATCCATTGGTGAGCAAGTGATGTAATGCTTAATTTATTCAAAACCGTTCTAATAAAAAAAAATAAAAAAAAGTAATCCATATCTTATATGAACACATTTTCATTTTTTTGGGAGAACTATTATTTTAATATGCCAAAACCAACAAGGTTTTTTGACTTTCCATGTTTAGCCACATTATGGCACCTTGCACACTTCAATAGTAAATTGTACTCTCAATAGTATTTTATTACTATTCTTATTGGACATTTGGACATCTTCACTCCAGACCATAAGAATGACAAGCACTCACCAATATGTATGATTATTTGTAATTGTGCCACTCACAGCATTTATACACTGGCAATTTGTCAGACAGGCAGCAACGTCTGCACTGAAATAATCTCTTGCTCCTAAAACAACCAATTTAAATGAAATTGCCAGGCATGTTTGTGAATCAGAAGAGCTCCAGGTGCCTTACAGCCAGCTCAACCTGTGTGTCTGTATAGAGGTGCACCTTCAGTCTGAGCAGCATGTGCTCTGCCTGATCACGAGGCAGCAGAAGCTCTTCAGAAGCTGTCTAATAAGACATTAAGGGCTCTCCTGACGCCTCCTGTGAAGGACGTAATGCCCCTCTGGGCATCGCTGTACTGTAGTATCACATACTAATCATAACATTATTTCCTCCATGGATGGGGCAGTGAGTCATCATCTGTTCTAATGGCTGATACATAACAAACAAACAAACCACAAAAGTGTTCTGCTTCAGACAGCAGGAGGACAGCTCACTGCAGTAGTTTTATCAAAGGAGTGCTATAGCAATGATAAAAGCAAACACCTACTGTACATACTGTGGGTAGCGAAGACGGAAAGCAACACAGGAACTTGTTATTGTTTGTACCACTCCACTTTTGTGTAAGTCATTGGGCGTATTTATGCCAATAGATTGCAACAAGCGTGTGTCTTTAGGAGTGAGTCAATGAATCAATAATTCATAATAGTATAGATAACCATAAGAGCGTGATAAAATAATAGGAATAATATGAGTAATTGAATCATTCATTCATTTGATTTGTTGATAAAACTGATTCATTCAGAAATGAAAAGCTGTGTGTTGCTCTTAGGCTAAGGGGCATATTTACTAACAGTAAATTTGATTTGTTAATACCAAGAATTGGACCTTAAAATAAAGTGTGACAAAAAGTTATTGCAACAACAAAGTGCCAAAACCTGCAACAGTCTGTTCAGAATGTAAAATTAACTTCTTTTTTTTTTTTTAATGGAGGAAACTATTTTTATAGGAACAAGTTTAAAAACACAACTGCTGTAAGTTATGAGGTTTTTAATTGATGGTATATTATTTTATTGAAGCCGTCAATCCACATTATTTCAGCTTTTTTTTTTTGTCAAAAACTACATTACCCATGATTCTGCAATGAAATCTCCACCTGTCGGAGAACAGAAACATGCAAACCATGCCAAAATAACTCCTAAAACTCTCCCTGCATCATGGCTGGACAGGCCATTGGGCATACCGGGCATTTGCCCTGGGTTTGTGCCGGTGTAATGGATTGGTCAAAGTCAGTGTTAGTTTTTTTTTTCTGACAGACCAGCCCATGAAACACGTAGATCAGCGGCCCATTGGCTCTTTCCTTGATTGACACTGGGCTGGCCCAATCACAACTTTAAACGAGTGAGCGAGCGGCAGCAGTGTCAGTGTGTATCTGTAAAAAAAGATGGAGAAGAAACGCAAGGAATGTGCAGATAAATAGCGTGAAAAAATAGAACCAGGCCCTTAAAGCAGACACTGTAAACTGTGTCAAAATATATGTTTTCTGACCTTCATCAGCTCCTGTGGCAGATGATGATAGTGAGGACGGAGGATGAGGAGAGAGATGAGAAAATGTAGAGCCTGCGGTAAGCATAACTACTTTCAAAACACTTCGGCCATATCATGAGTGTGTTGTGTCTATGTATATGTCATGATTACTTGGACTTGGATCTTAACAGAGTGTAGATTATTTCCACATCTGCATAGTTGACGATTACCGCTATTCACTAGAAATTTAATAAGAGGCGTTTGTAAACCATGTTTTCCGCCAAAATAAAAGCTTGATGCAGTTTGCGTCAAAATAAAAGATCATGTGCTTATCTCTTTCAAGTATAGAAATTGGTACAACTAATTAAGAAAGTTTCCTTTATTTTTTTGTGCATTTGTTTTACAAAATATGGCTATTACTGTCATTGGATTAATATTATAACTATTATTATTTATAGGTGTAATGTAAATAGACACTGTAACTAAAAGAGGTTTGAATTTTTCTTTGTTTAATTTGCACACAGAATATGGGTTGGAGCTTTTAATTTTGAACTCTCAAAGTGCACCAGATTAATGAATTTAACATTAAAATGCACAAAATTTTCTCACGGGGGGACATGCCCCCGAACTCCCCTAGAAGGACCGAGGACACACCACCATAGTTTTAACAAAAATCCTGTAAGAAACACTGGTATTGCTATGTCAGAGCCGCTTATAGCTTGTTTTAGGATTCACCGCTGTGGAGTATAGTTCAACTGTATTAATAAATATAAAATTTTGACTTATTTCATATGTTAACTCTCACTCGTTCCTATACTCACTCATTAAATGGCTTTAGTGGTTTTAATGAATAGGAGTTGGTATGCATATTATTAAGGGCGTGCAAAGATGGGTGGTGTTTATGATCATATAGTGGTCCACTCTGGGCAAAAATGTCCGGGCCGATTTTTTTGTCCCAGTCCAGCCCTGCCCTGCATTCTCATACATACTTAAACATTTGTATTTGCATATTTTGCAATGAATGTAAAATGTTGTTTTTGTAGGCACACCCAACATTATTTTTTTCTCTGATCTTTGTCTTTCGCAATGCTTTATAAGGTTGTAGTTCTTTCCCTCATAAAAGGCATTAAGTACATAATCTTATAACGTCGTATTTGTATCAATTCGTCCGGTGATAAAATTCATGGATTTGGATGGCAATTTATAAAATCACAGATTAACCACTGTAAATGGCTTATATCTCTGATAAATAATTACTGTCCAAATCGGGCTATAGTTTGCAATTCACCTCATAGGTGGTTGTTTTGATTCATATAGGTTATAACTCCTTAATGGCAATTTTTGAAAAATCCCTATGGTATTTTCTTCCGGAACCAAGGTTAAAACCAGGTAAAAAAAAAAAAATATATATATATATATAATATTTATTTATTTATTTATTTATTATTTTTAATGTATTTATTTATTTTTTCTTACAGGCAGAAAATGTTTCTTATTGGCTATCTTCCTGATACGGCTAAAAAGCAACAGCCACTTACCTCTTTCTATTTTTGCTGTTTACAGAGCCTAAAGCTGTCACAGAGAAAGGTGCGATTTCTCAAAACATCTATTCTTGTGAAATCATGTAGTATGGATATTTTATGTGTGGTATTATAAAATCGCTTACAGCTCCTTTTATTTATCTCCTTACGGTTATCACATCCTACCACTGTATGAACTCAAGAAGATGAGGACTTGTTAGTGTTGGCAGCTTGAAAGGTCAACAGTTGTGTTCAGTTATGCTGGCAGACTTTCTGCACCATAAAAAAAAAAAAAAACCTTACATTAACATTCCTACAACAAACACTTGGCCTACTGGCTTCTTATTCATCCAGATTTCATGTCTATTCATAAGTGAATTATTTAAATGAACAGATATGCAGTTGATGCGTCTTTCGTGAGTGTAAAAAAATGTAGAGCAATATTCAGATTGTTGAATGGGTTTTTGTTTTGGCTGCCCCTGTGCAAATGAGGTCCACTGAGCAGTGACACCTTTGACAGCTTGACTAATTGAATGAATGTAAATGGGCACTAAATGTGCTAAACTGCCACAACCTGCAAAATTTATGCCAGGATAAGCAGAATAACACAAGACATTTTACCTCAAAATCAACACTTACATTCATCTTATGGTTAAAAAACAAAACAAAAGCATGTCTTGTCTCTGCTAAGGCTAAACTGTCTTTTCTGAGCAGTAGAGGAGATTAACAGATAGTGAGCAATTAATGTCAGATGTCTGACAGTATACTGTGGTACAAGGTTTGATGTTGGGCCAAAGCCCAGGTTGCCAACATTAGCATCCGCCCCACTGAATGAACTCTGGAGTATGCCAGGAAGCTGAGTTGATGATATCTCAAAGTATGAATGCTTTAGAGATATGCCCATGTCTGCTGAGGCCATAGAGTCCATTTAAATGTGTAATAAGGGGAAAAACCTCAGGTTGTTTTGATTAATGTCTTTCCGTAGCCGGTACATTTGTTTCCCCTGACAGTGTGGGCATTCACAATTTGTCAGTCAGACCACAGACAGAGTGAAATGCAGCTAATGGAAACACCAGGGACTGACACTAATCTCTCTTGTCACCTTCAGCATTTACTGAAGGAACTTTTACTGACCAGATAGTCATCAAATGCTAATTTTAAGGAACGGACTGCAATCTGTCCACAAGCTATTAACATTTCAATCTTTTGGCCATTGTATAGTTATCATGAAGCCAGACCTTTGAAAGCAGAAAGTCTGGTCCACTAACTAATATGCAAGAATTTCCGGTAACACTTTGACTATTTATTTGTAGCTTATTAGCATACATATTACTAGCATATTGGTTGTTTTTTGGTACTTGTTAGGCTTATATCAATGCCTTATTACTTGAAATAAAATCATATTTAAATATAAGATGAAACATTTTCAAAAACAAAAAAAAAATTTGAAATGTTGTTTTGGAAACTACCTGAAATAAGTTTAATTTATAGCACTAAAATGACTAATTGAACATGTAAAAAAAAAAAAAAACCTAGAACTGAAATAAAAATGACTTAAACCTAAATTATAATATTTAAAACAAACAACAAACAATTAAAACCGAAAACAAAATGTGTACAATTAAAATTTAAATGTAAATACAATAGAAAAGATTATAGCACAATAATAAATTGCACAAAACACAGAAAGCATTATTGGAACTGTATGGAGAATTTGTTCTTCAAAAAGTAATAAGCTCAGATCATTTCACAAACAGAAAACAAAACACAATATGCAGTTCTCAAATCAGGTTTACTTACTTCTGTGTGCCTTTTTGCAATGTTTTATTGTGCTAAAACTTCCAAACATATAACTCCTAAACCTTGCAAACACTTTTAATATTCAGTGGTTTGCTCTCATAATATCGAACATGATATTGTCAGTGTACATATAAAAACCTGTGAACCCAGACTCCCAAAAATTGTGTTTCAGTCATGACTGACACTTATGATTTTTTCTATCCAATTTCTTTGCATTATCCGAGGCTGAAAGCAATCCTTGTATAACAAATTTTTGAAAAATTATTTTGCATTTTAAGAAACAGTAACATCACATCGTTTCAAAACTGCAAGCATTCGACAAGTTGAGGTTTTTAAGGGTTCAGAAAATGTCTAGAGTTGAATGGACAGAGTGTGTGTGTGTGTGTGTGCGTGGGGGGTAAAGAGACAAGGATGTGGAGAGCAGTAACACTGAGTTTTGAGTCAGGGGTCCTCCAGTGGGCCAGCGGTGGCTCTGCACTCTCACTGAAGTCTCTGATTAAAGAATGATTTATAGGCCTGCTGGAGAGCCTTTTCAGCAATCCATCTGCTGAATGAGATTTTTTTTTTTTCCTTCAAGGGGTTTGGTAAATCAAGCCTTCCTGGCAAGGATCCTGGCCGGACAATGTCAATGTATTACTGAAGGCGAGTTATTAAATGCTATAATCACAGCAGCACAGGGGGCAGCCCAGCGCTCGCTGACATATATTTATCTTTCCAATGCCAGAGGAATAAAATCAGCACGGTGAGACACTTCGGTCTTCAGTCGCCCTCCAATCTGTGTGCAGAGTGGATTCATGGTAAATTTTTCAGTGTTGTGCTTATTGACAAAGACAAAATGGTGCTCTTAATTTGTGTTGGGAACATTGTTGGTAATCTAAGTAGTTCCTAAGAGGACAGACGTCTTGCCATTAATATTAAATTAAGAAAGTTTGCTTAAAAGCTTATGACATGGTATTTGTTATCTCCCTGTCTGTTCTGATATGGGACATTAGATATGCCCATGAGAATAAAATAAAGAAATAACTAAAAATAAAACATGAAAGAAAATCAATCTGAAAGAATGTTCTGGGTATAAAACAACCCAAGCTTGATAGCATTCTGTGTACTTCAACTGAAAATAATTTAGACTAGTCCCTGAGTTGGAAAAAGACAAACAATGCGCTTGCATTACCGCTTACAATGGGAGTGTATGGGGCAACTGTTTTGAATGGCTTAATAACAGAAATGGGAAGATTGAATTTATTGTTGAAGTAGTTCCATGACTTTTTCAATAGAAATGTCTGATATTATCTGTGAAGACCATATTGCCTAAACTGATCAAGTGAAGTGGCACTATGCTTTTCTTAAAGTAGTCATGAATTGCATTTTTTATTATTTAATAACATTCCATCAATTTAAAATCTAAACTGGTCATAGATTAGAAATAAATAGCCATATTCTACCATATTTAGACACTTTAAAGGAGCATGTGTCCTTTAAAACGTCAATGTGAAAGCTCACTGTAAAATGTTTGCATATGAAATAAGCATTATCAGTGTTGAACCGTTTGAAAAGTTATGATTATATTTGCAGTGATTAAAGGATAATTGGCTAATTTTCATGTTTGAATCAAAAAAATGTTTTTCACACTAAAAATAGATCTTTTACTAACTGTTCAAGGTTCTTTGGGGAACCCCAAATTGTTATTTTTGGCATCACTGCAAAAAGAAAACAAACAAACAAAAATAAAAACAATAGGGAACCTTTATTTTTAAAGGGATAGTTCACCCAAGAGAAGACATTATAAAGAACATTGATGGTAGACATTGACTTGCATGGTATTTTGTATTCATTTATTTATTTTTTCCATACCACTTGTGCTCAACAGAAGAAAACATTCATACAGGTTTGGAACAGCCTGAGGGTGATGAAATGATAAAAGAATTTTCATGTCTTGATGAATTGTCTCTTTAAGAGAAGGCGAAAAACACTCTTGAAGCAATGTTAATCAGATTAGATACAATTGTCTATCAAATGTTCAATTGTAAAAAAATTCTTATAAATTAAACAAGTGATCTTGACTGAGGTGCAAGTTTCTGATCACCCAGTCTGTGCTAATGACATTCAAATGTGGACAGTCGTGTGTTGATGCATTTATCTGTTTAGCAAGTTCAGAATGATCATTTTTGCCGCTTAGTTTCAAGAAATTACTTTTTTTTCTCTTCTTCTTCTTCTTTTTGACTGTGGAGGAAGTTTTAAGCTCTGAAATTTACAGTTTATTTTCACAGCATCGAGCTCTTTTATCTTGAAAGATCAAGGAAAATCGGATTCCTCATGATATGACCCCTTTTACAACACAGAGAGAAGAGAGAGGGAGACCGAACAAAATAGTGACAGATTCTGTGGCACGGAAGAAAGCATCCCACTTCCAGCATCTGTATCCTAGTCAGTGACTAACAGAAACTGCTAGAGAGTGAAGAGTGACAGGTCTGCGTGCGAATATGAATAGCTTTGATTTGTCATCCACACTCCAAGAAGAAAAAGAAAACGTTTTTAATTAGCATAAATACAGCAATAACCTCGATTCCGTTTGAAAATCGCACGCTGTTTAATGCGTTCATTTATTTCATCCTTATAAGTTTCAGCGATAAACACGTTATTATTATTACATTTTTCAATTGCTTCCTTCCGACTTGAAATCATCCTGGTAAAATAAAGCAGATAAGTGCACACTTCAGCTGGGTCTCATAAAAAGTGAATTGCCCAGGGCTATTCTCAGGAGCCTCAAACTGCTGGCGCTATAGGAAATAATAATGAAATATATGAGAAGTCTGTAATTTTATTTTAGCAGGTTATACTCTTCTCTTATCAGTCAATGGATGGCAGGCCTTATTTTCCGAGGGTATGGCTATGTATCGAGTGTCTAGTTGTTCTGATGAAGTAAGGCCCTAGGGCATCATGGGAGGGAGAGTTTGGGACCGACCCGAGCCTTTGATAAACTACATGTGTCCTGAGGCTGGAGGTGAGGTCTGTGTTCAGCCTGTAGACTTTGCAATATGAGAAATATGAGAAAACTGATAATCAGAGTGTGCTCTTAACAGCTTCCGGTGTTCAGGAGTGACTCGTTTCATTTTAAAAGTTCAGCATAAACCGTTATCACTCAGTAGTGTTCCATTTTGTACTAAATACTTGAATGCAGCTGTTTATCCTTCTGTTTTGAATTGATTTACACACTTTTTAGTTGTATTTAGAGTAAATATATTTCTCACCCAATGTTAAACTTGACCAGTTTGGGTGCTGAGGTCATTCTTAAGATTCGTAAGTGGAAATTATAACTTGATTCAAGTGATTCATTCAAGGGATTTATTCAAAATAGATGCCCTGGGCAATTTCTTTTCTTTTAACCTACTGGCAAATGAAGCTTTTAAACCCTACTGCAGCAGAATGAAGAGCAGCAGATGTGCATTATAGGTGTATAACTGATGATGTGTCTCTGTATTTTAGATTGATTTTCATTCTTGTGCAGCCACAAAAAGCGACGTCCTACTTCCTGCCGGGCTTTGGCGACAGTGCACAAAATGCATATCCATAAAACTGTACAGTCCACATACACAATTAAAGCTCAATAATGATCGGCAGTAATTAGTTTTCACTATGATTGATTAAATTGTCATGTCCACCAAAATTCTACATTTCCCAGTGGTAATTATAGATAATGTGGAATTATGTCCATGTCCATTAATCTCATAAATATAATTATTCTGAAATCACTTGAAGGCAGCATAAGATTTTCATCAGTTTTGTTCAGAATAAATAGACCTCAGCTAGATTTCCTGTTTTAGTGGAAGATAATTAGCACGTAATTGTACTTAAATAGTTCACCCAAAAATAAGATTTAATTTACTCACCTCACATTCATTCATGTTGTTCCAAAACATGCATTACTTTCTTTATTCTAGAACACAAAATAATTTATTTTGAAGTATACTGGTAACCAAACATTTTCTTTTTGACTTCCATTGTATTTTTCTGTCCATATAATGGAAGTCAATGGAAACCGGAATTGTTTGGTTATCAACATATCTTGTTAATCTTCCCAAAAGTTCAGTTTTTCTATATAAAAAAAAGGTTAAAAGATCTGACAACATTACTTACATGCAACTTAGTGATCTGCTTCCTCAGTTTATCGTAGACAAAAAAAGACACAAATTATCTTTGTATTATTAAAGATCCCTAGTGTATGGAGTATCTTGTAATTATCATGTTCACGAATCACTTTTTGATTATCTCATGCTGACATTAATTTGAAAATATCTCCGCAACATGCAACAAATAATCCACTCTGCTAAATTATTCAGTTCGTGTAGGAATAATTATTTGACACTCAGATGGCACTCATGTGGTGATTCGTTTAGCCGGGATTGATCTGCCATCTGAGTCATGTTTCGCTGTAATACAGATGCAAACACACTACAGGTGCTGGATGGGACACACACGTAATCATATGCTGATGGAGAAGAGATAGAAGTTTTAATGCAGAGCGTAGATGCTTTTTTCAATCTAATCTCTGTCCTGGCCCAGTGGGCTCAGAGAAGCCAAAGGCCATTTTATGCATATGCATAATGTGAATGCATGAGGAAAGCATGCATCAGCAAACAGATCCCAATATTGTCTGTGTGATAAAACCCCCAGACCTTGAACACTGACTTTGCTGCCTCCTAGAATATGATTTTGGCTATTTACATTCATTCAGTTATGAAAACTATGCAAAGACAAGGGGGTAAAGCCTGCCCCTATAATTTATGTTTCACTTGGAGCAGTGTTCCTTTGTTTTGTGAAGGATTGCTTTTGCTCTGCTTCTGCTCTAACTCAGTGTTTCCCAAATGGGGTTTGTGGGTTGATTAAAACCGAATAATTCATTAAATTGAATGTAAAACTAATAAAAATTAATTGGCTGCACAATTAATTGAAATAAAACTGAAATTTCAATGTAATCCATGAATAAACTTTTAGATATTTAGTTATGCTAGATGAAATGTCCTATCGCAGTAAAAAAATGCAGTCACAATTTACTGTATGACAGCGGTTCATGGAGACCCACCACAACACTGAACATTTTTAATTTCTCCTTTCTCTCACACACCCATTTACAGTATACATTTTTCTGCAGTATTTTTTTCAGTTTAGCTGAAATATAAAGAATATAAGGAATTAAAAAAAAAAGAATAAAAATAAAACAAGATTAAATATTTGCATGCCTTGCTGCAGTTAAATGACCTCAGAAAACCAATCACTGTACATGTAAATGTGTCATTAAATCAATGAAATACTAAAGTAAATTTGACATCTAATGGGTTTGGCTGACGAAAAAAAAAAAAAAAAAAATATATATATATATATATAATTCACAAGACATTAATTGACTGAACTGGAGTCATGTTGATATTTTGAGAACTATTGTAATGTTTTTATCAGTTGTTTGGTCTCTCATTCTGACGGCACCCATTCACTGCAGAGGATCCATTGTTGAGCAAATGATTTAATGCTAAATTTCTCTAAATCTTTTCTGATGAAGAAACAAACTCCTCTTCATTTTGGATGGCCTGAATTATCAGCAAATGTAAATTTTTGGGTGAGCTATTCCCTTGAGAGTGGGCATGTAAATATATTCATTGATTTTTCTGTTCAGTAGGTTAGTTCAGTAGGTGGCAACAAGTAACTGTCTTTGTGAATGAGTCGATGAGTCATTCATTCAGTCGATTCCACACATTGATTCATTACAAACGCCACTGATTCATTTCCTAACACAGTTGCTCAGACATGCAATGGCACGGTTGATATTTTGTTTTGACTTTGTATTTGGCTTTTGTTTGGCCTCGTGTTTATGGCACTTATGGCCCATATGCAAGTGAACCTATGATGTGATATATATATGATGTGTCTTTTACTACAGTATATAGTTTTATTCAGGAATGAGGGGATTCCATTCCTTATTTTGCTACCTTCCACGGTGAGAAATTAAGGCAGAAGATGTTTGATTACATGCACAGCCAACAAGAAAAGGGTTGCTTTCTGTCCTTTTATTTACTTATTTTTTATTTATTTATTTATTTTTTTACATCGTATGATATTTTCATGTTGCCACCCCATTTGATGTCCAATTGAAAGTTTGAGGTGTGTTAGCACTGATGTTTTGAATACACAGCATGATAAAATACATAATTTGTCATATTACGTATTGCTTGAACTCTTTTCTCTCTCATAGGATGTGCTCATATGATTTTTAGATGTGATGATGCACTAGATGTTGACGCGGAATATGTAATGAGTCCATCAGGAGGTGCAGAGCTGGAGCTGGAAGCAACTGTTAACGCACACACTTACTCCCCATGTTAAATCGGGGCAGTCTCGCTCCATGATTAAATGGGCATCACTGTTTGCTCGGATATGACAGGAAACATGTCATTACTCTGTGGATGTGCAGTGGATTTTTGGAAGAGGATGTGGGATGTGCACCCACCACAACAGAGCTGTCTCATCAGGAAAAAAAAGTGCCAATTATATGATTAAAGCTGTCTGTACCACTGACCTTTCTGCATTAGCTCCGTTTGCTATTACACTCAATCAAGAAAGGTCAGCCGCAAACGTGGATCCAATTTAAAAACAACTGTTTTGTTCTGACCCAAGAAAAAAGTGTTATATGTGCTCGCTTTGACCGAAGTGAGTTTGCATTGTGACATTTGCTGACCTTGACAGGAAAGCAGTTCAGTACATCTTACGATTGGGGAATGGCTAGTAGGAGTCATGTTTTTATATCATCACTGTTTGACCTTGTCAAGGAAGAAGAAAGATGAAAAGTGTTGCAGAGTTGATGCTGCCCATTACTATCCATAATGCTTTACTTAACCTCTGCTCACCATATCCACACTGATCAATAATGAAAGTGGTTGGCATTATGAATTCATCATTGAACATCTCACAGTGGCCTTTGTTTAATAGAGCAATCTTAAAATTATACAACTTTTCATTTGACCAATACACTGACATCTCCATCGAAAAATAGATGCGTATCTAAACCATTTATTTTTTAACTAAAGATTAATTTCAGTTTTAAAGAATTTGTTTGCTCAAATGGAATTTCTGTCATTTCCCCATTCTCCTTTTATTCCAATCCTGTATGCCTTCATTATTTTGTGGAAAAGACAAAAGACAATTTCAAGACATATATATATATATATATATATATATATATATATATATATATATATATATATATATATATATATATATATATATACTGTACACACACACACATATACATTTACATATATGTATATATATATACATATACATATATATTTACATATATAACATGTTTGAGAAATTGCTCAGTTTGATCTCAGAAGTAGATTAACGAGTTTCTGTTTAATAGTTTATATATAGACTACATTTGTATTACCTTCAGTACGTAATAAAAATGGAACATGCTTTTATATGGACGAATCCTCGGACTTGCACAAAGTTAGCAATGAGCAACTGGACTCTTTAGTGCAGGGCAAATACAGTACATTGTTTTACAGTTGAACAGTTACAGTTGTAGCTTGTTTATATTTTGATTGAAGTTTCTTGAGAAAAAAATATTTGTTTATATTCTTTGCTCAAGTAATTTAGAGCTAAATCATTGTTTAGACAAATGCACAACATTAGTGGATTATATAACTATAGCAGTTTTTTTTCAGTGCTTTATGAAATTCAATTTGTTGCAATGAGACAAAATGATACAAAATGTCTCATAATTAGTCTTTCTCTTTTTTTGAAGGCTTTATAATGGATGCACACAGTATGCACTCCAGCTGTGGTGTAGTGAATGAGCCATCAATGTTATTAAGTGATGAGTTCAGTTGGTTTTTGGTGGAGGTGGAGAAAAGTGAGAGTGAAAGAAGAGCTAGAGACACACTGCTGGCTGGAAAATGTGAATAGGGAGCCACTCAGTGGTGGAGATCTGATAATCACTGAGATTCCAGTTTTATTTATTTATAGGGCAGGGATATGTACATATTCACTGCATTGTATTTCTTGGATTAGAAAAAAAGGGTTCTTTATACTGTATTATGATGTGATTGATACATATTTATTTATTGCAAGTGTTTGTGCAAAACACATTAATACACATCTGCAACATGTTAATTAATTTCCAGTTACACCAATTTTTTTCCAATTTATTTCTTTTTTTCTTTTTTCTCAGAGCCTCTTCACTTGAAACCACTAAGATGCAATCTTGAAAAAATATGGAAGTCCTCTTTAATTCACAGAAGATGCTGAGCTATGAAAGCAGGGGCACTTTTATCCTTTAAGACACAGGGTGAGGAATAGGTGTTTAATGTAGAAGCACGTCCTCTTGGCCAGTGCTGGAAAGGAGATAGAGACAAGCTCTTCTGCCAGTGATGAATGGAGCTTTAAAGAGCAGAGCTGAAAAATGCGCTGTGGGGCTGTCTACGTTTCAGAAGAGGAGATAGTGAGAGGTAGGGGAATGGAGGGAGGAGGAGAGAAGAGAGATACAGACATGGAGAGGGGGAGAAGGGCATGAGAGGGAGTTGTTGATGATGCCGTTAGGAGCCTCACACTTCATAAATTACACTGTAGCAGCACCTCTCATACAACAAGGAGATGAACAGGCACTGCCTCTGCTCTCTGCTGGGGAAACTAACTTCATCTATTGTTGACAGCTCATATTTTTTCTCATTGTGTTTCTCTGCGTGTTCATTTATTTATTTAATTACTTATTTATTGGTTAATTGAAAACATGCACATCTCCATTGGTTTTGTTTTGTTTCTATATACATGAATATACACTGAACAAAATTATAAACGCAACACTTCTTCCATGTTTCATGAGCTGAACTCAAAGATCTAAGACTTTTTCTGTGTACACAAAAGGCCTATTTCTCTCAAATATTGCTCACAAATCTGTCTGAATTTGTGGTGGTGAGCACTTCTCCTTCACCGAGATAATCCATTCACTTTACAGGTGTGGCATATAAAGATGCTAATTAGACAGCATGATTATTGAACAGGTGTGCCTTAGGGGCGGGGGGTGGTTTGTTAGGGTCCGGGTCAGGGTATCTGGTGTGACCACCATTTGCCTAATGCAGTGCAACACATCACCTTCACATAGAGTTGATCAGGTTGTTGATTGTGGCCTGTAGAATGTTGGTCCACTCCTCTTCAATGGCTGTGTGAAGTTGCTTGATATTTACAGGAACTGGAACACGCTGTTGAATATGCCGATCCAGAGCATTCCAAACATGCTCAATGAGTGACATGCCCGGTGAGAATGCTGGCCTTGCAAAAACTGGGACTTCTGGTAATTGTGTACAGATCCTTGCAACATGGTGCCATGCATTATCATGCTGCATTATCATTATACATGAGGTGATGGTCATGGATGAATGGCATAACAGTGGGCCTCAGGATCTCGTCACAGTATCTCTGTGCATTCAAAATGCCATCAATACAATGCACCTGTGTTCGTTGTCCATAACATACACCTGCCCATACTATAACCCCACCGCCACCATGGGCCACTCGATCCACAACATTGAAATCATCAAACCGCTCACCAACACGATGCCATACACGCTGTCTGTCATCTGCCCTGTACAGTAAAAAAACCGGGATTCATCCGTCAAGAGAACACCTCTTCAAAGTGCCAGACGCCATCGAATGTGAACATTTGCCCACTCAAGTCGGTTACGACGACAAACTGCAGTCAGGTCAAGACCCCAATGAGGACGACGAGCATACAGATGAGCTTCCCTGAGATTGTTTCTGACAGTTTGTGCAGAAATTCTTTGGTTATGCAAACCGATTGTTGCAGCAGCTGTCCAGGTGACTGGTCTTAGATGATCTTGGAGGTGAAGATGCTGGATGTGAAGGTCCTGGGCTGGTGTGGTTATACGTGGTCTGCGGTTGTGAGGCCGGTTGGATGTACTGCCAAATTCTCTGAATCGTCTTTGGAGACAAAGGAGAAGGAGAAGACAAAGGAGAAGTGTTCACTAACATAGATTTGAGAGAAATAGACCTTTTGTGTACATAGAAAAAGTCTTAGATCTTCGAGTTCAGCTCATGAAAAATGGAGGCAAAAACAAAAGTGTCGCGTTTATAATTTTGTTCAGTGTGTGCATATTTATATAATCGCATGGAGCTTGGAAGCATGGCTTGTGCTGCCCAGCCTGTCCTGCTCCCTCATTCAGACAGGTTGACTCCGCTATGCGATGCAGTTCGCCAGGCGACCCCCCCAGGTTCAGCGGAATTCTAGAGACTTTGGTGGCAGCTCGAGATGCCCCTGTCCTGTGCGACGAGATTGCTGTCCTACTGGTGAAGGACGCAATCGAACTTGTCCATCCAGCCAAGATGAAGTCAGGATTTTAAAGCACTAACATTCTCGTGCCCAAGCAAGATGTTTCTTTCAGCCAATCCTGGAACTGCGAGTCTTGAATTGGGCCCTACACAAGCTCCCATTCAAAATGTTGATGCAGAAGAACACCATCAGATGGATCCAGCACCAGGATTGGTTTGCAGTGGTCGATCTGAAGGACACTTACTATAATGTCTCGATTCCTACTTGGCATTGGCCGTTCCTATGGTTTGTGTTCGAGGGTTGGGCATGGCATTACAGGTCCCTCCCCTTGGGGCTGTCCCTGTCCCCCCATGTCTTTATGAAAGTCATGGAGGGTGCCCTTGCCCCATTATAGGAAGTGGGCATCAGGATCCTCAACTACCTCTACTTCTGGCTCATCACGGCCAGGTCACAAGAGCAGTTGTGCGATCACAGGGCCCTGGTGTTCCAGCACCTCAGCCAGTTGGGGCTTCAGGTCAACTGGGAAAAGAGCAAACTCTCCCCAGTTCAGAAGATCTCTTTTCTTGGTATGGAGTTAGACTCTGTGAATATGATAGCACGTCTCACCAATGAGCACACCTAGTCAGGGCTGAACTACCTGAGTCCCCTCAGAGGCAGGAATGTGGTATCTTTGAAACACTTTCAAAGGCTCATGGGGCATATGGCATTTGCAGCCACAGTAAAGCTGCTTAGATTGCTTCATAAGAGACCACTTCAGCACTGTTCACACTACTGAGTCCTGAGATGGGCATAGCATCATGGTACACCACCTATTCAGCCCCTGGACAGACCTTGCCTTTATACGGGCCGGGGTGCCCTTAGAACAAGTGTCCTGGCATGCTGTTGTCACAACGGATGCCTCCAGTACAGGTTGGGGTGTTACATGCAACGGGCAGGCAGCCTCGGGACTCTGGACAGGACCTCGACTGCTTTGGCACATCAACTG
This sequence comes from Carassius carassius, assembly GCF_963082965.1. Taxonomy (NCBI): domain Eukaryota; kingdom Metazoa; phylum Chordata; class Actinopteri; order Cypriniformes; family Cyprinidae; genus Carassius; species Carassius carassius. The sequence continues at coordinate 39,764,949 of NC_081755.1, read as the reverse complement.
CCTAGAGCTGTTGGCAGTGCATCTGACATTGCAGCAGTTCTGTCTATTGCTGCAAGATAAGCACATGTTTGTCCACATGGACAACACTGTGGCTGTCTTGTGCATCAGCTGGCAGGGTGGTCTATGATCATGTTGCATGTCACTGCTCAGCCATCATCTCCTTCTCTGGAGTCAGACATGGCTCAAGTTGCTGTGTGCTGTCCAGATTCCTGGGGAGCTCAGTCGTGCAGCCGACACGCTCTCATGACAGCTCACATTCCCCAGAAAATGGCAGCTCCATCTAGAAATTATCCGGCTGATCTAGAGTCAATTCACGGAAGCTCAGTAGACCTGTTTACTTCCCACGAGTCCTCCCACTGCCAGCTGTATTACCCCCCCCCACCCCCCACCCCCCCCTTGGCACAGCTGCACTAGCACATACCTGGCCTCGGGCCCTACGAAAGTATGCATTTCCCCGAGTTAGCATTCTTGCACAGACACTTAGCAAGGTCAGGGAGGTCGAGGAACAGGTCTTGCCGGTTGCACCATAACAAACAGGAAAGTCTTGAAGTACCTTTCATGAAGGTTGAAATCCTTTTCTTAAGAAAACAAAATTCTGTCATAGGAACAGTGGCTTGGCTATGTCCAGCAGCAATGTACTCACCTTTTGGTCCCTGCAGGTGCCAAGATCAGTGAATTTACACTAGGGCGTTGGGAAGGTTACAACCTTTGTGTAGCATTTGTTTGACATGCAGCTGTTTGTCAACATTTGCAACGCTACAGGGTTGTGATGGGGTTCAGGTTGTTCCATGGAACAACCATGTCGTCACAACATAATCAGTAGTGACCGACAGATAGTGAATGTCTCGGTTATGTACGTAACCCTATAGTTCCCTGATGCAAAATCCACTAGCCAATATTCATTGGTCATTTTCTCTCCAATGAAGTCAGAGTGGAATGGGGCTCTCAAGTAAACCCCCTATGTCGACATAACGTCTTCATTACTTCCACCAGCGAATGAGGTTTATGTATGTAACCAAGACATTCTGCTTAATGTTGTTCCGTAATACTTTAATTCAGCAAGGACATATTAACTAGATCAAAAGACACATGCAATCCAGTCCAGTTTGGCAATAGTTTTTCCAAAAATGCACAATTCATGTTCTATATTTTTCACATTGGCAGTGAGTAGCGTGGATGGAGTCTAGAGGTGCTGGTGCTCTGTCGGAAGCGAGCTCCTGGGGAATGGATAACTGTGTACATTAAGTGCTCTGCCAGTCTGTAGTCTCTCGGCTGCACAGCAGTGCTTTTGTTTGATGGGATGTGTCAAGGAGACCACACAACAACGCTCTTTGAAACGAGTGATGGAAAATTGAATTTCTTCATAATTTGTGGCATGCTCTTGCTTTAAATGGATGCTTATTGACACCTCCACATGGCCCCTGATGACTGGTCTTCGGTCCAGGTCGATATTATCAATCAGCATGCCATACAACCATTTCTCAGGAATTAACGGTACAGTACGATTATAGCTTCGTACAAAGCGCCTTCTGCTCGCCGTGTAAATCATCCATTTAATAGTCATTGCATCGCATTGGGCTATAATTGGATTTCTGCACGGTTACAGTCTCAGTTGACAGAAAATGTTGAGAGTCCATGAAGATTTTAGATGGTGTGACATCTGAAGGCAGGCCCTCTGCAGTGCAGTTCACCCACAATGTCTGTTAATCAATATATGGAGGCAAAGCAGTCAACATGAGTGATGGGGAAAATTCATGTTGCTTATGTTACTGGTCTTTGCTTTACTTTTTTCCACTGACGTTAAAAATAAATAAGTGTTTTGCACTTTTTCACTTGATTGTCTCAATAAAACCTCAAATATACAGGTCATCACTTATAGAAATGTATGAAAGCGGACGTTTTTGCATAACATTTATCAGTGTTGTGCTATATATATGTGTATGTATATATATGCCAAATTGACTTTTCATTCTAATTACTTCAGTCTTCAGTGTCAAGATCCGTCGGAAATAATTTATATATGTTGATTTGCTCCTCAAGAAATATTGTTATTATTATTATTGTTATTATTATTATTATATTATAATATATATATAATATATTATATAAATATTTTATATATTATTTATATATATATATATATATATATATATATATATATATATATATATATATATATATATATATATATATATATATAAAATTCTTTATTTAACATCAAAGTGAAATCCAGTTAGCAACATATTTTACTTGAGCAGCATATTCAACATGACAAAAAGTAGGGTGCTGATTTTTTATTACATATCAGGAATGTCCACTAAGAATGTAAATTGTTTAAATTTTTATTTCACGTTGACTTTCAAGTGACTAGTTACACCTGTATTTCCAGCGGTACACATAATTAAGCAGTTTATCTGTAGGCACACACGCACACAAAGATGGCATGATATTTCTCCCAACCTGTGCCAGTATTCAGATGATCAGCAGCTGTGGAAATTATGCTGGAATATTCCTATATTGGCTTCATAGTAATCATGGCATGATGCACTGGAAAAGTGCAGGCCAGAAACATGGAGTCTGAAATGACGTCTCTGTCTTCTATGGCAAACAAGCCAGCACGCACTCATTAAAGTGCTCTCAGGCTTCCGATGCGTATTGACCAGCTGGGAACAAATAGGAACCATTTCTCTCTATGAACTGACTGAATTTGTTCCATTTTAGGATTGATTCTTCATCATGGTTACCATCAGAGGTTGGGAGGGAAGAAAAGAAATTGCGTTATCTCAGTAATATTGATTTGGCGTAAAAAATGTACTTATCTCTTTCTGGCAGATTGAGACTGCAGACGGCAGAACCTACCACCTACCATCTTGCCGGAAGACTGGAAATATGCCATGTTTGTATGTTAGGGAGTGTTTTGTGGGAGAATCAAATGCATGCTACTATTCTTTTACATTTAACCCTCAAGCATCCTTCGTATAGCAGCCGTTAATTTGTGACCCCAATTAATTATAAATGTCATATCACTGTCTTAAATAAAATATAAAAAAAAGATACATTTATTCAAATTTTTTTTTTTGGTGTTTTTTTTAATGCATTTACCTCTAAAAGTACCATATTTTATATGAAAAATATGCTTATTTTTTATGTTATATTTAATATTTTTTACACTTCAGTAATATATATGTATATGGTTTTCCTTTGCTAAAGTAAGTAAACTTTGCTTCCCTGCCGGAACAGCTTTCACGTATGACAGATAATGGAAGTTAGAGAAAAGTGTTTATTAAGTTTGAAGTATGGATATTTTTCTAGCAAAAACGCATGGATTTGCTACAAAGCCGTGCGAGGTACGTTTTATTATGGATGGTCGCACTTTATTTGATGACTTGCGGACAGTTTAACTACAACACACACTGACTGCAATGATAGAGCTTGAAACAACCAGGAGAATTTTTTTAAATAATTAATAATAATTTAATATACCTGGATTCGTTTAAAGGAAGAAAGTCATATACACCTAGGATGCTTTGAGGGTGAGTAAAACACAGGCTAATTTTCATTTTTGGGTGAACTAACCCTTTAATTCCCATTATTCTAATGAGTGAAGGCTGGACAATTTTTTTTTAATAAATTCCTCATTTTGTGATCCAAAGAAGAACAAAATGGTGCATGGCATTAGAACAAAAATAGAGTAAGTAACAAATAACTGCATTTTCATTTTTGGGTGAACTGTTCCTTTAAGGAAGTACTTGTGTAAGATGGTGTTGTGGCCAAACTGGATTAGCTGGATGTATAGTTGTCCACTAGTCAAACCCTCTCAGAACTGACCAGCTTGACGAGGCTTGGAGGTTTGTTTAAATGTTTTTTTTGTTTGTTTTTTAATTTAGTAAGGGGATTTGTTTAGGGCCAAAACTTGGGGTTGGCTCTTGACTTTTGAAGTCATCAGCAACACCCTTAAAACTCTACAAAATACCTTAGCAACCATATAGCATTGCAATGACAGCTGCCCACAACACAGTACAGTTGTTGTGAAAGGTTTTGCATGATCAAGCACTCACATGTTCTTCAGACTTGTTAAATTCTAATTTAATTTGTTGGACTCGTCGTATCCCATCATGCCAGTCTGACACAGCACGTTATTGGTCTTCCAGATTGTGGCAGCTGGAACATAATGCTTAATTTATTAGTATCTGAGAAGCGAGAGAGTTTTTGGCCAAGACAACAGTGGCAGTCTCAGGTCAGAGTGGAATAACTGTTTCCCCTTGTTATTATAATTCAAAGGAACATGCTGTTTTATACAGTAGGCAATGCACATATAATAAGACAAGCAGGAGATCAATTTAGTCAAGCTACTGTGAGATAAGAAAGCTGACAGCTTTGATGCTGACTTCACTACTTGATAAACAAAACTGAAAATGGACATAATTTAATACACTCACAATTAAAGTGACCCACGTGTGCAGTCAAGTCTCGGTTAGTCAGAGTCTCCTCCTCTTTGGCTTCTGGGTGTTTGTGTTTTAGGTTAAAGCAGCTGTTTCTTTGCACGACCACCAACTGGAAAGATCAACATCTATAAACATGAAAGGCATGAAGGTACAAATCATTTCCCTGTCCAGAATTCAGGTCAGACCACTAGACAGTTGAATCGCATCAAATAAAGGGGTCATATGATGCGATTTCAAATTTTCCTTTCTCTTTGGAGTGTTACAAGCTCTTAGTGAATAAAGAAGGTCTGTGAAGTTGCAAAGACTAAAGTCTCAAATCCAAAGAGTTATTCTTTATAAAAGTTGAGACTCGTCCACGGCCTCCTAAAACGCCTCGTTCTAACACGCCCCCACATGTCTACATCATGATGTGGAAAGATTTACATAACACCGCCCAGATGTTTACGCAAAGAAAGAAGTCGTACCTTTTATTCTCGTTGTAGTATTGTTGTTGCTGCCGCCATGTCGTATAGATGCTGTGTGTTTCATTGTGAAAGCGAAACTACTTTGTTTGGCCTTCCAAAAGAGGACGATATCCGCTTCATCATGCATGGAGCTGATACTTGCTGGTCGCTGAGCCGCCTCTGCTCACTCAAGCCAGCCACGGCTCACTCTAGACCGCGGCTCACTCTAGGCCTCCAGCCTCTGCTCACTGCCGCAGTGTGCGACGCCATTTTTGTTAAGAAAGTGAAACTACTTTGTTTTTGCCTTCCAAAAGAAAACACGACTAGCAATCATGTTTATAATGGGTTATGGGGCAAGGCATCACAATATGTTAAGAGGCGTAACATTTCCGTCACACGCTTGAGGCATTCAGCCAATCACAACGCGCTGGATAGCTGACCAATCATAGCACATCTCGCTTTTCAGAGAGATGAGCTTTGAGAAAATTAACATGTTTCAGAAGGCGAGGCATAGAGAAACAATAATGTACAGTATCTGGGAATTTTTTTTTAACCTTAAACCACATGAACACATTTCATTACAGCAAATACACAAAATAATGTTCTTTTTTTAGCAACATCATATCACCCCTTTAATTATTTGAATTAATTTAAATACTGAATATATATATATATATATATATATATGTGATTTTTATAATACACTTAGTTTTCTTATTCATGTTGTATTATTTAATGTATTTATTTATTTTTATTTCAGTTTTAGTTTATTTTATTTTGTTTACTTTTGTAATGTTAAAAGTAATTCAGTTATTTGCCAAGTTAACTTTCTTTCTTCAACAATTTCTTATTTCTTTTTCATCCTCAATCTTGATTGAAAGATATGGTCTGCAAAATGCTATAAGTCCCTTTTGAACGAAAATTCATACAGTTGTACATACTGCATATGACATCAATAAGAATCTATTATAGGTTTTAGATTAATATATTTATTTAAATTTTTATAGCATATTAGATTAATTTAAAAAACATTTTTTTTTTCATGTGATATTAATTAATGTAAAATAACAATATGTTCTGCTAATGTTCAGCTAGGTTTGATAATGGTTGGAGAATTTTCCAAGCGGAGAAAAAAAAAAAGATCCAATATGTTACATGAACAGCACAGTAAAATAAATAAATAAATACATACATAAAATAGAAATCAGCAGTTATGTTTGATTTGTCTTTTATCAGATCAGTTGTTTTTGAAGTATGTGATTTTGGAAAAATTTTTGGGAAGCTTTTGAGTTTCTTTCTTTTTTTTATGTTAAATATATAAACACTCAGCATGTAAAAGTAGAACCTGAATGTTTTTGTTTCACTTCTCTTTCTGCCCTTTAACAAAGCATCAAATAAGACAAAAAATAGAGAAAATGTTTCCCCCTTTCTTTCTAACTTATTTTCCCTTGTACTGACACTGCACTTTGTGAGTTTTGCAGATAGACAGAATATAAATTGAAAATTTTAGTTCCTCTTTAGACTCAGGAAAGGCACTTTTTTTCATGACTTCTGAAATTAACTAATGTCATTTATAGAGCGGGCACTCAAATCCAGTCTCACTGCATCCTCGGCAAGTTCACCACTGAGGAGATGAAGGGGAGTATGCCTCCTAAACTTGTTATTGTGGTAAACCACAACAGACACAAGCCATCAGTGTTCTCTTATCTAGTTCATTAGAAAACGTGTTCCTGCTTTCAGTACACAGAGAGGCTAAATTGAAGTCTGACACTGTAAATGAGCTAAACTGAGTGTACTCTTTGTTCTCTCGCTGCAGTTGCTGCATTGTTTTAACGGTACTGGTAAATTTTATCTATTAAATTGTAATTGGCTGCCTTTGGTGTTCATTAAAATGGTTTTATAGTGTTCAGAGCTCATTAAAATGAATTTTACTGTATCATTTTCTAAATAGATACAGCCTTGATCAGGTTTTTTTTTTTTTTTGCAGGTTTCCCCATGTAATTGTTTTTTTTTTTTACTAAAAAAATAAATAAGTCGCTGTAAAGGGAATTTGTGGCCTAATAGTTAGACTTGGACTCTTAACCCAAAGGCTGTGGGTAAGAGTCTCATGTGAGCAGGGATTGTAGGTCGAGGGAGTGAATGTACAACACTCTTTCTGACCTTTGATACCACGACTGAGGTGCCCTTGAGCAAGGCACCAAACCCCTAACTGCTCCCCGGGTGCTGCAGCAAAAAATGGCTGCCCACTGCTCCAGTTGTGTGTGCATGGTATGTGTGTGTGTGTGTGTGTGTGTGTGTTTGCGCGCACTTTGGATGGGATAAATGAGCACTAATTCCGAGTATGAGTCACTTTTACTTTTCACTATCTAAATAACATCAAGGTTTGCAAATGTCTTAAGATTCATGAATCATGGAGCAAAACTGACATAAAGTAAATTTATAATTAAAGGTCCCCTTCTTCGTGATCCCATGTTTAAACTTTAGTTAGTGTGTAATATTGTTAGAGTATAAATAATATCTGTAAAATTCTAAAGCTCAAAGTTCAATGCCAAGCGAGATATTTTATTTAACAGAATTTGCCTACAAAAAACGACCCGTTTGGACTACAGCCCTCTAGTTCCTGCAGTAATGACGTCACTAAAACAGTTTTTCGACTAACCTCCGCTCACATGAATTCACAAAAAGGGGGGCATGGCCTTGTTGCGCTCCGACGGAGAAGAGGAAGAGCTGTGTTTGTGTTTGCCATGTCGTTGAAACGCTGTTATTTTCATCTCGGAGTCCAATCATCTTTGTTTGGGCTTCCCAGGGACGCTGTACTTGGAGATTAATGCTTACAATTTATGTTTTTACTTGGTTCCCGAAAATTATAATCCACATGTAAAACTATGTGCAGCACATTTTGCTGAGGACAGCTTCCTCAATCTCAATCAGTTAAATGCCGGATTCTATTGCCATTTTGTAGCTTCACTTGCGTTAGCATCCCATTGACTCCCATTCATTTTGGCGTCACTTTGACAGCGAATAACTTTACATCTGAGGCGTTTAAAGACTCCATTTGTCCATTATTTTTTTCTAAAGATACACGACAAAGTATAAAGGGCTCCATTACCTTCTATGTTACATTATGGCCCTGTAGAAACAGTTTTTGTAAAAATAGGCTAACGATTGGTCATAACCACTCGACTCTCTGTCGCACAGTAGAGAAATTACCGTACAGACAGGAGGAGAAGCTCGCAGGCAATCGGGGAGACGTCAAGAGAGAAGCCCATAGATACAACCCTGGCGGTACATTTTAAAATACTATACAAAATAATTAATCAGAATACTTACTCCTGCTCACATGCCGAGTTACAGGGTAATGTTTTTTTTCTTCTTTTGTGCATTATGAAGGCTTTATAAAACTGTACAGCATTTCTAGCTTTTTAAACAGCATTCTCCGTCCTACACCAACTACGCACACATTTCCTATCATGTAAGTCTATGAAAGACGATTGAACCAATCAGAGTAGGTACGAGTAGGTGCACGTGCAGCCCCGCCCCAGGTGCAGCCCCGCCTCGATCTGCAGGCTGCAGCCGGGTGCTTCTCCGTTTTTTTACACGCGAAACATGAACACATGTTATATTGCACACTGAGCTCTGCAAGAACAGATAATCTTATTTTTTGTTTTAAACAAACTTTGTTCAGTTTTTTTTTCAGTTTCTCAGAAAACAAAACTTCATATCTTCATTTTACATCCTAGGTTTTTGTATCATGATTTAAGGTTGGTTGCACTGGAAAAAAAGAGAAAAATACTACGGGAGGTTTTATTTTTTATCTTTTCTAATTCAAGACATTTTAAAGCCTTAATCTTTAGTTTCCTGGATGTGATAAGAGCAGCCCTTCTGCAGTGTCTGATTGCCTAGTGAGCAGCAGAGGGCAGTAGCACAGCACACATGACTGAACAGCTCACCCATCTTGTTGATCTTCTTTCTTTCTGCATGTCTTACATTCTGGAAAAGCCATCTCGCCCTGGCAGAGGTGAGGAATGAGACTGTTTAAACATGGCTGTCACACTTTTCAAAGTAGCCCAGATTTATGATGTCAGCAGAGTGAAGGAGCCCCCCTGCTTCATGTGTTCGACAAAATCAAATGTGTCTGCGGACATCGAATTAAAGAGGGGAGGGGTTGTTTTGGAGGCTGAGGTTGAAAAAAAGCCCTTTGCCTTGATCTTATCAAAGTGAGGACTCTAGTGAGTCACAGCCGAAGCCTTTAGAAGAGCTGGTGATGCCCGTCGTGAGGTGAACAGATAACTGAGAGCTACGTCAGACCAGATCAAATCCCAAGATGAAGTGTAAATTACCCCGTCTCTAAAAGAGATGAAAGACAGGACTGAAGGAATCTGAAATTGGAACTTAAAAACAGAAAAGAGAGGAAGAAAGGGTGATGAATCGCAAATAGTGATTGGCTGTATCCAGTGCTTCATGCACTGTCGACCCCCCTGTGGCAGGTGGGCTCATTTCCATAAAACTCTTCTACCTTCGTCTGACAAGAGAGAAAACATCCAGCACGGCTCCAAAGCAGGACGGAATATCAAGATTCCCAGGAAGTCTTGCAGCTATTTCTTTGTCGCTGCTTACCGCTTGCATGTCGGCACACATAAATCTTTATGAATACATTTGTGGCAATATTATTTCTTACTCCGAATTCCCAAATTAACCGTATCCTGTCAAAAAATAAATAAATAAATAAATAAAATAAATGAAACAATCACTGTGACTCATCTTCCTCTATTTTTAAGATCGAATCAAGAGTACATCCTGCTCCTCTTTGTGTGAATCAGTTTGCTGATTATGGTTATTTTCAAGTGAGTCATCAGTTTGAATACTGGGAATAATGAAAGATGGATGACTCTTAACCAACTGCTTATTTTAGTATCACTGAGATATCATTTTTATTAATACTTTTTTTGGAATTTTCTTCTTTTGAATTTTCTTTTAAGGATTTTATTTAGTACATATAATATATATATATATATATATATATATATATATATATATATATATATATATATATATATATATATATATATATACAGTACAGACCAAAAGTTTGGAAACATTACTATTTTTTATGTTTTTGAAAGAAGTTTCTTCTGCTCATCAAGCCTGCATTTATTTGATCAAAAATACAGAAAAAAAACAGTAATATTGTGAAATATTATAACAACTTAAAATAATAGTTTTCTACTTGAATATACTTTTCAAAAATAATTTATTCCTGTGATGCAAAGCTGAATTTTCAGCATCATTACTCCAGCCTTCAGTGTCACATGTAACATCCAGTCCATCACATGATCATTTAGAAATCATTCTAATATTCTGATTTATTCTGAGTGTTGGAAACAGTTCTGCTGTCTAATATATTTGATGAATAAAAGGTTAAAAAGAACTGCATTTATTCAAAATAAAAAAAAAATCTAATTTAAATTCTAATATATTTTCTTTACCATCACTTTTTATCAATTTAACACATCCTTGCTGAATAAAAGTATTGATTTTATTTAAAAAAAAAGAAAGAAAAAAAATTACTTAAGCAGCAGAACGGTTTCCAACTTTGATAATGAATCATCATATTAGAATGATTTCTAAAGGATCATGTGATAATGATCCTAAAAATTCAGCTTTGCATCACAGAAATAAATGATTATTTAAAGTATAATAAATTTAAAAACAATTATTTTAAATTGTAATAATATATCACAATATTACATTTTTTCTGTATTTTTGATCACATAAATTCAGGCTTGATAAGCAGAAGAAACTTCTTTCAAAAACATTAAAAATAGTAATGTTTCCAAACTTTTGGTCTGTACTATATATATATATATATTCATAATTCATATAATTCAAAAGAAGACAATTCCAATAATTGTCTTATAATTGTCTATATCAATATATTTAATATATCAGGCTAAATGAACTTAAACTGAAATAAAAATTTATAATAGCTATGTAGGGATTTAATACTACTAATATAACCACTACTACTATTGTTAATAAATACACAAACAAAAACAACAAAACCAAAAAAATAAATAAAATCTTTATTTCAGCTAGCTGCCAAGGAAACATTTCTAAAATGTAAATAATAATACTGTAAACAATACAGTAAACTTGGTTAAACATCATGTCACTTCAGTTTCATTTAAAGGGTTAGTCTCCCAAAAATGAAAATTAAACCATAAATTACTTACCCTGAAGTCATCAGACGAATCCAGTCGGATTTATTTAAAAAACTGTCTATCTTTCAAGCTGTTCCATGACACTCAGAGGGTGCTGCATGCATCAGTCCAAAATAAATTTAATAAAAAAAAATGCATCTATAAAAAAATATAAGTGTCTAACGCAGCTCCGGGGGGTGAACAAAGGCCTCCTGTAGCGAATCGATTCGTTTTTGTAAAAAAATATCCATATTCACAACGAAATAATCACTTGAATCTAGCTTGCGCTCCTATTGTAAATTAAGCAGCTCCGAGTGGATGACATATGGAGGTCAGCTTTGCGCATGCGCCACTCAGAAGTGATGCACGCACAGCAGGGAGATCAAAACTATGGAATGCCAGAGCTGCCAATTTTAAAAAATAAATAAATACATAAATAAATATACAAATAAATGTAAATAAGAATAAATAAATACATAAATATATAAATAAATATACATAGAAAAGCAAAAAAACGAAAACAAATAATTATTTATACATTTATTTCCATATTTATGTATATATTTATTTTTTTCCATATTAATTTATTCTTTTATTTATTTATACATTTATTCATTTCTACATTTATTTATTTTTACATTTATTTATTTATACATTTATTTATTTATACATTTATTTATTTATACATTTATTTCTTCCTACATTTCTTCCTGCGTAGGGTAATGAGGAGGGCGTGGTTTACCTCAGACATAGCAATCGAGCTCAGCGAAGGCGAAGGCGAAGGTTTGAGGCCACAGTGACGCCTATTGTGTGGCGAAATACAATTAGTATAGCTCACTGACGTTGATACGGTCTGTGACTGCGAGGTATATGGTCAAAATCCTAAATCTTACTGTGTGACATGGATAGGCTAGCTACTCTTTATTCCGGACATGGCCGTAGAACATCGTTTGGTCTGGATTTGTAAAATGTCCTGGGCTAACAAACATGAAACGGGGACTCTGCAGTGCTTAATTTGTAAATTGCGAGGTCCCGGAACAAAGCGGGGTAACGGATGCCGTATGCATGTGATTACAGGAGGGAGAGGTGACGGAGCACTCGCGCAATCACATTAGTCAGCAGTTTAAGTGATTGACTGCATGCATCAGTTGCTTTTAGGGTCTGTATGTTCATGAATAACATGGAAATGCCGTGCAATTTTAAAACAACAATTTCCAGGCCTAAAAATGTTTTGAAAATGTTGTGGAATTTTATTTTACAAATCCCTGTATAATAGAGTCCTAAATTTCGGTGGGGGACTGTGTAGCTATGCCGCATGGTTTTAATAATTCTCGCAGCTTTCGTTTATAATGAGGAAAATTCCTGCATTTATTCAACATAGCTTGTAGGTTTGAATAATAAAATTAATCCACGCAAAATGTAAGATTAAATAATTCATTCGAAACCAGTCTTCGAATCCATGAACTCTCTCGCGCGCTTCTCATCAGCGCATCTCGTCTGCACAGTGACCTGCAGCACGCGCCGACACAAGACTTCACTCGCATCTCGGGACAGCTGACAGAACAGTCACTTGACTAATCGGGTCATTGTTGCATTGTCACAAAAATGTATAATTTGCACACATTTTTAAGTATTTTAAGCCATGGTACTCGCGCGCTCCGAAGGCTGTATTATGTGCCCCTCACAGTCACATCCAAAGTTCACGCGTATAAAGCCGTCTCGCGAGTAGCCTATTATATGAGTTATTTTTCGTAGTTTGTTGAGCTTAAGCAATCAAATACACACAACATGATGTCTATTGTGGGTGTTTAAAAACAAAACAATTTCATGGCACACTCTACTTAAACACATGGGGAAAAAAATAAAGAAAAGGGGAAAAAATCAATAATTAAACAACACTGAGTCGTCAGTGTTGGTATTGTATCGGACACTTGCACTTAACATGAGGCTATATGAAAAACAAGCTCAAATGGAGTAAACAGGTTTTAGCTGGCGAATGAGGAGATCGCATCTGAGACAAGTGCATCGCATTATACGCTTTCATCAACTCTTACAGGTTATATAACATTTATTGTTGCTGCCATAGTTTGACCAAACTCCCCGCCACAATCATTCCCTTTAAATAGACTCCATAATGGTTTGCCAGCTGATGATGATGATGATAATAATAGCCTAATAATAATAATAATAAAAAGAAAGAATAATAATAATAATACAAATTAAAAAGTTATGTAGGCTACTAGCTAATTTTTAGTTATGTTTTTGGCAGTTTTTGGCCTACAGAAATTTTTACAAAATTTAACAATAAATAGCTTCGATATGAGGATGGATGAGGATGGATGATCACGGCCTTCTGAGCCTACTAGTAGGCGCAGTAGGCCCCTCCTGGCCCATATCTATGGGCTGATAACTGCTGATAACGGCCATTCAATCGAGTGATAACGTTCGAATCGGGTGTGTATTTTAAGGAATCAAACGAGTGGATTGAACGCACGCATTAAGACAGTGTCTTTCTGCCACCTGGTGTCTGTTTTAGTTTCAAATTAAACGTAGGTCTATCACTTCATTGATTCCATCATGTCATATTTATGTCTTCAAAATGTAAAACACTTCATAATATTTCTATGCACTTGTAGGCTAATTGCTGTGTAAATGCATTAAGATCTCTTCTGTATTGATGGCTCTGCTGAAGCTCTGGTTGGATTTTAGTGGTAGGCTAACTGCCCTACAGTCTTATCCTCTAACTGAATTTATCGATGTGGATTAACGTGACGTTCATACATTTAATAAGGTTGCCCCTGGACATGAGTTTATGGAGGTAGGCTAAAGATTACCACCGCTTAATAGAATAAAAAAAAATGTTCAAAAGCATTGGTCAGTATGCTTGCGTCGACTTCACTGTATAGCCTAAATCTGCCCTGCTTCCTGTCCGTGAGTTCTGACCGAAAAATGGAAAATATCAAGCGCTTCAGTCTCAGAGTCCCAGGGCTTAATTTGTGCCGCAACACGCCGGATCCGGCACCTCCGAAATCTGATCCGGCACCTCATTTTGGCGGATCCCCCTCCTCCAGGGGCGGCGTTTCCATATGGCAGACAGAGAATAGCCAGATGTGCCGTGAAAAACTATCCAAAATTCATATCTCTATTATAATTCGTTATTATTATTTATTTTCTTTACTCAAACACTATATGTCTGTAAAGGCTAATGTTTTTGTGTGTTTGAAGACTGGTTTTTTCGCAAGCAAATATAGCCTACTTTTGTACGTTTTAAATGTCCTGCAGCGCTTAATCGTTTATATCATGAGATTTTGGCCAAGTGAATTAAACAACAAGAAAAACAAATCGCCCATATAGCAACAATAAATGTTATATAACCTGTAAGAGTTGATGAAAGCGTATAATGCGATGCACTTGTCTCAGATGCGATCTCCTCATTCGCCAGCAAAAACCTGTTTACTCCATTTGAGCTTGTTTTTCATATAGCCTCATGTTAAGTGCAAGTGTCCGATACAATACCAACACTGACGACTCAGTGTTGTTTAATTATTGATTTTTTCCCCTTTTCTTTATTTTTTTCCCCATGTGTTTAAGTAGAGTGTGCCATGAAATTGTTTTGTTTTTAAACACCCACAATAGACATCATGTTGTGTGTATTTGATTGCTTAAGCTCAACAAACTACGAAAAATAACTCATATAATAGGCTACTCACGAGGCGGCTTTATACGCGTGAACTTTGGATGTGACTGTGAGGGCCACATAATACAGCCTTCGGAGCGCGCGAGTACCATGGCTTAAAATACTTAAAAATGTGTGCAAATTATACATTTTTGTGACAATGCAACAATGACCCGATTAGTCAAGTGACTGTTCTGTCAGCTGTCCCGAGATGCGAGTGAAGTCTTGTGTCGGCGCGTGCTGCAGGTCACTGTGCAGACGAGATGCGCTGATGAGAAGCGTGCGAGAGAGTTCATGGATTCGAAGACTGGTTTCGAATGAATTATTTAATCTTACATTTTGCGTGGATTAATTTTATTATTCAAACCTACAAGCTATGTTGAATAAATGCAGGAATTTTCCTCATTATAAACTTGAAAGCTGCGAGAATTATTAAAACCATGCGGCATAGCTACACAGTACCCCGCCGAAATTTAGGACTCTATTATACAGAGATTTGTAAAATAAAATTCCACAACTTTTTCAAAACGTTTTTAGGCCTGGAAATTGTTGTTTTAAAATTGCATGGCATTTCCATGTTATTCATGAACATACAGACCCTAAAAGCAACTGATGCATGCAGTCAATCACTTAAACTGCTGACTAATGTGATTGCGCGAGTGCTCCGTCACCTCTCCCTCCTGTAATCACATGCATACGGCATCCGTTACCCCGCTTTGTATGGAAGCACATGGGTAGCGATATTAAATTTGCAATGTAATATGCATTTCTGTATTTACATTTTCATTTTCCAATACATTTGTGCAACGTTTGGTGCAAAATGAAAATGAAAATTAAATTACATAATTTTCATTTGCCATTTCATACACCAGTTTTAATATGTAAAATGAAAACTAATTTTAATGCTTTATAAGTTGCAAAATTAAAATGAAAATGTATTACAGAAATTATTAGATATGTATAACATGTTCAAGCAAAAACTGTGGCAAAATTATCATTTAAATGCTATTTTTCTTAAATGCATTAACACTCACAGTCAAGACACTTACGATTGCATTTTCATTCAGTGTCCCGCAATGAATGTAGCAAAATTCAATGTGCATATTGAAAATGCATTCCGAGCCGATCACGTGTCCGCCCCCTCGCGCCATGTCAATCACTGCGTGAACAAGGCGGGGCTTGCAGAAGGTCTGAGACTCAAATCCCAAGAAGAGGATTCA
The DNA here is from genome assembly GCF_963082965.1 of Carassius carassius. NCBI lineage: Eukaryota > Metazoa > Chordata > Actinopteri > Cypriniformes > Cyprinidae > Carassius > Carassius carassius. The sequence goes on along the minus strand of NC_081755.1, from coordinate 39,748,965 downwards.
AGTGAGAGAACATAGACAAGACAGTTGGTCCGTGTACGTTTTAATCATTTCAGTTTATGACTTTAATATTACATTCGCACTGGTAGGCGGAGCTGAAGCGCTCCTTTCATCTGATTGGTCGAATCGCTCAACCTTCAACTCGGTCTTTTCATTCTTTCAGGCAGAATAAGAGTCAGTGCGAGTGTGACACTGTAATGTCTGAAACTACACTCACTGTTAATTAGCATAATATTTGAATCAGATGATGCTGGCCACATAATTCGTGCTGCTGAGACCTGCAAATTATTTCTAGGTTGTAGTATTGTATGAATATTGTCCCACTGATAAATACAGTGCAAATAGTTCTCTCTCTTTGGATAAAAGTGAAGTGGAAATAATAATCAATAATAGACTGAACAGTTCCATGTCTGTAACATTTACCACTCTCATATTTTAAGTCATAAGGCACTAGGTATGTGTGTGTGACATTAATAAATAATTGTGAAAATTAATATAGTTACATTTCTGAAATAAAAATAGTAAAATTAGCTCTGTGCTGCTCAGTGCTCCTGTAGCCTACCCCAGAGCGCCCTCTCGTGGCTGTAGACGGTAATGTTTTCTCTTGGTTCTGAATAAATGCGGCTTATATATGTTTTCCTCGTCATTACGTATTTTTGGACTGATGCAACTTATAACGAAAAATACGGGTAACATTATTATTTATTATGAGAGTAATTGACACAGACTAGAACTTTAATGTTTCACCAAATTCAGCTCAGATCTTCAGGATCGTCTGACTCGTGTTGCTGTATAACTGGCCAGACTTACCTTCCCAAAAAAATCCTATTTAATTTTATTTCATAAATTTAACTATATTTATTTCCACTTCACTGTTATCCAAGGAGACAGAACTATTTGCACTGTTTTTATCAGTGGGACAATATTTATACAATACAGTATACAACCTAGAAATAATTTAACGGGGTCTCTTGCAAGTCGCAGCAGCACGAATTATGTGCCCAGCATCATCTGATTCAAATATTATGCTAATTAACAGTGAGCGGTGGTTTCAGACATTACAGTGCTTCACTCACACTGACTCTTATTCTGCCTGAAAGAATGAAGAGACCGAGCTGAAGGTTGAGCGATTCGACCAATCAGATAAAAGCAGCATTTCAGCGCCGCCCACAAGTGCGAATGTAATATTGAAGCCATAAACCGAAATGATCAAAACGTACACGGGCCAACTGTCTTGTCCATGTTCTCTCACTTGAATCTTCTTCTTGAGATTTGAGTCTCTTGACCTTCTGCAAGCCCCGCCTTGTTCACGCAGTGATTGACATGGCGCGGGGGGGCGGAGACGTGATCGGCTCGGAATGCATTTTCAATGTGCACATTGAATTTTGCTACATTCATTGCGGGACACTGAATGAAAATGCAATCGTAAGTGTCTTGACTGTGAGTGTTAATGCATTTAAGAAAAATAGCATTTAAATGATAATTTTGCCACAGTTTTTGCTTGAACATGTTATACATATCTAATCATTTCTGTAATACATTTTCATTTTAATTTTGCAACTTATAAAGCGTTAAAATTAGTATTAATTTTACATATTAAAACTGGTGTATGAAATGCCAAATGAATTTCATTTTCATTTTGCACCAAATGTTGCACAAATGTATTGGAAAATGTAAATGTAAATACAGAAATGCATTGCCATTTTACATATTGCATTGTCATTTTGCATATTACTTTGCAAATTGAATATCGCTACCCATGTGCTTCAATAGCTTTGTTTCCGGGACCTCGCAATTTACAAATTAAGCACTGCAGAGTCCCTGTTTCATGTTTGTTAGCCCAGGACATTTTACAAATCCAGACCAAACGATGTTCTACGGCCATGTCCGGAATAAAGAGTAGCTAGCCTATCCATGTCACACAGTAAGATTTAGGATTTTGACCATATACCTCGCAGTCACAGACCGTATCAACGCCAGTGAGCTATACTAATTGTATTTCGCTGCACAATAGGCGTCACTGTGGCCTCAACCCTTCGCCTTCGCTTACTCTGAGCTCGATGGCTATGTCTGAGGTAAACCACGCCCTCCTCATTACCCTACGCAGGAAGAAATTTAGGAAGAATTAAATGAAGAAATAAATAAATGTATAAATAAATAAATGTATAAATAAATAAATGTAAAAATAAATAAATGTAGAAATGAATAAATGTATAAATAAATAAAAGAATAAATAAATAAATATGGAAAAAAATAAATATATACATAAATATGGAAATAAATGTATAAATAATTATTTATTTTCGTTTTTTTGCTTTTCTATGTATATTTATATATATATTTATGTATTTATTTATTCTTATTTACATTTATTTGTATATTTATTTATGTATTTATTTATTTTTAAAATTGGCAGCTCTGGCATTCCATACAAAACAATGGTCACTAATTAGAAGTACAAAACGAGAATTTGTAAAGAAGAATGTCGGAGGATTTAGATATAAGCCAAGAGGTGACTGATTTTTCTTTGCTAAAGTATGGAAACTTTGCTTCCTTTGCTCCTGTTAACAAACGTTGGTTTTCACGAGACTCACCAGAGCATGTGCAACACTGACCTCATACGTCGTTCATCCAGAACTGTTTTCATGAACAACTGTTGGCGCAAGCTACATTAAAGTTATTATTATGTTTTGAATGTGGATATTTTTCTTAAAAAAATGCATAAATTCGCTATATATATACATACATACATACATACACACACGCATAATATTTATTTTAGTTTTAGTTAATTTAGCCTGATAAACTAACATTTATATATGATTTTTTTTTACAATTATAAAAAATATATAGACATTTCAAAATAATATATAAATAAAAAAGACTATAAAAAATACTTAAAAGAAGATTCAAGAGAAGTAAATATAATCTATCTTTCTCACCTTTCAGTCTATGAAGGGTCTTTACTGAATTGGTCCACAGGAGGCGCTCTGTCACAAACTACTGTGAAAGTAAATGTCAAAACCTGTTCATGTTGCCTAAGTGAAATTCATTATCAGATTTATTTTATGAAATCATAACATGAAAGCTAAAAACAGTGTAATCGATTATTAATTGCTCATTAATCCCCTGTATTCATCAGTAATTAATTTGCTGCTCATCTTGAGTACACAAAGAGTGTTGCACCTGTCCTTCATATTCTTTTCGGTAAACAAAACAATATGCTCAAACACCTGGAGTGACCTGCATCAGGACGCTATTGATTTGTGTTTACTGATAACCGATTCGATGGCAAGACAATATTGATGGATAAAGTGTGACTCATGTCTCCTATCGGGAAACAGATTGATATCCAACTTACCTGGGTCAACGGGTTCCTAATTCATTACAGTCAATTGCTGTCTGTACTAATTGAGTCACAGATCACTGAAGATAAGGACAGTGCTGTGTACAAAGAAAACAGACGCTTGAGCTTCTGTCTCGCTATAGTGAGTGATTTGGCATAATGAGGTCGTACCTAATGCTTTTTTCACTGCTTGTTGGCACTATTATAAACTTCAGTGGAAAAACATCAAGCAGTTGTTGATTGTTTTAAAATTGTTAGCAAATTTTGGCATATGAAATGCATCCTAATTTCATGGTGGATCTATGCTGGCGTTTCAAAATGAACACATTTGTGGTTCCCCTGGCTCCGTTAATATGAAAACAGTGTAAGGAGACCCTAAATTTTCACCTCGGTTGAGAAATTTGGATGTTTTGTGATCTAGCTGTGGGAAACTTGCTGTGAATTTGTACACAGCAGGAGTCTCTATCAGCAGTGGCTGTGCTCTGGCAGATAATCTGTTTCATTTGTGAGGTGAAATATTGTGGTGTAGACACAGACCCGTCTGAGTCTGTTTATAACAGAGGACGAAACAGAGGCCTAACAAGTATTTCAGTGTTTTTAGGTGTCAGTAATGTTATATGTAAAGTTTTATATGTAAAGAATTGTAATTGTTTTGTTCCCAAATGTTAAAGTACTTCTCCAATCCTAGTCTAAAGGGGTCAAATGATGGTTCTAAAAAGAACATTATTTTGTGTATTTGGTCTAATGCAATGGGTTTATGTGGTTTAAGTAAAAAAAAAAAAAAAAAGCCACATTATTTTCCACATACTGTACATTATTGTTTCTGCCTTTGGGTTTGTGTTGATATATATTATATATATTATATTATATATTATATGTGTGTGTGTGTGTGTGGGGGGGGTGTATAAATAAATAAATAAATATACAGATATATATATATATATATATATATATATATATATATATATATATATATATATATATATTTATACACACACACACACACACACACACACATTACAAACTGTGACACTGAAGACTAAATGAAAATTCAGCTTTGCATTACATTAATAAATTACATTTTACAATATATTAATACAAAAAAAAGTAATAATATTTCACAAGATTCCTTTTTTTTTTGACCAAATGAATGCAGCAATGGTGAGCATGGTAGGCATGATAAGATGATTCTTTCAAAAAGAACAATTGTAAGCAGTCTCCTACCAACCACCTAGTAACCAATCTATCCACAGCATTTAAATAGACCAAAACCACTCAAAAAAACCTCAAAAATTGATTTCAGGTGATGTCACACCCTTATAATAACATCCACCTGGAGGGTCAGAACAAAGCTTTGCTCCACTGACCTCCAGTTATTTTTACGCAGTTTGCATTAAGTAGTAATAGAGTAAAATGCTGTTATTAAAAGGTGAAATTCAGTACACACTTACTGATGATGCATACTGTGTACAGGCAAGCAGATGAACCCAGAATATAAATGCAATGTGCAAATTTTCATATTAAATTGTTTTCTATAGGAAGCCATTATAAAGAAAACACAGAACTAATTAGTGAACTACGTTCATATTCCTGGCTTGTCTATCTGCTTGCCAATATAAAGTAAGCATAATAAGGCATGTACTGAAATTGTTCTTTTGATATCACTGTTTTAAATATATTAAGGTACTTTAAGTTTTTTCACAACATTATACTGCACTGCTTAGTGATTAAAATATTGCGGTGGGTGCATATACGTAAAATGGATTGCAAATGGCCAAAACTTGCATTTTGTTAACATATCATAGTTTTATTCTTTTGAGAGGTGATCTAAATATTTGCGGCTGGAAACAGATGGAAAATTGACAGGCTTGTGCTGCAGTTCTGTGGATGTTTTGCCCTCCAGGTCTTCAAGCCAGTCACGTGACTGAAAGCTTTGATTGCATAGTAGCCTATTGAACTAAAATCTCAAAAACCCTTTAGAACATCTTAAAACAGACAACAACACGAGGAACCAGCTCAGCTCTGTGGCAGCAAATTATTTCATTGGCAAGGAGGGCTTATATTTTCATCAGAAAATGTAAATAACTAGTTATTTTTGCGTTTCTGGTGTCGCTAGTGGTGCAGACATGACACACTTCACCTTGAAGAAGATGATGCCTAATGTAATTACATCAGCATCATCCATCAAACCACTTCTATAGTTGTAATCCTCTTTTAGCTCATAGAACTCCTCTAATAAATGCCTTGCGTTTCATTTCAATGACCTGGATGATGATACTTGTGATAAGAAGTGATTGTCATATGGCAGAATTTGAAGAGCAACAATAAACTGCACAGTTCAATTCTGTTTGATGTTGTTGGGGAAGGTCTTTATCTTCCTGTCTTTGTGTCCTCTCCACGTGGAAACCGATCCTAGCGTTGGGACTCCAAGGAGCTCGAGTCGCAGCGACACGGCGCTCAGCCAAAATCCATACCCACACCACCCCTCCATTTGTCCTCATATCCGGCCTGACACTTTCCATGAGAACAAATACATCCTCACCTTTTTGACAATAAAGAGGGAAAACTCATCATTTCTACTGACACCACTGAAGGTTTTGAAGGAATGTTCTATCAATATCAATCAAGATTTCAAATTTGTAAATTCGATTTTAACAAAATAGATATGTTTTTAGTTTTGCAGTTTTGAATGTGAATTTTGTCAATTCAAATGGCAAACGTATTTTTAAAGAATTCTTAATTTACAGACATAAAATTACAGGTTTGCACTGTAAACAAATGATTTTAGGTGTGCTATTTAACACAATACATTTTGTTTAATTTTCTAGTTTTGAATATGGATTTTGAACATTTTCATTTTAAACACATACAACAAAACTAAGCTATAAGATTTTATTTTGCGAATATTTTAAAATATTTTTAATTAAAGGTTTACACTGTAAACTAAGATTTCCCAAAGATTTAAATAAAACAAAGATTATAAGACTATTGTACATTTGACCAAATATACCATTTCAGTCTTTCTGCTTTAAAATTTCAAATTTAATTAAATGCGTTACTTGACATTTCTTTGTAACTATTTTTGAAATGTACTAGTTTACTGGAAAATTTACTATAAACATACTATTTTTGTTACTAAAATTTTGCAAACTACATTTGGAACATCACATTTAAAAACATTTAAAAACATTGACCAATAATAATAATAATTTTCATTTTGAAACTGGATACATTTAAAATAGCAATATAGAATATGCTGGCTCTTGAAATTGCAGATATTTGTCAATGTATGCCGAAACATTGAACTGTATGAGTGTGTTTAAAATTGACCAAGAGGTCACGGGTAGCTGATAGCCATGCAGTCGCTGTACGGTGAGGTTCATAAAACACAGGTCCGATATTGATCCATGTGTGCATGTCAAACCGTATGTTTTTCTTGTTACTGGCAGTATATTGGTTGCCATATACGTTGCCTTCATTCACACATTTATTACTAATCTGATTTCGCTGCAGCTTTGGATTGATTCCAGACACCCAAACGCCGCACAGGATCACTGTAATTATCACTCGAGAGCTGTGAGCCCTTTGCTTTTCTGCTCCTGGATTTTTAAAGTAGAGACATGACCAACAGTCTAATTGACTTTCCTGACTTCACCCAATGAAATTAAACACAACCTAGAGAAAGCTGATGAGTTAAAATGACTAGAACGCTCATGATGTAGCTGCAGACTTATAAATATCGTATGCCAATCAAGTTAGCCAATCAAGTTAGATGTGGATATTTCCCAGTATATCATATTTCCATTGTGTGAGTTGATTAAGAAAATAAAGTCTGGCACTAAAAGTGACCTTTTCATATTTGCTAAAACTTTCATTCAGATGTGCTTAACATGACATTACGAAAAGGTCATTGCTAGATTGAAGGCATAAATACCTTTATCCTAGATTTTCAGGAACTTAATGAAAATAACCTTTATGTTCCTCTGCTTTGAGCTTTAAATTAAGAAGCAAGACGTTTCTTAAAGAGACAGCGCGTGTGTGACAGAGTCCTGCAGAATTGAGACCCATTTTTAGGACTAATCGAGTTTGTGTCTTTCTCTGAATGCAAGTACTGTCACAGACAACCCTGGCCTGCTGCCACCAGTGGCCGTGATTGACTTCAATTATAGGCTTTGGGGATTACTATGACCCAGGGTGAAAGTAAATCGTCTTGCTTTGCATATATAAATGAGTGGTTATCAATCCTTTATCTCAGGGTGGCATCACATCTCTGAACGCTGCCGAAGAGGATTGATCTAATGAACATGTTCCAGCAAGCCAAGGACTTTTAAGTAAATAAAGACGAACAATAGTATCAGACAGGCTTTATCAAGCCTGTGCTGAGAGAAAAGTGTTAAAGGAATAGTTGAGGTTATTTACTCAACCTGCATTGTTCTGTATTATAAGAATTTTTCTGTGAATGTGCAATCCCACACCAGAAAAATTTGAGTGCAATTTTCTTTGTGAAAAAGAGCGCACAGATGCATGAAGCACAGCTTCATCACTTTCGACGCAACCAGCTTTCTGTTAGTCACTGCTGCAAATTCACATGACCAACTTGAATTAGCAAAATCTGCATTGGGAAGTTTTTCACCCTCTTGTGAAACTGTCAGTTGCATAGATTTGTATTGGGATGCATATTTAGTTTTCTTAAAGGGTTACTCCACCCCAAAATGAAAATTTTGTCATTAATCACTTACCCCCATGATGTTCCAAACCCGTAAAAGCTCTGTTCACCTTCGGAACACAATTTAAGATATGTTGGATGAAAACTGGGAGGCTTGAGATTGTGAGTAAATAACAGTGTCAAGGTCCATCTTCTGTGTCTTCCGTGTCACAAGAATGCGCTGTTTTGTTTTAAATCAAAGTTAAATACATGTAGAAACAGCGCATCCTTGTGGCCCAGAGGACACAGAAGAGCACACACTGCACTGTGATATGGACTGACACAGAGGAGACCGTTGACAATGGAATGAATAAAGTCGTTATTTTAGTTTTCTTCGCTTACAAAAAGTGTTCATATAAACCAGATTGCACATCTGATGGCAGATGGAGTATTCTGACAATTACTTTTCATACCTTTTACGGACCTTGACACGGTTATTTACTTGGAAGTCTATGGGACAGTCTCAAGCCTCCAGGTTTTCATCCAAAATATCTTAACTTGTGTTCCAAATATGAACAGAGCTTTTATGGGTTTGGAATGACATGGGGGTAAGTTATTAATGACAACATTTTCATTTTAGGGTGGAGTATCCCTTTAAAGGCAGAATAGATGATTTGGTTCAAAAATATTTTTTTATTTGCTGGTTGAAAGTCTCCTCACCTCCTGATAGCAATCAATAAATTAAGTGGTCTAAATGTATTTATATGTATTTATATTCATCTATTTAAGCACGGTCCATTACACTATTGCAGACCGAGTGAGAATGGAAGGCGTTATTATTGTAATATTATGCTCTTTGTTCTGTAATGTTTTCTCACCGGTGAATGAGACATGAGGTAAACTGACAGCGTTGCATTCGCTTCACCGACGCCGTCTCTCATCATGTTGTTGTTTATCCTCTGGTCTGCTGGTGCACAGTCATGTGTTTTGGAGGAGGTGTGGCTTTGGAGAGTGATTTGCACGGAGGGTGGGATCTTATGCTTTCAATGCTAGCTTGCTCTTACTAGCCTATCTGAAATCGCCCAAAAAATTAGAATAAGAGGGTGTATTCATGTCCGATTCTCAGTCAAATTAATCTTCAACTTTTGTGTTTTTACTTTTTTTTTGGCTAATGTGTCACACGAAAATATGGGTATATGGAGAGAGACCCCCCCATTTCTTTAACACCCCCTTTCTTTTATGGATTCCAAAAAACTCCTATATTGGCAAGCTAACATTTTTCAGATGTGGGAAGAGTGTCTCATTTTTGTCTGACATCAACCCTAACATTGTTTTTGCAGTTGTAGTAGTTGCACATTGTGTCATCATTATCTTCTTCTTCCACTTCTACTATGCCGAGACCAGTTACTGGTGCTAGATTATTTACTAACATACTTGTATATACATACATTTCTTTATATTATTATAGGATTAGCAGAGTATCAATATTTCCTTTTTTTTATGACACGGTTATCGTCAATACCAGTATTTTGCGATATCCCTAGTTGCCAGTATATATCACAGTCTGCCTTGCTGTTATGGAAATGAGCGGCCTAACATAATGGGGTCAGAATGACGTGAGGATGAATAAATGATAACCTATTAATTTTGTATGAAATATTGTATATCTTTAGCTACTTAAGTGTGATGATTTCCCTTAATCCCAACAGGAGAAAAGTAAGTGTACTGCTGCTGTGAGCCCTAATGTATGAAAATTGTTATTGCCAAATACTTAAAAGATTGTGGTTGTGATAAAGACCTCCAAAATAGGAAATCAAATCACAAAATTAATTTCCCTCATTTTAAAGTGCAACAAATCCTAGACAAGCTGACAAGATCATAAAGCGTGTGCAAAAGAACTGTTAAAAATCTTCCCTGAGGGCATTGACGTCAGTGTCTCTGTGCCTGTAACTCGACCCTGAAATGTGTAGTGTGTGTTAATAGTGTTTTAAGCAGGTGGCAACCAAAGCTAACAGTGCACTGTTATGTCATATCCTGAGGGGGCGAGCAGAGGCTTGTGTCATCTCCTCCACTGGTGCATTGAGGAGCTCTTTATGTTCTTTGAGATTTGCTTTACTGTTTTTATGTTTGAGATCCCAGAGAGGACACTGCTGTGTGTTTGTGTGTGTGTGTGTAAAATCAACCTCTTATTGAAATTAACCTCTTGTTTACCCTTCATAACCTTTCAATATGTTACTCTGACAAAATCAAAACTGATTAGGAGCTTTTACCACCTGTTGTATGCACTTCTGTTTGGAGCTGCTTCAGTTGGACACAAGCAAAATCACTGTGAATTATTATTATTATTATTATTATAAATATTTGAATGAATTAATGGATGAATGAATCTCATCAAATCTCTTGTTCATTTAGCTTTAATTACTTAATGACAGCAGTGTTTACACCATCTTTTTGTTTTAAAATATTTAAATTACATTTATATTCATTCATATATATATATATATATGAGAAATGTTTCTTGAGCAGCAAATCTGCATTCTAGAATGACTTCAGGTGGATCATGTGACACTGAATACTGGAGTAATAATAAAAAAATCATAAATGCAATATATATATATATATATGTTTATATATATATATATATACTGTATATACTGTATATATATATATTGCATTTATATATTGTAATATATATATTGCATTGAAGGCATTTGTGACTAGATTGCATTTAGTTTATAGCCATTTCACACAGTAACATCAATTTGTGAAGCATTAACTGATTCTCTAACGCTAAGTATATTTTTTGAGCTATTAAAATGGCCATGACATCTCTGAGAGCCCAAATATAACAGAACAGAATGTGACCCTCAGCTGTAGTGGCCTGGTACTGGAGGTGTGAATGGTCCAGAGTGCGGTTTACGTGAGCGTAGGTCAGCAATTGTGAATGCAGCCTTGTTGTGTTGCGAGGAGTTAATGGAGGCTGTGGCAGCTCTCCTTTAACAGATTACAGCAGCTCTGTGTCACGGGGAAAGAGAGGCAAGGTCTGCAGGCCATCCATCACAGGCCCTGTCTATATCCAGCCTTAGTCTGGCTAAGTCGGGTGATAAAGGTGCATGTCAGCTCCCCTCTGCTGCTCAACTGCATCCAATCCCTGCTGAAATCCACACTGGGGTTCTGGCTGGCACACAAATCTACGCTGTTCAGCTCCACCTGCAGCCAACTTCATACACAGTGGAGAGACTATCCAGGTTTGACTTGCTGCTCTTTCTTTCTTGCTGTCAGTTTTTTTTTTTCTTTCTGGTTCTTGTAATTTTTCTCCTGAAGGATTAAAGCCCCAACTGTGAGGAAACATCCAGCAGTATTTTCTGTGCATATGACAGGGCTTGCTGCTCAGTGCAAAAGTACAATTACTGTATATAGGCCCGACCTTATTGTGTGGCAAATCCTCTATCAGCTTGCACGCTCAGGGGAATCTCAAATTAATCCTGTCTGAAAGAGTGAAAGCCCAATCTTGTGTTTCTCTCATGTAATTAATATCAGTACAGTATGTGCTCACTTCATTCAGATTAACTGCTTGCATCCTGCTTGCTTGTTGGTTTTGCAGTATCTAAAGTTCCCCAGTAATCTCCATCACAGGCCTATTTATAGTTGCTTTTTAGTATCAATACGTGGGCTGTCTCCCTATTGAGTCACTGCTCATGTAGCCATTTATTTTTTACTGGAACAATACAACAAAACATCATTTGAAACAATAGGAAGCACATCATTGTTTAGAGTTCTGTACTGTTGCACTCCACAGTTTCAGCGGTTTCACTGACCAAAACCTTTAACTTATGCATAACTATTTAGGCAGCAAACATTGGTAACCCCCCCCCCCCCCCAAAAAAAAAGATAAAAAAAATCATGTTGCTCCAAACCTGATCTCATATGAATTTAATTTGTACAATGTGAATGTACAATATTGTACAAATGTACGATACAATGTATGATATTTGTGAATAATAGAATGCAGGTCCACCACTAACCCCCCTCCTAAACATAACCATCACCGGTGCGAAAATGTACAAAAGAGACTGTACAAATTCATATGAATTAGCCACTAATTCACCAAAACTTAAAATAGTGACACATTGCCATAAGATTGTGTTGGAATTTCTTTCTTTCACATTTTAAGACTCAGTCCACTCTTTTCTACATAATGAAAGTTAAAGTTGTCATGACAAATGCCTTCTACATGTGACATGTGACTTATACAATCATTTAGTCCTCTTAAACATTCTTGACTTGACTTCTTAAATAAATAAAGAACCAATGAAATGAATGCGAATTATTTCCCCCCTCTTTTTTGAACAATCATTTTCACTTGGATGTAAATCAAAAGATGGAAGAAAAGGTCTGTTACCACTTCCGGTGTTTTCCTTTCGTCTTTAATGGGGACGGCTTCTCTCAAGATTTGTACTGACAAAAAAAAAAAAAAAAAAAAATCCATTTAACATCTTTGTATGAATCACAAATTAAAGGTTGTTGCTCACTGAAAATGTTGTCATTCGCTATTGATCTCAGGATTGTCAGTGAGTAACGGTTTCTGTTTTGGCTTGTTCATCACACAGTTATCCTGTGGTTTTGGAAGATGATAATGTACTCTAATGAACTTTAAACATATGGAGTGACCAGAATTATAATTTTTTTTAATTCCCCTTTTGTGTTCCACAGAATAAAGACCGTCATACGGGTTTGTAGTAAAAGGGAGGGTCAGTAAATGATGACAGTATTTTAACAGTCTCATTTTAGAGTTTGGTTCATATTTTATTTTTATTTAAATTTCTCCTTATATTTGCCAATACATATTAACCCACTGTAGTGGACTTTTTTTTATCATCCAAAGAATTACAGTACACACATCACCTTTAATAACTATCAGTGATAAATAACTGATAAGTGATAAAAAACTTCCTCACAGGATGGAAAGCCGAATCCTCAGTAAATAGTAAAATATTGAGAAAATGCTCTAGTTCAAATCGAATTATCATGTAGGGCCATCATAGGAAATATAGACAATTTCTTTTTCAGGGACCCCTGTTTCCACTAATTCCCTTTCTACCAGCGTTTTCTATTTCTATGCATGACTGATAATTCCTTGAAGTATATTAAGCACCTGATTGGTTGTAGTCCAGGACGTGTTAACCAATGGGGCTGCTTGCAGTTCTGTCATTATAAGTCTCTATTATGCACCTCTCTCTGGCTGATCCTAGTCTCCTAGAACCGCATCATATATATATATATATATATATATATATATATATATATATATATATATATATATATATATATATATATATATATATATATATATATATATATATATATATAAGATGGAAAAAAAATTATATATATATATAATTTTTTTTCCATCTGATTCTCATACAAAGACATTCGAGTGAGGCCTCCACGTGCTTGGCATTCAAATAATGCGTAGGAACAAGTCATTTTCACCACCATGGGTGCAATACAGTATTTTGTTTGAAGAGATCATTACCTTTCCCCCCAGTATCTCACCCGGCTTCCTTTCCTCATCTGTCTGTGCAATCTGAATGCACAAAACCTTTCCCATCTGAATCCACACCTAATAGGAATATGTAATACATTTCACACCTTTGATCATCTGAAATTGGGGAGATAGAGTATCTATCCAGCGCCATCAAACAGTGCAGCACTCTTATCTTAAAAAGTCCAACAGAGCTGAAAAGAAGCTTTTCATGTCCTTTTTTTTCTTTCCATACTCGATGCTCAGATGTTCATTGACTACTGCTTTAGTGCTGAAGGTCAATATAAGGACAGTTAAAGATTTTTGACATTACATGTAATTGCTGCACAGGATCTGCTTGAACGTCTGTCAGCCTCATTTGCAATTAATGATCATTAGCGCCAAGCAATTTATGCGTGTTTGTGTCAGGTTTGTGAATCTGCACTTTTTAATGAAGCAAATATTGATTCATATATTTTATGATGCAATCATGCATTTCCATTAACTTGCAAAAACTAACAGTAATTTAAAGGAGTAGTTCACTTCCGGAACAAAAACTTCCAGATAACCTTGTCATCGAAGATGTTCATGTCTTTATCTCTTCAGTCCTGATGAAATTGTTTTTTGAGCAAAACGTTTCAGGATTTCTTTCCATATAATGGACTTCTATGGTGCCCCCGAGTTTGAACTTCCAAAATGCAGTTTAAATGTAATTTATTAATAAGATTCGGGAGGAGCGCGTCAGATACTTAGCCTAATCAACACAGGTGGACCATAATCAAGTAATCAATCCCATAGTATAAATATCGCTGACTTACCTCTATCCATTGACGGTTTATCAGCATCCCTCCTCCACCCCATCTCCTCACTTCAAGTTCACTTTATAAATAGACGGGGAAGGGGGGGTACTCTAGGTTCGGGCCATTCCCGAGCTCGGAGCCCTTCCCCGGACAGCACGCCAAATACGCATTCCATACCTCAGCTAATTATATGTAAGCGTGAACTATTGAAATGCAGCTTCAAAGGGCTGTAAACGATCCCAGACGAGGAAGAAGGGTCTTATCTAGGGAAACGATCTGTCCTTTTCTAAAAAAAAAATAAATGATAATAATTTAGTGTATATACTTTTTAACCTCAAATGCTCATCTTGTCTAGCTCTGCATGAACTCTATTTTTTTCCGGTTCATGACAGTTAGGGTAGAGTCTATGCATACTTTGCTTTTTTTTCTTTTCTTTTTCTGTGAGGAAAATATATATATATATTTATTTAATTTATTTTATTTGAATTATGTCTCACACCAGATTAATGTGGTATATCATGCATTTCAGATAAACTGGATTCTAAATGTCATGTAATAATACAAAAGATTAGTTGCTTTATATGTAAAAAATTTGTTCATACTCCCATGACCCCATAAAGACAATTTGATGTTAATTATTTGTGTCTGACTTTCATCTGAAATGCACCTGTATTTCTGCTTGGCCTGCTTTTCATCAAAAAGAGATCAGAAACTTTAGATTTTACCAACGTATATCTTAGGTAATATAATATAAGGCAAGGAAAGGACAGGACATTGACTCATATCTATAATTATGCAATATTATAATCATATAATATTTCTTAGAATATCTAATAAAACCTGCACTGCAGTTGACAGAATAACTATATGATACTCCACTTGCCATTCAACTGCAGGTAGCAGTATAATGATACAGCACTCAGAGTACTTGACATGACATGCTGTGAAAACATTCCTGAAGAAAAGACATTATTATTGCACCCCATGATTACATTATTCCTCACATACCTTAAAAGAACATTTGAATTCAAAACAAGTATCACACTCATTGTAAAAAATGTGAAATACATCTAACTTAAGCAGTGAATAGATTGCTATTGAGTACAAGCCAACTCTGATATTGGCCAGTTTATAGATTTGAGGAACTGAGACAATGAAAAAATCATCTATTGTCGCTTGTCTTTGCTTGTGAATTTGTCAATGTCAGTCCAGCTTCATTATTTCTTAATCTGTGAAATGAAGCAAAAGCAGGTTCCTAGTCTAGACGAGCCATAAGTGCAAGAAAAAGTAATTGTGTTTCAAAAAATGGACCCATGCCATTATTCCTCTGTAATTTGATTGTGCTGATTGATGTATCTAGGTAATAATGCATTCAAGAGATTTAGCTATACTGAAGTTACATTGGTTGTTCATTTCGGTTATGTACTACATTCTCATGTCATCATTAATGTCTTTCACACTGGACGCCCAAATCCACTATGATTGTATAAATTATGCTGTTTTTGTGTCATGGAATATAGTTTTAGGAGTCTCTTCTATTTGAAAATTTGCTTCATTTCGAAGATATAAGCTCCTCTTTGGTCTCATTAATCTATTATTTAATCCAGAGAAAATAGTTTTGGTTTACGACAAAGTTTCATAATGTTATATTTTTGTATGATTTTAATGCTGAATATCAGAGCGCTGCCTTTGTAGCCTACTTTTGACTGAATTGCCTAGCACCTTAATAGTTGCTATATCGATAGTTGTTTATTAAATATTATTCAATAAATAATATTTTATATAAATAATAGTAGTATTTAATAATATTATTTCGTATTGAGAAACAAAATGAGGTGTGTGTGTGTGTGTGTGTGTGTGTGTGTGTGTGTGTTCGTGATAGGGATCTTAGTTACATTGTTCTGCCTTTAGATGATGACGAGACCGTTTTTATGAGTGAGTCAGCAGTAAAGACTTTTATATTAAAAGAGACTGAAATGGAGTTATAAACAATGAAGCTATTTTTACTTTAAACAACTCATTTGTAAGACAAAGCCAGCAAATGCGCTGAGCAGACCTGTCATCAGAAAACACCTTTAACAGATAAAAGGATAGTACAACAAAGATATCGCTTTTCTCTGTTTTTATTGTGAATATGAGATTAAGCTGAAAAATGAATGGTGTATCAGATGCAGGTATTCACACTCAATACATTTCTGTCTCATAATACTCTACATAATACAGTGAGCTTTTAATATAGTAATACAGTAAGCTTTCAGTGAAGCAACTCAACACTCCTTCTTTGAGTCCATGGAGGAAGAAAGGTAGTTCTGCATACATAATGTTTTTTCAAGACAATCAGTCTTTCTTTCTTTCTTTCTTTCTTTCTTTCTTTCTTTCTTCCTTCCTTTCTTTCCACACTTGTGCTGTCGAACTGTTGTATAAATGCAATAATTTTAAAGCAATTTAATAAGGGTTTCATTTTTAATAAATCTTGTTGAAATCATGAATTGTAAGAGCAATATCACACTCATACTGGTGTGATATTGCTTTGATTCAGTATGTGTGTCATTACATATGGCTTCAGCCGTGCTGATATAGTGCAATATCACACATGTACAGAAATGCACAATTGCTTACTCTTTATTTTTTTATTTTATTGTTTTTCTCTCAGTTACTTTATGTTGGATATGATGATTCTCTTGTTGTGTTGTGATTGTGTTTAATTTAGTAAAGTTTAAGTTTATATGACTGAATTTGACAAAAGTAATTTTCTGTAAGTCTATAGAAATAATACCTTAAATTACTGTAGCATGTACAATCCAAGCATCTTCATTTTTATAAAAACTGGAGAGTTCAAAAGGTAACACAAAACAAAAAGGACTCCGGTTTACACAACATGTGCATGAATCTTTAAAGTTGTAATGGATGTGTTTATCAAACTGTATGTAAGAATTGTATTTTGTATTTTCCCCCCCTGAAACAGCCATACAAAGTGCTCGCTGCTTTTATCATTTCAGCAACGATGGGGTCACCTAGGGTTCTGCTAAATATTTCTGTTACCAGCAGGCAGATGCATAGTACCATAATGGGATCTGCACTTGTCTTATAATGAAACTTCACTTTCCATTCCAAACTCTGTATCAGCTAACCTCTGGGGTTCTGGATCATAGCTTCCAGAGGAGCGTACAGGAGATTTGTTTCCCAGGAGAGCTTCAGGCAGAGGGCAGAAACCTTCTCAGATCACCGCTCATTTCAGACAGACAGCTTCTGCATACTCGGAGACATCATACTTCAGAATGTACCTCAAGTATGGCAGAATTGATCTGCAGCATGGTAATATCTTCTTCACGTTACTTACATTCTGCCTTCAACATTGTTCTTTTCTATGAATGTGTGAGCAATCATGACAAACATGCAGGCTATCATGATTCAGACCAGAAGATTCCAAGAACAACATTATTAATTTACGGGATGGCGGTGGTGTTCTGGGATTAGGAGCCCATCATTTTAGGAGCTGGGAGGGCGATGAAGCTGGCGGAAACTATTTCTGTGATGATGGGCATCAAGTAGAAAATATGAATTATTAATCACAAGCATTTTGTCCCTGATGCCCGGAGGAAAAGGTGACTAACACAATCCCCATCTCATTTATTTTTATAGAAAACTTATTAAAGTATGTACTTGAGATCAAATTGTTAGTACTAGAGGAAACACATGGAAATAATGAATGTCATCAACAGGGTCTGAGTGTTTGTGGCTCTTAACAAGCAATCAGAAAAGTGCTGCAATTTTATGATGGGTGAGATGTGGCCTCTCCAGTTATTTTATTATTTAGCTCTAAGTTCATTTCGTTAAGATATTCACGCTGTTAGAAACGGAGAGCAATAATGAGGTACTGACACAATATGCTCCAAATGACCCAATTGTGAATCATTGTTAGTCCCATTGCAGACAGCTATATACAGTATATAATTGACCTAAGGTTATTCTGCTGCATAATGTTATGATAGTTTACAATTTATGGATGTAAATAAAAAATTCACAGCTGTACATATGGTTTTATTGGTAACACTTATAATAAGAATCAATTTGTTAAATTTATTTAATGCATTACCCAAGGTGTCAACTAAACTAAGTGTCAGTTTACCTTTTAACAGTATTTACTGTATTAATATAGGTTATTGTTAATTTATAAATATACTTTTGATCATTATTTAATTTTCATTTCTAATATATGGATGTTAATTTAACTAATCGATATGGCTGAAATGTAAAAAAACAATAGTTTAGGGTAATTTTTTTAAGAATTATTATTATTATTATTATTGAGGTTGTTGTTGTTCAGCAAGGACTTATTACATTGATCAAGTTACAATAAAGACATTTATATTGTAACAAAATATTTTTTTGTTTTTATTTTAAAATTATCACTGTTTCCACAAAAACAATATAATAAATAATAATAATAATAATAATAATTATAATAAAAGCAGCACAACTATTTTAAGCATAATAAATGCAGCAAATCAGTATATTAGAATGATTTCTGAAAGGTCATGTGACACTGAAGACTGGAGTAATGATGATGAAAATGCAGCTTTCATCACAGGAATAAATTACATTTTAAAATATATTCAAATAGAAAACAGTTACTGTAAATTGCAATAACATTTTGCAGTATTTCCAATCTTACTGTATTTTTTATCAAATAAATGTGGCCTCGGTGAGCATACGAGACTTCTTCCCAGAAAAAAATCACTTAAAACACTTAAAACTTTTGAACAAAAAGTTTAAAATACATTTTAATATTTGTTAATTATTTAACACTGTTGCATTAATTAATTAAAGTGTGTTAGTGCACATATAAATTGGTCTGCATTATTTGTAAACTATTGTATTAGTGACTAAAATTTCTTCTTTTGGAAATGTCTCAAGTTGCCAGAAATGTGCTGTTGCCATCATAGGTATTTCCTGCTGATGAAGAAATAGTGAACTACAGTCTGCGGTCATCAGAGTTTATAGTCAACGCCGTCGGCTTCATGATTTATGCTGTTCTGCCAGCACCCTGCACTCACCCAGGGGAGATGGGTGTCTTTTTGATATAAAGGCATTATCTTTTATATGTCCTTGAATGTGAGATCTTTCTTCAAATGCTGGCATAGGGGACACGCAATATTTGAATGTGTCTCCTGATTTTACAGACAAAGTCTTCAAGGTGGACAGTAATATTCCAGTAATATTTCGCTCATGGGTGGCTGTGAGAGAAAAAAGCTTTAATCTCTTTGTAAAGTTTAATCAAGGTGAAATTTCAAGATAGTCTTCTGAACTATTCTGAAGTGAATCGTTTTGACGCAACAGGATGGTTTTTATTAATAAATGCCATCTTTAATTAAAATCTCAATTTATCACTGCGAGAGCTGTTGTGCCGCAAAACCGTGACACAAGCGCCGTACTGAAATCATTACATAATTAGGAAAATTAAATAGGTAATACATTCTGCGCTTTTCTCCAGGGACAGTTACATTTCTGCTTTTCTATCACCTTATTTTTTTTCTTAAAGGACTCGGTTTTGTTCTTGCAAAGAGGAGATAAGACTAATTGGACAGTTGAAAGAGCCGTGAATTGATGATATTGCTTGTGTTGCTCTTGTTTTACTACGTGGCCCGCATTAATGTGTTTTGTAACGTCCCTTTTGGGTTTCCTGAGTCTGCACATTGACCTTGGTGTCTTTTTTTCTTCTTTCCCTCTTTATGTACCCTCTTAACAGTCTGAAATAGGATTTGAAATGCACTGCATTATGACATGCGAACAGTGTGTGTGAGCTGACCCTCTCAGTTCATGGAAACATTCGTATTATGACTCACATTCAATTATCAATCCAGCCCTTCAGAGAGGCTCTCAACAATAGATCAGTGAGCACAGAATGACCGTGAAAAGCTTTGTTCCTACTTACATCTAAACGTGGAAAGTCGGCAGAACCTGCAAGACTTCTTTGCCATGGCAATAACCATCTTTTGTGCTGCAGGTTTTCTTATTGCAAGGAAATATTCTGCACTTGGCATGATAGGCCTACGCAAACATACATGTTGTTTTATTTATGGAGTCGATGCTGCATGTTGAGATTGCGAGACACCTCAAGGTTACGTTAACAAACACCCCAGTTTCCACCCACTATTAAAGATGTATTATTTCCCCAAGCAAGGATTTTACCCATCAAAACTAAACCTTGCTGGCCAAATTGATGTCAGGAGCCAGTGGCTTGTGTTGTGTTGTATCGTGTCTGTTGACCATTAGTGCATCGGGTAGGTGTGAGGAATAGATGGTGTATTGTGTGAGCCGCAGTGCAGAGCAAACGCAATGGACTGAGAGAGTAAGCCATGAGCTGTGACTACGCTCTTTGTTAAACACAGTCAGGGGAACGTGGTCGATTTAGCAGAGCAACTCTGGGTTCCCACAGCACTTTATATCAAACAGAAAGATTAGCGCTGAACAAGTGGTTGGGAAAAAGGACTTTTTTTCATTTTCATTCATTTATCTTCAACACTGCATGTGTAAAACCAATTATAACATCCATTTTACAATTTTTTTTTTCATGGACATTTTGTAACCCTTCTCTACAGCCTAAATGAGCAAATAAACTAGAATATTTTATAACATGCTCCTTTTTATAAATAATTATTAATGTGACATGTATGTGTCTTTAAAATGTTGTTTGGATGATCAAAGATGAGTTTTATGGGTTAAAATTAGTGTCTTCAGGGGGACTTTAATTTATTATCACTTGCCATTTTTTAAATCTGGGCAAAAATCTTGTAAATCTTAAAAATGTTGTCTCATTTGCATAAACAAGTGGACACAATTCATTATTAGTGAACGTTTTTGCTTGTATGATAAAATAAGCAAAACAAAAAATAACAATCTGTTCATGTTGCATTTGAGTTGATTTATTATTAACATTATAGGACCACTGATTTAATACTTTAGTAGTTTGTCTCTATGTAATACCTTCAGACTCCTTCAGTACCTTCAGTAACATCTTTCTTTTTGATATTACACTTTATTATGAACTATGTATTAATGTGATGCAAGTATCTCTCTCATGATCATTCACAAAAATAATCCAGTGTAAAAAAACAAAAAAAACAATAGGCTGTGCTGTTTAACACTATTCTGTTTGTAGGATTCCTTTGAAAATGTTTCTAAACATTATTTCTAAAAGACAAAAAAAGAAGACTATTTAATCGCACTCATAGACAAATTGCAGTTCATGTTCTTCAGCACCAAATAAAACACATATCTTTAAAATTTAGACATATTTCCTCCCAAAGGACATGTTTTTTTTTTTTTTTCTTGCTGGAAGACTGGACATCTGTGACTGACAACACAAAGGGGCAGATACGGGTCTTTTTGCAATGTAAGGAGAGAAAACGCACTGATATGCCATAGCAGTCGCTTCCTGATGAAGTGTTCGACTTCAAAGCAGATAAAAGTCAGAAAGGCTCTGGACCACTGGTAGATATTGAAGTGCTTTTATGAAATGCTGCTAAGGGACTTGTGGGTAATGCCTGTGGAAAAGACTCCATACATAGCTGGAGCCCATAATGTAGGTCGCTGAATATATACGAGGTCTATGTTAGAGGTCTACTAAATAATACAATATTTGCATTATTAAGATGCAACAAACCTGCTTACCATGAATTCCTTTTAGACCATTGGTAATAATGTTGGCCTTACAAAGGATATTGATTTTTAACCAAACATAGATCCTACTCTCTGCGGTCAGTGTCGTCACAGAAAGGTCACTTTCAAAATCCTTCACACTCGCTGTCTGGAACAAATTACCAACCTTCACCTGGAGATTCATTGCTCCATCTTCAAAAAACAGATTCTTTCCAGAAGCACTTTACTAACTTACTAGTGTTGTTGCACCTAATTAATTGGATTAATTGATTCTAGTATAAACTTATTAAACTTGTTTCTAGTAAACGATCTTCCCTTAAATGAGCATGCATCCTCTTTCAAAACAATTCCTAGCTGGGATCTCTAAATTGCCTAAAATATCATTTTTTTTGCCTTAGTTTTCCTGCTGACATTCTTTCTACAGTCCTTATGCATTATATGTAGGGCTGCTCCGATCACGATCGGCCGATCGTTAATGCGCATCTCGTCAGTAAAGCCGGTTCTCTAATCAGCGGTAAATTCCCTCAGGTGCGTGATTTCACATAGAGCAGCTGTTACTACACAGCCCTAAATGTACATGTATTTGCATTGACTGTTCTCTGTACATCCCAAATTCTCAAGTCACGATCGGTTGATTATGTACAACGCCTGCACACTATTGGTCAACAAGTATGAAAAAATTTGAAAACAAAGTCAAAACCCAGGCATTTTAGGCAATTTAGAAATGCTTGCCAGGATAAAATAAAATAAAAATTTATTGTCCCCCTGTAATTAATACATACAACAAATAATTACTAAGAAATGAAAGTAACACATTGAAATGTAATTTGTAAGACATTATGAAATACAATTTTGTGTAAAACTTAATCAAAAAATGTGTTTTACTTACAATCTTATATATATCTTAACATCAATTTTAATTTTAGCTGATTTTTTTTTTATTTTATTTATTTTTTTGTCTCTAGAAATGTTTTGGAAGGAGGTGTTTGCAATAATTTGTTGGTTGAAATATCAATGCCAAGGTTCACAACAGTAAAGCCTATTAAACAGACTGTACTTTTACAGCTTTGTTAAATATCTATCCAGTTAAATATGGTATTAACCCTGACTAATGTCCAAATTTGGTTAATTTACATTCATTTTATTAATATTTGCATAGCTCAAATACCCAAGTCTATTGCACATCCATCTCACGAGGCCTCTCCTAACTTAATTGTATCTAATCTAGTATTTAATTGGCAAGTCGAAAGTTAATTTCTTTCATTTAAGACTAATTATTTTGATGTTCCAAACTTTACAAGAAATGTTTGATACAGCTGCACTGTTTTCATTTTAGTCGGTACGTCTCAGTGTGATATCTTTTTTATCTGTATTATGTATTTCTAGTTGGACTGGAGGGGGTGAAAGCAGGCAAGAAATATGGTTGCGTTCTTCTCCACTGCATGCTTGTCGTGCGCCGCTGCTCCAGCTCTCCCCAACTCACTATATGTTCACCCCGATATGCACCCCGAGGCAATGTGCCTTTCATTATTTCTTTTGAAACTTTCATCTGAAGTCTCCTAGGGATTAGCCCTCTTGATTCCTGACACAGTCGATGAAAAACAAGCCTTATACACTGGGAGGCTTTCAGCCAGTGGAGCTACTCTGCTCCATCTCTCACAGTGTTCAGCCATGTCAGGATTCCTACACAACAAGAGGGCTGTCTTTCTTGATTTTCCTAATGGCTTCGGTGATCTCTTATCATTTGGAAGAGAGCTGTGGGTTTTAAAACGCTCCGTCTCTTTCTTTGTTAATGAATGTAGCAAATCTTTGGTACTTAACACCTCTGAGATTTTATCTGGGAAACTGTGGTCTGTTCACGGTCATGAATGCTAATAAGCCCTCTTACCTCAAGTGCTTCAGTGCCTCAGCCCTCTCAGATGGTCTTTACAACATCGCTGGGACTTACAAAGATGATGCAAGCTTACCAAGTTTCAAGTATGGAATTGTAAGTGCTGGCTGACTGCAGGCTTTCTGATTGGCCAAGCTGAACATGCGCTTTTAAATATTAATTGGTGTTCTTCAGTGATTTAAAGGGATAGTTCAGACAAAAATTCAAATTCTGACATCATTAACTCACTCTTATGCTGTTCCAAACCTGTATGATTTTTTGTCTTCTGCACGACACAGAATGTGTGCAAATAATGAAATGGGGTCCAAATTGCCTTAAGGCCTATTAGGACAGTATTTTTTCTCATGTACACGTCTGTAAAAATACAATTACATGGCACCTCAGTGATAAAACTCAGTGATTCATTCACAATGGAGAAAGTCACCTGGCCAGTCGCATGATTGTGTGCTATAAATAAAATGTAATATGCTTGGAATATTAAGAATAAATTCATATTTAATGATATTCTATTTATTATTTTACTATTTAAATCTCCTGGTTTTTTTTCTTTTTTTTCTGTTTGCATTTTATTTCTCAAGATGCATATCATAAAAATGCAGAGATTAGCAGAAATAAGTTAATGCAACCTCTTATTTACATAAGCTAAACATAAAGCTGATTGGTTTATTATGTTTATGTATATAATTGTAGGCCTATAATACTTATTTCAAAATTGTATTGCATACCTGTTGCTGGCATGATTTATGACCCATTTTAAATGTTTGTGCTTTTCTTCCATTTCGTTTATGTTCTTATCAGTTCCCACTTGTTGTGGTGGAACAGTGATGAAATATTGTTCTTGTAAATACTTTTCAGGAATAATTATGCATTGCAAATTACAGCAAAGTGCAATAGTAACCATACAGGGTTTGGAAACGGTCAAAAAGGATTTAAATGGTGAATTTTTAACAGATTATTTGGACGGCAATTAAATTACCATACAACTTCAATTCAATTCAAGTTTATTTGTATAGTGCTTTTTACAATAAGAATCGTTACAAAGCAACTTTACAGAAAATTATGTTTCTACAATATTTAGTAATAGCTTATAAGTGGTGACTGTCAGTTTGTGCACGTATGACAGGATTTGTAGAAAAATTAATACAAGACGTAGTCAGCCAGATGATGAACATTATTAATAATTAATAATTATTATATGATGCAGTCACACTTGTAGCAATATTTGTTAGTTCTGTTGTTGATTCAGGGTTAGCATCATCTGAGGTCCTCTGATGGTCAGCATCATCTCTTCTCAGGTGTTCTGGATCCAGACTGGAGCTTGTGTAAATCCTAGAAACAAATAGAGACATCATTAGCATAGCTGCTGTTCCAACAAAGTAAAATTAATTAGTTTAACCCAAGCTAAAGAATAAGAATGCACATTTGATCAGATACAACTACACTCACAATTTAAGATGCATTATTCAAATGTTTGGCGAAAGAGATGCATTTTTAATCTAGATTTAAACAGAGAGAGTGTGTCTGAACCCCGAACATTATCAGGAAGGCTATTCCAGAGTTTGGGAGCCAAATGTGAAAAAGCTCTACATCCTTTAGTGGACTTTCCTATCCTAGGAACTACCAAGAGTCCAGCGTTTTGTGACCTTAGGGAGCGTGATGGATTGTAGCATGGTATAAGGCTAGTTAGGTACGCAGGAGCTAAACCATTTAGGGCCTTATAGGTAAGTAATGATAATTTGTAACTGATACGGAACTTATTAGGTAGCCAGTGCAGAGACTGTAAAATTGGGGTAATATGATCATATTTTCTTGACCTGGACTCTAGCTGCTGCATTTTGGACTACCTGTAGCTTGTTTATTGAAGATGCAGGACAACCACCTAGAAGTGCATTACAATAGTCCAGTCTAGAGGTCATGAATGCATGAACTAGCTTTTCTGCGTCAGAAACAGGGAACATGTTTCGTAGCTTGGCAATATTTCTGAGATGGAAGAATGCTGTTTTTGTAACATTGGAAATATGATTTTCAAAAGACAAATTGCTGTCTAATATAACACCCAGATTTCTGACTGTAGAGGAAGTAACAGTACATCCGTCTAGTTGCAGATTGTAATCTACAAGATTCTGTGTAGTGTTTTTTGGTCCAATAATTAATAACTCTGTCTTATCTGAATTTAATTGGAGAAAATTATTGGTCATCCAATCTTTTACATTTTTAACACACTCTGTTAGCTTAGATAATTTAGAGGTTTCATCTGGTCTCGTTGAGATATATAGCGGAGTATCATCAGCATAACAGTGGAAACTAATTCCGTATTTTCTAATAATATTACCAAGGGGCAACATGTATATTGAAAACAACCTTGGTGTTTGGCAGGAAACAGTAGGTAATTTGACCTGGGATTTTTACACTGGTGGGGGGAGAAAAACACAGATATTCTGGATTCAGACAGCACTAAAGTTACCGACTAACCCTTGTAAATATTGAAAACAGCTGATGTCCCTATGAGAAAAAATGAACATCATAATCAGGCTATACTTGAACTGTATTTAGGCTATTGTTTTCCTGTAGGACGTTTTACAATTTTTTTTTTCTTGAGGAAAACACAGTGCTCCTGAGAAATCTAATCCTGTATGAATGAGAATGTCTGTGATTGCTGATATTGCATTATCCCATTAGTTTTTTTAGACTAACCTGAGCTACCACTTGCACACTAACCTTACATATTCTTCACTTTTCAATTGTCGAACGGTAACTGAGGAAAAAGTAGGCTAATATAAGAAAGTTAATTTAAGAGAGCCAAAAATGAGGATACATGTCAACTAAGATACATATATCCAAAGTTCTGATATGAAACTCTAGATGGAGCAGTCCAATAGGTCAAATTCAATCTGATATAATGACATCATCACACGAAACTGCTGATGTGTTCTTTTTGCATCAGCAGCCAAAGAGCTTGCTGCTCAACATTCAAATACTTGGGCAGTGCTTGCGGTATAGCTGTTGCAGTGTGTTACAGAAACCCTCCACCTTCCCCAGTTCCACCTGTGTAGATCTGCTTATATGGGGTTATTTCATATATGTAATGTACAGTAGCAGTATTTCTTACAAGCTCACAGCAGCATGCTGTGGATGTATTGGCAGTAGTGAGTCTAGATACTTGCTCTGCCGCAGCAACAGCAACAGCAGTGTAGCAGATCTATTCCACCAAGACCAAACACACATGTACATTGCCATGCCAATCCCTCTGAGAGTTGTTATGATAGAACTAGATTTCTCTGTTTGTTAAATAGTCACTTCTTTAAAATATTATTTAGTTTATTTAAATAAGGTTTTGATCATTAAAAAATCATTAAAAAGATGTATGATGCATGCAAGCACAGCACATTTCCTTCTGTAATGCCCACATTTAGAAAACACACACTCCCAACTCTTTAATAACATGCCCCATCCAAATTGGTATATAAAATCACAGACGTAGGTGATAACAAAAATGTAATTTAGGCAACTAGTCCCAATCCAATTATGGATTATTTTTGTCCACTCATTCTTCCAAATACCTTTTTTTGAGGTTGAGTTTATGACAATATAATTTGGCGGAACTATGCCTCCAAGCACTGTGTTTGAAGCTGCCCATTTTTTGCTGCTTTCTTTTGTTAGGATTTTCACTATGTTGTATTTTGCCATGAAGCAGGTGGAGCTAATCTATCTCTTTTGCCCTTCAGTTATGGTTTACTGTCCAGGGGACTGGACACAAGTGTCTCCAATAATCTCTTAATTAGGCGATGATGGACTATTCATTTAGTATGCAAAGCTGCAGATCTCACTGTTCACCGACCAAAGCCCCCTTTTGCTGTAGCGGCCGAGCCAACGCTAATGATCTCAGCAAGTGGCAGCAATCCATTGCAGTGCTACTGTGGGGTCACATTAATCTTGTGGGTGATCCATTTGATGAATGACCCTAAACTAGAAGTCCTAGCAGATTCCACCCTAATTACGCTGAGGGTGCGCCAACTGGGAGGCATTCGGGGACTCTTTGCAGACTCAGGGATGTGTCGCCGCTCTACAGGTGATTCTAGACATTGCTCCGGTGGAAATCCAGTGGACGCTTTGGGAGAGATGACGTCATGTGTCCTGGGGCTACCAGCCAGAGGTGAAGATGATGTATTGGACCCGTCCCTCCCATGTGCCACCTGGGCAAAAGCCTGCGAAAGTCATCAATCTAAGGGACATCCCGAAAAGGGGTCATTAGAGGCCTTAGATCTATAACAAGCTGTTCTGATTCTTTTTAAACTATTTGAGAGGTCTTTCACTACCGGATTGCTTTGCGGGGTGTTTTTGCCACTGGCGTTCAATTGTTTCTCTCTGTTGCTCTGAGTTGTGTTTGAAGATTGAATGCTCAGCAGGGAAAGTGTTGCATCAGCTGAAGTTCTGGAAAAATAAATAATACACCAGTGCTCTCTTGAGAGGCAAAGTTGAAGAATCTGTTCTCCTTGAGTAGATTCTAGAGTAGAAGTTTTAAGTCTCTCGGTCTCAATTATATTTTATGTTTTGTTTTTAAGTTTAGTTTCCAATCTAAAACTGGGGAAAAATCAGTGTTAGGTGTTAATATAAAAATACAATATCATACAAATCATAACATTAAAAAGTAAAAGTATTCATTTTAAAGGTGAATGTAGTCATCACAACTTTACGATATTTGCTAAAGATTACATTTAACAGTTTTATGAGTGTACATAAAAATGAACTTGTGACTGTTAAGTGATGGCAACAGTGATTAAATGTAAAAATAAAGGCAATTCCAGTAACAGCCAATGTCAAGCAATTGTCAAATGTAAATGAACACTAAAAATTTAATTAAAAAGTGAATTAAGACATCACAACATTATAATTTTCAGTTTGATAAATAGATATTCATTTTGATATTTGCTAAAGATTACATTTATATATATTTTTTTAAGTTTTTTTGTTTCATTAAAGAAAATTACAGCCAATGAACTAAACATTCATCGACAGCAGTAGTGACTCAAAGAAAAAGAGAAATAGTACAAATAAGTAAGAAGAATAGAAAGAAGACAAATACCACATTGTCAAATAATACAACAGGGTATAAATCAAGGTTATAATTGATTTGTTAAGTGTTAAATGACAGAAAGTGATTAACAAATAAATCACGTACACAATTTATATTCAACAATCAACCTCTATTTATCAAGCAATAGGCATTGAATAAACAAATAAATAAATAACATTCTGTTATTGGTTGAATACCCATGTAATACCAATATTGTGCATCACTTATTTGATCGATTTTACCTTAACTGTTATTGTTGAGCTATAAATGTGATCTTAAGACTGTCTTGACCCTCTCTGATTGATTCTTGTCAAATCAACTAAGAATTTTTTGTATATTTTTTTTTTGTATATGTAGATTATGATACTATAGTGCAATGAGCAATGTAACCTTAAAAACAGTCACAATGAGCTTTACCCTGCAATTGAACAATAGTCTTAACAATAGCTTCTGAGAGTTTCATTGCCATTCAGTTCTGCTACAGGAGTCTGAAGGATCTGTAGGAGAACCTTAATGAGAAGAAAAGCCTTCATAAGAGGGCTGATGTCTCCAGGGCAAAGCACGGCCTAGCAGATGTCCGCAGGGAAATACTTTGACCTCTAGTTTCTAGTAGCGAGATGCGAGACTCCCCATGGCCCCTGATGGTTATTCTGCCCGTTCTCTGCGGTTTGCCATGCTCTTTCTCTCCAGAGCTCTTGACCCCTTCAGAAGTCATTTGGATTCTCCTTCCCAGCAACCTGTCCTTTGTGACTTTTTATTTCAGCTCAAATTTGTCATTTCTCATTATCTTTTGGACTAATGACATAAGGATCAATAGGCTTTTACTCTTCCAATTTTTATCATGCCTGACTGCGGAAATCACTCATTATCTATTTTATGTTTCATAGAACACAACCATGCTTCTTGGAGATGTTTCATTTGTTTGTTTTCTTGTTGATTACACAGACACTGTTGACAATGTTACAAATTCAATCTCCCGGCTTTCCCTTTGCAGTCAACCGAATTTCTGTGTGTAGTTAAGCCCCACAAACAACACCGTTGCATTGCCACTATCAGACGGATTGATTTAATTGCATTCACATACAATAAAGTTAGGATCTAAAAGGTCAGCAGGAAATGCTGCAAAGCCCAAAGGAGCATTTATTTTAAGAAGCTGGTGAATTTAATACACATCTATCACTTTTTATCATCTAATTAGTCCTCTGCATGGCAGGCTGTTCAACATGGGAGGAAACAGCGGTATTGATTCGATAAAGGGCTGGTATCTATCATTTCACTTGTTCATTGACTGACTGCTCGGCCATTTCTGACTGTGTCTTTATAGTGTCAGCAAAGCGCTCCTGCTTGCTGCACTATTGCCTTACAAAATTGTTATCATCCCTCTGATGTCACAGGAATAAGAGTTTCCTGCATCAGTTGTAACCCAGCACATTTTTATCGCCCTGATGCAGTCGTGCATCTTGAGTGTACACAAAACTAAAAGCAACCAAAGTGTGTCATTTTCACATCCTGCAATTTGGCATACTCATAGAAGGGATGTGGAAACTGTTATATTGCTGACATTTCTAAATTCAAGGGCTTTATTTGAATGACTGCATATGTGCCAATATTACTGTGGACAAGATTATTTTTTTACCCCTTAAAGTGTTAGTTCACCTAAAAATGAAAAGTCTGTTATTAATTACTCACCCTCATGTCGTTCCAAACCCGTAAGGCCTCCATTCATCTTCGGAATGCAAATTAAAATTTTTTTGATGAAATCCGAGAGCACTCTGACCCTCTATAGACAGCAAGGATACTACCACGATCAAAGCACAGAAACGTAGCAAGGACATCAGTAAAATAGTCCATGTGACATCAGGGCTCAACCATAATATTATGAAGCTATGAGAATACTTTTTGTGTGCAAAAACCTTGCGCATGCTGAATGCAAACAATGCTCATTACATTGATTACGTTCTAGGCCATGCACAGTTTTGATAAGATAAAAAAAATCCCACGGCACACCACTACACGCCCAATAATTAAACGTGTGACATCAGAGTAGGTATTTTTGGTTTATATATGATCAGACACGTGCACATTTTCTGAAAAACAGCTCATATGGAGTTAAGGTTTTTGAAGAGTGACGGAGGAAAATTTGTATGTCATTAGAATGGCAGCATCTGAGACAGTAAATGAATCGCATTATGTTTTTGTCAATTTACAGGTTATAAACTTTGTTGTATCAATATGAGCAAAAGCTATATGAAGCTATATGGCCAAAATATCCTGATCCAAAAGATGAACCGATATGCACAAGATATTTAAAATGTACAAAGGTCTATTGTAACTAGACGCCAAATGCTAAGACTCTTCTCCACTCATTATTAAAAAATATTAGCCTTTATGGACAATGTTACTTGAGTAAAGAAAACGCTGCTCAATTTAAAACATCAGTTCTTTATTTACCCTTGTATTGCGAAGAAGTAGACGTCTGTATTCAAACTGCGTGTTGAGTTTTATTAGGTTTGACTGACAATTTGAGGATCCAATGGCGTTACGAGGTGTGGTCAAATGCTCTTTTGAATGCTTTTCATTGGTAAAATATTTGTAAAACCCACAAACAGACATAACGATGACAAACAGATCTGATTTAAAATAATAACGAAATATAGGCTAATTGAGATAGGACGTTTTGATCATTTTCTACGGCACACCAGACAACCTGTCACTAGTGTGTCGCGACACAGTGGTTGGGAAATACTGCTTTAAACTCTACTCTGTACTCTGTGCTGTATTATCATCTTAATTTGTCTCTACTGTCATCCCAGGACAAAAATGATACTGGAGGGGAAACTTTATTCTGTCTCCATAGGTGCAGGGAAATTCATTGGTGCTATCGGCTGATCATCAGTTTACACTGTAGGCCTTATAGATTTGCTGGCTTGTTCAGCCCTCTCCACATATTTCCATGGTTTTGGATGTGTGTGTGTGGTTTTTTTGTTTGTTTGTTTGTTTTTTGTTTTTTTGTGCCTCTGAGGCTGTCAGAGGTTGCCGTTTTCTCTCTCACTCAGACATTTCTGCCTTTGCCTTGAGCGCACAGCTTGGTGAGCATGTAATTTGTCTGTTTTGTTTGGTTTTCATTGGAAGGGAATGTTCAAGTATGATCAAGCAATAATAATGTCCAATTAAGAAGCCAATGGATAGAGAATAAATATTGCAGTTTAACCATATGTGAACGTTTTATGTTTGTCCACAATTACCTATTGTTAGCACACTGAACAATCTGTCTGCATATTCTTATTTAGCCAAATGTCCTTTCAATGTATTATCTAGGGGAAAATTACATCAGGGCTGGTTGGAAATGTAGGCAAAATTGCTTTAAGTTATATATATATATATATATATATATATATATATATATATATATAAACATCATACGTGCCTCAGTAAGCCTAAGCCTTAAATCAATAAGTGAACAATAGGACTTGTTGAGGTTGTAAAATCAAATGCCCAAAAGAAAGCAATGTTTAATGTGAATTAATATTTACCTGTATTGAGTGTGGAAGGCATTAAAAAGTAAAACTATTAATTATAAGAGCAAATATTGCATATTTGTTAATGAACAGTTATATAATCCTTCAGTTTCAGAGACAGTACCAGACAGAAGTTTCCCTAAAGAGAAACCGGTCAAACATACAAAGCCCTGGATGAACTTAGTCTTGCATAGTCAGGCCGTTTACAGATTTAAAGGCAAAGTCTGATTCACAGCCAAGCTTCTTCTTGCCAACATATGCCTACTTAGACAGGAAGAGACTGTGCAACCAGCATATAAGAATGATTTCTGAAAGATCATGTGACACTGAAGACAGGAGTAATGGCTAAATATTATTTACAAACATCATGTCAACTGGACATAGTATTTATCGTTTATGTTCTTTGTTAAAATTCATGCTATGCAGTTTATTGCAGTCAGCGTTGGGTGTAACTAATTAAGTAATAATAAATAGCCAGTATCCCAGTAATATTCATGCTAATAACCAACAGTTAACAGTGAGGAATGGACACTAAAGTGTTACCAATATTCTTGTTAACTTACCAACATGCATTTTAAGATTAGACTTCAAATTTTGATGTTAAATCCACTATTGTATTGTGTATAAATGTTCTACAGTCTACACACAGTACTAAGTTAAATTACATAAGTAACAGTAATAAAATTACAGAAAAAATAAGAGTAATCCCTTACTTTACTTTTTCAATGGAAAAGTAATTCATTTACAGTAACCAATTACTTATTAAAAAGCACAGATTTATGTCTTATTCTGCAAGACCTTATTCAAAGTCCTTAATCCTACCCAATTCTTAAACTTAACAACTACTTTACTAAGCCGTAATTAGGAATACCTATAGAGGCAAAAGTCATAGTTAATAGTTAGTTAATAGTGGGCATTGGACCCTAATCTAAAGTGTGACCAGAATATTTTATGTAGTTATTTGAAAGAATTAAAAGAACCGTTTCATGTTTATCCTGTATCATTAACTTGAGGTTGATGTAGGATTTAGAAAGTAATTAGTAATAAGTAATTAAATAATTTTTTGGAGAGAGTAATTTGTACAGTAATCTAATTACAGTACACTTTTGAAGATGAAATTAGTAGTAATGAATGACTTTTTTCGAGTAATTTACCCAACACTGATTGCTGTAGATCTTAGCGTTTATGCAGGCTTATAGACCAAACTACCATTTTCCCCACTCACCACTCAGAGCTCAGACAATTATAAGTCTGTTTCAAGGATTTTTGGCAGATTTCACTGGATTTCCCTTTGGGCCGCACGCCAGAAGCTTAGAGTCCAACTGCTAGCCGATCTCTTAAATATCCATGGATATTTAAAAATTAGTTTTCCTTCACTGTGAACTCTACATTATATTTTCTTGTAGCTTCTAGGCAGGTGCTATCTTTAAAAGCAACTTCAAAAAAATATATGTATGCATCCGAATTTCTGATCAAAGAAATGCATCTCCTACAGTGTGTGGAGCTGTATTTCCAGTGAGCAATTGCACCTAAGTTTGAGAGGTCATTTCCACATTGGAGAATGAGAACGGCAGCACTGCCACATCTAGATAGGTGGGTGCCCTATATGTAGGAAGAGGAGCTAGCTGCAGTAAAAGCCAGCACAACATGGTGTTTTCTTACAGTGTAGGTGCTGTAATGAATGTGAAGTTTGGTATCTTTGAGGAGCTCCAGTGCTGGCATGTGTCAGTTATAGTGTAAACACTCTTAAAATGCGTTATCTGTTTTGTTTGTTCTTTTTTTCACATTTTCACACCCTATATAATGAGGTGAGGGTGTTTCAGTGTTCATACACTGTAAAATTTTTTTTTAATTCTGTTCTTTTTGCATAAAGAAATTGCAGCTGCGGTTAAATATAGTAAAATGTTAACATATATTTGCAGGAAAAAAAATATACGTTTATAAAAATATGTTTCTAAAAATAAGTTTATAAAAATACGTTTATACCGTACCATTTTTCAACATACTGCTATTAAAATCTGTTTTGTACCTTAAACATAAAATTAC
This sequence comes from Carassius carassius, assembly GCF_963082965.1. Lineage (NCBI taxonomy): Eukaryota > Metazoa > Chordata > Actinopteri > Cypriniformes > Cyprinidae > Carassius > Carassius carassius. The sequence continues at coordinate 39,714,462 of NC_081755.1, read as the reverse complement.
TGCTGCATTTTCTGTAAAATAATGCAATAAACAACAAAATTGCCATAGCATAAAACCCTATTATGCATAGCTGCTAACAAAAACTATTAAGGAAAACGTATGAGAAAATTATGTAAATGAAATACCATCAAATGTGAAGTTTCACCCATGGGAAGAATGTCGGGTTACAGTTTTTTTTTTTTACTATAAATGAGATAACTGTTTCCTTTTACTTCTAAAAATGGTGCATTTAACTTACCTTATATGTAATTCTGGAACTATTACAGTTTTCCCCCATATACAGTAAGGGAACTTACTGATGACCAATTACCAGGTTTTACTGTAGTATTTTTACAGTTTTTAACAGTTAAAATTGTATGTTTTACAGTGTTTTTTTTCTCTACTCATTGTACAGTTCACAAGTCAAAGTCACCTTTATTTATATAGCGCTTTAAACAAAATACATTGCGTCAAAGCAACTGAACAACATTCATTAGGAAAACAGTGTCAATAATGAAAAAATGATAGTTAAAGGCAGTTCATCATTGAATTCAGTTATGTCATCTCTGTTCAATTAAATAGTGTCTGTGCATTTATTTGCAATCAAGTCAACGATATCGCTGTATATGAAGTGTCCCCAACTAAGCAAGCCAGAGGCGACAGCGGCAAGGAACCGAAACTCCATCGGTGACAGAATGGAGAAAAAAACCTTGGGAGAAACCAGGCTCAGTTGGGGGGCCAGTTCTCCTCTGACCAGACGAAACCAGTAGTTCAATTCCAAGCTGCAGCAAAGTCAGATTGTGCAGAAGAATCATTTGTTTCCTGTGGTCTTGTCCTGGTGCTCGTCTGAGACAAGGTCTTTACAGGGGATCTGTATCTGGGGCTCTAGTTGTCCTGGTCTCCGCTGTCTTTCAGGGATGTAGAGGTCCTTTCTAGGTGCTGATCCAGCATCTGGTCTGGATACGTACTGGATCCGGGTGACTGCAGTGACCCTCTGATCTGGACACAGACTGGATCTGGTGGCCACGGTGACCTCGGAACAAGAGAGAAACAGACAAATATTACCGATGCCATACTTCTAATGATGTAGCAAGTACATAGGGTGTTATGGGAAGTGTTTCCGGTTCCGGTTTACCTAATTAATGCAGCCTAAAAATCCTTTAACGGATTTGGATAATAAAAGCATATTAGTATGTTATGTGTATGCCAGGTTAAAGAGATGGGTCTTTAATCTAGATTTAAACTGCAAGAGTGTGTCTGCCTCCCGAAACATAAAACATATTTAAATGTGCAGGCTTACAGTATAAAGAGCTCAAACATCGTTCTTGATTTTAAACAACCTCCAAAAACCAACTACAAGAAGCTTGCAGGAACTCAGATTTATCAGGAAAATGAAATGCTTACTTTTAATGGATGCTCTGAGCTGGAAGCTGTATAACATGAGGGACGTGATGAATGGAGGGATCTAAAGGAAGGGGACACATCGTTCTACTCACAAGTCATCTGTTTGTTTCCCCAAAAGACATATGTCTTATCCTTGGAACATAATCATTAGCAAAAAATAATAAAAAATAAAAATCAATAACTTGAGATAAGTGTATAAATGAACATTTTGAGCATTGTTACTGTAAATATTGCTTTAATGCTTCTATTGAGAGAACTCTGTTGAAGAGGGTAAACAACAGATAAAGAAATGTCCATTGTTGAATTATTCAGCACACATACCACAAGAACACTGCTGAATTTCAGAAATCCGTGCATCAACCCATTCAATCATTCCTCATCTATACAGTCACTCCTGCAATCCGTGCATTAATGTGCTGTAATGTGCATTAAGGTAACTGTCATGAAGAATCACAGTGCTGTTGTTGCATGGATTAGTCCTGCATCTTTCAGGCCAGCAGAGAGCAGGCATGAGCTGCTCTTTATAGACCAAAGTTAGTGCTTCTGTCATAAAAATGTAGTCATAACAATATAAATGTGATATCAGATATAATCAAAGGAAGAAATATATTAAATGAGCTGCTGTAATATTCCTCTTATCAGTACTGCTTTCACTGGTGCTGGCATTACAGACCTAGCAGGTTTGCAAACACCCACTGACTGCACTATAACAGAATTATTTTGTTGTAAACGTAAGCTCTTAAAAAAAAAAAAAAAAAGATGATTGTTGTATGTTTTAAAAGAAAATCACGTTTTGAACATTCTACTCACCGTTTTTTTTTCTAATTATTTGTGTATTTCTTTTTTCAGTGCACCCCCAAACATTCTGCACGTCTTGATCAGAAAATATTTTCGTAATCAGACACTTTGAATATACATAAAATTTGAAATGAAATACAAATTCAGTAATTAAAGCCATAGTTTTATAAAAAGTTTCATAAATGCTATGAATATACTATATATTAGTCTATTCAAATTGTACTATTTTGTATTAGATAAATAATATTATTAGAATATTTCAATGATAAAGTAAAATAAATATTAATATTATAAATCGGTTTAAATATCAATATTAATCCGTTTTTTATTAAATAAACTTTCTGTTGAGATTTGTGTTAATTATTATTATTATTATTCAATAAATATAAAATAGATTCTATAGAAATGTATTTGTGTTTGTCTGATCAAATTACATGCGTCTAATGCTTTCCTCCCCTGTTATCTTGTAGAAAGCGATAGACGTAGCAGCAGTTTCTTACTGTAGTATTATTCTGGTTTTTGGATGAGCCCACGGCTGATGCGCACATCACGTCTACCAATCAACGCGACGCGTTACGACTGCGCGCTGCACTCTCAGCCACTGAGAGCAGTCAATGAATATTTATGGCGAGGCTGCTCACTCTCCAGCGCTCAAAGTTAGTGGATTAGCAGTGGGAGGATGACTGCGTGATACAACATCAGCACCTCTTTTGGATTAAGATCCAGCGTTTGCGCCGATTGCCTCTTGAAATCAGCGGTGTGAAGGACAGCGGTGTCAAAACTGCACTCCAGAAGCGGTATCGAGTGCAGACGTGCCCTGCACATCACTTCAGAGACTTTGCTATGTATTTGCCCCTTTTCTTCTAAGATGCCAAGACTTCCATCAGCATCAATACCCTCAGTCTACAACCGAGAGGGCTGCTCGTTTGGAAGAACGCCCGACCGCAGCCGTTCTCATCTGCAAGTTCATTCCGATCAATTGTGACAAAGGCTGTCAGCGTCGGAATAAGAAATCGATACTCGAGACGTTCTTCTGGAATTTTAACGATCCGTTTTCCTCGAGCGAAGCGCGCGGTGGAGAGCGGGATCCTCCTCGCACTTTCAGATGTTCGCGGTGTTGATGGTGACAGATTATTGTTGTTGAGTGTCCATGCGAGACTTGGGGTGGAAACATGTCTGGCCACTTCTCTGAGAGGGTCGCTGCTATCAGAGATGGCATTTTGGTCCAGCACTTCGGTTTTTACTTCTAAAGTGCCCCGGAAGATCTTATTCATGTTCACCCTGTCCCTTTCTGTCACCTATCTGTTCTATAGCTTGATGAGCTGTTACAACTCCTTCCAGTTCCAGGAGAACTACGTTTATCAGGGCAGGCTCGTGACAGAGGAGACAACTTTTGTTACGCTGAGGGAGAAACTTTACTCGACCTCTTCCCAGGTTTACCTCGACGAGGAGTTCGTCGAGAGTACGGCCACAGAGCAAACCATCGCCGTCTCGAGCGTTAGAAATAGCGTGGGGATCGACGAGAGGACAGCGGGATGGGTGCGAGCTCAGGCGGCTACAACGCGCTCCGCCGCCGCTGCTGCTGCTGGAGAGCCCCTGGAATTCAGCACCACGGACAGCGAGCTTCGGAGAGCGGTGAACTGCACCTCGGATTACGGGGTTAAAAAATTGCCACAAGCCATTATAATCGGAGTGAAGAAAGGGGGGACAAGGGCTCTGCTGGAAGCTTTGCGAGTTCATCCCGATGTGCGAGCCGTTGGGAATGAGCCGCACTTCTTTGACAGGAACTACGAGAAGGGGCTGGATTGGTACAGGTGCGCCCTTCAAGTTTTTCTGTTGTGTTGTTTATGGGTCAATGACGGATAAGGCTGTCCGATCACACGATAGCAATCTAGTTTAAAGTTCTTGGAAATGGCATTTCTTTCTTGACTTTACTTTAATATGCTTTTGAAGTAGTTTTATACCTATTTTTACCAAAACAGTTGATTTAATCTCAGGCAAAATGCTTATCGTTATTATTATTATTGTTAATATTTAATTTGCACACATATATACACACAGTATATAGGTCTATGTAAAATAGTCATGAGAATGCCGGAGACCCTCTCTGTTTTATGGTTTTCTTGTCACATGACAACAAAATGGCTTCCTTTATGACAGTGACTGATTTATGGGATTTATTTATTTATTTATTTATTTATATTTATTTATTTATTTATTATTTTAGTTTATTATATTATTATTTTTATTTGTTAATTTATTTGTATTTTTAATAATGTAAAACAAGAAAATAAAAGACAAACAATTATAATGAAAAATTATGCCAAACTGCTGATGCAAAAAGTAACAATTTAATCAGACATGAAAAAAAGGATAAAAAAAATGTAATTTAATAGATCCGGATAAAGCCCACATATCATCAACAAACATCTTGTCATTGACCCAAATATCAGGGTTAAGTTCTCTTTGCTTCCTTTACTATAACTAGCGCTTGCATTCAGAGATTGCAGACATTATTTACCATTACTGTATTTTTCTAAATGGTGTAGTAATTCATTAAAACACGCTTTTAGCAAAAAATGTCTTGATGATCAAAGCTTTTGGAGACATCAGATGATTGTACAGCTAAATGACAGATATATACACCCAATTTTAGTACAGTCATAAAATAAGACATAGTATACATCTTTATTTGACAAAAAAAAATTACAATCTTTTTATCAGGCCTATGTATTGCGTTTGAGTATGTCTACACTTACTGTAGACTTGGTCATTTGCTTTTGTTCCCCATTTTGCTGTTGAGAGATATTTTAGTCAGACAGTTAGTCAGTAGACTGATACATATGTGATGATTCAAATGCAACCGAGCTCCAGAATGCAGTGGATGCTTTTGTCCAGCTTTAACATAATTACTACAGCAGCATGACTGTTTCATTTCATGCTGAATTCATGTTCACAATCACTGCTCACTAGTACCAGGTGCAGTGGATGCACCGTTGAGTGCTTTGACTCCCAGGTGTGCTCAAATCACGAGGTGCTTACTCAGGTATATGTGTCCCTCAACATGCTTTGACTCATCAGCCTGCGATATTTCGTAGTTCACATTTCTCCACTCTGTTTATAATCTGAGCCAGTGCGGGTTATTACAGCCAGGCTGTTTTTCTTTGGATTGCTATTCTACATAGACCTAACATCATTCATCCGAGTGGTTGCCTATGGTGATGAGACGCTCATACAAAGAGTGTCTGAGGGGTAGAGAGTGAATGAGCATTAAGTCACGCTGCGGCGTGTGCTGGATCCGCTTGGATCTGCTAGCCTTGGGCTGTGACTCAGAGCTTTGGGGCCAGGCAACATCTGCCGCAATTCACTTCGGAGCAAGCAGAACTCGTAACATTCCTTCATTTGCCTGGGTGTTAATGCGAGCTGTTTCATTACAGTCATTGTGTGGGGCTCATTAGACCGGGGGATGACAAGCTTATATAAATAACACCTAAGAGTGCTTGTGTGTTTTAGTGTTTTACTGAGCCTAGAAAATCCCTTCAGTGGCCTTAAATTTGTATCCACATGCGCTTGGAACATGACTTAAAGCTTGGAGGAATATCAAATATGTAATGGACTACCATACTCACTGAAGGAAACAATATTACAAGTGCAATAACTGTCAAAAGTGAAGATGTGCAATACATCAAAGTGAAGCTAAACAAAAATGTACTACAAACAAACTGTATTAAAAAAAAAAATAATAATAATATTTGATATTATATTAAAAGATGGACCTTGAATTTGATGACATTACAACATACCCTTAATATTTGTGTTTTAATATTGGCTCATCAGATGCATGCAACTGATTTGCATTCGCAGAAGTGGCTCATTTCACACTTAGCTGTGGTTGTAAGCAGTGGTGTTCAACCCACTGACTTGGAGGACAAAAAAATCTTCAAAATATCTTCTATGTTCCACAAAAGTCATAAAGGTAGGAAAGGTTGATTTTTAGGTGGTTTATCCCCTTTAATATGCATAAGAAGGCAACTCGGTTTACAAATATGTTTTATGGAAAGATGCATAGACAAGCCGGTTTTACACTTTAAAGCCATCATGAATAAATATCCAGCGGTAAAGGCTTATTGAACTTAATTTGCTGGGCACCTGTATCAGGAGAAGTTAGGTAGTCTTTTCAGTCTTGAAATATAATGGTCCTCTTCTTTACAGCCTGAAGCAATGTTTAAAAGGCTTGTCAGGGAGGACCGGATGCTCTGTTAAACTCCTGTCTGCTTTTAAAAGAAGCCTCACTTTCACTGAGTAGGTAATGCGTTCCCTCTGTCAAATAATAATAGCTCGGCATCATTAGATGAATCGCACCACTGTTGGGGTCCACTTTTAGATTAAAGGAGTGTACGGAAGTAAAAACGAGAGTGTTAAAGCTGAAGTGTGTAATTTTTGCAGTGTTAAAAGACTCATATCCCAGTTTATTATGCAGAGACAAGCCATTTGTAGGGCAAAACACTGCTGTTTTTCAGCATTCCAACTCTTGAGTAGTGCTGGGTGATAATAGTTGACATTTTTCAATGATACAAGCATTCAAATATGATGTATATTATAGTTTATGGTTACTATGTGGTATTGCCAAAAAAGAAAAAGAAAAAAGAAATTGTAATAGTACATTTGCAACATTTTACAGGCTTCTCTGATCTGTTATTTATTCATTCTATTCAATAATCTCCCACACAATATTCAGAGCCGGAGATCCTTCGGCTATTTGACCTCAGGAGAGTTTTCCCATCTTTATGTCTGGTCGTGAGCCTGTAAAAAAAGGTGGCCTTTCAAGAGATAGCAAAGACTCAGCATTGCCTACACCAAGGTCTCTTCCTTGATGAAATGCATTCCGATCAATGAGAGCTGTACACTGCTGAAGCCCACGCATTGTTCTTTCCTCGTACAAGGCTACACAATGAAGCGCTCTAATTCCACCACCTTTTTATTCCCCGGTGACCCTTGTTTCCTGCTGGAGAGTAGAACTTCAGATATTCCCCTATTCCTCACAACATCTGTAGTTTAAAAGAATATTGAGAGGTGAGCGTAAGTTAAGCTCTATCAGCAGCATCTTGCATGGTTGCCCTATAGACTTGCAGTGTATGTGCAAAGCTGTTGGAACTGAGAGATGGAAAGCAATTATAGTATTTTGATAGTGGTCATCACTAACATGCCAAAAGATACTATTTGCAGATATTTCCTTAAACTGAATTATTCCTAAAAAGATATACTTCACACAATGATGAGAATTCATAATTTACTCAGCCTCGTTCCAAAACAATGTTAAGATACTATATTACTGTAATTTTATTAACATTTGATATATATATATATATATATATATATGTTTTAAATGTAATTTTACTTCAGTTTTTTTTAATTTTGGTTTGTGTTCTTGTCATTTATATGAGATCTTTTAATACCTTATATTATTGATATACTATTAGTTTTGTTAATATTTTAAATTTGTTTATTTTATATAATCTGTTTTTATTTCCATTTCCCTTATATATTTGATAATTTTGTTTTGTGTTCTTGTCATGTATACTAGTTTAATACATGTATTATTATTATCATTATTGTTGTTGCTGTTGTTGTTATTATAGTTTAAGCTAAACTACATTTAAATTGTTTTTTTTTTTTAAGAATGACAGCTTAATGAAAAAGGTTTTAAGTTATAAAACAATACTGTTCATTATGAATATTTGGTAAGTACATAGGCACTTTCTGGTTCAGATGCTAGTAGATCACATTCATAGTTAATGTGAAGAGCTGCACCTGTTGTTACTCTGACAGAACACCTGTGTGAACCTGTTGAGTAAAAATCCCCTGACACTTTTAAAAATAGCCCTGAAAAGTAAAGTTAGTTGGATAAAGCTCCAGTGCCACTTGTTTACAGATGCCATTTGCTTTGATGTTTAATGCAATGAAATGTATGCGTTTTTAAGTGTGGCTTAAGTGTTCTAATACGTTTAGGGTCACTGGGTGTAGCAAATCATCTGCGAGTTTCTAAGGAGTATGAACAGCGTACAGTGTTGATTCCTTCCTGTCAGAAGCAGAGGCGTGAGCCTCTAACAGAAGGAGCAAGTCGCAGATCCACTGCTGAGCGAAGCAGGACAGAACCCAAATCCTCCGTTTATCTCTTGTTTACCTTGCCTCAGCACGCCACGCTGCAGTTCAACCCGACTCTCTCCTCCTGACTGCTGGCTTGAAGCTGTGAGAGGAGATGGGCCGCCTACCAGCTCAAGCTGGATGCCATCTCTCTCCATACAGCCTAGCCCCTGCACCTCCATGGGACGCCCCAAAATCTGCCTGCTCCTGATAAGCTTCCGCCAAGGTGTGCAAGTACGCACCTCTGGGTACTCGGATGCCAACACGGCAGTCGTGGAATTAAACTTTTTAATTAGCAGCATGCCCCTGTGCCTGTCGAGAGCGAGTGGACCACTGCAGTCAGGTCTGTCTCATCCCCCTATTTCCACTTAATTAAATTCACCAGCACAAGAGAGCCCAGCGACTACAAGAGCTTCTGTCCTGGCACTTCACATGTTTATCGCTCTTCCTGTCATCCTTTGGCTAGGTGCGAACATCGTGCCATTCCAACGCTGAGATACAGTTGCTGACGGTTGAAAAATGGTGAATGTACTCACGCTAATACTTTGTTTTGACGTACTGATGATATGTAGACATCTTCCGGGATCCAGCTTTCAGGGTTGCACGGAAAGGCATGTGCATATTGTTTGCCCCTCCGGAAACAATCCCAGACAGCAGTCTTGACAGTTCAATTACATTTGGGATTTAAAGTCAAAGAGCATTAAGGTGTAAGTGTTCACATGGCGCCACAGTCTGTGAGAAAGGTTCTCCGTGGCCTAAAGAATCAAGGTGAAAAATGAGCTCATATTGTGGAATTTACTCAGAGGTCGGGCTTCCGGGTTATTCGAGTCCATTTCTTTTGCAGCACCGGAGCTGTACATGGAATCACCATGTTTTTATCTTTGAAGGACGAGAGAGGAAATTCCACCCGCCGTCAAGATTCTGGAATACATCTTTTTATACTCAGCCCTCAACACCTCGCTCTTTCTGACAGACATCCTTGCTACCTGCTGGGCTGAATCCTGCTAGAAAGTTTCTAAAGTGACGATCTTCATCCAATTCCACAAGTTTAATTCACTTACGCTAAGAATCTAATTTGTCAATTTAGTTTGCAGCCATTAAAATATTGGCATCGTCACACAATCTGCCATTAAATCACAGCTTCGTGTCTGTGGATGAGAACCTGAGTCTTGTCCTTGTTGCAAAGCTGATTTGGAGGCTGGTTAAGCTTTGTTGCTTTTTTTGTAGCCCCAGCCACTGCCTCAAGTATTAAATTATTTATTTTGAGCCAAAAATAAAGACTAAACTTAAGTCATTTGGAGCTTAAATGAATTCTCTCAGGGATTATTTACTTTCCACGGATTTGCCATGATGTGTTTCCAGTCAGAAGGAACAACGATTTCATTCAACAAAGAGCTGGTTTACAGCCATCTTAAAATTTCTCTGAATAAGAATTCCCTGGGACAAATAGGCATGTCAATCATACTTGACAAGATTCCAATTTTCTCCCTGCGTTTCCTGCAGCACCCCCTCCCTTTTTGCGTATTGGGTGAGTGATACAGTCTCATGACATGACCCAAAGACAAGCTAATGCAGTTCAGTCAGGAACTTTGACACGTTGAAGCCACGCCGCGACGGCAAACATGCGGCTTCTAGCGTGTCTCACGGCTGCTCCTCTGACCTGACATTTATCGTAGCAGGGCTTTACTGTACCTCAGAGGATCTGTAGGGATGAAAAAAGTCAGATTCCCTGCTAGGAATGTGACACATGGCTTCACCTGCATCTCTCTGTGACATCTGACAAAGTACACAGAAATCCTAATACACCATATGGCTCTGACAGATAGAGGATTCTAGTTAAAGGAATAGTTCCCCTAAAAGTGAGATGGCTGTCATCGTTTACTCACCTTCATGTTGTTCTACACTTGTATGCTGTTATTTTCCTGCAGGGATTTTTGAAGAATTGTTATGCAGCTCTTGACACACAAGAACAGTTCAGAAAAACAAAACAACAACAAACACCCTTATAATGTTGAAACCTGTTTTTGGAACCTGAATTTTGTTCATCTTTGAAAGACAAGGAAGATATTTTTAATGAAACCTAAGATATTTCTGTGCCTCCACTGAAAGCCCATTTACCCAAAATTATGATGTTTTAAAAAAGTTCATAAAGACATCGTACAAGTAATCCATATGAGTCAAACACTCGAATCCAAGTTTTGGGAAAAGACTTGATTTCTTTCTATGTAATATATACTGTATATTTCCAAGTGTTCTGAAGTCTGTTCCTCAGAGAAAGCTTATTATATGACTTCAAAAGACTTGAAATAAGTTACACTGGCTACTTTTACAATCCTTTATGGTGCTTTTTCTATATTTTTTGTTACTGACAGCACTGGCTCACTATGAACCTGTTTTGTGTGATTCTTTATGAAATTGTTCAAAGTTTCCAATGGAAATGATAACCCCATATGGCTTTGGACCAGTGAGAATAAACAGTGACAATGTAAATTTTTGACTGAACTATCCTTTTAAACAGTTTGCCAGGGGAACGCTAAATTACAAATGAAGGTTTTCTCCATTTTGTGAACAACTGAATCTGAATGAACAAATGAGAAAGACCGCTTTTTAGCAATGCTGCTTTGTGAATGATCTGTGACATAGCTCACACCAACCGTTTCTTCAATAATGTATGCAGTTTAGAAGATTGTGACAGGCTTAATTCAATTATGGCAGTGAGATGTGCTTACACTCCATAGGTTTGAGCTAATTCCTCTGTTAAAACCCCTGAGTCACTGTCACAAACAAAGACAAACACATTCATTGGCTTCCAGAAGCTTGTTTGCTGTGATTGTCCCATCGCCTTTGAAGTTTCTCGTTGCTTTCTGTTGTTTATTTATTCATGTGCTTTTCCTTGCCTGAAATCACCATGAGGTATTCAGCTAGAATAATTTTAGCATAGTGTGAAACAATGTAGGGATGGCATTTTGGAAGTGTAAACCGACTGCAACAGTTTCAACACACTGAGTTCTGGTGGTATTCTGTTCTTATGTGACTTTGAATATGTTTTTTAGGAACTTTTTCTGTGCCATTGTCTATTGAGGTTTCATGTTGCCTGCCATCAATTATATGCATACGCCATTAATCAAACACCACATGAGAATCTCCCACAATCAGCTCAGCTCACAATAGTTTTTATGCAGCAGCTGTCGCATGTGCCAAGTGTCCTTTGAGACCTGGACTAAGCTGATGAGATGAAAAAGGATGCTTTTAAGGATTATGTTAATTGCTAATTGGTGTATCAGAAGGTGATTGTTTTGCTGGGGTAATTTGGATTATTGGCATTTGAGATGTCAGTTTGGGCCATGTTTTGTTGACATGCTTTGCTTGTTCTATGCCTGCCTAGTAACAGTATAAATGGAAAGTGTTGCTTTTTATAATTAATTTAAACCGTTTAATTTCTTGACAATACCTGAATGGTAGTATTAGTAGTACCCCCAGTGTTTGAAAGGGAGTGAATTGGAGTCACCCCCAATTGCATTTTGTCTCATTTGTTAGTAAAATTAAAACTCTGTATTTCATTTAAATACCACATGTGAACTGTAGTGGACGTTTCTGGCTTAAATGAACCTGAAAATGGTTGTTGCACAGTAAGTCTTGGTTCTGGAAGCATTTTCTTCCCATTCATTTTCTCAATGGGAATTTTTTATTTTGTTTTAAATCCATGAGTTAAATCGACCGGATCTGAGATGAAAATGTACCATCTAAGTGAAAATACATCTCTATGAAAAATTAACTGCAAACCATTGAATCATTGTGCATGACATATTTAAATAAGCTAATATATCTATCTTTATATCTAAACAGCACGTTTCCAATATTTATAATAATCTGAAATGTTTCTTGTGCAGAAAATCAGCATATTAAAATGATTTCTGGAGGATCATGTGACACTGAAGTAATGATGCTGAAAATTCAGCTTTGCATAACATGAATAAATTATTGCTGTAAAATATATAAAAATAAAGACAATTTATGTACACTTTTATAATATTTCAAAATATTAAAGTTCCCCAGGTGTTCTTTGTTAGCCCTCTGTGTATTTATACCTCAGTGTTTCCCTTGGTCAGGGTCTGGTGTTGTCCCTTGTGGATGTTCCATGTGTGTTGTTCAGTTCTTTCCTGCTATCCCCTGTGTTTGAATGTACTATATTTTTGCCCGTGTCTCCCTTTGCCTGGAATTAGTTTTGTTTTGTTTGTTAATAAATGTTTTATGTTGCAATTGGATCTTACTCTCCATCTTTCTGAATCAGCCTTTCTTACAATATCAATCAATTACAACACTGACAGTGCTTCACAGAGTGGGTAGTTACTGCTGAGCTCTTGCATCCTGATTTGCTTGCTGGTCCATTTTTCTTTCTTTACTATTTATGATTCCTCACCTTAGCTTTGCTATTAAATATTTACATTTTTAAATTCAAATTAACAGCTTGAACAGAAACATACGGAGTAGTTTAATGACCTCTGAGCTCATAGTAGCTCATAGTATGTACAGAACATCTTGAAAGGTTTCTATAGAATTGTTGCAATTTTCTCTATGGAGACAAAGAATAGGAATTTTACTGCCAGAACCCAACTGTTACACTATATTGCACACCTCCTCTGTGATTATGCTATTTTTCAAGATTTCAAAGCGTCTTTGTGTAAAAGGAAACAATTTTGAATACCTGCAGTGTTCAAAATAAGGCACAAAGATGAGATTTCCTGTTTTTATGAGGCAAACTGGGAAATTCAGGGAGAATTATTCACTGGATAATGTACTTTAAATGATCTTTGTTCACCGTTGATCTTCTTTTAAATTCTCTCCCAGCTTTATTCAATTTAGTCCTTTTATTATTACACATTTTCATGATTTAAAACAACAGACAGAATGAAATCATGTGAAAGAAATAATAAATTCTCTCTCCCCTCGGACGTGCAGTTCAGGCTGTCAGCATGTTGCTGTATTGGTGATCTCCACTCAGTTACTCATGCCACACTTTTTAACGTGTTTTCAGTGACGCAGACTCTCTTTTCACGGCCATCCACCCCCATTTTTCCTCTCGCCTGCCTCTTCATATTTGAAAGCACCTCAACTCTGATTTACTTTTGTAATACTTGTGCATTTTTAAATTAACCTGAAAAAACACAGTCGGAAATGTGTTAAAGTTTTAATTGATCATCCCGATAAACAATGAACCCGGTTCTCTATTCTGCTCATTCAAGGTCACTTTCCAATGACAGCTTCCATATACTCAGTCCTCCGGTTGCTTTAAAAGGCCAGCAAACCATGAAAGCGCATCTGGGCAGAGGTGAGAAGGTAGCAGTGCTGTAACTAATGGGTTTATTTAATTTAATTTACTGCAGCAGCCTGGGATCACAAGAGCCATGCGGGCCGGAGAGAGATTGAGGTTGCTGTGGGAAAGAAAGAAAGATTAACCCTCTTTTTTAAAAGGGCAAAATTCGCTCTCATGTCATGCTGGATTTTCCTGCAGAGATATGGCACTGTATAACTTGGCAGAACTAAATGAATACAGGTTTGTGAATGAATGGGGCTCTCCAGTTTATTACTGACAAACCTCCTAATCAACGTCACGCTGGGGGCGCGCGACGGGTCAAGAATCGTTCAGAAATGAAAGATTTGTAAACATGTCCTCGGATGGATGGAAAGGAGCGTTTGCTGCAACGACTGCCACTCGATGCAAAACGCACAGATGCCTGACCATCATATGAGAAGGAAGCAGCCTGAAATGGCTGTGGTTACTGACTGATAGAATATCACGGTCACGGTCAAGCATGTGTTGTAGTCATTAACGCTCACTAATTAGGGACTCGCCTGTGATGCTGCTATTGTGCTTACGTGTCAGTGCATTTCTCTTTCGGTGCATGCTGTCCCCAATTAACAGGCGGAAAAAGGGAAATTTTCTGAATTCCAATCTGTGGAATGTAAATGAAGCAATCCCAGCAGCCCTTGGGTTTGCATACACTCTTAAGAAAAATGGTTCTAAACCGTACCAGAAAACGATTCTTCAGCTTGTAACAATAGCAGAATCCTTTTTGGTACTAAATACAGTAGATCCCTTTTTATAGGGTTCCATGCTTTGAAAGTGCTATATAGAACCTTAACGGCGCTATAAATAACCTTTAAATTATAGTTTTATTTTCTTTAATATTAGTATATTTATATCATTAATATTAGTTTTGTTAATGTTATTTGAATAAACTATTTATTGCTGTTTTTTTTTACCCCTCTATTTGCCTGGTCTTATAATATCTTATAGCTTCTATTAAGGTTTTCATAAAAACATCTACAACAGCATGTGTCAATTAGGTATATTTATTTTATTTAATGACATGTGAAATTGTAGTAAAAATGACAGTGATCTAACATCCATTATTAGTATAATACATTGATAAGTGACAACTGACATTGAACATAAATAAATACTTAACTTACTTATTAACTTACTTATAAATACTTACCCGAAACAGAAAATATTGTAAAGAAAACTAAGTCCATTATTGGTGTGACTGAGTGGCAGTTTCTCTTTGCATATGACGAGGTTGTGGGACGTGACATCATCTGAAATGCACAATTGAGTTTAGGGTTACATTTATGTAAAAAGAAATTGTTTAAGAAGGCCAAAAGTAGTATGTGAGCACTTCACATTGTTATGTTTATGCATAAACCCTATTAATAAAATAAATAAATAAAATATGGACCATAAATTCAATATATTAGTGGAGATGGAGAAAGAAGTATCTTTAACTGAAAAGAGCTGGTCGCACTTAAATGTTCTCTTAAACTAAAATGAGAAAAATAACAATTGGTAGGAAACCAGTTAAAAAATTATAGAAATAAATAATTTACCTGTTGAGAGTGTGCTGACAGTCTGTTTTGTTGGATGGCTGAAGTCCAAAAAATCAGTAATTCAGGGGGGAAAGTAGGGGGAGGGGGACTTTACATTAAAACAACAACAACAACAACAGCAGAATTAGGAACTCTTTTATCTATGTGAAATTCACGTAGCAATAACGTCAGTGCTCTTAACAACAGTTGACAGTAGACATTGAACATGAATACATACATAAATAAGTAAAACACAAAAAATAGATGTGATGAGGACAAAGTTCCAGTGAAATATCTTCACAATCCTCTATAAAGCCTTTAAGTCCATCAATTTGTTGTGATTGAATGGCAGATGAGGTTATGGGAACATTAAACATGTTTGTTTGGAAACCAGTTACAATTTTAAAGTTAAATTAGTATTTAAATTAAAGAATGAAATCATTTACCTGTTGAGAGTGTGTTGACAGTCTGTATTTGGATCACTGAGCTCAAGAAAATCAGTAATGAGAAGCTTTGTAAGTTACAGATAAAAAAAGGGCGGAATCACTGCTGAAAGAAAAACAACATATGCTATTTATGTATATTTTGATGCTGGTTTATGCTGTTCCTTTGCTGGTTTATGCTGGTCCTTTGTCAGCTCATGACCAGCATAAACCAGCAAAGGACCAGCATAAACCAGCAAAAAGACCAGCAAAGGACCAGCATAAACCAGCAAAAGGACCAGCAAAGGACCAGCATAAACCAGCAAAAAGACCAGCAAAGGACCAGCATAAACCAGCAAAAAGACCAGCAAAGGACCAGCATAAACCAGCAAAAGGACCAGCAAAGGACCAGCATAAACCAGCAAAAAGACCAGCAAAGGACCAGCATAAACCAGCAAAAAGACCAGCAAAGGACCAGCATAAACCAGCAAAAGGACCAGCAAAGGACCAGCATAAACCAGCAAAAAGACCAGCAAAGGACCAGCATAAACCAGCAAAAAGACCAGCAAAGGACCAGCATAAACCAGCAAAAGGACCAGCAAAGGACCAGCATAAACCAGCAAAAAGACCAGCAAAGGACCAGCATAAACCAGCAAAAAGACCAGCAAAGGACCAGCATAAACCAGCAAAAAGACCAGCAAAGGACCAGCATAAACCAGCAAAAGGACCAGCAAAGGACCAGCATAAACCAGCAAAAGGACCAGCATAAACCAGCAGTCAAAACATACCTAAACAGCATATGCTGGTTTTTTCAACAGGGATAAAGAACCCTATACACTAATACAAAGAACCATTCGGCATAAAAGGGTTCTAGAGGATGCAGTGGATCTAAATAGAACTATTGCTACATGTACTTTAACTTTTACACTAACTTTTTTTTAGAGTGCAGCCACAGTTCCTGCTGAATTGCTCACATAGAGCTGTGTTTTGGAATAAACTAGCCGAACTCATGCGCAATCCACCATGGGTAAATCCAGCAAACGCTTTGGCGCGCAACATTTTTTACAGTTCCTTCTGTTCTTTACCTTCTCGCAAACATTTTTGGTTTGAGGTGTCAAAGTGTTGTAAAACATTTTCAATGCTGATAGATGCCTAGGGCTGAGGCACATTGAGACAGTGAATTTCTGTTTGCTTAGTTCTCTTAGAATTCGCCTTTGGCTGACTGTGTCATGCTAAGATTATAATGCAGGGTGGATACACACAGGGTTTCTGGGATTTGACTATCGTCGCGTGCGTTCAGGCTACCTTTGTAGCTATGTTTGACAGGATTATTTGACATCAAGTACCACTGGGCCACTGTGGAAGCGGAGTTACGACAAGTGACAAGTTACAGCAAATTTGAGCACAGATAACACACAGAGTTGTGTTTTGATTTGAAACACAATCCTAAATGGGAAACTCAAGGTCAGTTTGCCATTTCTATTTGAGTAATGGTCAATATCATGAATTAAACAGCCAGAAAGCAGCAGTGGTGTGCCAAATTGTATCAACAACATTTAATACAATTCATCATTGTAACTGGTTTCCAGATATTCAAATGAACTAATGTGTTTGTGCAAATCTATCAGAATACTCAGTAACACTTTATTTTAAGGACCAATTCTCACTATTACATAGTTGCTTATTAGTATGCCTATTACTAGCATATTGATTGTTTATTAAAGCACATATTATTGCCTTATTCTGCATGACCATATTTTAGATTCCTTTTAGATTGTACCCTATACCTAAACTTAACAAATACCTTACTAACTATTAATAAGCAGCAAATTAGCAGTTTATTGAGGGAAAATTCTTAAATAATTAAATTAAATTAAAGTGTTACCAAAATCCATTATATGAATATCAGTGTTATAGTAGTATCACTTAAATACTATTATAGTTTTTATAAATATTTTGCATGAGATTTTTTTTTATATTTTTAAAAGTTCAATTGAATAGATAGTAGAGTGTATATATTCCTGTTCCATGTGGAATTTTTTAATCTTTATTGTTAATCATAGATTCATCATGAGTTTTAGATTTTATATCTAACTTACACCAAACTGAACTTAATGAAAATGAGAAATGTTGAAATGTTAACCAAAATAAAAACTAATCTATTTTTAATATTTCATAAGTTATTTTATATTATTTTATTTCATGTAACAACAATCCTGGGCCCGGTTCCCCGATAACGCTCACTCTTAGCGCACTAAGAAGACCTCGAAAGATATATCTTACCAAAGTTGTTTATTTTCCTAAGTGTGTTCCCCGAAGTGTCCCTTAGGAAGCTTCTTAACACGCTGCCTCTTACGTCAGACGTTACATAGGCGCTGTCCTGAGTGAGGGTGCTCAATTAGTTGGCATCGATTGCTCAGGAATCGATTTTCCACTTTACGCAAAATTGCATTACAGCGTTAAGAAAGACAACACATTCTATGCAAATGAGACATTCCTCAAATTATTCCAATAACATTTATTTTAACATAGTTTAAGTTATCAGTAAAATATAGACTATAAATTAAATTATCAAGTGGTCAATAATATGTTCACACGATATGCTGTGACGGTTACCCTTTCACGATATGTACGCCTGATCAATCACTGATGGATTGGCGATAGGGATGAGTACGTGTGCCATCCAATCCCCGGCATGGTGCAGAAGGGCGTTGGTGATAGTGTGGACGCACCTCCACACCGAGGTCTTGATTAGACCGTAGCCCTCTCCCATGACCTCGATGAAGCTCTGTAGCAAAAATAAATAAATAAATAAAAAAACCTTAGCACTGCAAGCTACTGGACTTCAGGGCTTAAAGCAAAATTCTGCCATGTTAGCCTGGCAAGCGCAGGTCTGAGAAGGTCCAGCAGCTCCATAATGAGCTGTCTTGGGAGGCTAATTTTTTTTATATAGCCACGTCAGGCAAAATGTCAAAAGGGCTTAAGTTTTGCCGAATAAAAAAAATGATATGGACTAAACGGCTCTGCGGCCGGCGCAGTCTTTGATTCAATACAAGGACACGTTGGATCGCTGCCATAGTTGGTCGCTTACTGGACGCTGCCATAGTTGGTCGCTTACTGGACACCACCATGCTTACCAATTTATAGATCTTAGCCATTTAGAGCCAAATTGTTTGCTAGATTTTAATTATCAAAAGTGATTGCCAATTTGCTTTAATTACGAAATAGCCTAGGCTAATTACCACCATATTAGTTCTGATACCACATAAAGTCAACTTCATAAATAGGTCTGTATCCATTGCAAACATATTTTATTATGAGTCTTAAAAAAATTTCCATAACATAAAATCATTATTGAGCCACAACATTGTCAACATACCATAGTTTGACTTGTACTGCGCTGCGCTGATTTCTAAAGACTGCTGCACAGTCTCGGTGACTAGCGTCTTGAGCTCAAACAACGCTAAGAGAGAGCTTACGAATGGTCCAGACCAACCTTACGAAAGTGTGACTTACAGAAGATATACTTAGAGTACGAATGTGTCGGGAATCGTGCCATAATGTTAAGAGAGAGGTTAAGGAATAGGTTAAGAACTACTCAGCGATAAGAACATTTTGGGGAACCGGGCCCTGATTAATACAGACTTTAAATAGCCATAAGGTGTGTGTGTATGTGTGTGTGTGGTGTTCAGATTTTAGATTAGATGTTGATATTACTGTCTTTACAGGCTGTATGAGTAACATTAGAGCGAATGGGGTAAACTTTCTCTGCCACCTTTAATTTTTAATGTATTATTTGAATTGAAATAAGTTGTAGCATGCTTAAAATTGAGTCTTGAAATGCTTAGGATTTAAACCGTGTTATACACTTTTGCGCCTGTAATCTTCCCAATAGTTTGTTCAAATACACCTTCAGCTACTGAATCAATACAGATCTGTGGTCATAGCACACAGTGCACAGAACTGGTTCACGCTGCATTGCTTTTTCTCAATATTTATCTTACAATAGCATGTATGATGTAAGAAATAGACATAGCAGAGGGAAATTTGGTTCATCAATTCTCTACTTTTAATTCATGATATCTTTAGTCTGGGCTCTGAAGGAGTGAAGTCACTGAGGAATAAATGCACAGAGATTAAAAGCATTTGTTGTTTAGGGCACTTAACTATCGGGTGCCGTTTGTAAAGCTGCTCATGCTGAAAATAACAGCAACATTTTGTCACATTTAGCTTCAAACTATGTTTAAAAAACTGGTATGAATTTTTGACGGTCACTTTTTAGCACATTTACAACAATATTTGTCAACTTAGAGATATTTTAAATAGTTAAACATAAATATTAAATGTTAAACCTAAATGTTAAATGTTAAATCTAAATGTTAAATCTAAATCTAAATCTAAATGTTAAATCTAAATGTTAAATCTAAATCTAAATGTAAATATAAAATCTAAATGTTTAATCTAAATCTAAATGTTAAATATAAATTTAAATCTAAATGTTAAATCTAAATGTTAAATATAAATATAAATCTAAATGTTAAATCTAAATGTTAAATATAAATATAAATATAAATGTTAAATATAAATGTTAAATCTAAATCTAAATCTAAATGTTAAATCTAAATCTAAATGTTTAATCTAAATGTTAAATCTAAATCTAAATCTAAATGTTGAATCTAAATGTTTCGGTTGAAACTAAATATTTAGCTAATATGCAAATTCAAAATGCCGGAAGTGCCAAAATAAAAGCTCGATGAGGTCAGAGTGTTTAAAGCATCGTGTTAAATAAGGAACGAATAAAAATCATCTCATCCGAGGAAATTGACTCTTGGACATGGATTATCGTGATAATGACTACCTAAAATAATAAACACGTTTGGAAAAATGTACACGTTGTGTACGTTTAGTAGGAAAACATCTGATCCACACTCCGGAACAGAAGAGGGCGGTATTGCGCCAACCGCCGTTAAACTGGGAAGAAGACGAATATGACGGCTTGCTGTGAGTTACAATGGTGAGAATATTTTTTTTTCACGAAATAATTATTTAAATTTAAGAGTACAAGTTATTTTCATACAGTGGTATTGATTTTGGAGTTAATAATCTATTAAATCTAAGGTGTAAAGTCAGCAACATATAAGCAAAAGGTGTAAAGACGCTATCCTCCGGTTTCACAGGCAAGACTAATTGAGCCATGGCCTGATCCTGGCTTAATCTAAACCCTGTTTGTTACTTACATAATACAGCATATTTGTGATTGTGCTGTAAAAACACGTTTTATAATGAATAACTAACAGGGGAGCTCCATTAAGTACACGACTCAAAAGTGGATTTATATAAACCATATATACATCTTGAAGACTATTACTAAATGTCTATCATCTGACAGGATAGTCTTTGATAAGTATTGCAGGTGAGCACATTTAACAGACATGAAACCGGCATCTGTGTTCACTCATTGTTGTCAACACTGCTTTAGATGAGTGTAAGTCATGTAATCAAACACATCTACATACAGTAACTAAACACAGGTTATCTATTTTATTTGTCCATTTGCAATATTGATAATTTTAGAAACATTTGTGTTGGAATAAAAGCGAGTTACATCATTTACTAACTCAACATGCAGATGCAGTATATCACAGATAAATCACAGAGGAGACTGACTCTTGTCTGGATGTTACAGGGACAGATGAGACATGTGTGTTTATCTGCTGTAGAGTGACTGATGAAGGAATGCTGCCATCAAAGGATTTGTGTAAGTACACTACAAAAATAAATGAAACATTTTAATTAGTGTAATTTCAAAGAGTTATAACAGCACTTTTCTTATTGTTGATTTCTGTGCATTTGCTGCAGATCTTTTGTGGTGGAGCAGCACCTGCAAGGAAAAGGGGAAAAAGGACATACCTGAAACAAAAGAATAAAGTAATGACTTTTTTTATTTTGTGTGTGTGTGTGTGTTTGTGTAGGTTATGAAAATGTCTGCAGACTGGTGTGTGCACTGAGGATGGAGAAGTCCACTGCAGCATCTGGAAATGGTCCAGAGATATGGATGAGATGCTCCATCACTCCAGCTCTCATCAGGACCAGATGCTGCTGTGGTCTCTTCCTCATCGGTGGCCCGAGCAGCGAGAGCATCTAGAGAAAGACCAAAAGACACCGAGGATTTGATTTTGGTAAAGTTTGTTCTGCTGGTTTCTGTTTATACAATGAAGGCTGACTTTCAGAAGCATCAAAAGCATCATCAAAAAATGTGATGGAGCTTTTATCTGAAGTCATTGTCAGTGCTCTTATTACAGGGGCCTAAAATCCTCTGATCCACCTGGAGAAAAGAGCCGTGCTCACAGACATACTGCTGGTTTTGAACCAGTTCAGTGGTTTAGCCCACTACAAAAATAATAAATTAATGCATGTACTTGTAAACTATGTGTAAATGTTTTAAAGGTAGTGGTGCTCGCGGAGAGCAGGCACACGATTGTTTGGAGCAGACACAGCAGCACTCAGATTGTCCTGCACGTGTTCTTCTGCTCTCGCTTCAAGGTTGTGTGGTTCAGAGAGCCGACATCATGGTCTTCCTCATCCTGTTGCTCAACGACATCCCCGTTGAGAAGAGTGAGACTGTGAAGCACAGCGCAGCAGCAGAATCAGAACAACTGTGTTGAGATGATAGTAAGATGTGGGGTTCACCATCTGTAAATACATGATTGTTAGAACAGTAAGTTTGAATGAAGCTTTGTTTCATGTGTTGTTGACTTGTACATGTATGCATTTATTGTGATGCTAACATTTATACATTCTTTTAATCATTTAAACATGTTTCTTGTTGTCAGTAAATAAAATATAAATATTTTACCTATTCGTGTATTAATTGCTTGACTGAAAACTGATGCATTCAAATCAACTGCATTAGTGTATATTCATGTATAGCTATGTCATGACAGAAAATACATTTTGCTTCTTTTGCTAAAATGTAATTTTAAGGAAAAAATTTATATAATTATTGGTTGGCATTTATCATTATTATTGCATGTAAGTGTTGGGGTGGGCAAAGGATGCAGTTCATTATGGGGTAATCTTCATTTTTGAGTAGTAATACTTACATTTTTAGAGTATAAAATCATCAGTCTTCTCCAAAGGTGAGATCTTCGAGCAGCTGTTCGACGTGTGCAGACATTGCAGAGTCGCTGAGAGAAACTGTACTGGACTGTGGAGTTAGTGATGCTGTGAAGTGGTAGTGCACCTGTACCTCTTTTTATTATTATTGCCAAAGTTATAACATAAAAAATCAGGGTAAGACGGTTGTATTTAACAATAACAATCATAACACCATAAAACAGTAAATAAAAATTTTACGTGTTCATCATATGAGATCCTATACAGGGAAAAAAAATCACATAAAATAATTGAAAAAAAATATTATAGAGATAACGATTTTGGGTTTTCTAATTCTATAAAAAAAATCACATTAGTGGAGTTAAAAATATAAAAACTACAGGAGCATTGAGCAGCAAAGAGCGCCCTCTTGTGGCTGTAGACGGTCATGTTTTCTCTTTGTTCATGTCAAATTAATTTTGATAAATAAGTCGCAGGACCAGCCAAACTATGAAAAAAGTGTGACTTATAGTCCGGAAAATACGGTAGTCATTATCATGATAATCAATGTCCAAGAGTCAATTTCCTCGGATGAGAGGATTTTTATTCGTTCCTTATTTAACATGATGCTATAAACACACACTGACCTCATCAAGCTTTTATTTTGGCACTTCCAGCATTTTGAATTTGCATATTAGCTAAATATTTAGTTTCACCCGAAACATTTAGATTCAAAATTTAGATTTAGATTTAGATTTAACATTTAGATTTAACATTTAGATTTACATTTAATATTTAGTTTTAACATTTAGATTTAGATTTAACATTTAGATTTAACATTAATATTTAGATTTAACATTTAGATTTAACATTTAGATTTAGATTTAACATTTAGATTTAACATTTAGATTTAGATTCAACATTTAGATTTTATATTTATATTTAGATTAAACATTTAGATTTAACATTAAGATTTAACATTTAGATTTAGATTTAACATTTAGATTTAGATTTAACATTTAGATTTAACATTTAGATTTAGATTTAACATTTAGATTTAGATTTAGCATTTAGATTTAACATTTAATATTTATATTTAACTATTTAAAATATCTCTAAGTTGACAAATAATGTTGTAAATGGGCTAAAAAGTGACCGTCAAAAAATTCATACCGTTTTTTTTTTACATTGTTTGAAGCTAAATGTGACAAAATGTTGCTGCTATTTTCAGCATGAGCAGCTTTACAAACGGCGCCCCATACTTAACTGTATCATAAAAACTAAGGGAAGCAGTAGATATGATAGATTCACAATGAAGTTAGAAAGTATTTATAGAACAAATGGCATTAAAAGAGAGGTCACATGAATATGGGTGCATAAAAGTTGCTGAAGCGAACCTGAAAGTTTGGACAGCATTACCATTATGTTAATTGAAGTATACACCAGAAAGTGACATCGAAATGAAACAACCATGCCACCGACCTAAAGCAAAAGAATCCCCACTGTGCTTTACATGTCCCTTTTGCTTTTTAGCTTTTATTTCATCCTGTCCCCGACACTGTGCACTTTTCTTTTTGCCTTTTGCATTACTCTCAAATGAAAGACACAACAAAGTTCACCGCATGTTCTGTCAATTATGGAAACTCAGTGAAGCAGTCCTGTTGTGATAATGAATGTAATCAAGCCTCCCATGGCACAAGCACAATAACTGAAAGTTCCGTCAGTCCATGTACTGCTTAGCATTGTAAGTTATACTAAAAGTGACCACAGCTGCGACGCAGATTGCTTATAGTAGACGCTTTTCAGACACTTTATTTTACACATTGATTCTGGCTTAGGAAATGCTCAAATTCTCAGCGCCAATCAGGCACGGTCCAGGCGAGCTTTTATGATTTCCACCCACATGCTTGTACCCAATGTCTGTCAAAATGAAAACAGACATCTGTCACAAAATCACTGTGAATGCAAGGCTTCATTTTAGAGACACTCGCTGTGAAATGTGTAGATCTTTAAATCTTTAATGGCTCTTGTCACGTTTTATTTTATTTTTATTTATTTATGTTTTCATTAATTTTGCTTTATA
This sequence comes from Carassius carassius, assembly GCF_963082965.1. Lineage (NCBI taxonomy): Eukaryota > Metazoa > Chordata > Actinopteri > Cypriniformes > Cyprinidae > Carassius > Carassius carassius. The sequence goes on along the minus strand of NC_081755.1, from coordinate 39,689,670 downwards.
GTTAGAAATGTTATTGGTGCTGTATTGTAGGTTTGGCAGATCAGCATGTTGTTCTAAGTATTATCAGCTAATAGATTAGTTCACCCAGTTTCGTTGACGAAAACTGCTTTCATTTGGAGCGAGAGATACGGAGGAGTGACTTAATTGCATCAGATATCTGTCAGTTTGCTCACAGCTGATTGGTCCATTTTAGGTTTGCGTTCTCTAAACCAGAATAAAACCTGCTCCAGAGCAGGGTAGCTGTGTAGCGTAAGCTACCAAGGTGACGAAACCTGCTCAAAACTAACCCACCTTCTTGAGCCCAGAAACTCAGTTTGCTCAAACTAAACATGAACTTACCTGGGTTAAATCTGAAACCGCTTTGTGCTACAGGCCACAAAACATTTGGGATTTGGAGTAAATTATCACCATATATACAGGAGCATCATGCACTTTGTTTTACTTAATTTTTGTTTTGTTTTGTTTTGTCTTGTTTGGTTTTGTTTTTAGGGCAAACCTAAAATAAAATTATTATTTATTTATTTTAGCCAAAACTAAAATTAAAACTATATATATATATATATATATATATATAAACAATGAAAAAATATAAATATAAACAAAAAAAAGCTATAAGCTATAAAGCTATAAGCTACATTCTATATGGACATTAAAAAAAGTAAAAAATGGCAAAAACAGCATTATTACTGAAACTTTAATATTAAAGTGAAATCTGAAAATATAGAATAAAATATAGTTCAAAATATGAACAAAATTATGATAATACATCAGTGATGCTAGAACAGCAAGTCATAAGCTACCGTTTGTATTTAGTGCAAATTTGGACCAGTATTCAAACCAGATTAAAATCTAAAGTTGACAGTTTTCAACAGCTGAGCCCAAACCTCTGTTACTAATTTGAAAGTGTCACTTTAAAACTAATAACAAAGGAATGTTAAGTTGCTTCACTGAAAGCTTACTGTATTACTGTTTTAAAAGCAGTGTATTATGTGGAGTAGACTATAATGAGAGAGAGATTGACTCAGCGATTGTGATTACCTGCATCTGTATTATTTTTAATTATAGTGGATTTACAGTAGGAGTCCGCCATGACACTTCCTGTGAGAAATACCACAAACGCAGTGATACAAATGGTGAAAAGGCTGATGGGGATCTGTTGGACTCTATCACATTGTTATCAGCGAATCAGATCTGAGGACCAGAAAGAACTACAATGTGTGTGTGTGTGTATATATATATATATATATATATATCCCACAATTTTGTTTTTGGGAAATTACATTTAATATGACTAAAGTTTCTGCACACTATAATTTATTTGAATTGATTTCTAGATCATTTTTGCCTATTTAAAGGTAATTTTCCTTAACCATACTAAATGCATTTTCCTTAACTGCATTAAATGTATCTGTCATATAATTTTTTTTACATTGTATTAATCATTTTATATAATAATACAATATAGGGTATTTACAAATCCAATTAAAACAATATTTTTTTTATATACATTTGACTGTAGAAGAAACAGAAGCAGCTAAAGTGGCATTTATGATCGCGGCACTTTGAATACACTCCACATTTTAGTTTTACTCAACTACTTTGTACTTTTTGATCAACAAACCAGGGCTGCACAATAGATCACATGTGATTGTCATGAGCATCTTGTCAGTAAAACCGGTTCTGTGATTTAATAGTACTAGTAAATCACATGCTTTTAGATGGAGCCACATTTAAAACACAGAGCCGTAGATCACATTGACAAGCTGCGCTATATCGCGTTCATTAAATGAATCGCATTCGATTATGAATGCATAGCTTGTCAGTGTTAGGGTTTTTATTAATGCAATTTATGTTTTTGTTTAAACAGCACATAGCACTAGTCAACTAAATGAATGTAACATGGCAAAGATGAATGCACTTTTGAAAGTTGAATGTAAGGGAAATATAATTTTGGAATTTCTGTGGTCTAATGTGATATTGTTATTCATGTTATTTTATTGCTGTTATTAATTTCTAGCATTAACAAGGTGACCTGTTGAATTCATTTTGGAGGCAATGACTGATGAATGTATTTTTAGTCAAGTGTCCAATTTCAGAGGCTGTTATATGTGGATCAACTATCTATGTTGTGTATTTTCATCAGTTTCAATATAAAAAATAACTTTCATATTGATTTCAATTGATGTATTTGTATTTTGAGAAAAAAGTATCATGGATTTATTGCTTTAAAAAAAAAAAAAAAAAAAAAAAAAAAAAAATATATATATATATATATATATATATATATATATATATATATATATAGGTATATATAGGTATATATAGGTATATACACACACACACACACACACACACACACATATATATATATATATATATATATATATATATATATATATATATATATATATATATATAGTGGTTTTAGTGGTTTTCATCTTGCCAACTTAATATGAAACCTCTGAAACATATATAACTGGTTTTGTAATGAGCAATGTAAATGAAAAGGTTCTGCAGTGGTGTCCAGCTGTAAAACACATTTTGCCAATAATTGTAAGCTTTATTTTTAAGAACGACCATGTACAATCAACACATTAACCTCTGTGACCTGCACTCAGGGCATTGGTCTGGGTCTCAGTTTGATGGAGATGCACTTCGAATCAGCTCTGAGCCAGAGGCTTTGCAGAGATCTTCTTCACATTTCAGTCAACCGTGGCAGGTCGCTGCCTTAATATGGCAGATTAAAACCCAATATTAATTCTCCTTCCTGTGCTACTGGAAGCCTGGGCAGCTTGCTTGTTGTGTCTGGGGTGTGTTTGTTTTGGCCGAGGTGCTCCGCCTCGGCTATCCTTTTTATTAACACAGGCCCTAATGCCTTGATTTAATGCACTCTCAGAGGTCAGATATTGTTCTGGCAGCCACAGAACACTTCCTTCCTCCCTGCCCCATTAATAACAGCAAACAAATCAGGGATGTGCCATAAATTTTCTCTCCGGTATATTAGAGCAACTTTGATGTAAGATGTGGACATGTTTATTATGAGAGGAGAGCATTACTCCTGTGCAGCTCCAGCCAGAGGGTGCAACTGGGTATGTGTATGTGTAGTGTTTCTTTATCTCTCACTCTCACATGTCATTTGTATATGCTCCATTTCATCTAAAATCACATGCAATATTCCCCTATGGCCAGAATGAGTCCTCCTTAGATTCATACTCTGTGTTTTTGCCAGGTACATTCATTATTTTATTCGTGCACAGTAAGTGAACATGACTCTTTAGAATAAAGGATCCATTTAGATTCCCAAAGGACAATAAGACAGCCTTATTAATAATAACTTTTATTCTCTAATTCTTTAGCTAATCATTTTTGGAGCCATGTTCTAGAGTTTAGAGTTGGCCATCGTGAATTTGAGTTTAGTTTATATTTCATTTTTTTCAATGAATGTTCCGATGAAGTCCCATGTGGCCAATCTGAAGTGCTTTACTGCACAAAATGATTGATGAGAAAATACAGTTGGTACAGTATAAAAACCATTATGCCTATGAAATGTCCCCTTAAACTTATGAATGTACAGTACAATGAAGCTGAAATCACATGTACTTATGGCTTTTTAAGGAAGTACATAATTGTGCATGGTTTAAAAGTTTATACATTATCATTAAAAATCTATTTCTCTGTGGAGAATATGAATCATACAGCTCATATAATCAATAATATCAGATCGCTGGTTTCCAGCTGGTTACAGCTGAATGCAGGTACCTTTGGATCTACAGTATGAAGAACTGCTCTCATCTCTCACTTCCCTTTCAAACTCCCATAATACCTTGAGACATTTTTCCCTCGCTCACGTTTTCCTGTTTGGGTAACAGCTGCAGTATTTGAGATTAATGATTAATTAATGCTTTCAGTTTTGCATTTACAATTAACTAAAGTGAATCAAATGAATGTGATTCATTTGCAGCTGCAGTTCATGGTCATTCCGTGCATTCAGCTGCTGTATTGAAGTTATTAAGCATGCACAGGGTGCATTCATTAATTCATTAATGTCCAACTGAACTAAAGCTAATGAGATATAGCATTGTCCAGTTCCACTGAAATCCACAAAGGTTATTTGGTCAAATTTACACAGTATATATATATATAAAGAGTGAAAAAAGGTGGTTCTTAAAAAGTGTATTAGTTCATTTTTTCTAGCATTAGAGACTAAGAGTGTTTCCATGACTACAGTACTGCTTAATAAAATAGTCTGTAATGAATCACCATCTCATTGTATTCATTTGGCTCAAGGTCTGTGTATTTCTGGTACACAATGTTTCTGTCAGTCTGTTAATGAATAAATGATCTCAGTCATTCATCTCCAGACGCTGTAATGACTTGTGTGTTTAGAAGAATCTGAATCCGTGGCGGATCACCTCAGCACGTCTGACAGGACGCGTAAAGGTGAATTACCGCCACGTATCCCCAAAAGACTCGACTGGCACATCCAAAGCTTATCCCTGATCTCTCAAATATGATTCAGTTTCACCGGGGTGTGACTTTCATCCTAAATAAATGCCTCAGCTCTATATTACTTCTGAGTGGATTTTTATGGGAAGTGGAGAGATAATGCTGTGTCACAGATATTGACGGGACTCTATTTTGTACTGGGACTTGTAGGAATGTACCAGCTATGTTACAAATGTTGGAAAATCTTTGATCTTTTTAAGTCTGCATTAAATGAATCAAGGATGCATTAAATTGATCAAAAGTGACATTAAAGTATTTTATTGTGTTGCAGAAAAAAAATCTGTTACAAATATAAATGCTGATGAACTTTATCAAAGAATCCTAAAAAAAGATGTAGCATGGATATAGTTTTCACAAAAAATATGAAATATGCACAACTGCTTTCCATATAGTAATATGATATTAATAAATGTGTTTGATGAGCAAATCATCATATTGTATCCGAATGATTACTCAGGGATCATGTGACACTGGAGTAATGATGCTGGAAATTCAGCTTTGCCATTACAGAAATAAATCACATTTTGAAATATTTTTGAAAATAAGCCTTGGTGTATAAACAAACAAACACAAAGTATGTTTATATGTGTCTATGTAAAACCTCCCTAAATTACTAAATTCATTTTTTTAAATAAAATATAAACCAATTCAAAACATATCTGTCATGAATGTTGAGATTTCAGCTTCATGTGAAACATTCAGATTACCTGAAGAACTACATTACCCACAATCCTGTTCCCCACAGTTACCATGGAACCATGGAGAGTGCAAAATGCACCAGCATTGCTGATCACTCACTGGATTAGAGTTTTTATTCTTTCACAAATATTTCTCATTCCTTTTCTCCGCAAGCAAGCTGTTTTTTTTTTATAGACACAATGCTTTCAATCAAGTAAGCAGATATGCTTTTACACAGTGTTTTTACATGTTGTATGTGTAACAACGTTATGCAATTAACTTACAAAATAATCCATTACAGTTATTGAGAAAAAAAGTCAAATTTAATCACCATTACGGTTACACTTTATTTTATGGTGTCTTGTTCCAGTGTAATTATATGGTTAGGGTTACCTGCATGTAAGTATGCATAATTAATTGTTATTATAATAGCAAGTACATGTACTGTAGCGTGTTACAAGGGCAACTTAAAATAGCATTACCACAGAGTGCAAATGTTATCAAAAAGTAATCAAATATAATCAGCTGTGATACTTTAATAAACTAATTCATTCATGGTACACATTATTAATTTTGTAGCTAGCGCCATTGTCTGCTGTTTGAGCTACAGGCAAGCTTTTATCACCAGAATATAGGCTAATATTCACAGCAATGTTGATGACATGAAGTGCACATGACTCGAGTCTGCTGCTTATCCTTGTCTCCATATTGTTTATACACCATCAGTCTCACAATGCCTCTTCCCTGCACTTCACCTATGAAAGCAGAAAATGCCGCGGGCTGCTCTCATGCAGCAAACAATGCATCACGCCGACCATAGAAGAGCGAGCCAGAAAAAACACTCACTTTAGCCACAGGACACCACCACTGATTTTGCCTTTAAAAAGAAAAGCGCGGCTGTCGTGAAGTAATTTAGGTGCATTCAGTGAAATAAGACGTGAAAAGAGATCAGATTACGGCATGAATATTCACTTGAGTTTACAATTAAGGATGTTCTTCCTCTTTTAAGACTGAAGTGAGAACAAAGAGAGGACATTAATTACACACATCAAGTAAGAAATCTTTTTAATGGCTATCAACATCAAAGCTAATGGAGGACTCAAAAGGGATCCTCAGAGAATAATCAATTGTGTGAGTGTGTGTGTGTAAGTGTGCACATCCTGCTCTTTCTTTGTGTCTGAGCACTCAAGAATTGGCAGAATATATTCAGCTCAATCTGTTATTCTCGAAAGAGTCAGGGTTTGCCCAAGGAAAAAAAAGCAACATGTTGGTCTGTCCCACTGAATAATCAACATTGTTAGTAATTCTGTTTCCCCCCAATATTAAAAATGAACAGCCTGTGCAAGAAGCGCAGCTCTACAGTGAGGGCTTGTCTTGATTTTCAGGGACCAATCGAAACGATTTGTGGGGCCAGGCATTCTCTCAGATGTTAAGATATATAAATTATGCATAAACCAGCTGTTCCAATATTTATTAACATGTATAAATATGCTTTAATGGATATAAAACCCTGTAACGTCTCCAAAAAGAACAGGAACAAATGTGTATCTGTTTATTTATTTATTTATTGAAATATTTAAGCATGTATGGATGCATGTATCAACTGCAAGATTTTTAACATTTAACAGTTTTTTACATGTATAAGAGAAAGTGTCTTGCAACACAAAACAACAACAACAAACCTGCAGAATTCTTTCTTTCTTTCTTTCTTTTTCTTTCTTTCTTTTTTTTTCTTTTCATTTTTTTATGGGTATTTTGGTCCCAATTTAATAAGTTCTAATGTGTCTGGCCCAGCTTTTACTATATACATATTATGTGTGTGTGTGTGTGTGTGTGTGTGTGTGTGTGTGTGTGTGTATATATATGTTTGTGTGAGACTATTCATGAACATACATGTGCTGCAAAGATGGAGACATTTTTTTTTTTTTTTTACTTTTTATTTCTAGTTCATTTTAAATGATCCTCTGGTATGCCAAATTATCTTAAAATAACTGTCATATATAGTCTGACGTAATAAAAGCTGCATGCATTTTAATTTTAATTATTTCTTCAAAAACCTGTGTACTGTTTCTAATAGTTTTTAGAGTTTAGCGTGTCACACATGTCCTATATCCGAAAATTAGAAGTGCATGTCTGGAAATGTTTTATGTGTGTAGCTTGAGGTATACTCTCTGCTACAACAATATGTTGAATTATACAAACTCAGCCAGCAGGACTGCGTCGCTCTACTAGAGCACCTGTTTAAAATGGTTAGTTTGCTATGCAGCGGAAGCTTGAATTTTGCTGTTTTGTCTCTTACATGCCTCAACTAAATTATGAGTCTGCAAATTGTTGACGCGTCAAACTAGGCCGCTTTCCAAAACCCTGCTTTAAAAGAAGCTCAGCCTTAATTGGCAGCAGCTATACGGAGTTCCAGCAAACCGGCGCCATTCCTTTCTCAGCCCAAGATGCGAAAAAAAGTACGGATCGGCCGAGCCAGCTTTCTTTCAACTTTCATCCCTGCGATTCTAATGCCAAATTCAGTTGAGCTGTGCAGTGTTTAACCTCTCCACCCCCAGATCCCCAAGGCTCAGGCTGGAATCTCCTCACAGAAATGAAAGCAGTGGTGGGTGTCGCTAGGGGAGTTGAATGAGGAATGCTGAATGAAGGTGAGATAATTGGGGCCTGTTGGAGCACTCTCTCTCTCTCTCTCTCTCTCTCTCTCTCTCTCTCTCTCTCTCTCTCCCTCTTTCTGTGTTCAGATCAAGGGGACGGGAATAGAGGAGGGGAGAGCGCTTACTCAGCACAGCGGAGCACCTTTAAGAGCACACAGACACACGCTCATGCACACTGTGAGAAAGCAAGGCAGCTGTGCAAACTCATAATGTGCTTTAATTATGTCGACTTTGTGTTTACATGTACAGCGAAAGGCTGATAACTAACAGAATTCAACTCATTATAAAACCCTGAAAATGCAAAAACAAACGAAAAACTTTTTCCTGTTTTGTCATCAAAACTAGACAGACATATGCACACTTAATTAGCATCCAAAACACAGGTAAACTCATTGTTTTTTTTTTTTTTTTTTTCTGTAGTGTAGATTTGTACACTATCATGCAAAAGATCGGGGTCAATACGTTTTTATTTATTTATTTATTTATTTACCTTTTCCCAACTTCCTTATGCTCAACAATGCTGGATTCATTCAATTAAAAAATACAGTAAAACAGTAATATTTTTAAAATACCGTATTATTACAGTTTAAAAATACAATTAAAAATGTCATTTATTTCTGTGACGCAAAGCTGAATTTTCAGCATTGTTACTTCAGCCTTCAGTCACATGATCCTTTAGAAATGTTTTATAAATGTTTAATATTTCTGTGTAAATCTTTTTTTATTATTATTCTTCAATGGATCTGTGAATTGAAGTTGATTTTGAAATATTAAATGACCATGGGATTTGAACTTAAAGATACTAAGCAGGAAGTTTTAATTTTGATGTTTTAAATTTTTTTATATTTTGTCTTTAGAAGCCACATCGAAGCAAGAGTGATTTGTTTATTAATATAATATTAATATAAATGTGTGTGTGTATATACATATATTTGTCATGTCACACTTACGTATGCCGCATGTTGCCGTCGAGAATATTGTCCTTGGAGTGTATCACCTAAAAAGCGTCGCTAAGTGCTGGACCTTGAGCCGGTGGCATGTTTACCCATGAGACCTGCGGCTGGTGACACATGCTTTTACTTTGCCTAATAAATCATTGACGGCCTGATGTGCATCGATGGGAATGCTGTGTCAGTTTTGATACTTGATTAGCATTTCTGTCACTTTGCTTTACACTTAACATAACTCCAGCTGTGCGGCTCAATCGGAGCCGTTCAACGGCATGACAATGATGAGCCATTCCTCAAACTGACAGCCCGTCATGACAACATGTCCAAGAGAGGGGAAGAGCATCTAAACGCTCTGTACTCGCAGAAAGGGCCCTTGCAGTCGAGTAATAACCGGACGGGCGAGTGAATCAAACATCAAGGTTATTGATTCTAAAAACAGCATGCTTACTCAACGCTTTTGGCCATTTTCGAAAGCTGTATTGAGCGATTGTGTGTGGTATTAAATGAGCTGTTTAACAACTGCTCGGAAAACGTGTGTTTATGCTTCATTGGCACCTTGTAGCTGTTGAGTTGCAAATGGCAGCTCCCACCTTTAACATGCTAATGAGAAGGTGTTGTGAATCAGCTCTTCATATTTTCACTCCCCTACATGATCTCCAGGGCAGTCAGCCTGAGTCAGAGCTGCTAACTGTGAAACGCTCTCTTAACAGAGAAGCCAAGGACAGTCGCTAAGACTTTACGGCCGGTTCCAGCTACTCGCTGTGTCTTAAACACATTTGCACTGCTGTGAGGCAGAGCTATTATCGGATACTGAACTAAACCTAATTCTGTTTAGTTTTGCGTCAGCTTGGGTTCTGTGTTTGAGATGCCGCATGAGAGTCATCTTAAAGTTTGCCATTGTCACGACTGCCGGCGCGTGTCTTGTCTTCTGTCGGCTCAGCGCAGGAATAAACAAGTGGCAGACGCGTTGCTTATACTGCGAATGTGAATCCTGTCTAAATGCAGGCAAATCTTCGTGCAAATCTAAATATAACAATGTTCTGTTGCTTCCTCGGTGGATTCCTGAAATGTCCATAAAATAAAAAGTAGGCTGTAACCGTCAAAACCTGAAATTAACTATGAACTACTAATTGCATGTAGTTATGCATACATATCTAATGTACTTTTAAATGATATAATCTAATTGAACTGATCATACTGGATAAATTGTTGTTGTTGTAACACTTTGTTTTAAGGTGTCCTTGTTACACTTGTTACATGTACTTACTTTTGTAATAACAATAAATTATGCATAATGACATGCAAGTAACCCTAAACCAAACCCTAATCCTAACCCTAACCATATAGTAAGTACATGTGGTAATTAATAGTACTCAGTACTTACAATACATACATTTCATTGAAAAATACTTTGTGTTTAATAATATTATGTAATGGTAATTTCAACTTTACTAATACATTAATAAAATCAAAAAAGCTATATCTGTAAATGTTATTTAATAGATTTGAGCCCAATGACCACTTGTTATTAACAAAGATTAACAAATACTGTATGGAAATGTCATGTTGTTTTCATAGTATTTATGCACTGTTATGATATTTATTAATATTTTAAATGAGCTTTAGTTTTGTGCTTTTGTTATCTTTGAGTTTTACACCCTAATATATCTATTAATCTTTGATTATATATATTAGTATGTATTTTTTTTTTTTCAGTTTGCCATGGCAACATTTCTAATTTGTTGGTAAAGATATACACTTGCTGTTATATGTGTATTCATGTAAATTATATTCATTGACAGATCATGTATCAACTGCCACATGTAAAATGGCTCACGTTATGCTATTTGTTATCTTGAACTTCTGCCATATCTGTAAACTTCTCCTCCACATACCACAATGATTTAATTATGGAGAGTATACACTGCTCATTATACGTGTGGTGTTTTGTTTCTCTCTCTTCCCTTCCAGTGCATTTTTTTTTTCACACTACATTAAACACACAAAGCTGGTCCTCTGGGTCTGGTCCAGAGCTGGCCATACAATACGCTCTGGTGCCTGACCCTTGCCCGGGGCCAGCTGACCTACATTGTACTGAATATAGAAGATCCTCTTTACGTCTTTTCCACAGAGAGGTTGTGAAAATGCATGAAGTACTGTACCTCCATGAGGAATGTTTTGAGGGGAAATGCACTTCTGAGAAACGTACAAAATATTACACCAACGTTTTGACAGAAAAAAAACTTGTTTGTACAGTTTTTTGTTTTTTGTTTCCCCAGATGTTTTTGCCGCAAACCTACTGTTAATTGGCAACCTTTGGCGACAACTTTTTCTGAGATAGATTTTAATTCAAAGCCCATGTTTCAGTATAATTGAATGCATTCAGATATCTCACACCGTCTGCATGTTCTTACTCGGAACTGAGGCGCAGATGAAGTCACATCACAAAATAAAGTACAGCTCCAGAAGCTTATTTGACCCGAATAACCTGCATAGTGACTTTGACTAATTGGATGTCAGGGACTTTGCTGAACTGCCTCAGAAAGCAAAAGCATTAATTAATATTCCTCCATGTTCCGCTTAACAAGAAAATTGAGTGATAATGGAGCCTAACTGCCCCGCATCTGCTAGAGTCGCTTGCTATTGCTGATTAAATACGTTGTGGCCTAAAGGTTGAGATGCGACATTGATATTGTTATAACTTCGTTATGAGAAATCAGATTTCTTGCATCCAGCTGCCTTTTTGTAATGACCTCTTTGTACTGGTAAAATGATTGCCCCGTTTTGTGTACAAGTGTACAAATGCTGTTCGTGTGTGTTTGGGTTTTACAGTGGCACCAGTAATGGCTTTTTAGTGTCAGCAGCTGTACAGTTACAAGCAGGACAGCGCTGGTTGAACAACTGCATTAGCTGAATGGGTACAGGGCTCCTTGTGGCCGCACAGGTCCCTCTCCATTTCACCCTTGGACTTTTTCACACATCTGAATCACACCTGCATCAGCGCTGTGCATCAGGCCGTCTCAGCACACTTAGCCATGCTTCTCTGATCTCCAGTGGTACACTCAACCACAACGGCCTCACTTGTATCAGTAACTTCATTTAAAGTTCAGCACAGCCTCAGGGCGTTTAGTCATAAGGCTCAAAAATTGAGGTTTATACAAAATATTAAAGGTGCATAAATAAGCTTTCCATTGATGTATGGTTAGTTAGTACAGGGCAATATTTGCTCAACCATTTGGAAATCTGGAATCTGAGCATGCAATATATATATATATATATATATATATATATATATATATATATATATATATATATATATATATATATATATATATATTGAAAATTGTAAATGGCTTTACTGCCATTTTTTTTTTTCATTTTAATGAAATTTATTCCTCAGTAAAAGCATTATTTTTTATAAAAATAAAAAAACAACAGCCCCAAACCTTTGAACAGTAGCATACTGTATGCGCTTAAGTTCATTAATTAATTCACTTCATTTGATTAATTGCATATGCAATTAATTCCATATATTTTTAATTGACTGAGAGACCCATTATGAATATTCATGTTATTATTATAAATAGACGCACATTAATTAATTAATTAACTGTTACTGTCATTTATTCTATTGCTATGACATTGACATGACTCATTTATAATAATTTATTTACATGATCATTTATTCAGATCATACAAATAACGATTTACAAAGAGAGGTTTTTTTTCCCAATGGAGTGTTTTGCTTTTCTCTACAATTGTTTTGTGGAAATAAACATTTAAAAGTGCAATGAGGATTTCCGCTCCTGCTCACAAAGACTTTCAGATTTCACAGGTTCTGAAGTTCTTTGTAAGTGTTGCTCAGCAGTTGTCTTTTGTACTCCTAAGTATTCAGTAACAAGATTGGTTTCGTTTAATGGCTTTCACACCTGCCATCATAATGGAAGGTCAAATATTAGAAATAAGTGCTATTCAAATCCTCCGTAATTGAATATTTGAATGGCCAATTAAAATCCCTGTTGGAGGTTTAGATAAGGGGAATTAGCTTTTCTTTATTCACCTCCCATGCAAAGCTTTCCTCCCATTCACCATTATTCCCCGGAATTCTGTCATTATGATTTTCCTTACACTTTTACCTCCATTGTTGGATATGCTGGTTTGATAATAATAGCGCAGAAGAAACTTTTGCTTTTTTTTTTCACTGTTTTGCAGATGAAATGGCATGGAGAGTGTACAGTTTCTGTGGGTGAGATGAAACATTCACACCCGCCCATGGTGAAAAACATGGATTTAGCCATACTTCCCACATACTCCAAGAAAGATTCCTGTTGCTGCTGTCCACTCCTGAACTCGTATCGTCTCCTCCCTTCCTCCTTTGAAGTTTTTTGCTGTTTGTGAGGAACATCATGCCCCCTCAGATTTGAAAACCAAGTGGTTAATGCAACTAAAAAAAAATTTAAAAATAAAAAAGACAGAGAGAGAGAATCTTTGATAATTAGGTTGCATAACTCTAACAAAAAAAAGGTGCTTGTCTTCACCCATTCACATGGCTAAGTTTGCTTGATCAGTCGTGTCGCACCCTCCACTGATGATTTGCTTTAAACTGAATATTCCGTTGTCATCATCTACCCACTCTTGTATCACTCGAAACTAGTGTGACTCTTTCCCATCGAACACAAAAAGGAGTTATTTAGCTGTTTTTTTTTCTTTCATGAAGTTCTCAAATAAAATAAAATAAGCAAGTGCATGACATATCTGGTCTTTGCCTCTTTACAAGACAAAATCCAATAAATAGCAGCAGTTTTTGTGTTGGATTATTTTTAGTTCTCTCTTAACACGTTCTGTGTGATAAGTGTGTTGGGGAGGAGCGTTTTCCTTGCGGTTAGCTGCTGAGCAACAGAGAGACACAGACTTGTAAATATGACAATTCTCTGTGAAATTCTCTGTGAAAATATGTTCATCATGAGGGGTCTCTGTCAAAACAGTCAGAAGCTTGTTCCAGCAGTGGTCCTTGACTTGTAGTCCATGTTTATGTGATTTAGTTAGTCAGAATGATAAATTTAACATCTAAAAAATATTTAAAAAATTTGCAAATAGTGTTGTGTGAACTATTCGCTAAAATAGTTAGCACCCCCTCACCCCCACTGCGCAAACAGCTACATAGCTCAGTCCTTACATTATAAATAAAAAGGAAAGCCTTATTATTCAGCAGGGCACAACAGAGGAGTAACAAAGCTGATATTTTAAAATAATGCATCAGGACAAATCATAATGTTAGAATATAATGTGGGTCATTGCATGCACATTTCTATTATGTTCAAGATAAGCAGGTTTTGCTATTCTTCAAAGGCTTTTTATTTCAGTATGATAACACATTTATGAGGAGTCTAAAAAGGTGTATCAGAAATGAAGTTGAAATATTCAGGCAGGCTACTCTTTTATTTTCAAGCTGATGAGCTAATAGCTTCATAGCTTTTAGAAGCACGCTGTGTTACTTTGTTGTAAATGTTGTAATGTATGCACACAGGAATATGCAGGTCAGAAAACACAGTCCAGCTCATAAGGACTGATTTATTGAATTTTTGGAGTTCTGTTGGTTGGTTGTTGGAAAGATTTCTACTGCAGTAATGAAAGTATTCTAAGCAAATCAACTCTTAGAGAGAGAGAGAGAGAGAAAGAGAAAGACTTTATGAAAATGTCTATGTGAAGTCAGAATTACAAAGAGTGAACTTATGAGTAGCAGTATTAGTTTTATATTTTATTTAAAAAACCCTTTTAGTGACTTATGTCTTGCATCTTAAATCAAAATGTTACTATTGTGTAATATTCAGGCAACAAATCAAAAAGTCACACTGATGGCTCAATTCAACTTCAACTTGTTTCTGAAGACTGCCTGGCAAAACTTTAAAAAATAAATAATAATTCTATCATTTTTTGAAAGAAATGAATACATTTATTCAGCAATGACAAATTAATCTGATCAGAAGTGACACCGAAGACATTTACAATTTTACAAAAGATTTGTATTTCAAATAAGAGTGGAAATGAATCCTAAAAAACACAATAATAATAATAATAATAATAATAAAAAATATGTAATGAGAAGGAAATCAGCATATCTTAGAATGATAAAGAATCATGTGGCACTGACTGAAGTAATGCTAAAAATAATCTTCACAGGAATAAATGTTCAAATAGCAAAGTTACTTTAAATTGTAACAATGTTTTACATTATTGTTTACATTATTATTGGAATTGATGGAATCCTTCGGTAACCGTATATTTTACCCAATACCTAAACTTAACAACTACATTACGAACTATTAATGAGCAGCATATAAGGAATTCATTGATGGAAAAGACATAGTTAATAGTGAATAAGTGTTCCCTATTCTAAAGTGTTACCGAATCTTCTGACTTGTTGTTAGAATATCACAGCAATTGATAAGAGAAAATTCACTACAGCAGTGTTTCTGTCAGAATGAGTTCCTGTTGCATCTTTTCTTTGAACACTTCTTGTCTTCATGTGTAAATGACTCTATCAACATTAATAGTGTGACAACTAACAGCGCACAATAACACACTGTCACTTGCAGCCACACAGCTTTCTGCTTCCCTCGGTTGTAAAACTGCAGTTGAATCTCTCTCATTTTAGAGCACTCTCTGCACAGGACCCATAATGCCTTGAGTGCTCACATGGACCACATGTCAACCGAGGCTTTTCAGATGCCTCGCTCTCCATCCATGTCATCCTGCCTCTAACAAGTGGTGGAGGGAGGATAAAAGAAGAGGAAAATGGACTGGAGGTGGGGAGTGGTGGGGTGGGGTGGTGATGCTGTCCCGCCGCAGCTCTCATCCAGTGAGCGAGTGCTGGCCTTGGGCGGGATAACTTGAGAGAGCTCTCGGTGCTCGCTAATCTCCCCACCCACCAGCGCTGACCTGTGCGCTTTGACTGCAGGAGAGACCCAGCCCTCCATCAATGTCACAGTCAGAACTAATGAGAGCCAGAGGCCGCAGGGTCATTGACTAAGCTGATTTGCCTACTGATAAGTGATGACGGAGCCTTGGAGAGGGGTTGTACTGCTGTCTGGGATTAGATTAGCTCCACTGTGCTGGAGTGTACAATTTATGAGCTCACAGAGTCGAAACTTGGTCGCAACCTTGGCGAGGACAGGTGGCCTTAATGTGCATTGCTGTAACAAGTTTAGGTATTAACCCTAGAATTCGTAAAAAGGTCAAACTGGCAACACTCAAAATAAATACCTATTACTTAAATAAATGCATGGTTGCAAGTTAAAAATTCAATTTATTGATTTTGTTAATCCTTTTAAGTTGCAGATGTTGTTTTGATAAAATAATGTTTGAGTTCTGTTAACATAATGATGCTAATCATTACATCAGTTTAATGTTCAGAGTAGTGCTGTCAAACGATTAATCACGATGAATCGCATCTGAAATAAAAGTTTTTGTTTGCATAATATATATATATATATATGGACTGTGTATATTTATTATGCATATATAAATACACACGCATACATGTGTAAATTTCAGAAAAAATGTAAAGTATGTTCATATATTTCATATATTATTATATAATATAAGTTATATGAATATAAATAGACATACAATACAAGTAAATAGTATATATACAGTACAGACCAAACGTTTGGAAACATTACTATTTTTAATGTTTTTGAAAGAAGTTTCTTCTGCTCATCAAGCCTGCATTTATTTGATCAAAAATACAGAAAAAAATGTGATATTGTGATATATTATTACAATTTAAAATAATTGTTTTTAAATTTATTACACTTTAAATGATCATTTATTTCTGTGATGCAAAGCTGAATTTTTTGGATCATTATGACATGATCCTTTAGAAATCATTCTAATATGATGATTCATTATCAAAGTTGGAAACAGTTCTGCTGCTTAATATTTTTTCAGAACATGTGATACTTTTTTAGGATACTTTGATGAATAAAAAGTAAAAAAAAAAAAAAAAGAAGAAGCTGTTTTTAAAATATAAATATTTTGTAATAATAATATACCCTACTGGTCAGTAATTTTTTTTCTTTCTTTTTTTAAATAAAATCAATACTTTTATTCAGCAAGGATGTGTTAAATTGATAAAAAGTGATAGTAAAGAAAATATATTATTAGAATATATATTATAATTTTTTTTTTTGAATGCAGTTCTCTTTAACCTTTTATTCATCAAATATATTAGACAGCAGAACTGTTTCCAACACTCATAATAGATCAGAATATTAGAATGATTTCTAAATTATCATGTGATAGACTGGATGTTACATGTGACACTGAAGGCTGGAGTAATGATGCTGAAAATTCAGCTTTGCATCACAGGAATAAATTATTTTTTAAGGTATATTCAAATAGAAAACTATTATTTTAAGTTGTAATAATATTTCACAATATTACTGTTTTTCTGTATTTTTGATCAAATAAATGCAGGCTTGATGAGCAGAAGAAACTTCTTTCAAAAACATTGAAAATAGTAATGTTTCCAAACTTTTGGTCTGTACTGTATATATATATATATATATATATATATATATATATATATATATATATATATATATAGCAAGAAAGGAGATTCAGAAGATGTACCTTCTTTATTCTCAGTAATCAGTTTACTGCAAAACAAATCATTTCTTCAGTGCTTGTTAAAGAGATAAAATGTGTTGTACGTAGTTTTCGGTGCAATAATGATTTTTACCATTTCCCATTTCTCCCTGCTCTTTTACGATTTCTGACAGTAGAATAAGTGACGTTAGGCAGATATTGCTCCCAGATGATTTCACAATGCCATTCAAGTAGGTACCCGATTACAGGCTCCTGGGTAATTTGCATGTGATTATGCCACTGGTTTTGTACAGGGAAATAGCATGGCTGTAATTGTCTAACTTTTAGCATGTAATTATACTGCCGTATGCACTCTGTAATCTTAAATTCTATAGTAGGAGTTATTTTGGCAGAATTAATCACAGTGGCATGTGGGCCGGCTGGGATGTCTTTCTTTTTATTCTGAGATTTTCAGTTTCACATTGCATCATGAACGACGGCACAAAGGATTTTATTCACATTAATCTTTTACATATCAGCTGGATGTTTCCTTTGTGTGAGAGACATTAGTGAGTGACCTCTAACTCTTGCCTGTGATGTACAGTGTCATTCGCCTCGACTACACTGTCCCAGATGACACAAAGCGCCACAGGAGACAAAATAGTGATGAATAATTACCCCGAACCTGAAAACAGCTCTGTGTTCCCGATTCCGTAGATAGCATCTTTTCACCTGGTCAGTCTAGAGGCTTATCGCCGCCCTTTAAGCTCACCTGAAAGCATATTCAAGACTTTAATCTAAGCGGTATAGGAGCCCGCGGCGTATGGGTTTCAGGCAACCAAGGTTTGTTCTGTACCAGGCAGACAGCAACGCTTCCATCTGTTTGCCTCTCAGGGGTGTGGGAACGTGGAACACGGCATCTTTCTCATTCAAGATGCACTCTTGATGCCTTTATTTTAGCTGTGTCCTCCTTGTCGGGAGGCTGATAGCGGTATTGGCAGCTCTCAGGAAGACTGGCAGCAGGTGTAATCAATACGACCATCCCGCATCAGTGGGAGACAGCCGTGCCCAGAGGCGGGCCATCCATCACTGCTCCAGCAGGCCTCGGGTCCACCTGGATCATACTGCATTGAACACACTGCAGAGGATGTGCATAAATAAAAAGGTTGTTTTAATTAGTTGTTCCTCCTCTGAAGTTTATTCAATTCTTTTTCCTCCCTAAGTGCCATTAAGAGATACTTAAATAATGCATCGTCTGCTCAATCAAAGGCAGACTCCATTATTGTCTATCTGAGGAATTCAAAACATCTCTGAAATATTAAAAAAGCCCTCAGCTGCTAACAACTACTACCAATATATTTTAGATTATTTATTTTTATTTAGTTATTTTATTTTTTATTTTTGGCAGTGCACAAGAGACAATTCTTTTTTAAATGATTCAGGTAGGGTCTAATGAATATTGATTCATATTTTATAAAGTGCATGGCAGTGCATAATAGCAATTCATGAGCCAGGATTATACTATTCAGATTCTACATTTTAGGAGTTTGTAAAGAAAATTTTAATTGCTTCTAAAATGTATTTTTTTATTAATTTTTTTTGTAACAGTTTTTTGTAAAATAGTGATCTACGGCTCTGAGTATTAAATGTCGCTCCATCTGAAAACACCTAATGGAGATTTATTACTAATCACAGAACCAGCTTTACTGATGAGATGTGCATGACAATCGCATGCAATTTATCGTGCAGCTTTTTTTCATAATTTCAAAATCATAATTTTGACCTTTGAACCTGAAGTGATTTCTGCGGTGTGGAAGAAACGTAAACTATCAATAAGATTAGTATTGACCAAGTTCAGAAGCTGTCATATGTACATCAACTTACTTTGTTGTGTATTTCAACAGTTTCAATATTAAAAATAACTTTTATATTAATTCAAAAGATTTATTGCATTTTTGGGGAAAAAAAGATATCAGTTTTTAAAATAAATCTTTGAAAATCTAAATCTAGATTTGAATTTTTAATGTTATTATAACCTAAGATGCTATGTAAAAGTATGAAACTGAAAATAATGGTTTTCATCTTGCCACTTTCTTGGTAAAGAAAACATTTTTACTCAAATTAATCAAAATAGATTTATAGCGTTTTGGAACCAAACTCTTTATTTCGTGCAGCAAGCTTAAACTATTTGTATCTTTACATATTTCAAAGGTGAATCAATATTAACATTTTTATTAGTTTCTTTCCAAAGCAAGTACATTTAAAGTTTTATCAGTTTATCTGTACTGTATGTGTATTTACTGCCCTTGTGAAAAAGTAGACATCATTCTATTGAATGTAATCATATAATATCATAGTCTTAAAAGTATATTTTATTATAGGGGAAAGGCTGTTCCTGTAGATGCTATAACTAAAAGGACTCTAAAGAGAGTACAATTTCATAGCAATGTTTCTTAACACAATTAATGTCTTACAGTACATAATGATTTTTGTTTTGCTTTGAAGAGCTACACTTATGATGTGTTGACTAAAACACTAAAGCACACACTAAATGTAAAGTACTGTATGAACTTGATTATAATTGTAGTGATATTTGAAATGACATTTAAATTGTATATATTTTAAATATATAAAAGTACATTTTAGTGTACCATAAATAATTGTACGTACATTTGTCAGTACTTTTTAGCCACATTTCAAAGACAAGTCAGTATGAAATTATAGATAAAGATTTAAGTTATACTTTCTGAGGGCCAAAAACGATTTTTTACATTCAGCATACTGTATTTAATATGAATGTAAACTATAGTTTCATCTAATTGCAATTAACATGTACTTTAAGTGTCTGAAAACATACCTTAAAGAGATAGTTCACCCAAAAATGGCTACTGGCAATTGTTTGGTTACTAACATTCTTCAAAATATCTTCTTTAGTTTCCAACAGAAGAAAGAAACTCATTGGAACAACTTGAGTTTGAGTAAATGAAAATAGATTTTTTGTTTTTTTTTTTTGTTTTTTTGAGTATATATCTCTTTAAATGTATTATTCTCAAATATATTATTTCTGTAATAAGTGCTCTTTTTAAAAGTAAACTAAATTTGCTAGGTTGCTAGCACTATTCTTTACCAGCTGAGTTGCAGGAACACTGTCACACTGCTTTTCAGAGCGGCCTTTTAACAGACTCACTGTTCTTTCAGTTAAAGAATGACTCTGTAAAGAGTTTCGCACACTTTCTTTCCTCTTGTGCCTGCCTATTATTAGATGGCCACTGTTGCCTGGCAAAAAAAACCCCCAAAAAAACAAAATATATATATATTTTTTTTGAGCTGGATTTAAGAGATTGAGTTAGCACAACATTATAATGAACTGAATATAACTTGATTACTTAAGTGACAAGAGTTACATAATGATTAATGAAGCTCATATTTCCTATTTTGCGAACTATTATCAATGTGGTAATGTGGTGTCAGCGCTTATTTTCCTGAACATTAATTTTCTTTTACAGATGATGTTTGTGTGGGAGACGCTATTCAGAGGACAGGTTGTTCACTTACCCACTGAGTTTAAGAATGCAAGAATTGCTATGGATCTAGGCTGGGAGCAGCTGGAGATAGTCACAGTATGTGTCTGGAGATAAGCAGAGCGTGAAGAAAAAGAGAGTTTGCAGAAGGTGAATTCTGAAATGTTAAAGAGCCCCAGCATTAGTCACCCTGTGCTGATTCTCCATGTAGGGCCACTGCTGGCGCATGTAGAGATAACGGAGTCACGCCTCTCTCCAAGAACCGTCAGGAGGAAGTGCGGTTATGGCGTGAAGCATGGCACAGAACAGTGTCTGTTGACGTGCCCGAGAGAGGGCAGAGTGCCAGGCAGCGCGCTGAGGTGACATTTCTAGTAAGCATTCCCAAACAGCAGCACAGCAGCGTTACTAGCAGCAGATCCGCTTTCATATGAGTCAGCCGCGCTCCCTCACTGACTCCCCCTGTTGCTAATGACCGGCACAACCTCACACATGCACCAGGAGCGCTTTCCACCCACCTGACCACACAGCGCTCATTCCTGTGACATGTGGAAGCGGGATCATCACTGCACCGTGAGTTCGTTGTTTTGAAACAAGCTCCTCAGCAGATGTTCAATAAAGCTGACAGAAGTGCGGGATAATAGTGATTTTAGCACCACATGAAACTGATTGCCAAAAAAAGCCAGCTTGGGTTAAAAATAACTTACATCATACAGTACATCATACTTGATGAAGGTCATGGGACCGAAACGTTGTGAGTGAATAAATGTATATATTGGTACATCTGCAAGAGCAGAAAGTGGGCAGGATTTATTCTTTTTTTGTTTTGAAGTTGGACGTGTTTTGTTGTTGTTGTTGTTGTAGTTGTTTGATTGATTACATATAGGGGTGTGACGGTAATTGTTGATTAAAGGGGTAGTTCAACCAAATATGACAAGTCTGTCATTAATTACTCACCCTCATGTCGTTTCAAACCTGTGAGACCTTCATTCATCTTCGGAAAAACAAATTAAGTATTTTTGATTAATTCCGAGAGCTCTCTGAACCCCCCCCCCCCCCCCCCCCACAACCCCACCCCCCCCGCTCCAAGGATCCTGCCATGATCAAGGCTCAGAAGCATAGCAAGGACATTGTTAAAATAATCCATGTGACATCAGGGGTTCAACCGTAATTTTACGAAGCTACAAGAATACATTCGGTGCGCAAAGAAAACAAAAATAACTACTTTTTTATAAAAAGAAAAATGTCTCTTCTGCGTCACTTTATAGCCATATTTTGGAGAGTATCACATACGTAAACAGCATACGCAATGTATGTACGTGAATTTGTTGTTTACGTTCAGATCAAAACTTAACCGCATACATACTTTATTATTATTTTTTTTATGAAATTAATCTCTTACACTCACCAAATGCATTTATTTGATAACATAATGCAACTAAATATAATTACTAAATATATTTCTACTTTCATATATTTTAAAATGTAATATATTTCTGTGATGCAAATCTGAATTTTCTGCATCATTACTCCAGTCTTCAGTGTCACGTGATCCTTCAAACATCTTGCTGCTGCACAGCTGTTTCTTATTGTTATCAATGTTGAAAACAAGTGATGCTGCTTAATACTTTTTGGAAACCAGGAAGTTATTTTTACCCCAGGGTTCTTAGATGAATAGAAATTTTAAAAGAGCACTTTTTAAAAGACAAACACTGACAATACAGTTTCAAATAATACTCAAAAGGTCACAAGGCAAAAAACAAACACATAAACAAACAATGACAATACAATTTCACATAATATCAATATAGGTTAATACTCATAAACAACTTGAAACCGATATTTCTTAAATATTTCCTCATATGTATTAAATGGTCTCTCGGTAGGGAATTACCATATTTAGTTTTTTTTTTTTTTTTTGGTTTTACTTAATCTTTAGGCTGTTTACAGTTGCTAAACAATCTGGCTACTTGCTACATTCATATAGAATGTGCAGCCACAGGTGTGCATTCATTTCTATTTTACAACAGCTTCAAAAAAGTTTACGTTGAAAACATTTGTTTTATCACAGGGACGTTTTCAACAGCAGAAAGTTGCAGCACCAGCACGCCAATCAAAACCCGCTTCCTTCGCCAAACCAATTACCGTTAACTCTCTCTAGATGAGGCTTGGAGTGACATCACCAATGCCAGTGGCATACGAATAGTGAATTAATGTGGCGCTCCATAAAGTGCGCGCTCCGCAGGCCGCCCGCTGCGACTGCAGTAATCAGTGTTTGTGAGAATGTAGAAAGCAGTTATTAGCTTGAGTAAACAGTGAGCAAGCTGTCCTGATCCCCACTGTGCTCATAGTGTCGCCACCACTGCCACGAGGAGGGCTGATGGCAGCCTATTCACAAGCTCATCTCAACCCCCTTCCACTCGATTGCAGCATCTCCAAGCTATTCCCTTCCCCTCCATTCGGTTTGATCGACAACACGGAGCAGACATAAGCCTCTCGGGTTATCCTAGGAATTTGGTTACAGATGTGTAATCGGACACCGCAGTTTTCTCCTGTCCTAATAGATGACTGGCTTCGAATATTCTGTCAGTTTTTCGCCAAGCTGCAAAAGGTCAGTGTTATCCAATCTCCACTTGTGCCCGTCTTCATATACCATAATCATTCTGAATATGAGAAATATGAAAGCAGTCTGGCCAGAGACACGAGACGGTTCTTTATTCAGCACGCAAGGTGCAGATGATTAAAAGCACAGTTTGGAGTGCCCTGGAATACTAATTAGCTCCTGTTTATTTTACCTTTCTTCGGACAATCAATAATCGCACAAAAGCAATGGAAGGCTCAAATCGCTTCGATAACCGTTCAAATTAAATTGGATGGAGTTCATTACAGATTCCCGAGGCGTCGTGCATAATATTCAATATTGGAGACTTTTTATTTCATCTCTTTGTCTTTTGTTCTGAGCTCCTGTGTGGAAGCCAGACGAGTCAAGAGTTCTAAGACAATTAATTAAGTCTCTGACAATAGGGCATTTCATATGTTTCCTCATAGTATCACAAAAAGATTTGCTGAATTTGATTCGCTCGCTTCCTTTCTGTAGATGTTTTCAGGCGTTCGCGCTCACTTCCATCGCAGCTTGTGCCCAGTGTCTTTATGTGCTAATCAAGAAAAATCCTTATACTCACCCGTTTGCCAGCATTCAGGCTTAAATCCCATAACTACAGTGGCACAGGCTGTAATTTCGGAGGTGGTGGCTGCCAGAGATTTGGGCTGTTTGCAGTGCAGCTTTATGATTATTTTTTCCTGTCATTTTTTTAGATTTTGTCTTTTCTGTTCATTGTTTTTCGTATCCACTAAGGATTGTTGTTGCTGACAGAGAATGACCTGTTAACAGTTAACTTGGCTTAGTGTAATCACAGCAAAAAAAAATTACTGTTATTATTTGCAAAGATGGTGTCTGCACTGTAGGTCAGCCTTGTTTCCAAAAGAGAAGCTCATGGGATACAGCATTGATGTTAACTGTGGAGTCAAATAGTTTGGAGCTCACACTTTCTCTTAGTCAAATTATCTCCAGTGTTAATTAAGATCAGTGACAGATGGTCAGTCACATGTTGGAATAATTACCTCTTTATTACATGGTAACAGATATAAAGAGGAGATTGGAGCTACCTGTCACACTTTTACAACAGTAAATATTTTGTATAAAGCCAGTTTTTAAGTCTAAGTGATTCAGTGAATTTTTTTTCTTCTTTTTTTTCAGTGTTACATTTTATTGTTTATTTTATTTTTATTTTTTAATACTACTTTAGACTAAGATGTACATCACAATACAGAATAAAGGACCTGTTACCACCTCATGTAACAGATACCGGCACACCAATAAAAATATATATTTATTATTTATACATACTGTTTATGTTTACGAAATGTAGTTTAAAGAGTTTTTAGGTGAGAAAGTACTTGTTTATGCGGTTTGTTAATAAAGATGACATCTATTAGAAAATTTGCTTTGACGTTTTTGGAGATGTGAGATATATATTTCCTGAGAAATAGAGCTTCCATTTGTGAAAACTAGCCCTGATCTCTACTACACCAATAGAATATAACAGAAAAATGTGATTATTTGAATTTCATGTATTTCATGTATTTTTCTTTCATTTAACCTTGCTTTTTGTTCGAGCTCTCTACATGTTTTAGAGCACAAAATGCGAATAACCGTAATTTGCCATGACTGGTATTTTGCATACGCTGAATATGTATAATGAATGTTAATACAGTTAAAATCCTGTCAGAAGATGTTACCAATTACGGTAATTATATGCACATGACACTCATTAAATAATGTGAAGCATAAGGCATAACTGAAGCACAGATTAAAAGCGCTCTGAATACCTTTAGATTTGGCCCATAAAAATGTCTTTTTATGTACGATTCAGTAATTTTCATAATTATGTTGCAGCACTTTCAGCAAGCCTGCATGTGTAAATATTGTCTCTAACTCTCTCAGCCTCTTAATCTCTTTATCTCGTGTGGCACGTGCAAAGATCAGATGTTTGTGATTTATTGAATAGTAGAATGATCGTTTAGAGTCAGATACTGGCAGCCAGAGATTTAATCGTTTAATAAAGTGTATTCTGTCACCATGTCAGTCATTCGGGTCTCTGATTGGCACTAGCAACACAAATGAATGCGTTTGCGCTTACACAGGAAGCATCTGCCATATTTATAGCTTGATTTATGCATAAATATGTCAGTGCCTATGACACGGACATTTCAAATTCAATTCTAAATATGTCACACGGGCCCAAACTCTCACTAGGCTTAAAAAACACCAGCGCCTCTGTTATTCACAGAGTGTCCGGAGACCATTCTTACAAGGTTTGGCACAAGTACATCACCTGTCAGGCTACATCGATTTAGCTGGTGACTCAGCTGAAATATAAAAAACAGAGACATTGGTAGGTTTAAGTACTGCTGCCCGCTTCATAGTGCTCCTACTAACTCCTCCAGCGCTCTAAATGTGGCAAAGCCATTTGCTCGGCTTATAAAATGCTTGACTGCTTCTATCCTCCTCCCTTTTACTTTAGCGAACATATTGGAATCCATAGTGCGTGTAAACCGTTAAATGCAGGGAACTTGGAGCATGTCTGAGCATGTCAGGAACCAGAAGGGCAAACTTAATTTTATTGCTGGAAATCACTCTTTTTTTTTTTTTTTCGCCTCTCGTACAATGTACAGTATATGTTTCCACAACAGTCTATGTTTCTATTATAGCTGTCAAAGATTTATGGTATGTTACCTTGAGCTGACTTGAGTCCTTTATTTTATCCATGACAGCTTGCAGTCAGGGCACTAAAAATTGATTTGTGCTCTTACAAGAACAGGTATTGGATTGGCCCTCACCAGAAATGTTTAATACAACGCTTGATAACATTTGAGAAAATTAAGAATGTGGTCAGTAATTTGTAAGCAAACTACCAGCAGCTTGAGTATTCCTTAAAAACTACATAAATAATGCAACATTTGGAGCACATACCATCTGTGACAACTTATTACAAGAATTAATCATCACATTATAGCTGTCAAGCATTTGGCTTTTACATGTACTCGAATCCTCGAGATGTGTTTTATGCCGGCTGTAACAGATGTTGTCAATAGTCATGAGAGATAATAACAGTTTGTGATGGTAATAATAGTGCTGTCATACAGCTGACCTTTGATCAATGTTATATGAGATGTCAAAACACAGCCTGACATCACATCGGTCAAACCCATAGTTATGTGGGCCGTCCGGCTGCCTCTGCAAATGTCCATCTTTGGACCATTTTCATGGTTATATTTAATGCATGTGTAAAAGCAAGTATTTGTGTTTGTATTATAGTTCAATAGCATATTGTTAATATTATTTACTCTTTCATTTTAGGGCATTTCATTTAACACAGTTAGATCAAGACCTTGCATTAAGTACACCTATTTTATATACTGGCAAATATACTATTATTATCTAATTTTTTTTAGCATTTTGCAATGTGGATCTGGTTAATCCTATAAACTAAACAACAATTAAAATCAACATGCCACTGTTTTCAAGCACCCTTCATATTTTGCTTGCTTCGTTAATTTGCCGCAGACTAGTCTTTGTTTTGACTGTGTTTGACATGTTTTCTTAACAGCTTTATTGATATTTGAGAACATTTGCTTGTGAATGATGGATGTTTAGGAGGAAAAAGGGGAAATGTAATGAAGGAAAATCTGATTATGATTACAAGTTTTTTTAGGGTTAAATCCCACTGTTTGGATTCCAAAAAAATTATGGAAATTATACTTTAAAAGTGTGGCCGTTAAATTCTAAGTAGCTAACCAAAATGTACTTAAGATTGATTGATTTTCACATTGAACTGAACCTAGGTAAAAGATGGAAAGAAATATTTCAAAAGTCACTTAAGTAATGAAGATACACTAACTAGTTGCAATTTCATATTATATTACAAAAATGTAGCCTGTTTTATAGTCACTGTTAATTTGAGTTTTTTTTTTGTAAAAAGTATCCAGTTTTACTAGTATTTATATAAAATCTTCTCAAAATAATACTTAAGTGGCATTGCCTATTAAGAATTTACATTTTTCTTCTAATCGTTGATGATAATTTAAATGTTTTATAATTTCCACATGTACTTTCTTGTTAAATTCAACTAACCCTTACCGAAACCCTCGTCCTAACCCTATCCATGTACTGTACTTAATTAATAAACTCTTAAAATTACAATTAATATTACTCAGTCTAAAATTTAGCAAGGACACTGTAAAATAGTGTAAATTAACTGTCTTTTGACAAATATGTTCTTTAAATTTACAATGAAAAAATAAAAAAATGAAAAAGCATGTTAAAATGTAACCGATAAAACGTATTTAAACATATTGAAATGCATTTAAAAAATTGGTCAGTTTTAACATGCATCAACATATTTGACAACATAAACAAAAAACAAAAAAAAATCCACTTAGTTGCTGCCTAAAGTTTTGAAGTATATTCAATTGAATCTAAAAAGCTGAAATTGAATTAAGGTAATAGAAAACAAAAACAGCAACATATGTTGCCATGACATTCTGATCGTATTAGTTTACATTTTAGATTGAACATGTAAAAATCCTAATTTTCCTAATAAATAAATAAATGAACAGATACAATAAATAAAAATCTATCATGTGTTTATACAATTTTTATGTCTGTAGAAAAAACAAAAAACATGTTTTATGTATTTTCACTGGCTAGATTAACACTGTTATAACTCTATTATTAACAATGTTACAGTAATGAAGCGCAGTTCCTCGAGTACTTACACCCCCGGTTGTCTCATATATCCCTGCGTCTCAGTCCTTTTTGTCCTTTTAGCCTCTAAAGAGGTTTATCTTCGACTGCTCTCGCTGTAGCTCCTGTCAATGTCAGATTATTTACAGTGTGCCAGGGGAAGCCCTGCCTCACTCTGGTAAATGTGTGTCTTTCAAGTCTTTCCTCTGCACCACTGTGCTCTAAATCAAATGAGCTCTGTTTTCTTTCGTCTGCACATCTCCTGAGAGACATTTCGTTTCAAGGTTCAGAGAAATCGCACAGTTTAGTCAGGGTTTGAGGGCATTGTTTACTGCCTTCACAGCAGTCCTCAGAAATACTTCTGATAACTTATGGTGCAAACAACTTTTTTTGTTGTTGTTGGTGGCGGTGGTGGTGTGGTTTAGTTTCTTGATTCTTCTCACTGCAGCTGTGCTTTACTCTGCCACATCTTGTCTTTTCGTCAAGCATGGTTCCTTGTCACATTCTTTTTTAGTCTCGGCCAGCTGTATCCTTAAGGTGTTGTCTTTGATACTGATCTTTGAAGGCCAGCGATAACCTTTCAACATGCTTCTCCATGTCTGCTTCTGTGCTTGATGAAAAGCGGAGAGCGGCCATAGAGTGGAGAGGGATGAAAGTGCTCCTCATGCCCTTCCAGTGACATTATCTCAAGTGAGACACAATGAGAGTGGACGAGTGTGGGGTGCGCAATGAGCATCTCAGAAAAACTGCAGATAACATTGATCAAGGAGCCAACTTGGACCCTGCAAGTGAGCTATCCATCATTAGCACTCAACAATAGTGAGGCTTTGTGTTAGTACAGACCGAGAGCTACTTAATGGCAATGGGCTGCATTTGTGGCATGTGGGAAATAATGTTGGCTCATCTTTTCGGCTGAGTTTTTATGTATTTGTATCATTTAAAACTTAAAAAAGCTATTTTTTTAATGAGACATTCTACTTTAAAAGTGTACTTGGGCTACCAATCTTTTAAATAAATGTCACTTGGTTTGATATTTTGTTATCTAATTCAAGAGTCATGCATTTTTAAATGTCTCTTAGTAGCCACTTATATACTTACAATGGAAACCAAATCAAATCAAGTGAGGCTGAAGGACTTAAAAGCAGAAATATAAGGCTTCAATTTTGCTCTGATATAATTCTTTCATCAAATATAATATATATATATATATATATATATATATATATATATATATATATATATATATATATATATATATATACATTTTAGTTTAAATATGTTTTATGTATTTATTTTGCACTAACACCAAAATTAACCAGTCAGGCTATTTTTAGTCTTGTCATAAGCCATGACATAAATTGAAGTTTGCACAGGCAGGTTTGGAAAGTGATTCTGTCACATCAGTCCCAGGATAACATTTATAAGTGTTGTTGGTTTGTGATTTCAAAACAGTGTGACATTTAAATGTTTAAATTCATTATGCTGTCCATTCCAGTGTTTATTACTTTAAATGCTTCCAGTTCATTTATACACATTGAGGGCAAGGAAAATGTCACAGATGATATTCATATGTATTAAGTTGTAAACAACCTGGAGTATTCATTAAACACAAACACTGTACAGTTTTTACAGTATTTTTTTTTTAGTTTTTATTGGAATTTCAGTTTTCGTTTTTTAGTTAAATCTAGAAAAAAACAACAAGTTGAAACATTTACAATAAAGTCATGAAAAATTTAATAATGTAAATATAAAAAACAGGTAGTTATTTAATTTCCACATAAATAATTATGCTAATATAATCTGTATTACATGAGAAAATATAAAAAGCAGCATTTTGGTTCTCAGACTTTTGAACCATACTATATAAATGTGTGTGTGTGTGTGTTGATCAGGTACCATACGTTATGGGGACACAAAGATGGCATTATCCAAAATCCTTGTGGGGACACTTTTGGTCCTAATGAGGAAACAAGCTAATGAATCATACAGAATGGTGTTTTATTATTTTTATTTATTTATTTTTTATTTTTTGTTAAAACTTAAACAAAAATTTATGTTTAGGGGTAGGGTTAGAGGATTGAAAATATAGTTTGTACAGTTTAAAGACCAGCGATTTTATGAAATGTCCCGTGAAACATGGAAATCCAATGTGTGTGTGTGTGTGTGTGTGTGTGTGTGTGTGTGTGTGTGAGTGACAAAATCCTGGTTCCCTTGACAAACCCTTAAAATATACACCTCGAACTGCCATGTTTCCATTCCATTACATCTGTTCTTGGACAGACATTAGCTTTGTGTAGGAGCTCTCCTCTTTAGTGCCTTATCACCCGGGGCGTATTGCTTACACGATGGAACACAATGTATCCATGAAGACGCAACTGGGTTCATTCACAGATCTGCTCAGTTATGTCGAGATGCCCTCTATCTATATGGTCCATGTCCTTTATCAGCTGAAACAACTTAATGAATAAGAAAAAAGCTCCATGCATGGTTTAACTTTGCTCTGCACAGAAATTATAAGTGGAAGTGCTGGATGAGGTCTAGCGTGGATTCATGTCTTGTCTCTCAGAGAGATGTTTGCTTTGAGACACTTCTGAAGTCCTTGCAGTAATGGCTTGTTAAGATCCTGGCACACTTTGTCCAGCAGCTCAGCTTTTCCCTCATGGTTTATTAATTCATATGGCAGTATAGAAAAGGGTTAACTATGTAAAACCCTCAAAATAGCGTTTTCTGAATAATTGAATAATATGGCAATTATTCATCAAACCAATTGCACACAATATGTCAACTTCTATTAAGATAAATACTATTTTTATTAAAGATAATATTGTGGAAGATCATTAATTTATTTAATGAAAATTAGAACAAGTGCTTATATTGTTTTGTTTTTTGTTTCACATCTGCAGTTGTTTTTATTTTTTATTTAGTGCTTTTTGTTTTGTTTTGTTTTGTTTTGTTTCTTTTGTTTTGTTTTGGCTCATGGGTTGCTTCTTAATTTGTCTCAGGGCCTCTCAGATCAAGCTTGAATAACTCAGCTGGCAGAAAAAAAAAACATATTAAAAAAATAACACATATGTCTGGGTGCGTGTCTAATTGTTAATTTTATTACATTGTCATTGTCATTATTATTTTTCTTATTATTTTATAATTAACCCCAGTAAATTAACACCTTTAAAATGACAGTGCTGTTAAACATGAGAGACAAAAAAAGCCATCTGAAGACTGTGTGGCTTGCAGTTTCATCAGATAATTATGGTTTAATGTAGACGAAACCCTTGACATCTATAAGATTTCATTATCAGCTTTTCTGAGATGAAAATGGAATTACTCCTCACCTCTAAAACTGTTCACCTGTGTCTGTAATTTGATGAGTTTCGCTGGAGTTGCATTTCCAGGCGGAGGCTCTGTTATGTGAAGGAGAGTTTGTGCTTCGTCAAAACTTCATCAGTACAAGGTGAGCAAGACAATATGGTAAGACAGATTGTGCAGACACCTCTCACCAGGCCTCGTCACATCTCGTTTACTGCACAGCGGTGCTGCTTCAGTCGGGAGGACAAAGTGTCGATGTGGGTGTTCAGACTACTTCCAGTGCTGAGGTTTAGAAAGGGGCATGCAAAACAACTAGTTGACTAATGAGTCTTAAAGGTGCATTCAACATTTTCTTCCCTTGTTAAAGAAGTTTTACTTTAATAAATGTGTCCACTTACATAAGTATATACAAATTCCACTATAAAAAGAAACGTTTTTGAGCAGCACATCGGCATATTAGAATGATTTCTAAAGCATAATGTGACATGGAAGAGTAAATTCAGCTTTGCATCACATGAATAAATAACATTTTAAAACATATTCAGATAGAAAATGTTTATTTTAAATTGTGATTTTACAATATTATTGTT
This sequence comes from Carassius carassius, assembly GCF_963082965.1. NCBI lineage: Eukaryota > Metazoa > Chordata > Actinopteri > Cypriniformes > Cyprinidae > Carassius > Carassius carassius. The sequence continues at coordinate 39,657,573 of NC_081755.1, read as the reverse complement.
TGATCAAATAAATGCAGTCTTGATAAGCATAAGAGACTTCTTTTACATCTTAATTATTCTAAACTTTTGACCGGCATAACTAAGCTGGTTTGGATTCAGCTGCAATTTCCTTAATATCGGACATATTATTGCATTTAGAAATAGGTGGACACAGTGCATTACATTAAGGCACGCATTGTTTTTAACTCGACACTGCCGGGATGATTAAAAAACACAACAAAACAGCCAAAAGCATCTGCCTGAATTTGCAAGGCTTCAAGTAGGGCTGTCCTCACACTAATTAAAATAAAACTAATAAACTAATAAACTAGTCAACCTCATAACCATCAGCCATCATTACATCCCTAGAAAGGCCACAGTGTTTTATGATGCAAATCCATCACATAGAATCAAATATCTTATTGAGTTGACATAAAGCTGATGATCAGGGTGTGAGTGCTCAGATAATGAAGAGACCAAGTTTGATGAGATGCTGGCGCTCCAATAGCAACACCTAGGCAGGCTATACACACATACTTACAAATCTGTCATATTCCTGCATCTGCTGCAAATACAAAAATAGACACACAGATTCTCCATGTTTCCACAAATGTTTTAGGAAAGAAGATTTTTGGCGACAGTCGACAGACGCTTTCAGAACTTGTTCATGAGCGTTTGGAAAATATTCAACGACACCTGTGTGTTGTATTGCTGTGATTTTGTGTTGCACTACCCAGCTTAACAGTTGCCATGCTCTGTTCATTCTCCGGTGGCGCTCAGCTGGATTGCAGAGAACTTTGTGATTTGCACAAGTGTCTGCAGTAATGGGTGTCCCTCCCAGCCAGCTCCCAGCAGATGGCTGTGATTGGCATGACAAACACAACAGAGCTCTGGCTCTCAATTACAGCTTAAACCCAGTCTCTCTGTGAGACTGGCTTCTCGATTAACTTCTGTGTCACACTGGTATGGACTAAGTGTGAAAACGTTCAATTAAAGCAAATGTATTAATTACATAAAAAATCATATATATATATATATATATATTAGGGGTGTAACGGTACGTGTATTCATACCAGACCGTTTCGTTACAGGGCTTTCGGTACGGTGCTCGTGTGTACCGAATGACCGAATGCAATATTTTGTTTGCGGAACATATACATTTTCTTGTTTCCAAACGAACATATTAAGTGGCGGAAGTCTTCGCGTTCAGCGCAAATCCCGCCCTGCAGCTGATTCTAAGGCCGGTGACACACTGGCTGCGTGGCATGAGCGTGGCGTTTCTGCTGTTTGTCAGCTGCGTGACACCTGCTTCGCGTTTTCTGTGTCTTTACACACCAGAACCGTGCCTGACGCGGCGCTGGCGCGCTGCTGCTACTGTAGATGACATAGAGGGAGACCACCGACAGCCCAGGATCTTGTCTACACTACAACAATATCTATACTTCATGTTGAGCATAAATATAAAGCCTACTGATAAAGGACACCGTCAACAGTATTGACGGCAAAATAGATTGTTTGACAGGTGCAATATGCCAGTGTGTCACCGGCCTAAGGTTTTCAAAAGGCATCACGCGAGTGTGAACATCACTACAACTAGGAAAAAAACGATTGTAATTCAAATGCAGCTCCCGTCGGCATTTAAACAGACCTTTGCTCTTAATTCCGATCGGTCCAACGCAATAACCAAATCTGAGCAGGTCTAAAAACTGAAACTGTTCATGCTGCACTTTACACTTTGGAAAGTTATATATGTTTTTTTAATATGAGCAGGCCTACAAGCTGGGATTGGTAATGCTGCACGGTAATCATAGTTATTTATTTATATTTTTCATAATATTTTATTATATGATATTGGTTTGAGACTTAGAGTATTTTATTTAGTGGAGAACTTTGCAGCAGTATTTTATTTCTTATTCTTTTTTTATTTTATATATATTTTATTTAAAAGTATAAAAAAAAAATACAAATTGTAAACAAATTGTTAAAAAAAAGTTTATAGTAATAAACAACCTGCAGTTTAATGTTTGCATTTCTTTCCCTCACTGTACCGTAAATGAACCGAACCGTGACTTTAAAACCGAGGTACGTACCGAACCGTGATTTTTGCGTACCGTTACACCCCTAATATATATATATATATACATATATACATATACATATATACATACATACATACATACACATATATACACACATATATATATATGTGTTTGACAAATAGCATGCTGGCATTGTGTGTAATCAACCAAACGTGGTATGTGAGAAGATGGGATCTTCAGAAAACCGTTAATGCAATGCAAATACTCATATGAGGACTGTGGAAAGCACATCAAACAAAGCCAAAACCCTGACATTTTAGGCAATTTAGGAATCCCATCCAGCAAATGTCTGGGAAAAAGAGAGCAAAGTGTATAGTCACCCAAATTAATACAAATGAATGTTAACACATTTACACAAAGTCAGTGATCAGAAAACCTGTCTAGTCACATGAGGCAACATTCTGTAAACAAAATGTTCCTGCAGCTCAAAGAGTAGAGTATAGTGCTGTAAATGCTAAGGTTATGAGTTTAATTCCTTAAAGGAAGATACTATTAGTCTAACTTACAAGTCTAAGTCAGAGTAAAATATGGCTAAATTTCTGTTCTGTGTTGCACCTTATAAGCAAGTGTCTAACATTTATTTCTGACAAGATCTCTGATCGCTTCAGTCTGATCTAAACTTTTTCTGTGGTTCATTTTAGTGCAGATCATTTTGTGGATTTGTCACAGTGTCATTCAGACCTGTTACAGAAGGATGGAGTAGTTACATATTACGTTGGATACCACAGAAACCCTGCAGCTTGTAAGTTCAGCAAAGCCCTTCCACATCTCATTTCACATGCAAAGAGAGTGTTTACATCAAAGTCTTATAGGCACATCGGCAAAAAAATTGCAATTTAATTTGTAAGGGTCAGAGAGGGGGTGGAGAGAGTATGGAAACACATTATAAGTGGACCTTAGGGGAAAATAAATAAAAAATTGATCCAAGAACTTTAATGTAACCAGATTTGCTATGCACTAAAGCTGGAGGTAACTAATGCAACACATCTAAGTGTTTGGATGTCATGCATATCTGTTTTATCCAGAATCGATTTGTGTATTTCATTGTGTTGAGGGTCTCTGAGGACAGACCTCTGGAGGTTTAATTGGCATTCAGAGAACTGTGCATTTCCGTTCATTTTTAAAGCCATCGTCATGCTCTGCTTTTAACGGCAGAGGGGACGTTGCATGCTGATCTTGTTAGATTTCTCAGCACAAAGTGTGGCGAAATGTGTGACCTACTTTAAAGCTTGGAAAGCAGATGGGCGGAGGGATGGACTCTGTTTGACCACCTTCTCTTTCTGAATTCCACTTTCTCACCGTCTCTCTCTCCTGAGATGTCAAAAAATCACCATCCACTTGTCTATCTCTCTCTCTCTCTCTCTCTCTCTCTCTCTCTCTCTCTCTCTCTCTCTCTCTCTCTGCCATTCTGCCTACAAACCGGGCTGGATTTGAACATTGATGGACCCCGGTGTGAAGCCAAAGCGGCGGGAGCATCAGTAACCCCCGGGTGATGTAGAGCATCCATGTGATACATGAGACGTGTTCGAGAGTGCGCTGTGCTTTTACAAACAACAAAATGACTGTCTTTTTTCCTCCTTTCTTTATCACACGATGTTGATTTCTATCTCCCGGTGCCAGTTCCAGATGTGCCTTTGATCACCGTGTCTATTTTTGCTTTCTTTTGTTGCCATGAAATACAGAGCACAGCGAAGGCGGTTTTTGCAGGGATTCGTCCCTTATTCTCAAGAAATTCAGATGGCGAGGAGCTTTGAATGACTTACAAATGGGTTCTCATTTGCCTGTTAGTCTCGATTGATCCCGTGTGATTTGGAATTGACTTGCTGAAATCAAATATCAGCCTTTATTTGTGGTGATGAAGAAGATGAGCTTGTGAAACACTCACCTCATTTAGGATATCCATTTTAGTCACAGTATGTCAAAGCATCATAGATTTTCTTTTGGCACCCCCTTGTTACTGATTACTGTGTTTATGTAACTGGCACGCGGCAACGCGGCCCTGCATCATCCAGAAATGTACTGCTCAACGTCATGCTTTTTATCTTCTGATGTTCGGCAAATGCCGCTTTTATATATCCAAGGAGACATTTAGTCATACCTCATTTAGACTGAGGACACTCATCACGCTCAATTAGGTACTCTGTGTTTTTCTTGTCATACCTTTTAATAATAATTATAGAGTTTTATGTTCAAATCAAATAATTACTGCAGAATGTGTGTGTTTCTGTAAAGACATCTGCTTTCACTCTGTTGATGGCAGGGCTGTTAATGTGGTTTTGTTGGTAGTCTTTACAGATACATAAGCAGACATGCATAATTGCAGTCTATGCATTCAAGGTTTTCTTGGCTAGCATAAAAGTGAGTTGTAACTATATCTAACAGCTGAGAGTTGCAGTGTAGAAGTATCTGAATTTTGTAGAAAACCGAGTAGCCCCTTTTGAATAACTGTGCATTTCTAACAAGCTGTTTTGATTAGTTGATTTGATTGTTCTTGTGCAACTCGTGTTTATTTTGTACAATGAATACAATGCATTATTTAACATGTTTGATTGCAAATTATTTTATTATTAACTGTAAAATGCATTTTCATTATATTCCCTAGTAAAAAATAAATATACTAAAATGTATTCGAAGTACATTTATCTTAGCTAAATAAATACATTTACATATTTATGTCCATAATAAAAATACCCTGTACTTTTAGCATACTAAACAGGTATACCTATAAATTGCTAAATTTGTGCTTAAAGTGTGAGTAGTGCTGAAGTCCAACTAAAGATATACTGAAGTATGTTTGAAACTACTGCAAGTTCATTTCGGGTACACTATACATATCTTGTATCATGCAATCCTTATGAATAGTGACATTAAAACACATTTTAGGCTTAATATTAAGAAATGTGCATTGTGCACAAGTAGTACACCAAGAAAAGTTTCATTATAATTTTTATATCAGTACGTCTCGAGCAATATGCCAGTAAATATGTTAAAGGTGGGGTAAGTGATTTCTGGTAGCCAATGTTGACATTTAAAATCACCAAAACAAACATGCCCCTGCCCCAAAAAGGTCTTACCCCTATTTTGATAGCTCCGCCCCACACATAGGTATGCAACCCAGGCAATGATTAGTTCTGTAAAGCAAAACAAAACCAATGTTACACTGTGTCTACAACGGATGCGAGTAGCGCGGCAACTCGAGAACTCATTAACTATAGAACTTATTATAATCAGTGACACTGTCTACACCATAGATATATATACATATCTATGGTCTACACTGGATGTGGCACGACAGGACACGACAATTTCATGACAGAAACTGCTGCTGCGTTCTTTTCATGACGTATTGACACATTTCAAATGATTTTCAGTGGTCGCTTTGTCGCATCAAGTGCACTAGAAAGACTTTAGCTGTTGCAGCGCAGAAACGGTGTTATTCACCTATCGAGAGGAAACAAAGCAACCTCTTGTCTGGTCGCAGGCCTTCCGCTCCTTGAGTTCTCTCCAGCGCTGGAAAGCTGATCTGAAATTTACATGTTTCCTACTTCTTGCCTTATTGCCTTAAGCCTTTTTTTGTTTCACAGACGTTTTCCTCTTTTGTTTTTTATCCGCCATCTCTATCTTTCTGTTGCTTGGCTCGGCTAATGTCCTTCCTGTGCACATCATGAGTAGACACGCCCCTTACACCCCTTATGGGCTACAAGTTTGTTTTGCTAGTCGGCCCGAATCTGTTTTCTAAAGCATTTTGGAAAATCGCTTACCCCACTTTTAATAGATTTGAACTATACTTAGAATAAAAGAAATGTAGTTTAAATATTTCATGTTTTTGCTAGGGGAGTTATTATCTGATTATAAAACTTAATTATGCATGTTGAAATGCATGCTGGGAGCTCAAACACCTTAAATCATCAACGTTGTTCATATGAAACTGCTCTGACAACTTTGTGTTTGAATATTTGGAACAAAAATATTTGGAACAATATTTGAGGGAATTTTTGTGTTCTAATAATTTTATTTGAATACACAGTTGCCATGTTATAATATTTGAAAACAGTAATTCACATACTCCAATATTTCTGTCTTCAAAATATCTTTTCAAATCTGTTTTTCCCCCTATATTTTCCCTCTTTTTTATGTGTTTCTATTTTGTGTTTTTTGATGCTTTAAACTCCATATTACCAAGTATGTGATCAATTAATGGTTTACATGTGCAGATAGATGGAAATTTCAAGAAGCTAGTATCTTTTCCCTGTTTCTTTTTGCTGGTTCACCTGATATTTTGGTGTCTGTGTTTTCTGATGCAACACGGAGCATGTAAAGTATTGATCCCCATCTGGGGCTGTTCGCTCCATATTAATAATAATAATAATATTAATAATATGTCAGTAAAAATGCGTGCTAGACAATGTCTCTTATAGGGAATTTATTTATTGAGGGAAATATTTTCTTTCAACAAAAGAAAACATGACACTCTATTACATTTACAACTGCAATTGCAACAAATATTGCTAGAGATTATTTTATAGTCTCTTAAATTTAATAGGAACATGCCCCTACGATCCAAAACCAAATCTCTTGAACAGGAATGCAAAGACAATCCTTCATTGGCCATGACTCCCTGTTATAGCTGTACAAATATGCTCTAAAATATCAAAGTGCTCATGAAACTTCATATTATTCTCCCAAATAGCCAGAATTTGGGGGAATTTGAAGGGATTAATGGGACATGTAAAACTCTGTATAGACCTGCCAACTCCAGATGTTGCTGCTGCTGTGATGGATGTTTACTGCCTCCTTGTCGATGGGTGGTTTTTATTTTTAATTTCGCTTTATCTGTGACGAAGATTTATCACGGCAAGCTGAATGCTATTTGACAGCTATCGTTTTTTCTGTATATCATTGACATAACCGCTAAAGTGTTGATTCTTTTGTTTTTTGCAATTAGAGTAAAGCGCTCCAATAGAAAGTGCAGTGCAGGCAGATCTGCACAGCGCTATGTGAGCTGAATTCAATTCCTTCAGTGATACAGGAGCAGTCAATGTAGACATGATAGCAACCCAATGAGAGGAGGTTTTTTTAAATCTACCTGAAAGAAAAACCTGACCGGATGACGATTTTCATGACAGGAGAGTGTTCTATTATCTAATATGGCTGCCAATGATCATGGATCCATGGTTTAAACCTCACAAACATGGTTTCTAAAGAGGATTACAGCCATTCCAGTTGGATTCTGTAGCAAAAATATGAGCAATAATCAGCTCTACTGAATGTTGAACTTGCTATAATCCTTGGCTACACTGCTGATAAAAGATTACCCTTAAGTAATCCTTGCATTCAGTTTGCCATAATAAAAGGAAGAAATAAACATAGAGGTCCTACTGTTAAGACACAAGATGAAAAAAGGCCATTTGACCCATACACACTAAATTACTATTCTATTTTAGTAAATGATTTTCTTCTTTCTCATTTTTTGTTTCTCTTCGATAGTCACTATTGAGACTAAAGCTTAGCCTTCTAAGAAGACCAATTCGTGCATTCCAGGAATCGCAGGGCACTGTAAAAAATGATGCATAGCTCAAGTAAATAATTTACTTGATTGCAGTTCTGTGGTTTACTCTTAAGTTTAAGGAACACAGTAAAAGCATTTCAGTGCAGCTTTTCTTATGCAATATGGGGGAAGATAAGAGACGATGTCTCCATTAAGAGCAATGTGCATTTATTTTTAAATTGTTAACTTATTTAGATGTAGGTTTAGTATGTGTAGGGCAATGAGGCATCGGTGTGTTATCAATAGAAATAATTATTTAACTGAATATTTTGCAACACTGTGAATTAAACTGAAGTTAAATTATTTCACTTAGCTTGGGTTTTAACTAATAAATACAGTATATCAAAGATTTCTAAAATCCAGCTCCTGGAATTATCGAATAATAACCCAATGAATTAAAATAAGTATTAAATAACAACATGCCACTTGGGGCCTAATGTGCCAATTCTCATTAACACACAGACACAAAAACTTTCATTTTCAACGTAATGCAATGTCACAGATCATTATTTTCCAGAGACACAAAATTAGATTAGTTAACCTCAAAACTGACAGACTAAATATCATAAGATTTTATATTCTGATGAAATGGCAAAGCCTTAATTAAGGTTATTGCGACTGTTTGCTCATTTAATTTTTCATTTTCATTGTTTACTTCTATTGAAGTGTTTGAGGCTTTGAAAGTTTGAGGGTGGAAATATGTGACCCTGGACCACAAAACCAATCTTAAGTCGCTGGGGTAAATAGCAATAGCTAAAAAAAAATCTTGTATGGGTCAAAATTAAGATCATTTTCCATGAAGATGTTTTGTAAATTTACTACCGTAAATGTATAAAAATCTTTTATTATTATTATTAGTAATATGCATTGCTAAGAACTTCAAAAATTACCCTTATGACTGGTTTTGTGGTCCAGGGTCGCATATGTCTGTCCATCTTGAACTATTTGTGAAATCTGCTTTACCCAAAATTCTAGATTGCGTGGATTCAAATGCCTGGATTTTGCACCCTAAAATTTTGTCAAACAACTGTAAATGTGGCTGCACCTTTAATGATGGCCTTCCAGCCTGACCAGCTAAAATGTGCCTAAAGGCCAGCAAAAAACATGTAAAAAAAAAGATTGGTTTAAGATTAACTGTCCCTTCTTAAAGTCATACACCTCCAGAACTCTTTTTGATTTTACTTTATTTAACTTTTTTTTTTTTACTCAAGATTTGTTAAAACGATGGCAGTTTTTATCATGGCAACTCGGGTCAAGTCATTTACTGGAGTAAAATGATTTGAATGAAAAAACATCTGCATCCTTCATTTTCCTGTTTTACGAACACCTCGTTTGTTAGTGGGGTTTTTTTTTTTACACTGAATCTTCACAAGAGAATATGCAAAAAATCCAGAAGCTCTTGACTTCTCTTTCCTGTTGTTGTTGTTGTGAGCGTGCAGTACAATGAGAAAAAAGGAACCACAAATAATCAGTTATCTCTCAGCCAGCATCAGCTTGGCAAAATAAGCAAAACAAACCCATATTACATGCTGGGCTAATTAGGCCCCAACTTGCGTTATTTATTTACAAAGCTCATACAGACATTACACTCCCCTGCTGCCAACCCTTTGTGGCCAATCAGAGCAGAGCCGACGGGGACAGCGTCTTCAACACGCCCTCTGCTCCCAGCCTGCTATCAGCCATGTGTGAAAACAGAGGAGCGCTTGTCAAAAAAAGTGCTCCTCAATTCCTTTAAGCGTTTTGCCTTTTGACACATTAGTCATTTGGTTTGTTGTAGCCCAGATAAAACATCCAAACGAGGCAGAGGAGATAAGTAATCTCATTTACATTTGTTTGCTCTCCTTAAAGCATAAACAGCCAGATGCTCTATTTATGAGACGGCAACAATTAGCAAGTAAAAATTCACATATAAAATCCCATTAATATTCAAAGCTGAGAGACGCATTTGAAAAACAACAATGTGGTCGTAGCTTGTGCTGCAGTTAGTCATAATGATATTATGCTGAAATCCATTCACCTCCATTCTTTCCGACCAGGTGAAGGCATCTGAAATCTGCAGCTGTTTTTTTTTTTTTTTTGTGCAGTGTGTGTGTCGATGTTTGCGGTATCTGATCTTGTTGTTGCTGTTGCTGTTTTATAGCAGAGCCAGAATCTGTTTTGGCCCCAGGCAATTTGATTTGCCCGGTTTGGGTTTCGGTGATATTTTTGATTTGGTTAGAAGCCCAGAGAATTCACTTTCTCCCATCCCCGTCTGCGTCGAAGGTCTCTAATGAGAAGCTTTTGTCAGCATTCATTGCTACAGCCTCTAAATTGCCACGTTGAAATTGGAGAACAATGCCACTGTAATCAGTCGTACTGGGGATACGAATGCAGAAATTAAGTCACCTGACTGACACTAGGTGTGCTTGACAATGCTTCGCCATTTGGACAAATTGTGACTATTGATCGTCTGAAGACTTCATTGTGTTTTTCGCATGGATTTCCTGGTCATGTGTCACTCCCCTTTATTAAGTTACTCCAATATAGCAGCCGCGATTTGTGCCAGTGCCAAGGATCCTCTGATATCTGCCTCCCTCATCGTTACTGTGGAAACCACTGCGAGCCGATGAACGTTTGCTGCAAACATGTCTCCCACATAGGTCTGTCATTTGGGCTCAAAATGAGACATGGAATGAGACATGAAATAATATGCCTATATTGTGCTTTTCAGATATTCGTTGATGCCGGCCTGCACTTGTCATTGTGCCGCTTTGCCTTTCATCACCCCCAATGCCACTATCATTATGAAGCACATTTTTCATTTTACCATGCCGTTTCATTCCTCTTCCCGCAGGTTAAGTGATAAGAGTTTAAAAGTAGTTTTGACATGAAGATGATGGCTGCGAGAAGTAAATAAGCACCACAGCTATGCATACTTCAGAGACAGCGTCTGAAAGCAAGATTGTGGTGGGGTGGAAGCTCCTTTCAAAGATGAAAAGAACGAGACTGGATTCCACCTGGGAGTTATTGTGTGATGTCATATGAAAATATGCCGTCTTAGTTGGGAAATTAGTGGGTGAGAATGATAGAAACATGTTGTTTACTTTAGGGAGAATAGGAGATGATATCACACTTCCCAAAAATGGATTTAAAAGGGGGAAAAAATAGAACAAAAGTTTGATTTGGAAGATTGTTTTGATACATCAGTGGTGTAGAATTCCATATTTCTCAATCCTGCTCTCAGGAGCCTTCTAGCACTGTGCTGTAGGGATGTGTCCCTCATCTAAGCACCTGATTCAACTCATCGGCTTATTAGTAGAAGCTCCAAGACCCGAATTCAGATTGGCTGAGACACCTAAAATGTGCAGAGCTGCGGTGCTCCCAGGGGCAGGATTGAGAAACACGGATCTAAATCGGTTTATTTTCTATAGCATTGTATAATTGAAGCAGGTCCAGCCCAAGTTTAAACTACAGCGCGGCGTATATAAACACGCCATTTAAGTGACTAAAATTAAAGAGTTGGCATTGCCAAGGCCGGTAGTGTGAGAGGTGGCACGGCTGTTTGGGCATTATGCAGAGTGAATCAGATTTTAACCAATGGTAATTGATTAACCATTCATGCATTTATTTGTGCAAAGCAGGAAAATTGAAATTTTGAAAATTTAATATAAGTATTTTTTTTCTGCATTAGCAATATTAAATGTTTGTTGAGCAGCAAATCAGTACAGATTGATACCATACGATATGAAAAAAAAACATGAAAATATATTTCCAACTCCAATGTTTTAAATTATAGTGTTTATATGTATGTATACTTATGTATAATTTCTACATCCCATAAATGTTTATATTTCTTTATTTATAAGCCATAGTAAGTACATGATTAATGTAAGAAAATACATGTTTTCTGTGACAGAAATCACCCATTAACATGTCTAAAAGTGATCATCTTCCCACCCACATGACATTCAAAACTTAAAAAGGGTTAGCATACAGAATCATGTTATTATTTACATGACAAATCTGCTTTCTCCATACAATAAAAATGCATGCAGATCACTAGCTGTCAAATGCAAGTGCAAATTATATATTAGATTGAGATTTAGAGGTGAATCCCTATGCCAACCCTACACCCTAAAATAAAAGAAGTTTTTGAAAAATGTTTGGTTTTCTTTGGTCATGTCATACCCCGCCTACAGAGCCTGGGGCTGCCACATGGTGCCCCTTAAAAATTATAAAATAGACAAATAAAATGGTACCCTTTTATTTTATGTATACTATATTGTTATTTCTAATGTAGCCATATGTACTGTAAATGTTTCTTCTATTATATTTATATAAAAACCTTTCTCCTTCAGTGCACTTTTGGAAGTAGCTGCAGGATGGTGAATCTGTGTGCAGTAATATTCAGCTGACAGTAGCTTTGGACCTTTGCGGGTTATATCTGACTCTTTATTGCATTGTTTTTAACTGTATATTCTAAGAGTCTCACCGGATTACAATAAAAAAGCAATTTACATGGTCAAATGCAGCGTTTTGGGAGGGAAAGACAATCATCCATATTTGATGATATTGTTTGTTTGTCTCATCCTTTGTTCTCCTGAGTCCCATCCCCACTCAACCAGCATTGAATTGGCATCACTTCCAACGTTAAGTGCAATTTTCATGATGCAATCTGTGAGATTCTCTACATGGAAGCGTATCCTGCCTTCTATCGCCGTTCCCTCTGAATGCACCTTTTGTTACAAAACAATCACGCTGGAATTTTATGAATGCAAGAGAAAGGAAAACTGATCAACGGAATCTATGGGTCAATTCTTCCGCCAAGGCTTCAGAAAAGGTCACCCGTGGCATTATGTCTGTGAATTTGGAGAGACTATGTGTCACAGAGCATGGACCTCAGATGGGAGCATGGTGGGTCATGACGGGCGTCTGGCCCAGAAGGTCACAGTTCATCCTGCTGTCTGTGACTCGTGTTCACTGTAATTCTATCAAGTACTCGGGCAAAAAAACCCAGTGATCTTTCAGGCTGCAAAGGTCACGTGTATTGATTCCAGCAAAATGATGTCGTGTTTCTCATCTCTGGTCTTCTTTCGCTCCTCTGCGATCGTGAGGCTGCCTCGTCAGCCCGACCGCTAATTGCTCCAAAATGAAAGTGCCCTGATAACCCAACGCTTCCCCTATCAATCTTTGTCGAATTTATCTTTAATTGGTCTTGCAAAGGTTTTTATAGCTCTGATCTGTCCCATTTTTCCAGATGACATTTGCTGTCTTGACTGGCATTTTATTCACTTTCTTAGCACACAAATTCCGCTAGTTCGCCGTATCAACATGCCCATCAGAACTCATCCGCCTATGTGGGTAATAGCCTTCTTTCCGACGTCCCCCTTTTCTGTGCAACCTTTTGAAATGCCTGCACTTTTGATTGAATGACGGTCATTTTCAGCAGACATTAGGCAAAGATAACATGGTACTGAAATGATAAAAGCGAACCATTAAGTTTCTTTTCAAACCAGGAAGTCATCTGTAGTCGGAGCCACAATGTCTACTCTTGTGATTCGAGCGATGTCTCGATGAAGCGGAGTTTGTCTAAAAGGAAAGAACACACGTTTTCTTCACTTCCACTGTCGAGTCGTTGTTTAATGTCCCTCTATAATTACCACTGATAGACACAGTTCGGTCGCGCTCGGCGTAATTGCCCTCTGTACATTTGACCTTTACGTCGGATCTGGCGAAATAACAGTTCATAATGACATCCGGCAGGTTTCGAGGACCTCTGAGGCCTGTTATTGTCCTGACGCCGGAGAATTATCAACCCGAAAACAGAAAAACATGTTTTGAGCTGGATAATGAAAACAGCCAGTGCCTATGAAAAGTATCAGAATTTTTTGTCAGCACGCCTGTTAATTGCCCTGTTTCCCCAGGGTTCTTGCTCATGGTTTGGTATGAAAAGGCTCATTAACGCCGTGCTCTTCTCATTGGGCTGATTTTGTCAGTCGAATCCCGGTGCCCTCCTCTTCCTGCCAATTGGTAGTGCTCACCGGCATTCATATTATCTTCAGCCTCTGCAGTCCTTCAATCATGCCTTCAGATGCTAGGCCACACACACTGGAAGTCTCTGTGTCGGTGCGCTGGTGTGGTGCAAGTGCCAATAGTTGAGATTATAGCTCATATCAGTCTGTTACTGCGCTTCAGGCAATTTTTCAGCTAACAAGGACTGGAATGACACTTGAAGGGATCGTTCTCCAAAATATTAAATTTCTGTCATAATTTTCTCACCCTTGGGTCATTCTAAACCTGTATGATTTTTTTGTTAAAATATCCTGGACGCTTTTTTTTTCTATACACTGAAAATGAGAGTGGACTGAGTCTTTCAAACTCCACAAATGATATAAACTCCATGAAAGCACAGTTTTGCACTATATTCTATCATAAAGCCATATGATAGTTTTGTGTGAGGAACAGGATGATATTTAAACCATACTTCACGGAAAGATTTGATTTGAAAGGCACAGATTTTCAATGAAAAATGACTTAAATTTCAGTCTGTTCATCACATTTAAAAGTTTGCGGTCTGTAAGATACTTTTTTCAAAGTAGTGTCTTATGCTCACCAAGACTGCATTTATTTGGTTAAAAAAACACAGTAAAAACACTCATATTGTAATATTGTTTGTTTTGTATTTGAATATATAGTAAAATATAATTTATTCCTGCGATGCAATGTATCATTATTCCAGTCTCAAGTGTCACATGATCCTTTAGAAATAATTTGAATATGCTGATTTGCTTGTAAAGAAACATTTTATTATTATTATTATTATTATAAGAGTTGAAACAGTTATCCTGCGGAAACTGTGAAACATTTTATCAGAATTTATTGATAATGTATAAATACAAAGAGCAAGGTTTGTTTAAAATATTACGTAACATTATGTTTTGTAACATCAACATGTAACATAGCATATAGCCTTAACAGGCACTTTTAAAAAGTCAGTGTATCATTGCTGGATATGTACAGTACAGACCAAAAGTTTAGAGGCGACCGATATATCGGTCGGCCGATATATCGGGCCGATATTTGTAATTTTTTTATATATCGGCATCGGCCGATATCTGTGTTTAGTAGCACCGATTTAAAGTCAGGCACGTCGGCGGGCAGCCCCGTGTTATTGGTGCGGTGGAAAGTGCTGCTGCTGCCACTGCATGTGAAGCACCCCAAGCCAAAACTTTTGGAAGATTCAACAGCAGTCCTGTGAGATAAAGGTAGTCAGAGAATTTCACTCTGTAAATGGGGTGGAGAAGTTGACAGCTCTAACAAACACTGCAGCGTGACGTTACCAAAGTAAACTGTCTCTGACGTTACTCTGACGTGACAGCACCGTGCTCAGAGAGACAGCTGTCCTGGAGCTGCCCAGAACGGTGATTGACATTTGTTCGGAAACATGGTTTGATGCAGAGAATAACCAATTTTCCATCCAACTCATTTGTATTTAGGGATGTCAATATTCGATAATTTCCATGATCGATCGTCGTTTAAATTAATGATCAATTAATTACTTTAATGCTGCAAAATGCGTCTGCAGTGGTATTATTATTATGTGCAAAAGCCACTTAGAAAAAAAGCTTTCTCACCCGAATTAAAGGAGTTTTAGTCTGAATAAAATGCTAGTAGCAGGACTGTAAAATGAATAGATGTGATTATGATCATTTGATAAAATGAAGAGAGCGCGCCATACGTTGGAGATCATTTTACTTTGTTGACTGTTTTTCGTCAAGGAAGACTGCTGAATGCACCTCTTTAAATGGTTTCGTGGTGCTCGTTGTTGTATTTTGAAACGCATCTGCAATGTTTTCAAATGAGACACACTATAGTAGTGGTGCAAAGGATCATCATTGATCCGTTCGGATCAATATCTTCGGTTCGGCACACACGTGACCCGCGGATTGATTTATGAAAAAAAAGTTGCACATGTTTAGTCCACACTCAGTGGTCATGGCGAGCGGAGGAACGGAGGAGCTTGAACGGCCGGTTCATTTTGGATTCCCTGTCAGATATAATGATGAAGGAAAGAGGTTAGAGTGAAAATATTGTGCCAGATCTTTATGAACAGGAGAAGAAAACAGTTGTGGATGAACTATCCCGAGCATCCTCTGTTGCGCTCACGACAGACGGGTGGACGTCCAGGGGGACGGAGAGCTCTGTGACGATAACTGCTCACTTCATCACAGCACACTGGAAGATGAGAAGTCGGGCTATTATGTTAAAAAGAAGATATTATATGCACTTTAATTGATTTCATATATTTTAATTTAATAATTTAATGTTAATAAAAAAAGACAAAACGTATGTTTATTTGTCTTTTTTTTTTTTTTTTTGCTGATCCGAAAAATGATCCGATCCATACGAGGACGAGCGAGCGCGGGTTTGACTAGATGTATTTGGAGGTTATTGCTCACGTCTCGTTCTGCACATATCCAAATGTTTCCATATTCCCAATGTGTCTGAATGTTAAACTATAATATTTTTTATTTATTTAATGTAAACTAGACGATAAAGATCATCCTCTTCACATGAGCAAAAACGTCCTTGGCATAACAGCAGAGTGGACCGGTATACTACGGCATTTAAACTGACCGGTGTCACCTTTTAAATGTTTGGTTGACTGTATTTTATTTTAATAATGAACAGACTGCGATGTAAGTTTGAAATTAGAATGCACTTTAGATGTTCTGTGTCATTTATACCAAACACAAATGTTGCTGGTTGCTAGTGTGTTTGCAGCACTACTGTTATTTATTTTTTATATATTTATTTTTTTATATTTTTCAGATTTTTATTTTTAAAATTGTATTTATTTAAATGTATATTTAAGTTTACATTCATGTTCCAACAAACTTGAAAACTTCTACTTGATAAATGCGCTAAAACTTTAATGCAAATGATTTATATATATATATATATATATATATATATATTACCTGTTTTATATATTTAATACTTGGTCAGTTTATTGATTTTGTTTGGTTAACTTTGGATACATTTTTTATTTTAATA
This sequence comes from Carassius carassius, assembly GCF_963082965.1. Taxonomy (NCBI): domain Eukaryota; kingdom Metazoa; phylum Chordata; class Actinopteri; order Cypriniformes; family Cyprinidae; genus Carassius; species Carassius carassius. Next base: position 39,640,911 of record NC_081755.1, on the reverse strand, counting down.
CCGTGCAGTGCACAAAATTAAGATTCGAGAGATGGTTCAAGTCAGTGCTCAATAAATGATGTTAAGTTTAGAAATGTTGTGCATCCACTTATTATTAGTGTGACATTTTTGCATGCAAATGAAGGGGAAAACTTCAAGATATCGGCCCTAAAAATCGGCAGCACATATCGGCCATCGGCTGACCCTGACCTCTAAACATCGGCATCGGCATCGGCATCGGCTATAGAAAAACCCATATCGGTCGATCTCTAAGTTTGGACACACCTACTCATTCAAAGAGTTTTCTTTATTTTCATGACTATGAAAATTGTAGAGTCACACTGAAGGCATCAAGGGCTATTTGACCAAGAAGGAGAGTGATGGGGTGCTGCGCCAGATGACCTGGCCTCCACAGTCACTGGACCTGAACCCAATCGAGATGGTTTAGGGGTGAGCTGGACCGCAGACAGAAGGCAAAAGGGCCAACAAGTGCTTAGCATCTCTCGGGGAACTCCTTCAAGACTGTTGGAAGACCATTTCAGGTGACTACCTCTTGAAGCTCATCAAGAGAATGCCAAGAGTGTGCAAAGCAGTAATCAAAGCAAAAGGTGGCTACTTTGAAGAACCTAGAATATGACATATTTTCAGTTGTTTCACACTTTTTTGTTATGTATATGATTCCATATATAATTCCACATGTGTTAATTCATAGTTTTGATGCCTTCAGTGTGAATCTACAATTTTCATAGTCATGAAAATAAAGAAAACTCTTTGAATGAGAATGTGTGTCTGTACTGTATGTATGAATGAATGAATGAATGGTAACTCTCTTTAGTATAGGGAACAATTCCTACTATTAGTTGCTTATTAGCATGCCTATTATTATCATATTGGCTGTTTATTAGTACTTATTAAACACATATTCTGCATGACCATATTCTACATCCCAAATGCTACCTTGCTAATAAGCAGCCAATTATGAGTTTGAGGCAAACGTCGCAGTTAATGGTTTGCTAATAGCGAGGACATGAACTTAAAATGAAGTGTGTGAGCCCAAACAAACAAACAGACCCCAAAGGCTTCAGAAGACATGGAATATAACACATAAATTGTATGGGATATTGTAATGGTGCTTATTATTTTATTTTTTGAGTTTAATAGTCCTGGTTTCACTAAATAGTAAGGAACAACACAATGTATGTATGTATGTATATATTTAAACACATCTCTTTTCTTTTCTTAAAAATGCATTGTTGAATTAAGTGAATTCTTAGTAAATTTTTTTGTAAGCTGCAAATGCCTGATCTCATCTATCACAACATCAGCTAGTTTCGTTGCTTTAGTGTCTATTCTTTATTTGAGTCACCTAATGTGTTTGTAATATAAGTGTTTAAGTTTCTTCTTTTAACCCTTTCACTAAATTGTCAGATTGCTCTTCAGGACCCTGGCGTTATCCATTTGAGACAGCCATGAGGAAGTCTCAGGCCTTTCAGACTTAGCTCATCCCATCTGAGAGGAAGTGTCTCACTGTTAACTGCTGAAATGGATGTTTGCTTGCTGCTGCTCTTCCTCCTCAAAGTGACAGTTCACTCAAAAACATAAATGCTGTCATCTTTTACTCACCCTCATGTCATTGCTGTATGACTGACTATATTTCATGGAGCACAGGGTTTTCATGCAATTATGAAAAAAAGAGGCTTTCAAGCTTCAGTAAGGACACAAAAGCACCAGGAACTTTTTCACTTGAGATTTTCAGTGGTTACACAATTTCAGTCCTATCACAAAACTATCACATGTCTTTAAATGATTTGAAATATAACAATAAATAAGCTGTATGGGCCACATTCATGATTCTTTTTGTTGTCTGAAAGCCTCGTACAGGTTTCGAAGGGGGTGCACTATCCCTTTAATGCACATGGAGGAAGATTGTGTGTTATGAGGGACCTGCAGCCGTGTCACTCCGTCATCATCAGTGGCTCTGACAGTCTGACTCAGCTCACAGAGAGAGGCCATAACACCCCCTTCAAATCTGTTATTTCACACAGGGGATTCGAATCTGACTTGTTGAGACATTAATTGAAGTGCATAGGGTGAACCTGGTACGTTTATTTGGACTGGAAAAATAGGGATGTCATGTACCTATATTTTTAGCGGGCGTTAGTGTCATACTTGGTGACAGGACGAAAGAAAAAGATGCCTTGAATGACATAGTCGTGTCTTATATACAGTAAGTATGAAATAGGAGAGTCTAGGGACATTGTACAATTTCACAATTACACTTTTTCTCTATCAATTTCACACATTTGTCTAAAGTCAAGTCACTGTTCTCAAAACAGCTTACAAAGTGATCTGAACGCTTTGTAAAGGTCCTAAACAGATTGTAAGGTTTCATTCATTTAAAAAAATTACAAATCATGCGAATAATCTTCTCAAAACACTGCACAAACACTTCAATGTTTTCATAATAGTTACAGTATTTTTCTCAGTCGCTTTGACACTTTTCTCCAAAGAAATGTAAGTGCTCTCAAAACAATTAGCACAGCCATCTAAACACAGGCTTATCTTAAACTAACAGTTCAACTTTTCAACTAATTAAGCACTGCAACTGTTTTCTAATAATGCGTTTATTAGAAGCATATATTAACATCAAATGTTGTTCTGAACCACTATGTCTACAATGCTCTTGTTCCATTCATTTCCATTGAAAAATGTTTGGACATTTATATGTCTTGCTATTAATAAAAGCATTACTTACTAGATAATATTGCAGTGGTTCGTTTTGCAGTAAAGTTAAACTGGTTGGTTAAGATGAGCCTGTGTTTAGATAGCTGCATGAATTGCTTTGAGAGCATTACATTACTTTTAAGAAAAGTGTTAAATTGGCAGAGAACAAAGCTAAATGGAAGCTGAACTGGATGACCACTGATCACCATGTGGCTTTTGTTGGAAATAAGCAGCTTTGGCATTTTGTTTTATGGGGGAGGGAAATTGAGTTTGGGTGGTTAGATGATGACAGTTCAGTTAAAACCAAATGATCTGTACAAGGCCCAACTTATCTGAACTTGCCACATCTAATGAAGAAATGTAATAAATTATTTATTTATTTAAAAATTTTAATTTAAATTAAAAATATCAGTTTCAATGTATCTCCCTAGAATTAAATCACTAAATAGCCATTTTTACTCATGCATTTATTTATTTTTAAAATATATATGTTAATTCATTCATCCATTCATTCATTCAATCAACCAATCTTTTAGGAAGTTGCGATTAATTTAAGTTTAAATGATGCTACTCTAGAGTCACTGCAAGTGAATTTGCCAAATTTAGATATTATTTAGATATAAATAACATCTAAAGCTCATTGTGAGCTTGGTTTTTTCTTCCCCAACCTGTCCTGCTGACAGCATTTGTTTGATGAAGAATTAAAGCGGGAATATTAAGACCTCTACGCCGGCCAGTCTCTCTTGAGTGGCGTGTTTAAGAAAAAGTGTTTCAGTCCATCTGCTTCTGTGGTTTACATCTTAAGTAATAATTTAAGATCCATCAATGGCTGGTGCTTTCACTACAGTAGCTTGGATTATACCCTTTTACTCTCTTGTTCTTTTTACTTGCTCTCCTTCTCTCTCTAGCTCTGAAACTAGACTCACCTAACAAATTATCCCAATATCTGGTAGGGAGCACTTAGGCAGCATGAATAATTACAGGTTATGGTGGGCTGGTGTGACAACAGCCGGGCTGGAGTGTGCGTGGGTGCTCCTGCTCTTGGCTTGTCACTGGCTGCACATTAAGGAAGTGTGGGACTTGAAGGCTGTCAGACAGGGACTGTAGTCGCATCTTTATTAATAATGAAAGACATATTGAGGCCCCCCGCTGTGGGTGAATCTCACTGGTCTCGTAATATCTACAAGAACAACAGCCAGAGCAGCTGTGGCTAATGTATCTCTGAAACGGCTGTTATTTTAAGACTCAGTATAAGGATTTTTGATGGGAGTGTGTGTATGAGACGAACATTTTAAAGTTCACACATACAGCACACTAGCAAGGATGTTTTTGTTAACTAAAACTAATCCTTTAAAAATCTATTCAGGAACTGAAATGAAGATAAAATAAAACTAAAAACCTAAAAAAGTATATAAGAAATGTTGCCCTGGCAAGTGACTGAAATAAATAAGTTTAAGGTGAAGTACAAAAAAATAAAATAAATAAATAAATAAAAATTATTAAAACTTTAATGAAATATTAAAATATAATTATTTCTACATGTTACACTAAAATAAAAAATAAAATGAAAATAGCCAATTTAAAATATTACTAAACAATATATATTATAGTTATAAATAATACACTGATCCACAGAGCACTCAAGTACTCAGATTTCTAAGACTGAAATAAAATTAATTGAATAGAAATATAAAAAACTAATGAAATGCACATGAAATAACTTAAAATGATAAACTGAACTTAAATAATAATAATAATAATAATAATAATAATAATAATAATAAATGTTAGTATTAAAATAACACTGACCCCAAAGAAAAAAAATAAATGAATCAATGGCTAGATTATTAAAATTACTTAAATCAAAATAAAAAATATAGCTATATGGAAATATTAAACAACAAAAAAGAGAAAAACAAATAACAAAATTACTACAATTATAATAAAATCTGAGATTCATTCAGTCGTAAATATTCGTAAATACAATATCCTAAATAGTTAAAATTAAAATTAAAATTAAAACAACACTGACCCATACAACAGGAAAAGTTCAATGTTTGTTTGTTTGTTTGTTTTCTTGTTTGTTTGTTTTCCCTAGAAGTACTTCACTTAGAATAAATGGAAATGTGTACTCAAGTCTTTTCCTAAGAAAAATTATAAAAAAATGCATTATTAAATTAAATTAAATTAAATTAAATTAAATTAAATTAAATTAAATTAAATTAAATTAAATTAAATTAAATTAAATTAAATTAAATTAAATTAAATATTTACCAGTGTGTTAAGAATAATAAACTTAATTTAACACACATTATAATTAACAAATGTGCTGAATTTAGATATTTCCATATGCACATTTCTCATCAAATTCTCCAAACCAAATGATCTTAACTGTGTTTTCCACAATAATTGTTTTTACCACCCTCTTACTCTATGTCAACAGTGCCCTTTTCTGGCTCTATTTTTATGTATCCAAATACATTTTAAAAGAAATTTAAGTTGAAACTTAAATAAAAGATAATTAGTTCACCATAAGGTCTTCTGAGCCATAAAAGAGCAACCTCTAAGCAATAAAAATGTTCCTCTGGGCAGAGCCACTGAGTTTTGAGGTGGACATGATTTTTATAATGAGCATAGTAAGCTTGTCTGGTTTATCTTGGCGTAAAGCAGCTGTAAGGAAAAGAAGAGGAAGGAACCGGTGGACTCTCAGAAGGAATTGTGTGAGTTGTTTGCATCAATTGCTTACAAAAATAATGAACCTTTTAGGGGGCAATAATCACTGCAGATTAGCTCCATGCCAACGGAAAATCCATTAATAATGTGGCCGTCATCAGCGAGGCTTTTCTTTATTTGTAGTCGAGAGCTCTCCTCAGCACACGCTCAGCAAGTGGCCAAGGCTCTGCACGGCTCATATGTTTCACCTCACTCTACATGTAAACAAACCACAAAAAACAAACACACAAAGATGGCACATCATCACCATGCAGTTCCATTTGTGAGAATCATGAAAGGCAGATTAACTGAGCAGCATCTGTTTGTATACTTCAAGGACTATAAAGATGGCCTGATGTACAATAACTAATAAAGACTGCCCACCAGTGAATGTGTGTACTGCCATGGAAATATGTTTTTGATTCATACATAATTGCATCATTGCATATAAATAGCTATTAATCAGCTTGAATGTCCAAAATAGCACAGTTTTGACTGTCATTTCAGACACCTTCAGCTTGTGGGAATTATTTTTACTTCCCTTTAACACATTTTAATGGACTGCGAAAAATCACATTAAAGAATGACACAGTTCTGTAAATGATTTGATTATGTGTCAAACATATAAATATAGCATATAGGCTTAAGACTATTTCTCTCAAAGAGAAATTGCCATAAACGAACCATTTGTATTCTACATCAATATATATATATATATTATTTTTTTTTTTTTAAGTAATTTTTTGACAGAATTTGTGAAATACATATGAAGGTTGGAATGAGTATATATCAAAAGGCTTTGATGGATTATTTTATTATCAGAATAACTTTGTAAAAAAGTGTCATAGACCAAGAGTTATGAAAAATGATTTCACTATGTTCTCTAAATCTTCAAAATGTCAAAAATATATATTTTTTAAATGTTTTAAACATTTTCTTGATTATAAACAGATATTAGGTGTAGATTCCATTTTATCATTTACAAATATTGTTTGAATTTTACTTTTGAATGTTCTCTGAATGTTCTAAAACAAAAACAAAAAAACATTATCTAAATGTCCAACTACAATGTTTCAGAACAAATATATCCCATGAATAATTTATAAATGACATTTTTTGTGCTAACTGTTTCAGAACATTAACACTAGATAACTTGTACTTAAATGAAAAGCAGCTTATTTTTAAACTCAGTTCTTAATGTTAATTTCTCTTTAATGCAAACATATCGGTGCACTGGTGCAGACGTGGCATTGTAAAACTTATCAGTGGAGAACAGCAGAGCACTTTCTGTGTGAACGCTCAAACTGTAGTGGTGAGGTTTCTGCAGAGCATCACAAGGCACCATGTTGTTTGTGAGTTTTAAGATGCACATGAGTCAATGTAAGTCTAATCAATGCAAAATCAATCAGTCAAGAATGGATTCAGCCCTTCCTCTTGACACACGTAAACACTGCCAACATCAGAGGCAATTTTGCATGTCTAACGATGCGTGTTCGTGTTTGTGAATTTACAGTTTGTAAGTTTCCACTCAGTGGTGTCCCTTATGTGTCTATAATCTGGGTTAAATCCAATTCCTCCTCCTTCCCTGGCATTAAAAATCTTGGCTTTGAAATAACATCTGTTTAGGGTTTCTCGCAGTAGGGAAACACAGAAAAAGACGCATTGCAGTTTTCTGTGTCAAATCATCAGATCCCAAGGCTTAATTGAATGTTGGTAAAGCAGGAGACAGCGAAAGATGAACACTGACATACAACTCCATTTAGATAATTTGCTCTCTTCCAAAATCCAATCAGTGGCCTACCTGGACATCATTTTCAGGCATCTTTGTGGGCATCAAAAATCCCTCATTTTGACACAGTTTAAAGCATTATACATATATCTCAATCTATTTCATAGAAATAACAGAATACATTCTGATGACTGTAATCTAAGATGTTAAATGCACTAAAGGAAATGTCAGTTTTAATTAGTTTTTGCTTTAAAGGGATATTTGGACCAAAAATGAAAATTACAGTACCCCATGATTTACTTACCTTCAATAATCTCTGTTTTAGATTCATTCGTATGCAAAACAATTCTCCTACAACCAAGTTTTCAGGTCATTAAAAACATGCAAGAAGAGGCCCTAATGAGCTACTTTCCTTCTTTACTGGTATATATATATTTGTGTGTCATCAATGTAACAGTAAAATGATATGCCGTGTTTTTCAAAAAATAATTGGAATTAGGACAATTGGAAGCATATATAATGAAAACAAAATGGGACCCAAAATGGATCCTTGGGGAATCCCACATGTAAGAGGAGCTGAAGATTATATAAATTCACCCTAGGCATCTGAAAAACTTCTATTTGTTAAATAGGACTTAAACCATTTTAAAACAGTACCTTGAAACCCTACCAATCGCTCAAGCTGTGCACTAAGAATGTTATGGTCTATGGTGTCAAAAGCACCAGAACTGCAGCATTGCCAAAGTCCACAATTAAAAAAAACATATATTAAGAATCTTTAAAAGCACAGATTATGTACTGTGATGTTCCCTGAACCCAGACTAAAATACTTTACAGAGGTAATTTCTATTAAAAAAAGACTGCATCTGACTGAGAACTCCTTTCTCCAACAATTTTGAGAGAAAAGGCCATTTTGAAATAAGTCTATAATTGCAATACACATCCAAAATAATGTTTTTAATTAGAGGCTGCACAATTAGGGGGATTAATAACAAAACAAACACAGTAACTTTCAAAAACAGCTATATGAAAAAAAAAAAAAATCCATCTATGCACATTCACGATCTTAATTTTCGGATATAGCATCTTAACAAATGATCCAAAAATTATCAGAACACATATGATCAGAATGCAAACAAACTGTATTATGTATAGATATGTTTAATACAGTGTTTGTGTTCCCTCAGCCTTATGTTCCCTGAATCTTATAGTATATAGTACAACCCGAATTCCGGAAAAGTTGGGACGTTTTTTAAATTTTAATAAAATGAAAACTAAAGGAATTTCAAATCACATGAGCCAATATTTTATTCACAATAGAACATAGATAACATATCAAATGTTTAAACTGAGAAATTTTACACTTTTATCCACTTAATTAGCTCATTTAAAATTTAATGCCTGCTACACGTCTCAAAAAAGTTGGCACGGGGGCAACAAATGGCTAAAAAAGCAAGCAGTTTTGAAAAGATTCAGCTGGGAGAACATCTAGTGATTAATTAAGTTAATTGATATCAGGTCTGTAACATGATTAGCTATAAAAGCTTTGTCTTAGAGAAGCAGAGTCTCTCAGAAGTAAAGATGGGCAGAGGCTCTCCAATCTGTGAAAGACTGCGTAAAAAAATTGTGGAAAACTTTAAAAACAATGTTCCTCAACGTCAAATTGCAAAGGCTTTGCAAATCTCATCATCTACAGTGCATAACATCATCAAAAGATTCAGAGAAACTGGAGAAATCTCTGTGCGTAAGGGACAAGGCCGGAGACCTTTATTGGATGCCCGTGGTCTTCGGGCTCTCAGACGACACTGCATCACTCATCGGCATGATTGTGTCAATGACATTACTAAATGGGCCCAGGAATACTTTCAGAAACCACTGTCGGTAAACACAATCCGCCGTGCCATCAGCAGATGCCAACTAAAGGTCTATCATGCAAAAAGGAAGCCATATGTGAACATGGTCCAGAAGCGCCGTCGTGTCCTGTGGGCCAAGGCTCATTTAAAATGGACTATTTCAAAGTGGAATAGTGTTTTATGGTCAGACGAGTCCAAATTTGACATTCTTGTTGGAAATCACGGACGCCGTGTCCTCCGGGCTAAAGAGGAGGGAGACCTTCCAGCATGTTATCAGCGTTCAGTTCAAAAGCCAGCATCTCTGATGGTATGGGGGTGCATAAGTGCATACGGTAAGGGCAGCTTGCATGTTTTGGAAGGCTCTGTGAATGCTGAAAGGTATATAAAGGTTTTAGAGCAACATATGCTTCCCTCCAAACAACGTCTATTTCAGGGAAGGCCTTGTTTATTTCAGCAGGACAATGCAAAACCACATACAGCAGCTATAACAACAGCATGGCTTCGTCGTAGAAGAGTCCGGGTGCTAACCTGGCCTGCCTGCAGTCCAGATCTTTCACCTATAGAGAACATTTGGCGCATCATTAAACGAAAAATACGTCAAAGACGACCACGAACTCTTCAGCAGCTGGAAATCTATATAAGGCAAGAATGGGACCAAATTCCAACAGCAAAACTCCAGCAACTCATAGCCTCAATGCCCAGACGTCTCCAAACTGTTTTGAAAAGAAAAGGAGATGCTACACCATGGTAAACATGCCCCGTCCCAACTATTTTGAGACCTGTAGCAGAAATCAAAATTGAAATGAGCTCATTTTGTGCATAAAATTGTAAACTTTCTCAGTTTAAACATTTGCTATGTTATCTATGTTCTATTGTGAATAAAATATTGGCTCATGTGATTTGAAAGTCTTTTAGTTTTCATTTTATTAAAATTTAAAAAACGTCCCAACTTTTCCGGAATTCGGGTTGTATATCCTATAATAAATTTGGCATTTTCTTTCACAAAACAAATGGAGTTCATGTAGTAGCCATTTTGTTTGTTTGTTTGTTTGTCTGTTGTTGCTAGATGCTAATAGAACCTGCTTCTGAGAATAAAATAAAATTAACATTTCAAATAATTTCCTCAGAAATTGGAAGATGGTGTTGACATATCATGGTTGTGACAAGAAACTTTAACATTAGGATTTAAAATATTCTAAAACCATAAGACTTAGTAGAGCCTGTCTGGCAATGATGTACTCTGCAGCGGTGGAATGTGGCAAAGAGGTCGTTTTGAGTGACATCTGTCCCTGATATACCCTGATTTTTATACTTTTATTATTTTTTGAACATGTGATAAATGCACAATTCAGTATTTGCACCATTTGTGTGTTTTTCTGTTGGGTTTATCAGAGTGTTAGCTAAGCAAAATACTAATATCAGTGTTACTCCCTGTGTTTTGGATGCTGGAAATCATCCAGGTTTGCCATCTAACCTTTACTCCTGTAAAACACACTGCACCAGCTAGACCAGCATCAAGTCAGCCCTGGACCCGCATAGAAGTGCACGCAGGTGTAAGCTGGCCTTTCCAGCAGAATTAGAAAATAGCTGCCAAACAGCTCGCTATTTTGAAACTCACTGCTGTGCCTAAAGACTTGAGGGAATGAGGGAAGCTAATCTAATTTAATTCTAAACGAAAACAGTCCCTTTCAAACTTGAGGTCTTTTAAAAGTAATGCAGGGCTTCAGCATTCATGAACGCATTATGAGGTCAGATTTCCGGACCTGGAGTTAATCTAACAGCTCTGCAGGCTTGAGCGTCAGCTGAGATTGTGGTGTCTCTTACAGAGTATTTTTATCAGTCTGGCCATATCAATGTAATATATAACGCACCATAGTTTCTATAGCCTGTGTAATGTCTGGTGATGAGCAGAGTCGTAAAATTAGCACTTAAATAAGGAAGTTTAAGAGTCCACAGGCTCATTCAGAAGCAGCAGTGGGGGTTTATTCACTGGTGTCTTGTAACTCACTTTACAGCACTGATTATAAGAGCCTGCAGAGATGCTCATGTGGGCAGACGCCACAGTCTTTTTGCACTTCTCACGTAGGGTATAAGAAGTACTTTTGACCTAACTGTAATCTCATAATTTCAAAGCACTCTGAAAAATTGTTTATCTCTTACCAACAGCCACCGAATACTATCTGCTTGCTCTTCTGTGAATATACTCACAAGGCTGAAATGAATTTTTTAACTGGAAAATTGTGAAAATAAAGGTATAATTTGATACTAAAACTCTCCAAACTATTTGTTTGTTGTTAAATAAGGCAACAATTTTTGCCATAGTAATAATACAGAGCTCTTGAGTTTTGACATTCGGGCTAATTTCATTGCGCCCTGTTAGAAAGTCCTAAACAAAGCAAGTGGGTAAAGTTACTTAAAGTGGGTCATGATGAAGTTATTTGAGGGTCGAATGTAAAAAAACGAGGCTGACTGAACTCCAGTGGCACTTTTCCATGACACTGAATATACTGCATGTACTGAGAGAACAAAATCACTCCCGAATAAAAGAAAGCCAAAGGCATATTTTGATTACCAAGTGAGATTACTGCTTGCTTCTAGCAATGATTTGCTTCCATATTTTCTATATTATTTCAAATATTTGACGGTAAATACACACATGGGAACTATTGAATGAAACTGAGAACGACTGAATACAAATGTTGCTGAATTCTAGCACTTTTAACACTTCTATCATTTGCAAAAGCCATGCTAACTTTTGTTCTGATAGTCTTTCCCTGAGTAGTATTGTTGTATCTGTATATATTTTGTGTACTGTATAATGTGGCATCTGTGTATAATTTGCACACTGTGTGTGTGTCTGTATGTGTGTTTACAAACATAAAATAATACAGTATGCAATACAAAGAATATACAAAAATATGCACAGATAATCAATATTAGTGATATTTTAATAAAATACATTGGATTAATATTTAAATTCCCAAAGACAAAGAATTTGGACTGATAAACAATATTAGTTGTTTTGTTCAATCGTTTTCTCTCTCTCAGTGTATTGGCCCCTGTTTACATGTGTGAGGTGATAATGACAAAGTTGCTTGAAAGTATAATTTTTCATCCCCCCTTTGCCTGCTGCCTAAATTAAGCTTTTTCAAGGTTGGATGTGCAGCTGGGGATCGAAGGACAGGATCTTCCATCAGCACCTGGAGGATCTTGTTTCCGGTTAGAGAATATTCAGTGATACTGGAGCCCAGCCTTGTTCGACTCTGAGTCTGAGCTATGGTTTAAGCCCACCGACTGTCCCACAATCCACATGGGCTGCTCACATTCTCTAATCAATGATTCACAATCACTTCAAACGGCTGTTAAATACTGAAAATGATTATTTGATGGGTGTTCATTGCTGTATTTAATATTAATTGTTTTGAAATGCCATATTCGGAGGAGCTCTAGAGCTTATTTGCTTCTTTTCTCTTCAATCAAACATGGTTCAGTTTTAAGAGCTGCATTTCTACCTGTTCAGTACAATATTAATTAATTAATGAATTCATTCATTCATTCATTCAAATCCAAATGTATATTTTGATTAACAAGTGAGGCAATGGTATTTATTACAATGAATGTAATTGGATACATTGAGATATTGTGTAAATGTGTGTAATGAATGCAAATGTGTATGAACAGCTTCACTAAGAAAAGAACAATCTTTGAGATTATCACGATGACAGAAACCCAAGACAAGGATTAAATATTCAGGTCGCATTTAAGATCTTCCTTTCGGCCATGCAGATTACACAAATTAATCTGTGTATCTGTAAAACATTATCCTTGCCTTCGCGATGTGCGATCCTCCCTTAATATCAAACCACCTCTGATGAAGAGATTACAGATATGTACAGTGGTTTATTGGAAGTGCTTAAACACGCTATTCGTTGGCCCAAGGCTTTATGAAAGCGGTGCCGAGATCCATTCCAGGATTACACATATATCTAGACGCATCTCTCGAATCGCAAGCCAGCGAAGTGCTCAATGACTTGGGACAGTCATTTCACAGTCGGCATGTTCTGTGTCGCTCCCTCTGAAGATAAAGAATGATTTTTCTCATTTATTGAGCCAACACAGCTTTCTTCTAGGAGATATTATGCAGGACTTTGACAGTAAAGTACAGTGCTTGAAACCATCGAGCAACAGCGATGCAACATTGCACATAACAGGGTTGCAAGTGACGTAGTGAAATTGAATCGTACATATCTTGCTTTGATCCACGGCATCATTAAATATACATGAAATCCAAGTCTTAAAAGAGGGCTAAAACAGTATTAGTAAAGCTCAGAGTACGGTATAGACAGACAGTTAAAATGGAGAATGAAGCTATTTGGCTTTTAATGATGTCTAGATAACATTGAAATCTAGGACTTGTGTTGTGATTCTCTTAGAAAACACAAACTGCACTTGTTGATTTTTCATTGGTCTAATCCATTGGCATGTTTTATGTCAACAAGAACTTTTGGCAGCACCCTGGTTTAGTGTTTACTGTAATGTTGCATGAAAATGCTGCATCATCCAGAGCTGTGTAAGCCAGAGTGCTCTATAAATTGTATGTGTAGGTAGAGATAAATGATGGACATTTGGCGACAGGAAATAAACAGGCGTTCCTCTCCATATGCTGTGGCAGACCATGTGACAAATGTGTTGGTTGGATTTCCATCGTGTTCGTTTTACACTTACGTAAGTGCCTTGTCTACGAGACGACCGCTACAGCTTTAATTACCTAGAAATCCTTCACGATCGCACCTGCAACTCTTCAAGAAAAGATTTTTCATCATCAAGTGACAGAAAACCTGCTTGTGTATTTCTTAAAATGTGTTTGTACAGTATATATATATATATATATATATATATATATTAAGCAGTTTCTTTTTCACAGCATTATTTGTGGCAGTAAAAGCACAATTCGGATTACCAAATGTTCCAGTAATAGTTCAGCTTAGCTTTTAATGGAGCAGCTTAGTCCTTCAGTACGTGATTATAACGTTCTTAGCAGGCTCTTTCCATGAAGCCAGATGTTCACGAATAAACACCACCGCGCGATTATGTCTCTGTGAAAGCTAATGCGGTTCTAGCCTGGATTTTAGTGACCCGTGTTATTTTGGTCTTAAAATGAAGACGGTTACAATGTTATCATTACAAATGTGTAATTAAAGATATATTTAAATATTTGACATACAAGTTTTGATCAAAATTAAAATATATTTTAGCTTACCATATATGTTTGTCAGTATATTCGGCCGTACATTTTATTATATTGAAAAAACAACAGAATTATGTATTATTATTATATTATATTACATTAATTATGTATAAAGATTACAGATATACGTGCAAAGAATGTGTGCTTAAGTTGATCAGAAACATTCAGCTACTGTAGTCGCATTTAATATGAATGGAAAATATAATACATTTTAATTTAATTGTTAATAACATCAAATCAAGTTTGCAAACACACACACACTTTTAAACTATAGTTGGCTACTATATTTTTAAAGTATGCCAAAGTGTACTTCTTGTTTATTTTAGTGTTTATTTAGAAACCCCTAGAAGTCAAAATAATGTAAAAACATCTGTGATTTGTGTGTGACTGTCTTTGTAAGACTATATGATAAAAATGTCCTCTTGAAGTTGCAGTGCACACAAGATAAAAAGAGACGGTGACATTTAAAAGTTGAATGACAACACTCCATGTGCATTAACTGTAAGCATTGGTGCTTCTGCTCCATTTTCAATGCTTTAATATTTTTCGCCCTTAAAGCATATCAAAGGTCAAAAACGTGTGAGTACCAGAGCCTGAAAAACATACACGGCACTTTGATGGATTAGTGAAGTCCAAGAACCTTTTTCTGTCTTGGTTCCATTCTCTTTTGTGTCACTCTCTTGGGTTGGTGTAAAGTTTATATTAACACTTCACTCTACTTTTGTGATTTTGAAAAAGAAAGGCTGGTTTCAATTTGAAAAAATACCTATTTTGGATTTAGACTCCATCAGTCTGAGCATACTTAGAAATTTACATTTGTGAGTTTGTGAGATTTTATACTAAGTATATATCAAATCCATTAACATATTTATTGATATATCACTAAAGGCTTATTGACAGAAAATTATAATTAAACTTTTTTTGGAGTATTTATTTATTGCACAATGCACATTTCTTAATGTTATGCCTAAAATAAATGTATTTTTTTTTTTAAAAATTCTCACTAAGGTACATTAAGGAGGTGAAAAAAGAGGGTTCTCACGGTTTTTGCTAAAGTGAATGTTTCTCAGTTTATCTTTTGAATGTTATTTTCTGTATAGGCACATACCTTCAACTCTTGGCTACAGAAAACGTAAACTTTAAAACAATTAATGGAACAGCAAAAATATAAAAGGTAATGTGCAGAAATACTATTATCATTTAGCCATCAAATATTGTAAGTAATTAGTTTAAAAGATTTATAATCTGCCTTCACTGGTGGACTCTTGCCTGAATGTACACTCTTAGAAATACAGGTGTTTCACGATGCCATAGAAGAACCTTTTTTATCTAAATGGTTCTAAATGTGGCAAATGAAGGTTTTTCAGATTATAAAAAGGTAAGAAAGAGATGGTTCTTTAAAGAACCTTTGACTGAATGGTTCTTTGTGGAACCAAAAATGGTTCTTCTATGGCATCGCTATGAAGAATATTTTAAGCACCTTTATTTTTAAGAGTGTAGAGTGATTGAGTGTGTTTTATTGTGTTCACTGTTTTACCCAGCAGCTACTGTATGATGATCTTGGATATTTTCAGTTTATTAGGGATTTGAAACAGACGTTTGAAATCAGTATAAAAGACTACTGCTAGGGAAAACATATTTGTAAAGGGACTTTTGACTCAGCTACTAATAGGCTTTTTGTTCCCATGTGACAACTAGCCCCGGTCATCCATATATGATTGATACATTACATTAAAGTCTCTTCTCATTACATTAAAGTCTTTCAGAAACTAAAATATTTACTTATTTGCTGGTTCATGGGCATGTTTGTAGGTTGGGTGCATTGTGGGTAATTATACTCTGTAACAGATCAGTTAATGAACTGGAGTACACATTGGTTCTACCACTAAAAATGTACTGTAGTCTGTCCCCATACAGACTGTAGAACCACCTGAATACTATACTTTACTTAATCTGTCCTTAAATAAAAAAATAAATAAAACTGTATTTCGAAGTACTCAACCATACCTGTGAGGGCTAAAAAGTGCAGATCAGCTTCACGTTCAGGAGGCTGCTGCCAGCCTGAGCCTTTCGCACAGATAGAAAAATAAATTGAATCTTAGATACTGTATATTTAAAGGATTCAGCAAAACTGGCTCAAAAAATGGAAGGAGAGAGAGAGAGAGAGGGAGAGAGGAAGAGATATTTTAATTTAAATACGGTCAGGAGTTCACTTTCATGCTGCAAATCATGCTATCACCAAAGAGCAGAAGACACCGAAACCTTGATATTATTTTAATAATGACTGCTACAGTGCTATCTAAATGGCTCACCCATTGTGCATTGTTAGTGAAAATATCAATCCACTGTGCCTAGATTTTCTCAAAGGCTAGTAATTCCCAGTCTAGTGAGTCCGAGCAGGGAAATTGAGAAAATACATCACGTTTGACTGTACCAGAGTGAAATGTTCCGTACTATGTGATGTTAGAGCGGTGGAGTGTCATTGGCGCAATGAGCGGAGCCGTAGCTGCTCCCAAATGCTGCTTTGCACAAAGCTATTATAAGTAAGTGCACTGGACAAATGGGGTCCTGTGATGCTGACTCAAGCAAATATCAGACTCAATGGATTGCCTGCAGACTAACAGCACTCTAAAAGTACTGTTGTGCTTCAGAGGACTTCAGCACATCAGACAAACAACGCCATAAGACAGTCTACTTTAGGTCTTATTTTGTTCGCAGAGGCAGGCTGCTTCCTCCTTTTTTATGTATGGGCTTTTTGTATTTTATTAAATAATACAGTATAGAGAGAAGGACATTATTTGGAAACGAGAAGGGGAAAGGAGAGCATGACCTGATGCAGGTCAGACTTGCCCCAGTTGGAGCCCCAGTTTGTTCTTTCTTTCTTTCTTTCTTTCTTTCTTTCTTTCTTTCTTTCTAAATTCTTTCAAAATGCATTTGGGCTTTTTTGATTAAGTAATAACTTAAACAAATAAAGGTAACTTAAAAAATTTAGATTAATTGAAGGTGTGTTTTTATATATATTAAAAGTTGGTTTTATAGCAAAAGTATCCAGGTCAACTTTTCCCTCACCCTGTAACATGCTGCTTTAGCAAGGTTCAGTGAAAGTTTTTTTATTTTTATTTTACAAAACCTGTTTAGGGTTCAGATCACGCTATAATGCATGGCACTTCACTTCTGATCAATTTAATACATCATTGCTGAACAAATGTTATAATTTCTAATTATATTAAACAATAAAGAATCATATTGATCCCAAACCTTTGAAGAATAATATAAATAAAGCAAAATAAAAATAAAGCAAATCAATTTTATTAATCAATAATCATGTTATTGTCCCTAATCTGTATATAAATTAAAATAAAACCTTTATATTTTTGCAAAAACTTGCAAAAATAGAAATGGCCACCTGGCAGATAAATCCATTGTAAAAATGGAAAAAGCAACGCATGTGAACGTTTACCTCTGACAGACTAATTTCTTAGCAAATATAGATGTATGAGACAACTTGTAATCAGTTTGATAAATTAAGTGGCATATCATGAAAATATTTTGATTATAATCTTGAATCAGTTTGGCAGCTCTAATTGTCTCCTACACAATGGATCATGATGCATGGCTTGTAAGGGCACATGGAAGAAGCGACAGAGTGCATTCATGCTACATTTCTTCTCTGATGAAAGTCTGTTATCAAGGATGGGAGCCATATGGAAAAGTCAGATTTCTAATGCGTCGGTCTACACGGTTATCCCATCACTAATGGATGCCTGTAACTCCTGTCACTCATGCAGAGTAGGAAAGCTGTGGTGTTATCATTCATGGGCAGCAGTGCAATCTCTCTCAGTATCTGGATGAGTGCTCATCGCTGTTTCTTTTTGGCAATAAAATCTATCACATCCAATCTGTCATATTAATCAGTTCTGCTTAACTGAACCATATCAGCTAGATTTTCTGGATAGAAATTATAGCCTTTGCCTCTATTGTACCCAGGTGTGACTTCTACAGTGCTTTTTTCTTTTTTCAGATGGCAATAATTTTTCAATTGCATCCTGGTAAAATACTAAATGACTGATGAGCGTGCTCGTGCAGTCTCTGGCGCTCTATAGCAGGAGCCAAACATGGCATCTACTCGTTTTTGTAATCGCCTCACCAATCACAGGATATTGAGGGCTATTGTGAGGAAATTGTATGCGCATGGCCCGAAACGATTTTATCACGCCATCGAATGCAATGTAAATAAATGTAAGTTCTGAAAGCACCTGCATGCATATTCCGATGAATGGCAGGTTTCTAGAGCCATCCAGGCCGTGTGAGTGATAAAATGGTAAAAGAACGTTCGCTTCCGCTCACCCCTCAGGACTGAATTCATAAATAGAAACTGACGCTCTGAGGTGTGGCCTTCCACAGCAATTTCTCGTTAAAATGATGTTGCGAGAGAAAAACAAGCTCATTTAAAAGGTGATATACAGGCTGGTTTCATGGAGCAATTATCAGCTTTATGGTGATATTCCAAAAAACCATAAAGCTTCTTCTCTGGTTGGTTTCATCACGCTCAGCATGTCCAAGAGGCTCATAAACATAGCTTTAGATCTAAGTGCAGCAGGCTGGCAGGATGGGTAGCGATGCACTGTGCTGCCTCGCTGTTGGACGTAGAATGGCCTTCTGGGGATCTCAGGAGGAGAGAACAGAAAAGGTTTTTTTGATCAAGACCAGCTGTCAGTTCTCTCTAAACGGTTTCATTGACGTGAACAGTTCCCGGGGAAGTGGAAGAGGCTTTACTTGAAGCGGGGAGAACGTGTTGTTGTCTTAATTACTCGCACCTCTCTCCATGCAACTTAGAAACTGACTGTTCTACAGCTCTCTTATCACAACATCAGTCAGCCGGGTGAGAGCGCAAAGGAAACAGAGGCACAACTGTCTGGGGAACTGTCATAGGTGTTTCATCCTGTCAAGTCTCTTGCCATTGTTCTCAGAAAGCCTTTCTATTCACCCCATAAGAAAAGAAAAACAATTCCCTGTGCGTTTTGGGCCTCTTAATATCATACCAAAACCACATCTAGATGTGCTCGAGCACTTGTTGCGAGATTGTGTGTTCAGCAGCATTGGCTTTTGCACATTTTACTTCGATTTGTAAATAAAACAACTCCATTAATGGAGTATGTTATACAAGAAAATGCTATTTCTACTTCACGTTTAATTCAAGGTGTTACTTGTTGTTGTTTGTTTATTATTTGTAAAATTTACTAGCCATTTCTGAGTGAAAATTGGGAAACAATTTATTTTACAGTGTGTTACGTAAGTTACATGTACTTACAATTGTAATAACAATAAATGATATTAAAAATAATTATTATTAATAATTACTAACCCCTTTTTTGTGTTAAAATACTTTCTCAGACTAATGATGAGATGACTACAAATAAACCATTTGTAGGTTGATTCCACCAAAGGTGTAAACACAGTGTCTCTTTGGCGTTAACCAAACATTGCTCTGTTTGTTTGAGCATACAGACACAGCAGCTCTGGCTCAACCAATGGCCTGAGTTTGAAGCGGTTATCGGTTTGCCTTAGCATCTGAGGATTTTTGGGGAAACTAACTTTTTTATTGATCCAGAAATTACACATGTGACCAATATAGTCTTTTCATTACTTCACTGACTCACATATATATTATGAAGATACACTGTATGCTGGATTGGTTTGTTGTTGCCAGATATTGCTTGAATGCCTTCTTTATAATTACAGCAAAGTTTTATGTCTTGGAGCGATTCATCGCAGCACTCATTGACTTGTTTTGGGGAAAGTCTTGCTCTTGTTATTGACTTCTTCTTGAATCTCTGCCATGAGCCCCTCCTCACCCAGTTCTCCTGAAACAATCAGACAATTCTGCCATTACATCCCCTTGATAAACAACCGAGGTACATGCAGAGCTGCTTGGGAAACATTGTGCGTGGAACTCATGCTGCTGTGAATGTCATTTTTGTATGAATTACTTATACTATCATAGAAAAATCCTAGGTTCTATGACAAGTACGTTTACTTGTTTACACTGAAACATGCAATACTGACATATGGAAAACTGCTAAAAAATATTTATGTATGAATAACAGACCCAAATAGGTATGGATTTTTATGTATAAATATTGAAATCATGGAATCAATATGTTAAGTCGATGAGGCTTTTTTTTTTTATTCTATGGTACTTCAAGATTAATTACAGTTTGAAATAATAGACAGACAGACAGACAGACAGACAGACAGACAGACAGACAGATAGATAGATAGATAGATAGATAGATAGATAGATAGATAGATAGATAGATAGATAGATAGATAGATAGATAGATAGATAGATAGATATGGACAGACAGTTAATTACTGGACAGTTATATAGGTATACAGTAATTAGTAAAATTAAATGTAATTTTTGCTGTTTAATTACAAAACTTGTGTTGGAATATTTTTTTTTTTAATTTTTTTTTTTTTTAGTCTTGTTAGTGCAATTCAAATTTTAATTTAGCATCTTTGTACATAATACCAGTATTCAGAATTTTAATTTAACTAACTTAATTCAAAATAAGCACATTTCAGTTTAAAATGTGACCAATACAGCCCTTAAAATGTCTGTAACTGAAGGTGAGGCATCCTTGCATTGTCTGTAAATTCACAGAGTTTATCTGCCTTGGAAACAGAGTGCCTCAGAAGATGCATTTGGAGGCAATCCTGAGAAATACTGTGCCAGTGTAAAATAATACCTCTGGATCATGCATTATCTTTCTCTGTCTTGTAGATCTCAGCAAGTGGTAATTAGAATGCTTTTACCTTCAAAGCACAAAAAGGCAATATAGTTTTGCACTCTAAAAAGCAACATTCCCTCAAAAATTATGTTTGTTAAACAGTTATTCCTTCTACTTGACTGTGCTCACATGCCATTTTACTGTAAAATGTAAAAAAAGTCAATCAACATTTTTTTTAACTTACACAACATCAAATTCACAATTTCTAAAATTCGCTGTGCATTTTTTCTTCTTAAACTGAATAATTCAGTCCACATGAAATGATCCATGGAGCTATGAAGGAATTTATCTCGTTTAACTCTAGTTGTCCTAAGCATGTTTATCCAAGCGTTATGCAAGCACAGCAAGGCAAACAGACAAATAGCTCCGGTATATTATGCAATTTGTGCGAGTAGGTAAACAGCAGATGGTGAGGGAAGCCTTTTGAGCCCCTCGCGCTGTATTTACCTGCCCACCTGAATGACCCATGTCATGCTGCACTCCTCATGCAGGCATAAGCAATTGTTAACCATTTGTATCTGTTTCTCACCATCCCAGCTGAGCGCAAGGCCAGCCGAGTCATACGCGGCGCAGAGGAAAATTAGCTTGTTTATCAGCATTCTGTTTTCTTTTCCACCTCTCCCTCCCTCTGACATTTTATATGTACATCATCCATGACTGATTCGCTCACAATCAAAATGAGTTCGACCTCAAACACAAATGAAGGTATCGCGCCTCCGTAATCTCCATATATTTGCAATTACACATATAATGAGTTGCATCGAGCTTGATGAGGACAATGGCTGGTTATGTGCTCATCTTAAATGAAGAAGGTTACCTTGAGCATCAGTCATCTGTCCTGTTGACGGAACGTTTCGTCCGGAGAAGCATGACATGTTGTTATTACACATCGAGGCCTGCTGCTCATTGCGCCTGTACTTTAGATGCGATTTACATAGGTGAATACAAGGTGATTCATTATGGGTTTTTTTTCCCCGTTTTGTTTGCTCTCAGCAAGTTTTTTTTTTTTTCCTAAATTCAACTCGTGAGCAAACAAGCCCTCACGTCTTTGACATCTTGTGTGCTTCATTGTGGACTTTAAATAGCAACCCCTGAAGACCTTGAAAGGGCAAAAGATCTTTAGTCATTCATTACTGCACTGAGGAAGTGTAGAACATTGATGGAATGTAATGAAAACTAATACTCTTTCTAGTCACTGTGCTATCTACAAATGTGTTTTATATCCCATTACTGCTCTAGAAGTGGCCCAAGCTCTATAGCATGTTGAGCAAAGCATAATCCATTGGGAAATTACCCATCAGAAGTGCAATACTGTTACAGAAATGAAATTACAGAGGCACTTGTGAGTGAGTGTGTGCATGTGTGTGCTGAGGGGCATGGAGGATATATGTACTCCATTTGATGTGTTACACAAGGAGAATTCGAATGCGGCCTGGAAAGATGCTCATTTAAAATGTGTCCAACGTGCAATGATTGATTGGCTTGTGCTATCACCATATTTGCGAGAGAGCGACAGCTGTCACATTGGAAGACATTCTGTATGTATATACAACACTACAATCAGCAATACTTCTTCATAAACTATTTTAGAAGTAAAACTTTATTTTACAAATGTAATCAGTCATTATCATAATTGCTAGCATTTATGAATAAAATGGAATAGAAGAAAAAAAGATGGTAACATTTTACATGAATCCTTGGTACGGCCTGAGTAAATGAGTTCTCATTTTTGGGTGAACTATCCTTTTAATTATGTCTTGTAATACCCCTTATAATGCATTGTATGATCTCGTGAATAACCGTAACAAAAGGTATAATGCATTATAATACTTAGAAAACATAATGCATTAAAACATGCCAAATAACACATTACAGTGTGAATTATGAGTACTGTTAAAATGCATTATTAAAAAGGCAGTTAAATATTTAATAAAATATTCAATATGATATATTATAAATAAATAAATGAGCAACAGGGCCAGAGTCTTACACATTTTTTACAAAATCAACATAGAAATGTTGATTACAAATAGGCCTATAGTTGTCTCTGCTTATTAAACTTGGTTAGAAAAAAAAAACAGCTTACGTAAATCACACACACACGCACAAATTGGGTTTCCATGTTTTGTGGGAACATTCCATATTTGTAATGGTTTTTATACTGTGCAAAATGTATTTTCTATCGCCCCACCTTTACAGTATACCTCAAATAAACTTCATTTACTATTTTTTTATTTAATTTCTTACCCCTAGGGACCACAGGGCAGTCCCCAACAATGTCAAACATTTCAAGTTTCACTATCCTTGTGGAGACATTTGGTCCCCACAATGTAGCATAAACAAGTACACACACAGCATTGTCACCTTTGAACTGAGGTGCAGTTCAATTTAATACAATTTGGTGGACAAAGCTTATATTTCAGTTCCACAATCGCTCAGCATCTATATAATAAATGAAGCCTGTGCAAGGTGCTGCTGTATATAGTGTATGAAACAGCACATACAGTCTCCAATCTATCGTGAGTATGTGTGCTGCCTCTGCACATTACTGTGCACTTTGAACCTTCAGCTGTGTTTGCAACCTTTTTTTATGCCAGTAGGCTTTGCAACATAAATGCAGGATGAAACAATACAATTTCTAAAAATATCAAATATAACTTGAAGATATAAGTATCTACAGTCCCTTCCACAAAAAATGTAATTAATTAATTAAGCAATTGTTGCAAGCACACTGACAGATGGTCACATATATATGATTATAGGTGATCAGATTGTAGTGCAAAATAAAAAATAGAATTTTCAGAACCTTTAAATATTTGTTGGTTAAATAAGATCATATAACCAGGTCATTCTGCTGCTCATAAATTACAGATTGACATTGTACTGAACGTAACAAAGCAGCTGATTGTCTCTCATACGATGATTATCAAAGGTTATTGGTGTTTTCATCAGTGATGCCCCAGAGTAATATGATTGCTTGAGTAATATCATAACATCGGCTGTGAGGTTGGAAGTCCTGTTGATTTGTCAGATATTATGAAAGTAAGCCTGAATAACTTGAGTTCTTACCCACTGCTTGTTGTTGCGTTAGGTAAATGTAATAATAACGAGGAGCAGTTGGTGGCAATTTGAGTGGAAATAATGGTCTTTACAGAGCAGTTCAAGGGAATGAGAAAGAATAAGAATGATTTACCTTTTAAAAACACATTTTCTGTATTTACCTAGACTTTACACAAATATCTGTGATTGCACAAAGTGAGTGCTTTTGTTCAATGTGAAGGTACAGTATTATGGAAAGTTTTTTAAAGGAATAGTTCACCCCCCAAAAAATGAAAACTTTGTAGAAATGTACTCACCCTCAAGCCATCTGAGATGTAGGTGATTTTGTTTCACCTCCATAACAGAATTTGATAAAAATATGAAAAGTAATATAATCCACAAAACTCCAATCCTTTGATTAATGACTTGTGAGGCTGTGCTTTGTGGATTATTGTGATGTTTTTATCAGCTGTTTGGACGGCACCCATTCACTGCAGAGGATCCATTGGTGAACAAGTGATCTGATGACAAAAATGTTCATTTTTGGGTGAACTTTTTAATTTTTTGATTAATGTGTCGGTAGTTCTGAGAAAGTGTGTGCAGCCAGGTATTTAAACTCTGAATGTTTGGTTTCTGGCAGGTTTAACAAAGATTTCTTTATTTATTTTCTGCTCCAGTAAAAGCTAGAAAAGGTCAAGCACAACGAAAAAAGCAAACATTTCAAGAATTACATAATAAATAGTGCAGAACATTTTGACAAGCTTCAGCTAAAGTTAAAGACCTGCTCTTTAACCGTTGTGCCCTAAAGAAAGACCTTCAGCCCGTAACGCTTTAATTCAGCTGACATCGCTTAACTAAAGTTTATATTTGGCTTTGAGCGACTGAGTCCATGCAGCCACAGAAATGATTATTACCACCAACTGTGTGTATTTAAAACCATACATTTGTTTTGTCTCTCTTCCATAGCTTTTGCGTTTTTACCACTATTTTTTCCAGCATTTTAAGTCAGTGTTTTTCCTGTGTTATGGACTATTAACTTTTAAATAATGTAGCTTTTAGTCTAATATGAAAGTGATGTAATTTAACATTAGTGAAGTTCAAGTCTCTGTTTTTCATATATGAAATATATTTTTTAAATAATATATATTGTAATTTTCAGTGTTAGTATCTCGTCCATTTTAATTAATGCTACCACCGTAATCTAGATTTATTTATTCAAAAGTTAGTAAATACTGTTAAATCATAAATTATCCAACTATGTATAAATAAAAGCATAAATATCTTCCCCTTAAATAGCCTTTTAATGAAATAGCTTCCCCTAATACTTGCAATAGATTTTAATTATTTATTTACTTGTTATATGACATGACATGATATGATAAAATAAGCTAATTTTAGTGAATGTTGTGTAGAATTTAAATGAAATTTCTGTGATTTTTATTTTATTTATTTATTGTGTGTGGGTGTGTACTGATGAGTCCCATAGTGTCTCAGTTACTTAGAACTGAAGGCAAATTAATTATGTAGTCATAAATTTAGGTCAAATTCTTGTTGTGAGGTTTAATGAGGGATCATACTGAATAGATCAGTATAGATCATAGAGCAGAGAGCTTGCTAAATATTCACTTGTTTTGCCCTCCTGGGGCATGGATCACATTGTAATATTTATTTATTTTACTTCATTTATGAATGACTCTTTCCTGGCACACTGATTTATCTCCCAGTTTGATTCTGATGATAAAAAGTTGAACACAATACTTCATTCAGTGACAAACAGCTGACTATAATCACTCATAGCACATTCATCTTTTATCACATAAAATGCCATAATTAATATGCTGTACTTCTAGTGAGGCATCTGAACATTAAATCACAACAAGAAGAGGCGAAAAGTCAAAGGATACGTACAACAACAAAAAAACCTATAAAAGGATTATAAAAATGTTTTATTTTTATATGTACTGTATGTTCTTTGACATCAGATGTCTGTATTTTAAATGTAATGTATACCTATTTTAACCATGCTGCAGCAACATATGTTGTTGTATTATGTTATTGTTAGCACATTTCTTTCCAATGTTTTATAAACAGTACCACATCTAGTCTGGTACATATGTTATAAAAAATAAATGTCAGAATGTGTTCAAATCAATGTGCAACATCAAATATCAAAAATCAAATCAACAGCATAATAAAGTACTTACTTAGTACTTATTATACTCCAGTGTCAAATTTTTACATTTCTTCAAAATAACAATAGTATGTATATAAACATCATCATGTTTATAAAAATAAACATTATGAATTAAATTTACTTCGTAGATTATATGATTCATTTAAATCTGAATAACTAGTGTAATGCCAGCAAAAAAAAAAAAAAACAATTACCTGTAACTGACTTGCATCAAAATATTTACATTACTTTTTAAAAGTTATTCAAAAGTGTTAAAGGGGTTTTAAATCACAAAACCTGTAAGAGATTTGCCTTTGAGTCCATTTGTAATGTATTTTTAAAGATTAAATAATTATTAACTGTGGAATGTTTTCACTGGATATTTTTGAAACATTCATTTTATTCTTATTTAAGTTTCATTTTAATTTTTTTTACATTTATTTAGGTGTGATACCTAACTGCAACCAACATTAAATCTGCAACACATAAAAAATATATTTTTAAAAGCCTTTGTACTTGCTGGGTACAGAGTGTAACATTCTGAGTAAATGTACTGTATGATAAAACAATACCCCAGGCACAGCAGTATTAATAATATTCAGTGAACTCATTATTAAAGTTCCCAAATAGTGCCAGGAGTAACACAGATGGAGTCAATTAAGCAACGAGCGCTCATACACATACACGTTTCATCTTTGGGCTTTTATCTCTTGTATGTTACTCCGTGGCTATAATTAGCTGAATGCCTCTACTTGCAACATTATGTCCAGTGATAATAACAATAATTTTCACATGTGATTTCAAATAATTTACAACTTACTAGTTGAATCAATTTTGCACGTACCGTGTCCTTGGATATTGCGTTTAATAATGAAGCCAGTGCATCGTGTTAACTGCTTCACACTAATTTGCTTTTCTCGCTTCTGGTGTTTGCAGGGAGCTGATGCCGTCTACTCTGGAGGGACAGATCACGATGGAGAAGACGCCCAGCTACTTTGTGACAAACAGCGCCCCGAAGCGAATCCACTCGATGGCGAGAGACATTAAGCTAATCATAGTCGTCCGCAATCCAGTGACCAGAGCCATTTCGGACTATACTCAGACGCTCTCCAAGAGGCCAGAGATTCCCACTTTCGAAGTGCTGGCCTTCAAGAACCGAACGCTGGGTCTGATCGACGCGTCGTGGAGCGCCCTGCGTATAGGGATCTACGCGCTTCACCTGGAGAGCTGGATGCAGTATTTCCCGCTCTCGCAGATGCACTTTGTCAGCGGAGAGCGGCTTATCGTTGATCCGGCCGGCGAGATGGCAAAGGTGCAGGATTTCCTGGGACTCAAGCGTATCGTTACTGACAAACATTTCTATTTTAATAAAACCAAGGGATTCCCTTGCTTAAAGAAGCCTGAGGACAGCAGTACCCCACGGTGCCTTGGCAAGTCCAAGGGCAGAACTCACCCCAAAATAGACCCCGATGTCATTCGCAGACTGCACAAATTCTACAAGCCCTTTAACATGATGTTCTACCAAATGACAGGGCAAAACTTTCAGTGGGAACTGGAGGAGGACGGCAACTCGCCTGGCTTTCGGGACTAAACCGCTGCTGCTCTCCGCACCACCAGCCTTCTCATAGCCGAACGTCCCTCAGTGTTCCCTCGATCTGTGCTTCAACACGCCAATCGATCGTTCCTGTCTTTGCGAAAGTGTGTGTACCCATAGCGAGAGTGCTAATCTGTCAACCCCCAATACCAATGGTGTTTATGATGGCAAACATGGTTATTGTACATATTATCCCGAACATAAATATATTTATATTTGTCAATATAAGAGGATTTTATTCATTTTCGTCAGAAAGAGTTGCTATACGAATCATGTCTTCTATGATGATGCATGCGATGAGTTAAGTGTCCTTACCCACCGTCACCCTGAGGGTTTTCTTTTTAATCTCTCTCTTTTTTTTCGCACACCAGCAGCGAGTGCAGTACAATTGAGTCTGATAGCTGAGGTTATTTGTGGATTCGGAAGACTAGAAATAACTACAATCAAACACAGATCCTCTAAAATGAGAACATTTCAGCTATTTCTGCCCAATTTTATGCATACAGTTTTGTTTTGTGGCTAATACAATTTCAGAGAGTTGGGTCCAAAAGCTTACACTTCTATATGCATTTATTTAATTATATCATGTATTCATATCATATTATAGGATGCCATATGTTATCAGAACAACAGTTGTACTGCATATATTTCCTTACTTAATCCTCTTCGTCCCACATGGGTCTTATGGCCCATTTTTCAAATCTTAAAACATTACAGGCATCAGGCTTTTGGACCTTACATCTTTAACAAATTAGCTTGAAGAATTGCACTACATGCAGTACTTTTTTTAATTAACTCTTCGATTTAATTATATGTTCACTTACACTACTGTTCAAAAGTTTGGGTTCGGTAAGATTTTTTATTTCATTTTATTTTATTTTTTGAAACAGAGGCTGCATTTATTTGTAAAACCAGTAATATCGTGAAATATTATTACAATTTATATTTGCGTATATTTTAAAATGTGATTTTTTCCTGCAGGGCAAAGCTGAATTTACAGCTTCATTACATCAGTCTTCAGTGTCACATAATCTCTCAGAAATAATTATAATATGCTGATTTGACGCTCAAAAAAAGTAAATAAAAAAATAGATATATTATTATTATTATAAATGTTGAAAATTGAACTGCTTATCATTATTATTTATTTTTTTACAATGACACATTTTTTCAGGATTCTTTGATCAATAAAAAGCATTCATTTGAAATATAAACCTTATGATATTATGAAAGTCTTCACTATTGCTTTTGATCAGCTGAATGAATATTGTCGAACAAAATAGTATTTAAAAAAAAAGATTCTTACTGACCCCATACTTTTGAATGTTTGTGTTCTGTCTATGGTAATAAAACATGCTTTTAGACATCTGCCACGCTATTACCATGATTTTTACTATTAATATGGTAATCATTCATTGCCATAGTATATACAGTACAAAATCAAAGTTATATACAGTACGTATAACTTCACAGTACCAACATCGTGTGAGTGTGTATTCATTAATCACAACCTCAAGAGTGATGCTGTCTCTTATGTGAGTTGATCACAACCACTAAAACTGTCATTATCACACTCACGGCTTATTTCAGAAAAATCCAAATGTTGCACATATGCTTCTTTCCTGAGTGTAACCCTCCATATATATATATATATATATATATATATATATATATATATATATATATAATTTTTTTAAGTAGTCGCTGGCATAATTATACAGCAACATAATAATGAGTGCAGCAGCAATGATGGGGGAGAGAGCAGCAGGAAGATACCAAACATCTGTTGTAACGAAGTCCTCTGTCATTACAGACAAATGGGACATTAAAAGAGATGCCTGGGAAAATCATCAAGGAAGTGAGATTTTTCAATGTGCAACTTACCTGATTGATACATTTCTGGTTCATGTTAAAGAACCATGTTATGGAATTGATATTTCTGGGATTACTGCAGTGATCTTGATGCTAAAGGTGTGTTTTTTTTTTTTTTAACAAAAAGCCATGTTGTTTTCAAAAACACACTCTGTTGGCTGGCGATATAGTGGATTTTGTTATATACTTGTGCACTTGATTTGGAGAGCCAAATGGTTTTCAGTATTAATCTGGCAATATGTAAGTCTTGGCCATTCATAACCCAAAGCAATGTTTCTCAATTGCCTTCATCTCAGATGGTGTTGTCATACATTTAAATATTATTCAAAGCACCATTGCATGACCTATTCATGCCTAAAACTACTCCATATAATGTCACTCGATACTTATTTATTTGCCGATTTAAGTCTACGTTGTGCTATCTGATCATTTAAACCACATGACTCCAAGTCTCAGCTGAATAATGTGTTATTGCAAGCAGTGATTAAATTAAACAGCTCATTGGATAATTTTAAGAAAACATTAATTACATTTGTGCTATGACATTTAAAGTAAACCCTTAGGATGCAAAAACTGAGATAAAACAAATCTCACTAGCCTCGCATTTAGAATTGATTATTTTCTGTGGTTAATTGATTACAACATTCAGGCCAGAATGAACTTAAGTCACTTTTCCGAGTTTACTTATTCCTCAGAATTCTTTGGTAAAAAAAAGCAGAAATGTGGTTTACACGAATCAGGCTTGTTTGATAAGAAAATAACAGGGTGTCAATATCCATTTAACATTGCTTTAGCATTCACATGCTTTTCCTATTCCCCGTCCATTCAGTCTGTCCTCCGTGTTTGTGAACTATATAACAACTTCGACAATCAATGCAGCCAATAAATCAATAAACACGGTCTTAATACACATCCCTGGCCATGTACCGGCCCTCCCTCCGCACACCTCTCTGGCCGTGTGGCGCTTGTTGTATGTTCTCAATGCTGAGCTGGTGTGTTTTTCGCCCGGGGGGAATGACAGACCTGAGAGATAGTTACACAGAGCAATTGGTTCAATCAGAGTAAGCGCTGTGCTGCCCTTTTATATCCCCCTGACTGAACACTGAAGCCTGAACCACAATATCCCAGGTCATCCGTTCTGCTTTGAGCCTCAGCTGTGTAGCAATCCCCCTGGTGCTCTGCTGAAAAGCGCTCTGATTCCAACTTTCTCCCCTCCATGTAACACACCTCCATTCTTCCCTCGACAATGGATCTGTGGAGTAAGACAGGTGGGAGCCGACTGGTTTCTTTTTCTTTTCTCTTTCGTCCTTTTTTATGATTTGCCCAAACCAAGCAGCACTAATGTCAAATTATGGTTTCCCAAACACTGTTTCCTAACCAGGCATGATGCGCTAAACTGCTAAAAGGTTTCTGCCCGCTTTCTCACAACATGAGGCATTTTGCAGGTGTTATTAGTTCTATTTTTTTGTGGTGTCACACTGAGTAGACCCACCCATGAAATTTAATTGGTCCAAATTCCTGTTCCCCAAAACTGTACACAGAGTGCTGCTGGAATTAGTCCTGAAACCTGGAAACTTAATAAGTTTTTAGAGTGTTTTTATGTTTTGTTTTTTTTGGTTAAATGCGTGAAATATGTCAAATAATTTAACTTTTTTTAAATGACATAAAATACCCCACTTTGTGCTTTTATTAAGCTTTTCTGAATCTTGCTTATTAAACGTCATCATTCAACTACTCACTAGTTCACTTTTACAGCCTCGTTGTTTTTATTACTGTGTCCCTGTAAACTATTACATATACCTTAAAATTTCAAGGACAATTTTTTTTTTTAAGACCGGTAGATTCTGAAGCATATTGGTGGTGACATTGGATT
Source organism: Carassius carassius (assembly GCF_963082965.1). Classification (NCBI taxonomy): domain Eukaryota; kingdom Metazoa; phylum Chordata; class Actinopteri; order Cypriniformes; family Cyprinidae; genus Carassius; species Carassius carassius. The sequence continues at coordinate 39,609,321 of NC_081755.1, read as the reverse complement.
CATGTTACTGAAACTTTAAACTAAGTTTGTTTAAAGTTTGTTTATAGTAGTTTCTTATTTTCCTGCTGAAGAAAGAGAGAGAGACATGTCATCTAAAACCAACCTAAGATGGTTGGCTGTTTTGAAATGGTCTTCCGATCATAACTGGTTTAGTAGGATGGTTTTTTTTTAGGGTGTTTGACCACATCTTTAGCTGGTCATGCTGGGAGACCATCTTGACCAGCTAAGACCAGCCAACCAGCATAGGCTGCTAATTTATTTTATTTTATTCTATCAGCATTGTTATTTTTGATGACTGTATTAACCTGCTGAATTCAAAAATTATATTAATTTGTTATGAACACATCATGATGAACAAAACGTAAGAATCAGAAACCTTTGTTGCTCACAGAGCTTATTTGTTGCAATAGTCTAAAAGAAATGGAAAAGTCCTATTAGGTTTTGTTGAGGGAAGCTGGGTGATGCCGACTTCCATGCTGGACTATAAAAATACATAATTCCTGCAGCACTCTTTTGAACATTTACAAATTATGAATGGGTAATTGTGTCACAACATGCAGCAATTTAGCTTTTTGCTGGAAATTCGCTGGTTAGGAGATGGTATAAACCTTAGCTTTAGTTTATAGGGATAATTACTCACCAGAACGAGACTACAATCAACACACTGTGAAGAAAAAAAATGAAGATATGAGTATTTGATGTGAAAATACTCTATGTTTGAATAAGCTGCAGCAGTTATTAGGTTCTTGATGTTATTTTGGAATGTACAGCTTCATGATATTTTATGGTTTTTGCACACTGATCTAGAAGAAAAAAAAATCTGCTATGATGTAAATATCAGAAATGTATAATGTACATATGCAGCCAGAATTCTTTTTCAAAAGATAAATAAAAGTGGAACGAGAGCCACCGAGGTCTCAGCTTCCTGCATGTGTACCATGTGTGTGTGTGTGTGTGTGTGTGTGTTCGCGTGTGTGTGTGTGTGTGTGTTCGCGTGTGTGTGTGTGTGTGTGTGTGTGTGTGTGTGTGTGTGTGTGTGTGTGTGTGTGTGTGTGTGTGTGTGTGTGTGTGTGTGTGTGAAAGAGCTGATGTTTTGTTGTTATGTACTGGCAATGCTTTTGCTGACTCAGTGAGCAAAAAGATAGAAACAAGAGCTTTGAAGGCTCAGAAGTGCAGTGAGAAAGATAACCAGAACCTCTGAGAGTCCAGGGGAAAAACAGCCAAAACTTGAAATGAATTAAATTTCGATTATGTTACAGTCTTTTATTTCTGTGCTCCAATAAGAGACATTTCTTTAGTGTCTTTTGCGATTATAAAAGAGGGATAAAACAAATCCTACCATCTTTTTACACTGTTATTCCAGAGCGAAACCTGAGGTTTTACATTTAAATCAGTCTCTGATATTGTCAAATATCCTCCGTGTGAACAAAGGCATTAGATAAACTTCTCATAGTGTAAATGATTGAGCATACATTTCAATTGCTTTGCTTAAAAGTCCAGTGATATTATGGTCCATAGATATAGATTAGGATTTTCACTTATTTTAAAGCCCACTAAGTGAAAATCATAATGTATAATTACTGTGGTACAAACTTTAAGGTCAATGAAGTTAAATACATTATAAAAATTTACATATTAAGAAATAAATTGTGTTTTTGTCTAGAGTTGTCTGAATGGTGTACACATACATAAGATGAAGAAATAGTGGTTTTTTTTTTGTTTGTTTGTTTTTTGTCAGTTCATTGTGGGATTTTTCAGGAAGCAAACTATCCAGTTTCCTGATCAGAGCCCTTACTGCTGAACTAGGGAGGTGACTGAGACGCACCCAATGAAACTCACTTATTATCAAGCTTTACCAGTGGAGACAACAGGAGAATTAGTACCTGCATGGCCGAAGAAGCAGAAAAGGTCTCAAGCCAAAAGACAGAAAGACTAATGAAGACAAAAAACAAGTGTAAAAATCTGTATAAGGCAAACACAATGTTGAAAGATTTGATGACGGAGAAATACTGTGATGCTCAAGTTGCATCTTTTTTTGTTGGACAAGTAAGTTAATTAATTAATGCGTAGTACAATCTCAAAAACTCACAATCAGCATGATTTAAATAAGCAATGTAAGCAAAATAACACATCAATGGATGGCTTTTCTGCCTCTAAAACCATTGTGGAATCAGTACGAAAAGTCACAAAGAACAGCGATGCTGATGCTAGCTAAACAATTACTAAATGAAAAAGTGAAAGTGACGTGACATTCAGCCAAGTATGGTGACCCATACTCAGAATTCATGCTCTTTATTTAACCCATCCAAAGTGCACACACACAGCAGTGAACACACACACACACTGTGAACACACACCCAGAGCAGTGGGCAGCCATTTATGCTGTGGTGCCCAGGGAGCAGTTGGGGGTTCGATGCCTTGCTCAAGGGCACCTAAGTCGTGGTATTGCCAGCCTGAGATTCAAACCCACAACCCTAGGGTTAGGAGTCAAATTCTCTAACCACTAGGCCACAACTTCCCTATGAACCTTTATGGTAAGTGTTCAAAAACAAAACTTTAAGCAAATAAAATTATTTCACTTTCTTTTATCCTAAACCCAGACATCTTTTAAAAAAAACTTTACGGATCAAACTTTAGAAAACCTACAGTCCTAATTTTAGCTTTGATTTGAACCTTTTCTTCTGCTCAACCCCTCAGGTATGCAGGGCCTGTTTTCAGAGAAATACCACTTTGATACACCCTACCAGAGATCTGTTGCATGAAAGACATGCAAAGCTGTCCTCCAATTGCCTGTCCCTATGGGGGGTTTATGGCGTGTGGTTCTGAGATGGACTGATCTCTGCTAGACTACAGACGGAGTCATTCACTCCTATCAGAACCACTGCAGTTGGCCTGTTATCACAAGCTGAAAAATATTGTTGTGGCAGGTAAAGCATGCACAATCAAGTTGGGTAATTTTCAGTTGGAGGCATTTACATTGTGGCGTAATAACGTGATGAGCATTAAAATCCTTAGCTAATTTATCATATAGAAGATCTCTTTACAAAACCGTGAACATAACTTTGGAGACCAATTTACAATTTTATTTTATTTATTTATTTATTGGGTGGGTTTGGGAGGGGACTGGTTGTGAAAATGAGGAACTCAGACTTACTGGATTTGTAAATCCAGCATCAAACTGTGCCTTGCTTATAAAACGTTTGTCAACAAACACACCCGTTGCTGCCCCAGAAAAACAAACTGTATCCACTGTTTACATAACGCTGGGTTCTTTAAGAAGTTGAACAAAGTTATCTTTCCTTTACAACTAAAAATACACTTCTTTGGAGACATTCTTCCCGAGCAAGTCCCGTGCAGCACTGCCACCGGATGAAGCTCATTGTTGGGCGCAATCTCGCTCACGCTCCAGCTGATGTGTGCGGGTCTGTTTTTCTGGGAGAAATGCCCACATAAGGAGTTCCACCCTTATCTACATCATGAAGAGCCACGATCTGAAAAAAACTCTCCGAAACTTATACGAACCCGGAAGTAAGCACAGAAATACTCTATGCCCAAATTGTTTTTTTGAAACTTTGTCAATGCTTAGCAGGAGAATCCAACTCTATAACAGTGTAAACAACTCTGAATGCATGAAACAGCATTGTACCCCCCTCCCCCCAAACACTGTTTATTGCCAAAATGCAAATCTATCATCCATAATAATGCATCCTCCAGTGAAAAAGTCCATCCCCTGTTGTCTATCCCTGTTGAAAATTCACAGACATATTAGTTTAAAAGTTTTGGACTGTTTTTCTTGTAAACAGAGCTTGATCTGTATTTCTACCTTGGTAAGGATTAGATCACTTTTTCGCTGGAGAAAGCAATGTTATGGATTATGGGTTTGTATTTTATCCAGGAGCAACATTTTAAATGTAAAAAAAAAAAAAACATGCAGATTTTCACTTCATGAGATATTTGATGGACTGGAGTTGTGTGGATTACTGTTGGATTATAATGATGTTTTTATCGGCTGTTTGGACTCTCATTCTGACGGCACCCATTCACTGCAGGGGATCCATTGATGAGCAAGTGATGTAATACTAAACTGAATACATTTTCAGCAAATTTTCATTTTTATTCATAAATATATCATACTGCTATCCTTTTGTTTATTTTTCTGCATTGTTTATACTGAATACAGAAGTCTGGCTGAAAATAGACAACAGGTTGTAGTTACAGCACAGTCTATAGGTTTGTGCTGGGCTACAAAGCCTTGGTTTTACCCCTCAGGCCATCAAGACAGTGATGTCTAAAAATGCATCATCCCACTAATCAATACCTGCAAAAATATTCTGGGTATGGAGGTGTCTAGTTTCTCCATCCATCATTATTGGTAATAGTTTTATTAATAGAGTGCTGAATCATTTTCTGCCGAGTGGATATTAACCTTTTGCCAGTAAACATTCATTATGTTTGTGAGAGGTGTGTTCTATTAGAGTTTGATGTTAGAATACCAAATGACGCTTGAGAGGATATTGCACTACCGCCTCTAGAAACTTACAGAGACGCACAACTTCCCCTGTTAAAGACCTTCATTTAGCAGCAAAGTTCAGCAATACAGCACAAATTGATTCAGTTGCTTTTGCCCCTGGAACATTTTGTATCAACTTATCTAAAAGTGCACATTCTGCAGAAAAGTGTAATTAAATGTGACAAATTAAGCTACATAGGAATACAGTACTGTGGCTAGAAGCACATAAGGCCCAGACAAATTGAGACAAGCTTTTCATGCACAAGACATGTGTAATGATAACAACCTTCATATTCATCCGGAAGAAGGAGGCGGGAACCGGCGGACAATCAAACAAAACTTTAATAATCACAAAACAGCGCACCAGCCCCTCACGGACGACTGGTGCGCTCAAATGAAACCAAAACACAACTAAAAGCCCAGGCCTGGTCCTCTCTCGTCCTTCACTGTCGTCGCTCCAGTTTTATATCCTTCCATCTCCTACGTGGGACTCGAGACCGGCGGTGGGCCGCAGGTGCCACTGATTTGCCCAATCACTGCCGGCCTCACTCGTGTTCCCACGTCCCTCGGCCCCGCCCCACTCGCCACAACATGGTTCTGGCTTGTGACTTGTCATTCTTATCATCTGTCTACTTTACCATTAAAATAAAAAAAGGCCTAAAAATAAACAAAACAGCTAATTCTGGTAAGCTGTCTGATATGAGATGGGCAAGGGCTAGGGTTTGGGCGTCTCGGGCCAGAGCAGGGCTAGGGCCTAAATCTGAGGCCTGTGCAGGGCTCTACCCACTATCAAATCCAAAATCATAGCTACTTTTAAACCTTACTTAAAGCATGGTTAAACATGCTTTAAAGGTACAATTTGTAAGATATTTGCAGTAAAATATCCAAAAACCACTAGGCTAGTGTAATATATTTTGTCCAGCTGATTACTAACAATATCTCTAATGTTTTTAACTACTTGTAAATCATGAGAAAATTCCCATTCTAAACAGTGACACGGGGCAGTAGAGTAACCTGTAGATGACGTTAGTTACCGCCTTTACTGATGTAAAAACCACATGACAACAGTGTCGTGGAAGTAGTGTCGCGGAAGTAGTGTCTAGCGTCCAGCAAACCACTAGCTTGCTTCAAGCAGTTCCTTATTTACTTCTACTTGCATGTTCTAAGGTGGATTGTGTTACTATGGAACATAATTATTGTTTACCGTCTGCCGCTGGATCTGTCGACAAGGACAGCTCCCGTAAACGTAAGCGTATGGGCCAACCAAACAACTCAAGAAGAGGACGCGTCTGATCCATAGTCTGATCGTGTCTTTGCATTGACTTTGTATGTAATCTACTCACGCAAATCGTTAAACTCGCATTAAATCCATGATTTATCTTTCCGTCTGATTGTTGGCCATCAGCGGTTGGGTAGAAGACAACAAATCCCATCATTCCACACTCCTTCTTAATGTCATCAAATCACGCGATTGTTATTGTTTTGGTAGTGCACCCTCTAGTGGCAGGTCCTACAACCTGTACCTTTAATATCATCAGGTGCAAGATACACCAGGAATAGAATAGAATAGAATAGAATAGAATAGAATAGAATAGGCTCCATTCCTGATCAATATTTTTCACCAGGCTTTAATAATAGGTCAAAATGTGGTTGCTTCTACAAAAAGTAATTATCCTTTTTTACTTCCTGCTTTATTCTGCTGTACAGTTTTTCTCCAAATATGAAACACAAATGCATTTCATTCATAAATATGAGAATGTTTTAATAACTGGGGTTGAACTTGAAAATACAGACTATAGCAACTAATACGGTTACATCTATGCACTCTGGTTTCCAGACAAGCTCATATCCTTTCATTTTACACATGGAAACGTAATTAATAAAAGCATATAAACACTTCAGGCAAGACAGCTCTTTATGTGTGATTGCATGTTCTTCTCTCATTGCTTCACCTTATGGACTAAGCTTTCCACACATTCAAACAAGCGAACAAAGTGACATCTTTATGTGTAATTTTAAGCATACCCATTATTCCCTTGTGCATTAGATGCATCTGCTATAATGCAGCTTTTTCCCAGGTCAGTCAGCCTGAGCTATAAAGAAAACTAAACAAGCGTGGATAATGCATTTTAAATGATTTTAGAAGCCTCAGTTATTAAATAGCACCCAGCTCTGTTGTTTAATGTGTGGCTTGAAATGAAGACTGATATCGGAAATGTTAAATACATTTAACTTCCACTTTAAATTGCCAGAGGCATAACTTTAATATTTAAAGTTGCTTTTTCTTCTCTTATATTTATAGTCATGGTGTTATGTCCTTAAAGGTTTTCCACAGCCTCAGAAAATTACATATTATTAATTTGTTTGTTTGTTTTGTTATTTGTAGTACTTATAACTCTCCATTTAATTTGCTCTGGATTAAAATATCAGAGTACTGTCTTTTTACTTTAGTGAATCACCCAGGAACTTTTATGATTGCATTTGTTCAATATTAATATTCAATAAATAATATTTTACATAAATTATAGTAGTATTTAGTTCTGGGAAACAGTGTGTATGTGTGTGTTCTGAACACTGTTTTCATGATGGTGTTTTTAGTTCAATTGTTCCGCCATTAAATGGCAACAAAAGACAAATCTCTTTGTTGTTTCAACGTTGAAACAACTGTCAATATTTCAACCATATTTCAACGTTGAAGGTCGGTCATGTTCCTGCTGGGTATTTTCATCAGTTACTGCACGTTGTGCTAGCATTCTGTAAGCCTTACATCATACACAGAGATTAAATAGTTCTATAAGACCATATTTATTTGAATTAATTATAGTATGTATTTCAATTAATTATCGTTCGAGAGAGAGAGAGAGAGAGAGAGAGAGAGCGAGAGATAGAAGGGGGTGACAATTGTGTGTAGCTGCTGCATCTGCGCGTCTTTCTCTACAAAGAATTACTTAACAAACAGAGCCAAACATTTTACCACCACGTTGCTGAGAAATATAATGTAGCGATCTAGTATCTAGGCTATTTTATTAATAAAAGTCATGGGGAGTGTTGACAACATGTTTATGTGTGTGTGCAGTGCAATCAGAGTTCTCCGACCTCTCTCTCTCATAAACACACTACTGTATATATGTGTGTGCGCAAGTGATGCGTGTTGGTTAGTGTGCATCAATTAAAGCATCGCATTAATATGGAACAGTGATTAAACTACCTGTGTATTAAACGGTTTTACTGCATAGCCTACCTGCAAGCCAATCAGAATCAATTATTCAGACAGACCTTGAAATAAATGAGCAATATCACACGAGTAGTTGTGAGATACGGCTGTATATCAGCATTGCTGTGATTCGGCTGTAGATAATCACAGCATGCTGACATACAGCCATGTCTGATATTGCGTTTATACAACAGTTCGACAGTATGAGTGTGTTAATAGCCTATATAAGAAACAACAATGGAGTGTAAAACCCTCTTTTGTGCAGAACTTCTTTCTTCGGTAACAGATTCAAATCTCAGTTTGACAGTTTAACAGCTGAGCCCAAGCCTCCGTTCATTAGAAGCTTAATAACTAACAGAAATACATATGCTGTTTGTTTTGTGTTACCTTTGCTAGTGTATGTTATGTTGAATGTTATGTTATTTTAAAGTTTTGTTTTGTTATTGTAACGTCTCGGTTACGTATGGTAACTCTCATTCCCTGAAGGAGGGAACGGAGACGCCACGTCAGTGACCGACGAATATTGGATATCGCTTTGATAGACCAATCTACTTCGAGTATAAACTAAACGAGCCAATGCACATTGGCATGCAATTATTGCATCCAGCTGCCGCTGATCACTGAGTGAGTATAAGAAGGCAGCAGGTGCAATGCATTCCAGTTTTTCGCTGAGGAGCCGAGCCGGGGACCCGGCAGCTCAGCTTTTAGGTGTAGGCCGGGGCTCTGAACAAGTAGCTCCACTCACCGTTGTCAAAGCACTACCTCATTGGGTGAGATTGGATAACACTGGGAAAACGTACCCGGTCCGCTTGGAACTGGGATGCTGCGGAAGCCCCATCCTTCCGGACGGAGGTCTCGGAGGCAAATACACATATAGCATCCGTTTAGGAGTATACTGAGAAATTTGAGGTGATTAAAAACCCTCTTGGGAAGGCAGAAGTCTGCTGGGGAAACATGGGCTCTAAGGCTATACCGTGGACTATACACATACGAGTACCGCTTAGGTCTCAATATGGAACCCACCCTTCCATGGTTCTCACGGATACATCATGAAGGCCTGGCGCCGGCCATTCGCCGTGTCCAGCTACTTAGGGTAATGGAGGATCTCAACAGGGTCTACAGTACGGACACTCTGGAGCAGTTTAAGCAAGCCGACACTAACCGGGGCCTCTCAGTGCCACTACCCGTTTGAGGTGAGAACACAGGAGGATACCGGCTCTACAGAAAGGCTATAGAACCTAGCGAACGTGTTAGGGGTCACCTAGCCTGCAGCTCTACAAATATCTGTCAGCGAGGCGCCACGAGCCAGCACCCAGGAGGATGCAACACTTCTAGTTGAGTAAGCTCGCAACCTGAATGGGCAAGGCACATCCTGAGCCTGATAAGCCAGGGTTATGGCATCCACAATCCAGTGGGCCATCCTCTGCTTAGAGACGGCACTCCCCTTCTGCCGGCCTCCGTAACAGACAAAGAGCTGGTCTGAGGTCCTGAAGCTTTGTGTCCGGTCTACGTAGCACCTTAATGCTCGGACGGGACAAAGCAAAGCCAGGGCTGGGTCTGCCTCCTCCAGGGGCAGCGCTTGCAGGTTCACCACTTGGTCTTTGATGGGTGTAGTGGGAACCTTGGGCACGTAGCCAGGCCGGGGCCTCAGGATTACCTGGGAGTCAGCCGGCCCGAACTCGAGGCATGAATCGTTGACCGAAAATGCATGCAGGTCCCCTACCCTCTTGATTGAGGCCAGTGCAAGCAGGAGCAGAGTTTTCAATGAAAGAAACTTTAGCTCAACTGAATGCAAAGGCTCGAATGGGCCCTGCTGTAGTGATTTAAGCATTAGAGACAGGTCCCAAGAGGGTATATAGGAGGGCCGGGATGGATTTAACCTCCTGGCCCCTTTAAGGAACCTGACGATGAGGTCATGCTTACCCAAAGACTTCCCATTCACGGAGTCATGGAACGCAGCAATAGCAGCAACCTGGACTTTGAGGGTGGAGAGAGACAGCTCCAGCCCTATTCGCTCCAGCCCTTGCTGCAGAAAGGACAGCACGACCGCAATCGGGTATCTTCGGGGGTCTTCTCGGCGAGAAGAACACCACTCGACGAACAAGTTCCACTTCAAGGCTAAAGCATGTCTCGTAGACGGTGCTCTTGCCGAAGTGATGGTATTCGCTACCTCTTGGGGTAGGTCACCCAGAACCTCCGCCAAATGGTGCCAAATGGTGCCCCATCTCTGAGTCAGTAGATCCTTCGTCAGAGGAATTGGCCAAGAAAGGGCTGTCGCAAGGAGCACTAGTTTGGGGAACCAGGTCCGCGTGGGCCAATACGGTGCTACTAGCAAGACTTGCTCCTCGTCCTCCCGGACTTTGCACATTGTCTGTGCGAGAAGGCTCACTGGGGGAAACGCATACTTGCGTGGGTCCCACGGCCAGCTGTGTGCCAGTACGTCCGTGCCGAGAGTTCCCTCGGTCAGGGAGTAGAGCAACTGGCAGTGAGAGGTCTCTGGAGAAGCAAACAGGTCTACCTGAGCAGCTCTGAACTGCAGAGACAGCTCGTCGGCTGTATGACTGAGCAGGCCTGGAATGTGAATGGCACGAAGTGACCTCAGAACCTTCTGACTCCAAAGGAGGAGGTGGCGGGTGAGTTGCGACATGTGACGAGAGTGCAGACCACCTTGTTGGTTGATGTATGCAACAGTCGCAGTGTTGTCCATTCAGACCAGCACATGCTTGCCTCGTAAGAGACCTTTAAAGACAGTTCAAGGCAAGGTGCGCTGCAAACAACTCTAGGCAATTGATGTGCCACTGCAGCTGCGGGCCCGTCCAAACCCCTGAGACTTGGCCGCTTGCAACACGACAGGGGTAGTGCAGCCTGAAGTGTGCAATCCACTCGACACAGGAACGACCGCCGCTGAAGCGCCGTCTTGCCAACACACGAAGCTTCCGAAAGCGTGCTGAACTCGCAGATCACAGCAGACACAGTTGAGCAGAGCGATACTAACGCTCGGCTCCGAAGCGAAAAGCTGGAATGCATTGCAACTGCTGCCTTCTTATACTCACTCAGTGATCAGTGGCAGCTGGATGCAGTAATTGCATGCCAATGTGCATTGGCTCATTTAGTTTACACTCAAAGTAGATTTGTCTATCAAAGCGATATCCCATATTCGTCCCTACCCCAAAAAGGTCTCACCCCTATTTGATAGCTCCGCCCCACACATACGTACGCAACACAGGCAACGATTATGGCGGAATCTGCTGTATTATTATCTGCTGTATTGAAAATATTATTTTACTTTTTGTTTGTATTTTACTTATTGTAACAATTGATGAGCATTTTTAAGTTAAAGATCACTGAAATATTTAGAAAATCTCATTCCAGTCTCAGTTGGAGGAATAGTCAGGTGTTGAAGCTCTTTCCATTACATTGCATTTGGAAGTTATGCTGTTGTTTTATAATGTTATAATGTGTTAAGTTATGTTGTTATGTGAAGTTTTGTTCTGTAAAGCTGTTGATATGTTATAGTGTGGCATTTAAAGTTGCTATGTATGTAAAGTTATTACGTTGTTGTTGTAAAGTTATACTGTTGTGTGAAGATTATATGTCATATAATGTTGTTTCTACAGTATGTTGTGGTATGTAATGTTTTGTTTGTAAAGTCATGCTGTTATGTTCTTTAATGTTATGTTGATATACTAGTTTGCATAGCTTTGTAAATTAAAGGGCCTGTTTTTTTACAGCCATGTAATGTAAAACATCTGCATGAACCAAATTTTAAACTATGTGAACCAAAGTAGAGAAATCCACACATCACTGATTCTGTTCACATCTGTACAATTTGAGAAGTGAACTCTCAGAAGAGTCTGATACAGGAGGGTCCAGTGATGTTAGAAGTATCTTTATGCAAATATATTCCACCTCAGGAGCAGAGACTTTCCCACCCTGATTAAATAGGCAAGAAATCCACAGCAGCCATGATTCCTCCAAACACGACAGAGGTCTTTGCCAATGGGCTGTGTATCTCTGTTGTATCTTGCCCTGGCAACACATAAATGATGCAAGACAAAGAGACGCCAGATCTGATTGGTATGTGTGCCTGTACCCAAAGGAGGAATTTTAATAAGCTGTTGAATAGAGATTTACATGCTCTAGTATAGCACAGTCTCTGTTTTCTTTCAGTTCATTTGAGATGTTAGATGAGTGGAAACTTTCATTCTTATGAATAAACTTAATCTGAAGGGGTTCTCAATTTTAGTTCTAGCTATTGATTTCTTTCATTTTCTTTTCATATTTTCCAAAACCTGAACAGTATATTGCTTCATACTTCCTTATTTATCCTGCAGATCTTATCCTGAATGTCCTTGAATCTCTAAAGACATTTAATGAGGTGCTATATTGATTTTGTCTGTGTGGAAGCATGAATACCTGTGCAATGATAAAAAGCTCATGGACCACAGAGTTTGGTTACTTGTTGCCAGAGGTTTCTTCTAATATAACTATTTTAACAATTTAACAATTCTCTACTTTGCATTCGAGTTGTAAGATCAGACCCTATTACGGTAATGAAACTGTGCAGGATTATTTTCCAGCCAAGACTGCCTGTTATTAGTCTGAGATATGTTGATGTATGCAACAAATAGGGTTATGAGGATTCGTCATAGTACAAATTGTTTTGAAAAACAAAAGACTGAAAATAAGCATAAATTCGCTCACTGAATTGAGCAGAAACCAAACAATTAGACATGCCAAACTAACTCCAGCAAACTACTAGCTAGCAACAACACGCTTCAACATTTGTGACATGTAATATCTACTGAAGTAACAAGGATGAAGAGATGTCCTAACTAAAGAATATACAGTATCATTTTCATTCATATTAGCATCTATGACCATCTATGATTGCCTCTTCACCACGATAATAATATCTTCAAAATCCAATGGTTAATTACGATATTTACTAAAAGCACAAAAAAAAAAAACATGAATAAACATCAGACGGAATTTTATTTAACAGCGTAAAGACATCAGTACACATCTTTTTTTTCAGGTTTCATTCCATTGAAGTTCATCTATTATCCTTTCTGACTTGTTTGTCAGACAAAATGGCAGATCCGGCATTATGGTGTCAGGATAATAAAGGAGGATTCAGTAGCGAATGTAAATCTCAGTTCTTTATTGAGAAAACAATAAGAGTTGTTGGTGGTGATCAGGTGAGCGGTAATCAGTGGCCACGCCTCCAACACAAAAGCAAACACACACAGAGAGCATGAGCCAGCAAATTCAAGAACCGGGACATATGGTTGGTCAGATCGCCTGTATCAAGCCTCCTGTGAAGGGTTAATAGCAACTGAACATTTAACACTAGCAACGGGTTAGGACGGAAACAACACAAAATAACAGTAAATGTGCAACATTTACACTGCTCATTCATTCCCATGCAAAAGATGCTGGGAACTGACAAAATGTTATTCAAAAAGCTTAAAAAGTTGGTTTTACAACTTTGAATAGACTGCACACAATGAATATAAATCGTACTACAATTTCAAGGATCCTGTTGAATTAGCTCATTTGAATGACCAGTAGCAAAAAAAAAAAAATCTATTTTGTGTGGTTTGTTTGGGTTCTTGTGTCCAGCGGCCAAGTCGATTGTGATAAATGAATGCAACTCCAAAATCACAGCAAGGACAAACTTAGGAAAACTGTTTAAACTATTAATTTAAGTTTGATGTTTTGAGAGCTAGTCTTCTGGTCCTTGAGCTATGAAACAAATTATCTCAGATTGTCATATTTTGAACTTTCGTTTTAGTATTTGTGGATGTTTTTTGTTTTTTTTTCAGACCAACACATTATTGCTTTTCTCTCAATTACTATAATGTTTCAGATTCACACCCGCCTCAGGGTGGGAGTTTGCAGCTGCTGTCAGGATGTGTCTAAGTCTGTTTGTTTTGAACAAACAGTTTTGAACAAACAGATGTCTCTCAAAAGGAATAGGAGATGCATTCACTTGAATAAAAAAGGGGGAGTCTAGCAAAAGAATTGTTGTCTGCTGTGTTTCGAGACCGCTACATATGTTATATTCATGAATTCAGAGAATTTCTACATCACATACGGATGGTCTGGAACAGTGCTTATCACTTAATTGCATGAAAAATAGTCAGCAGAGGAAATCACTAGAGATTGTGGGTTTGACATGCAGAAACAGAAATCCCTAAAATCCATCAGAATGTCTTCTATTGAAAACAAGAGTCGCAGGCAATAAAATGTGTACTCAGATTCTGAAGTTTCAAAAATCCTTGAGCAAACCTTAGGGGTGCATAAAAGTTTTATGACCACATAGTAACAGAAAAATAGTAATAATAACACACACTTTTGCTCTTTTTCTCTGTCTCTTTCTCATTTGTGTGTGATTTTGCAGAGACTCAGTAAGATAATTAATCACTGGGCTGAGGTTAAGCAGAACGCAGAATGTGTTCAGTAAGGTTGTGTTCTGTCCCCAATTATAATGTAAATACACTGCTTGCAGTAATAAAGTCATTGATCAGATTTTAGAGGGAAAAAAACACTAATGCAAAATTTGGACTTAGAATAGTTGGAATTTTTTGAAAAGTTCACCCAAAAATAACAATTTACATCACTTGCTCACCAGTGGATCCTCTGCAGTGAATGGGTGCCATCCAAACAGCTGATAAAAACATCAAAAAAATTCACTGTTTCCAATGTAATTCAGTGTTTGGGCTCTCATTCCCGATGGTACCCATTCACTGCAGAGGATCTATTGGTGATGTAATGCTACATTTTTCCAAATCTGTTTTCATGGAGAAACTCATCTAGATCTTTTATGGTCTGAAGTTGGGCAAATGTTCATTTTCTGGGTGAACTTTTCCTATAAAAAATTTTTTGTGAATTGAAATCACAGAAAGAGGAATTATTTAAACTACAAAGAAAAAAATATTTTTCTCTACTAAACATGTTCAATATTGTCAAAATACTACAGCCATTTAAGCCATTTGAATGTATTCTTTTATGAAATGAGTTATCTGGCAATGAAGTTGACCGCATGTTCAGAGCCATTATAGTGTCTATAATGTGATAAAGCTGTAGCCTCCTTATCACCGGACATGTCACCCATTGAGCATGTTTGGGATGCTCTGGATCTGGGTATACAACAGCGTGTTCCAGTTTCTGCCAATATCCAGCAACTTCACACAGCCATTGAAGAGGAGTGGACCAACATCCCACAGGCCACAATCAACAACCTGATCAACTCTATGTGAAGGAGATGTGTTGCACTGCATGAGGCAAATGGTGGTCACACCAGATACTGACTGGTTTTCGGACCCCTCAATACAGTAAAACTGCACATTTTACAGTGTCATTTTATTGTGGCAGCCTGAGGTATACCTGAGCAATAATCATGCAGTCTAATCAGAATCTTGATATGACACACCTGTGAGGTGGATGGATTATCTCGGCAAAGGAGAAGTGCTTACTAACACAGATTTAGACAGATTTGTGAACAATTTTTAAGAGAAATAGGCCTTTTGTGTACACAGAAAAAATGGGGGCAAAACAAATGTTGCATTTATAATTTTGTTCAGTGTAATAACACAAGGCCTATTAGGGCTTCTGTAGGTGTCTTTTCGAACATTGATCGTTAAAATCTAATATTTCTGGAAATGAATGCAATTTAAACAATTTAAAAAAAACTACTCTTACAGCAGCTTTATGATTTTTACATTAAAATCTCATTTAATTTCTACTTTTCATTTAAATCCACAACCCTTGCTCAGATGCTTTAAAGACCCTGTTGTGTGATTAAACAATATTTGCTGTTTCAATGAAATATGCAGAGCCAGTAGTAGCGAGGTGTTGTCTTGCACATTTTAAAGGCTTTTGAGTTTTGTTTTCACTTCAATGGTTACAGTGGTATATTACACAATAAAAAATACAGTCCAATGCACTAGGTAAAAATAATCATGCATTTATATAAAAAACTGCACATTAATCAGTGACAGCAGTGAAGGTAGCATTGCAGTGTGGATAGATTGTTACAGTTTCCTTGCGAAATCATGTCGCACCTAGGCTGTTAAAAGAGACTATAACTGTGTAGAGTGTCTATTAAGAGATGTACTCTGTGGTCCAAACATTGATTTCAGACCACAACTTTTTCCTGAAATGTCAATTCAGTCCTTATACTGCTAGAAACAAAATGTCATATGGAGCCAAACTTGCCTGCAATTATTCCAACAATATTGGATTTAACCCTCGAATCTACGAGCGTGACAGTCAGCATCAGATCTAGCTTGTTTGGTACAAGTGAGGAAGCTTGTGTTAGGTGCAAACTCTTGAAAGCCTGCAAAGAAGAAATCAATCAAAATGGCCCAACATTGTTCATGACAATGTTATCTGATTTTTTTTAAATAATACAACTAACTAGATAAATGTTTGACAGATTTTGATGTTGGCTTCGACAAAACCTCGTCTTAAAACCATTTTAAAAGCTAGGACGGATGGATGGACAGACAGATGGATCCTATATACTGTAGCTCCACTACATATATAGATGGTGAGCCTAGCTGGGCTTTTTTCAGGTGTTTTAATTAAAAGCAGTCTGATACAGCCCAGTTTCCATTCATTTCATTACTGAATAAACATCATTACATGAGATGTCAGAACGGATCAATATGTAGAAAGGCTGAAGAGCTCCAGTCCCCAGCCCACCTCCTCCAAACCTCAGCACCTCCCTCACACGCTCCTCCACACGTATGAGACAGATGAGGTCAAGATGTGTTCATATCAGCACCTCCCTCCCTCAGGCTAAACTAGAGCAGGTGGATGGGAAGGGGGGATGTGTCTGCTATGAAAGGCCGACCCAACCAAAAAGGCATCATTAAATTCATTCTTACTGGTTTCTGTGCATTATTCATATCGGGCCGCTGAAATATAAATGGAGCTGTGATGCTGGAGCTCTCAGAGACTGGAGCCCCATAAACTCTTCTGCAGTGAGTCTGTCGTGTTTGGTCAGGTTTTTCTAAAGAGCCGAGAGTACGTATCCTCGTGGAGGGCTGTGTTGGAAGTTCTTGTTGGTCCAGAAGTCATCAATTTTGAATAGAGACCAAAGAGAGCTGCAAGGAAAGCTTAATTGGCTAGTCACTCATTTAGTCACTCGTTTCAAAATATGGATCATAAAAAGCTCTCTCAAACACTCCATAGCATTAGAGCTGCATATAAGTCAAAGCGGGTGAGGGAGAGTCAGAACAGGAAGAATATTGAGCAGAGACGGCTGGATATGTTGACAGGTGGAGACAAGCTTTCCCATAGGAATGAAATGATTGAGTAACTGAAAGGCTTTTCACTCCCATCAATTGATATGTTAAATATAGACCTTTTTTTTTCTTCATGTTTTTGCATCACATACTCTTGATTGCAAACCAGAACATAGCAAAAATAAAATGTGGCCTGCCTTGTGATCAAAATCCAGATGAACTTAAAATGGTTTGAAATGATGATCTGTGATTGAGAAAGTTTTTAGTGAGCACTCAGCTCAGCCTTCACGACACATGCGCTGTTTACTGAGAATCTGATGACTAATGATCTGAGAAAAGGGAAATATTAATACTAATAGCCGAACAAAAGCTAGTGGCAACAAAAAAAAACAAATATACTTTTCACTGTTTTATTATTAGTATTATAGGTAGGGAAATGTGTACATGTATTTGTATTTTAATTTCTTATTTCTTTCATAAATATACAAAAAAAAAAAAAAAATTACACAGTCCACTACCAGCATTTTTAAGATGTCATCTTTGATGTGTCTGTGTAATTGCAGAGTCCATTAATGCATTAAAACTTTTGCTTATAACAATCTTAGTTGCACAATAAACAGCTCTGTCTTCTATTGAGTGAAATTAAAGCATCTCTTAAACTTTCATATCCGAAGAACAAAACCAGGAATACAACTTTTAAACAGTATGTTATCATTTTCTCAAAAGGCATAATGTGAAACATTGACTGCTAAATGCAAAAGGGTGTGAGTCTAATCAGAGCAACACAGCTTCAGTACTCACGCATGGAAGACATGACAGCATGCTCTGAAGACAACAATGCATGCTTCTTCAGATGAAAGCAGGGATTTTGTAGCATTTTATATCTTTTAATTAATTAGGCAATTTTGTGTAATCATACAATATTTATAAAATTTTTAATAAAATTAATGAAAATTAATGTGCCTCTATTATAGTATTTTAAGTACTCAAAGTAAAAAAAAAAAACTCTCATAAAACACATTGCAGCACCACATATGTTCTCACATTTTCTGAAATGGTTTGTTTTCTCTAAACCCTCCTTTCCAAGAGCATACTCTGCTCTGATTGGTCAGATGCCCAGTCTGTTGTGATTGGTTAATTTACAGCGCTTGTAGGAAATTAAATACCCATTAACATGAGGTAACACACTGTATGTCTAACATCACTTGACCTAAAAGGAAAGTTAGAGGTCTCATCATATCCGCATGTCAGAGAAAGTGTTAACAGCAGTATGAACTGACAGCAATATCTATAGACTATGGATTATTATTCCATATAGTCTTTAAATGTGTTGTTTTTGACTTCCACAAATCATTTTTTCCCTTCCTTCCTGTTTCTACATCAGTTTTATACACATGGGTCTAAAATGATCTCTATTCATTTTCTATGTTATTTCAATCATGCCTGAGTGATTATTTGCTGAGTCTGTGAAAGAAATGCATTTTATCATTTATTTTTCCAGGAATTCATTATATATTTTTGTTTTTTATATAATGATAAATAAAAATCATTATGTTTATTTTGATTCACTTCACTATAAAAAAAACTTTTTGCAAGTAGAAAAAATTTTGCAAGTAGAAACATATTATTGCAGATAACTTTTCACCTGCCTCACATTTCACAACTCAACAACTAATGCATTAAGTCTTATTTTATAATTCATTACAACAGAAAATATTTGATATACTGTGGAAGATAACTGGACAAAATATTTGAATGTTAGGCTAAGATGACCTTGACCTTAAAATCTTTAAAACATGTCCGATACTATCAGCTAGCTTGTTGTTGACATATTCTATTCTAGTATGGCTGATCCCAGACATTCTACATTAACAGCTGAAATGTTTGTAGAGACACTGCATGATGAGGAAAATCAGGCAATTCTTAGTCCTGATTCAGAGTCAGAAATATCTGATGCTGATGTGACCTAGACAGTGTGCCACAGGGTCAGTCTGAAGTTGTGGGTGTAAATCCAGCTCTCCCAGATGAAGAAAACTCATTTGATGACATTGAAGACTTGTCTGATGAGTCCTCTGAAGAGGAAGCCCAGCCCCAGTCCAACAGATTGAGTAAAACTGGTTTGTCATGTATCTATGAACACAGATGTGGCCCATGGTGCTGTGGTACAATGTGCTGGATGTTGTCATCCTCTTTGCTTGGACCAGGAGAAGTCCTGGTGAGCCACAGTCCTGCAGAGTTCAGCTCCAACCCTAATCCAACACACCTGAACAGTGAGGCCGGTGGGCTTTATTAAGGTTGAAGCGAAATTCTCCAGGACTGTGGCTCTCCAGGAGCACAGAGATGGCAATTTGAGATGGTGCTGTACCTGTGTGATTCTATTTTTAGGCCCCGAGCACCGATGGTGTGAGGACCCTATTGTATTTGCTCCGTTTATTATTATTATTCCGGTTCTTCTTCTTCTCCAAAATGAATCGAATTTTTGAGGGCTTAAACATGCTCAAAAAGTCATGAAACATTGCACACACGTCAAACCTGGTGAAAATTTACATCTGATATAGTATTCAGAAGAGGGTGTAGCGAAATGGCTCGACAGCGCCACCTATACTAAGAAAATCAACAGCCTTCCAGCTATGTTTTACGTACATGCACGAAAATTGGCACACACATGTAACACACCAATACCTACAAAAAAGACTCTTGGAGTAAAATTCTAAACTCAACAGGAAGTCAGTTATTTTTAATATTATGAGCAAATTTTGTGTCATTTTGGTCATTTCCATGCATTGTATTTTAACAAACTCCTCCTAGAGATTCATTCAGATCAACACCAAATTTGGTATGCCTAAACTAAAGGCCTTTGCAATGTTAAATTGCGAAGATTTAGAGTTTTCGTCGAAGGGTGTGTCTGTGGCGGCCTGGCGAATTTTGATGATTCGCCATGAAAAATGAAGTTGCTATAACTCAGACATACAATGTCCAATCTGCCCAAAACTTCACATGTCTGATAAGACTCCTGACCTGAACAGATTGACATGCCCATATTCAGTAATAGTCATAGCGCCACCTATTGGCAACAGGAAGTGATATATTTTACGCTGCGATAAACTACTCCTAGAAATTTTTGACATCAATGTCTTTTTTGTGGTCAGTCTAATCTAAAGGCCTGTGCGATGTTAAATTGTGAAGATCTTGAGTTTTCGTTAAAGGGTGTGTCCATGACGCCGTGACAAAGTTCGATGTCTCGCCATGGGAATAAAAGTTGTTATAACTCAGGCATAAAATTTCCGATCTTCCCCAAACCTCACATATGTGATAAGAGTCCCGGCCTGAACACATCTGAAGGCCAATATTCCATTGCGTGTGGCAAAATGGCTCGATAGCGCCACCTATACACATTCAACAGAGTGCGCCTCGAGCTATGTTTCACATACATGTACGAAAATCAGTACACACATGTAACACACCAATACCTACAAAAAAGTATCTTGGTACAAAATCCGAATCCCAACAGGAAGTCGGTTATTTTTCATTTTCCCTGCAAAATTGGTGTTGTTTTTGTCATTTTCAGGGGTTGTACTTTAACAAACTCCTCCTAGAGATTTATTCAGATCAACACCAAACTTGGTCAGTGTAATCTAAAACCCTTTGCGATCTTAAATTGCGAAGATCTTGAGGTTCCGTTAGAGGGCGTGTCCATGGTGGTCTGTCAAATTTCGATGTTTCGCCATGAAAAAGGAATTGCTGTAACTCAAACATACAATGTCCATTATATTCCATTATAATGATCGCGCCACCTGCTGGCAACAGGAAGATTGGCACATATATGGAATATACTTTAATATATTCCACTTATATTTATGATTTTAAATGCATATTTCTCAACGTTCACCTTTTTACTAAAGCCACTCGCTGCCGGTGAGCCCGGGTGCGAGGTCCCGTTCATCGCTGCTTGCAGCTTTAATGTTAGTTTTATTTTCATATATTCGGTCATATTCACAACAATTCACTGCAGTTGCAATACAGACAGTTCAATTTCAGTGTTATCGGTTATCAGTGATTTGTGTATGTTATGTGTGAATAAGTGGCAAATAAACATATTTAAAGTGTTAAATAACTGCTTCATTTTTTTATGCTTCCATATGGGTAATTTTTAACCCATGTGTATGAACTTAAATGTGTAAAACCTAGGGGAAAATCTGCATATGTCATCTGTTAATCAACAAATCAATAAACCTGATTGTGACGAGTGGGGCGGGCCGAGGGACGTGGGAACAGGAGCGAGGCCGGTGGAGTGATTGGAGATGAGCGACACCTGCGACACTCGCCGGTCTCGAGTCCCACGGAGGAGATGGAGGGATATAAAACTGGAGCGACGACAGTGACGGATGAGAGAGGACCAAGCGTGGACTTTATTTTGTGTTTTGATTTTTATTTGTGCGCGTCAGTCGTCCGTGAGGGGCTGATGCGCTGTTTTGTGTTTATTTTGATTATTAAAGTTTCATTAGATTGTCCGCCGGTTCCCGCCTCCTAATTCCCGACGATCATTAAGTTTGTAATTTGTTACAGTGGTGCCGAAACCCGGGAGAAGGAGGGACGCGCTGCTGAAGATCCCTCGCCGCTGTGGTGAATCCGCGGTGCCATCGAGCAGGCGAGGAAGTGTGCCACCATGGACGCTCGAGGCAGTGGGCTGGAGTGAGTTGCCGGGGATGGGCGTGCTCGCTGCCGGCCGCCTGTGATGTGGAGGGGCGGCTGCCGTCCGTGAGGGAGCGGAGGAGTCGGCGCCGTTCGCCAGAGAGCCGGAGCCTGCTGTCTCCGTGAAGAAATCCGGAGGAGCAGGGAACGGGGGACTCCTGCCGGCTGCCCTAAATTCGGAGGAGCCGTCACCGTCCACCGGGCGGCGGAGGAGTGTCGTGCCGTCTGCCGAGGGCTGTCCAGTGCCACCTCCAGGCACCGCGGAGGACATCACCCAGCTGGTGGAGGGCCGAGCAGCAGTGCGTCTGGGAACCAGATTTTTCTTTTTTCCCTCTCTCCCCTCTCTCGTCTCTGTCGCTCCTCCTTCCATCTCCCTTTCTCTTGCCTCATCTGTCCTACCCTCATCTGGACTTTATTTTGTGTTTTGATTTTTATTTGTGCGCGTCAGTCGTACGTTAGGGGCTGATGTGCTGTTTTGTGTTTATTTTGATTATTAAAGATTCATTGGATTGTCCGCCTGTTCCCGCCTCCTTCTTCCCCACGATTATGAAGTTTGTAATTTGTTACACTGATAATCTTTGGTAGTGTAACCCTTAATTTTTGTCTGCACCTACTCCAGTCTCTTCAACGTGGATCCATAAATAAAACACGGGTTACCACGGTGATAATTCACGTTTCTTCTTTTAATCAGAAGCATCGGCCTAACAGCATGATCAGCCGGACACACAACACTCTCGCTTGGGTTTTTTTTTTTTAAGCGCGCCCTGCCTTAAAGGGGCAGGCACACCAAATGTCTTTCTAACAAAACATGTATAAAACTTTGCATAAGACATGAAAATACACGAAAATCTTACTAAACAAATTCACCAAAATTTCTTATTCTTCTTTTTATATATATATATATATATATATATATATATATATATATAACCCATGAATTGACAAAATGTAAAATAAAATAATAAATTAAACACAAGGTTACCAATTCAACATAAGGTTACAGTAGCTCCTTTGGAGGCATCTTGAGTTAAACAACTTTATATTTAAGAAAACACTTATAAAAGACCTGAACCAGAAGCGACGCAACCTGTGTAACAGAATACAAAAGTTTGCTTAGCATAACCACCACTTCAGCTCCTGAGGTTTAGCACTTGTGATATGAACAGTTACAATCGTGTCATTTTACCATATCAATTCAAGCCGAATGCAGCAATGATACACTGGAGGGAATAGCTAATCTGAACCACCATCACAAACACATCTTGATTGACATTTCAGCGAAACCCCTGACAAATCTCCTATAATAGGACCATAGACCAACAATCGCTCTCACCTCTGTGACCGTCCTGGGGGTAGGCCATGACCGGACCTTGTTCAGATTCTTTTCATCTGGCAGCAGACCCTGGCTGGATACAACATGACCTAAGTAGGAAACTTCACTGCGTGCAAAATGACATTTGTTAACCTTCAATTTCAGACCCGCTGAACGGAAATGACTAAAAACCTCCTCAAGACTGTTAAGATGTTCGCTGAAAGTGTGACTGAACACCAGTACATCATCAAGGTAAACAAGACAAACCTTCCAATGAAGTCCACGAAGCACCAGCTCCATCAATCGTTGGAAAGTTGGAGGGGCATTCGTAAGACCCATCGGCATTACCTTGAAATGATATAAAGCACTGCCTGTATTGAAAGCGGTTTTCTCCCTATCCTTGGGGTCTAGCTCAACTTGCCAGTAACCACTGGACAGATCCATTGTGCTAAACCAGCGTGCACCTGCCAAGCTGTCTAAAGCATCTGAGGCACGAGGTAAGGGGTAAGAGTCTTTTACAGTGACTGCATTAAGCTTTCTGAAATCAATGCAGAATCTATAACTGCCATCTCTCTTCTTCACTAAGACAACAGGAGAAGCCCAGGTACTACAACTTTCCTCAATTACATCATGGGAAAGGAGCTGCTGAACTTGCCTGTCTATCTCAGCTCAAACATGTGGCGATGTTCTGTAAGCCCTCTGCCTAATGGGCTGTGCATCCCCAGTACGGATGGTGTGCTTGACCAAATCAGTACGACCATAGTCATACTCATTTGCACTAAAAAATGTCGGAATATTTGTAAATCAGAGTCTCTAGCTGAGTCCGTTCTGCACTGTCCAATTTAGACTGACTGAAGTCTACATTGGGTTTTGGACAGGGCTCAATTTGAGTCTGTATCTGAGCTACTTTGGGTTCCAGCATTGTGTATTCTTCCCCTGGTTGCATGACTAAGGAATGAAACTCACCTAGCCTTATGCCACAGGGAACATGGCAATCCTCGTTTGTCGGATTCATAGCTCGCACACAAGTCACACCTGCTTTCACAGAGGTTACTGTACGTGCCACAAAAAGACCTGGTACTGACTGAATTTCAGGATCTAAGAGTCCTACATAATTGCATGCAAACTCTTTTTCCCCAATGTTAGACTGAATTTTTACCAAAACATTCATCTGTGACCTAGCAGGGATCAGAATGGGCTCTAAAGTCACGGCACTACTCCTTAGAGGGACTATTTCCTGCAAACACAAGAGAGGAACAGTCCAGTTCCACAATTTTAAATGATTTTCTCTGAGGTCAATTGCAGCATGATGTTTGCTAAGAAAATCCCACCCAATGATAACTGACTGTGTAGCATTCCTAACCACTTGAACATCATGTGAGAACACTTCCTCACCCAGCCTAATTGTAATGGGCAACATACCCAAAGTGTCAAGATAGTCACCCGTTACTGATTTTGCCAAAAGAAAGGATTTCAGAATAGGTTTTTTTTGTTAGAGAGAGAATTGACATTCTCAGTGTTTCACTGATCAAAGATATTTCTGAACCTGTGTCTACAAATGCTTGTATGGCAATGTTCTCAATGATTGCAAAAACATAAGGCATTGGAATGACAGGATTTACCCGTTCAGTTTGTTTGGGCCTAACCATAGTCTCAGCAGATACCCGGTCCATAGTACCTGCTACCAGCCGTTTCCCTGAAGATCAACATCCTCTTCAACAAAACTGACATGATGATCACCAGACGAGGGTAGATGGTCAGTAGAAGATCGTAGGCCATATCTCTCACCAGAGAGCTTGTTGGAGGGCCATTCTGTTATATGATGATCCTGATGATGGGATGCGTGTTGTAAGCGATGATCTCGATGATCAGAGGTTGGACTGCCACAACGATCACGGTGAGGTGGAGGTGTGCTGACACGTTGCTTACGATGAATACAAGTAAGGCTGGCATGTTGAGCAGCAAAATGTGGAGACAGGCTGGTGCGATGATCTCGATGAGGTTGAGGTGGGCCGACTTGATGATCTCGGTAATGTGGAGAAGCACTGATGTGACGATCTTGATGATGTGGAGATGGGCTCACATGACGATCTTGATAAGGTGAAGATGGACTCACGTGATGCTCTCCATAACCCCGACATCTGTCACTGTCTCGGCGGATGAATGAGTAAGGCTCATCTTGACGATGTGGAGAAGACGCCGGTGACAATGGATATCTCCTAGGAGATGAAAGTGGAGAGTAACGTTGCTTGTCTCTTCCACGTTCAGATTTTTTGACTCAGAGGGGGAAGAGGTGCAAGTCTGAGAACTTCTTGTGCCCGTTCCCACTTACAAGCAATGGCTAAAGCTTCCTCTAGGCTAGTAGCACCATGTTCATGACATTTTGCTTGGAGGACAGGATCAAGACCAGCTACCAACCGTCTAAATCTTTCCATGGCAATGGCGGACCATAATTTGGAAATGCTTCCAAAACTAGTCTTGTGATCTCAGCTGCAAATACTTCCAAAGGTTCTTTGGGCATATGTGGTCTGGCGTTCACAAAATCGAATGCTTCAGCCGAGAAACTTCCAGAAACTCTTGAACTTGAACACCGCTGCCACCAGTCTGTAACCCTTAATTTTTGTCTGTATCTACTCCAGTCTCTTCAACGAGGATCCATAAATAAAACACGGGTTACCACGGTGATAATTCATGTTTCTTGTTTTAATCAGAAGCATCGGCCTAACAGCATGAACAGCCGGACACACAACACTCTCGCTTGGGTTTTTTTTTTTTTTCAAGCGCGCCCTGCCTTAAAGGGGCAGACACACCAAATATCTTTCTAACAAAACATGTATAAAACTTTGCTTAAGACATAGGAAAATACACGAAAATCTTAGTAAACAAATTCACCAAAATTTCTTATTCTTCTTTATATATATATATATATATATATATATATATATATATATATATATATATATATATATATATATATATATATAACCCATGAATTGACAAAATGTAAATTAAAATAATAATTTAAACACAAGGTTACCAATTCAACATAAGGTTACAGTTGCTCCTTTGGAGGCATCTTGAGTTAAACAACTTTATATTTAAGAAAACACTTATAAAAGACCTGAACCAGAAGCGACGCAACCTGTGTAACAGAATACAAAAGTTTGCTTAGGTTAACCACCACTTCAGCTCCTGAGGTTTAGCACTTGTGATATGAACAGTTACAATCGTGTCGTTTTACCATATCAATTCAAGCCGAATGCAGCAATGATACACTGGAGGGAATAGCTAATCTGAACCACCATCACAAACACATCTTGAGGACATTTCTCTGTGGTAAGCCGTATTTAAGTTTGGTATATATTGTAGATGAGATGTCATAAGTGTATGTCAATCAACAAACCAATGTGTAAAATTCTAATTTATTTATGTGCGTTTGCACCTGTGGGAACTGTACCAGAATGCCAAGCAAAGCTGACAACCTCTGGGAAAAAAAAAGATGTGCTTAAGGCTGGTTCAAAATACACATTCAGTGTTGGGAAAGTTGCTTCAATAATTTAATACATTATACTTATTGCTGTCTTTTGAAAGTGATTAGTTGCATTATAGTATTACTGTCTCTGAGTTGCAATGCTTTATACTACTTTTGAGTTACTTTCACTTTGAAGCACAAACTGCAATTACATTCGGAAATAGTGGTAAATAAAGCGAAATTGACAAACAATAAACAAAATAGCTAGCTATAGACTATTTACACTTAATATGTGCATATTTCTTTCCTGATTCAGACGGAAAGGCTTTTTGCAAGTCCATTTGTAGTGTACTTTGATCTTTGAAACTTTGCAAAATTAATATCAAAAGAGCATAATAGGTGCACTGTAAGTTGATTAATATTGTATAAATGTAAAACTAGAGGATAATTACACAGAAAGGGCTTTGGTTTGACCGAGCACACTAATTTAATCTTGGTCAACTGTGCAAGACTACATACATTTTAAAAATGCCTCCAGAATGTAGAATAGTGTGAATGTGAGATGTAATATGAAGACATTAGAAATATATCTCACCTACAGTTACTGCTATATGGGTGGATATCATATTTATAAATTTAAGTTTAATATATATTCCATATGGCATTAAGAATTCTAATAAAATTGCTGCTCTAGAGAAACAGTTGATGCTAGATAATTTCATATTCTCAGAACATTTTATCCAGCCAGCCTTCTTAAGCCAGTGTTTCAAAGACTATGTGTAGGGATATCATTAGATTTATTAAAATGAGGGTTAACTTCTCAAATTTGTTTGCCTTGAAATTTTTAATTGAAGTGCAAAACACCCAGGAGCTACTAGAAAGAAATAATGTTGAAAATTACTTGATCAATCCTCATTTCATGAAAGCTTTTCCAAAATGGATCAGTCAAGCTGAATGTCATATTCCTCTGCATACTAAACAGCATTATTTTATCCTCTCACTATTAAAAGCACCATTGTTTTTTTCTTGTGCAAGACTTGCCGGCAGGCCCATTAAGAAGTCCATTTGATCTCTTTACTTCAAGCATGTCCTTTTCCTCACATGCAGTGTAACTTCTCTGTGGTTGATGAGCTCCCTCTCTGAGCTGCAGTGTCTGCTCTTTGCTGGGCTTGCCTTGGGATCAATACATCCTCAATTTATTCTCCTTTAGGTTGGGCAGATCGAGTGTCCCTTTTTTTTCGTGCAGCTCAGTAAGCGAGCGCTGCTCTTGTGTTGTGATCCCCTTAGTGTTTCCATATTCTCTCTCTCTCCCTGTTTGCCACTAAATACAAAGTTGCATGTAAAATACTCATGCAATTATTATTTATGTTACCTTATCATATTTACATAAACCCACCAATTTCCTGTAGGAGAATGGAGATTCTATTAAAGCCTTCTATTACATATGCATGAACATTGATAAAATTACAGGCCACCAGCATTTTTGGTTGCCAGATAGTATTTTATCAACAAAGAAAATAAAAGTAAAGTTAAAAATAGGAATTTCCCTATTTCTTTATTCATTTTATGTCACATAAAACATTTTTTTTTGTAATAAAACTTCAATGCACAATGTAAAATATTGTACACCATATTGCTAATTGAAAGCCTGGCTGAAAGGCATTGTAAGCATGTTGACATAACAGCTCAACAGCACTAAGATATTTCATTATTTGTATCACTCCGCTTGTTTGTGTTTGTGTGTTACAGAAAGACTGTTTATTAGTGGTGGGCATTTTTCAGCGACTCTTTCTGCATGTAACATCGATGGTGACAAGTGTTTATCTTTGTGAGTGAGTCACTGAATAGTTCATCTAAAATATTTATTTAAAAACACTAGCTGTTTCTCATCATGAAGGCTGCGGCCTCCAGAGGTAGCATTTGTCAGCTGTATTTGTCAGGATGTCTCCATTTAGAAAGATAACCACTGCAAAATTGAATTGTGAGGCCTGAGGGTAAGTTTTTAGCAAATTTTAATTTTTGGGTGAACTACTCCTTTAAAGGAATAGTCAGCCCAAGACCCAAAGAGAACATGAATAATGGTCATGTTTTTGATTCAAGACAACATGACTTCATCAGAAAAAAAAAGTGTAAAGTATGTATGCTTGCTGCATTTAAAGGTGATACTCTTCATTAAACGAAATGCAAATGACAAGGAAAGGACCATTTCTCCTCTAGCAAAGGAAAAGAAAAAAGACAGGTCATTCACAGCTGGCCTTGAACTGTGATGATTTACTTTTCACCTTTACTGAAGTATTAATGATGATGGTGTGGGATGATATAGTTAGTGCGGTACGCTGTGCTGTGCTCATTCATTTGCAGTGTGGACTCTCCCCACCCTGTCACTGCACTGTGTGGAGAATGCATGTAATGAATAATATACCAGAGGACTAACAGCGGGGTAATTACAGGATAATGAATGCACCTGCGTTTTGCCCACAGTGTCAGCACAAAAATAAATAAATAAATAAATAAATAAATCTGGCAGTATGTTGCTGCTCTCCCCAAGAGTGCTTCCAGTCCATCACTGGCCAACACACAGAGACTGAAGCCCATCTAATGGTTCAGCTGAATGAAGCCTCAGATTGTTTATAAAGTCATCTGGACTCAAGTGTTAAATGTCAAAAAAATGTTTGACCCACTTTATGGGTTAAAATGAGAGTGTGCTTAAAATTGAACACACATACTTGAATATGGCTTCAACCACAACATGTTTTATTATGTTTTTATGGTAAATACCCAATTTAATTATATTAAAGCATTACAGAGATGCTTGAAGGGAACACAGTGCACAGTTAAATTGACTACCTTTATGATATTATAGTGGTGCCACAAAAACAACAAAACATATTACTTCAAATTTTCTGAGAGGCTATAAAAATCAATGTAAAAAGGCTAATCCGGACTGAATCTTTCAGAGACCGCATATCTAGGTTACAGAGTTGTGAGTGTATAAGCACACTTGAGCTTTAACTTCCAATGCATTACGATTTCTCTTTAGTAATTAACATTGTTCTGAGATCACAGATTCAGAGAAGAGGATTTACCCTGGAGTATTACTGAGCTCAAGAGACCAAATTATTAAAGAGGAATGGCAGTTTGAACACCACATCTGTCATATTATTCTCCTGCTGAGGATTTTTTTAAAAAGAGAGAGACATTTTGACAAGAACACACTAATATAAACATACATCAACTGAAATGTTTCAATGGAATAAATCTGAGAGAACACTATGACACCATAAGTTTATGTTTTTGGCGACAACCGCTTGAAGAAATAAAAAAAGACCACTTTTGTCTTTCTGGTGTGCCAGTATCAATATATATATATTTGGAAGGGCCTGTCCAGAACCTATGCATGGATTATATAATACAGCACATATTATTAATGAAAACTGTGAAATGTGAAATCATTCAAATTGTATTTCCTACGAAGGGATGTGAGATAGATATCATAAGCTGGAAACTTGAAATGTTATCATGATTATGTTTGATAATTTCCAAGGAATACATGAACTGACCAAAATCTATACTTTCAATAGATTGTTCCTTTAATTAAAATCACCTGCCAAATACATGTTTTCTTTTCTTTATTTATTTAGGCTTGTTCACAGTTCACAGTTGTTGTTTTTTAAATCATTAAGTAATTTTAATTATCAAAAATGTTTCCCATTTCTTTCTGACACCCAAGAACTAACATCATTTTCTGTTGACAGGATTCATCAAGCTCAGCCATTCAACCGTGCTACCAAAGCTATTGTAAGAAAAAAAATGATCAAATAATTTTGTTCATTAATCTGTGGGAAATATAATAATATATTCATTAATAAAAAACAAACAACATTTACAAGATTAGCCAGTGTCTCCTGAGTGACAGCTTCATTTAGGTTAAATCTGCAACCCTGCTATCCATTTGGACTTGTTTATTCTTCAGTTTGAATGTTTATCCCATTCTTTTGCTAGAATGTAACAAAATTTGACAAATCATTTGGTGTACCCTTCTGAGGTTCAGAAGGTTCAATATATTCTGAAGGTTAAGTATCTCCTTTCACTGATTATTTGCTGCCAGAGAAAACAAGACTGCATTTTACGGGTTTAAGACCTTATTTTGTACTCTGTTCACAGAACATGTCAGCTGTTATTGCAGCATCTATTATGTCTTTCAAGGAATTCAAGCTTTTATGTATAAGAGACAGAGAGAAAGGGGGAGAGAGAAAGTTTCATGATCTATGGAAATGATAAAAACTGACATGTGGATCTTTATCAAGGGAAAACCAAAGAACGATTTTACATCTGCCAAAACACTGAGATTTAATGGCTGTGAATTTTAACAACTTTGCACAATTAAAGTTTTGACATCCGACCAAAAAAAAATGTTCAGAATTAATGAATCCTGCTCGAGGAACAGAAAATTATTCAGCAGCAAATTAAAATAATCCTCGGGTTTGCATTGCTCATTCGTTTCGGAGTCTGCGACTACAAATACTAAGTTTGAAAAAAGCATGCTGGCAACAGAGCTGTGTGTCTGGAATAAAAGTAACTAATGATACAACAGCAAACATGTCAGTTCACAGTGGCATGTGTAATAGTTTGTATTAGTTCTACAAAACGTCTGATTACTTGATGTTAAAAAAAAGAAGGTGAAGTAACAGATGGATTTACTTGTCAAACTAGCACTTACAAAATGGGGGAAAAAATGCTTATAATAAAAAGCCTTGCATAGACTTAGTTGTTTCAGTGTTTTTAGATGAATCCCTTGGAGTCCATTATTTATTTTTTACTCTATAAATAATATAGTGCATTTTCTGCAGATATCTCCCTGACACTAATGAGCGATGATTTGAGTTTATACAATGCACATTTCTAAATGATGCCATATGGCATTAGCCTTCTTGTCAGATTTCCAAGTAACAAATTAGGCGAGCGATGACTTCCATCCAGCTTTTAGATGCTGCTGGAAAACACATGAATGAGAGGAGGAACAAAGATAGATCTGATGGCCACAGTTTCAGAAAAGGGGATGGGCAGATCTTTTAATTTTGTCAATAAACCGACCTCCATCTAAGCATAATGATGATCAATCATAAGTGATATGTTCTTTTTTTAAATAGCAGAGGACATGATGACATTGGTGACTGATATAATCAGACTTCGAAACTTGAGCTGTCTACGGGAGATATGGAGAGCATTTTAAAGCATCACAGGCACACTCCAGACGAGAAGGCTGTACCCAAAGCAGGGAAATTAATTATGCTGCCAATTATAGCATATATCCTTTCAAGGAAAAGACAATCCCAGAATGCACTGCATGGAAAATAAAATAAAATCTATAAAATATTACTGAAAATGCACTTTTTAAAAATGTTATCATAATTTTTTATTCGTTTATTCGTCAATGAAACCTTCAAATAACCTGTTTTAAATCAGGGGAAAAATCATATTACATATTACAACAGTGTTTTTTAACAAAAAAAAAATGTCTATGCAGAGCATTCCAAATTGGCCACTTATAAGGTTCACGATAGGTAGGATGCTATATTAGAAGCAAGGCAGCATGTATATAAAAAAAATACAAAAATTGATGTGACATTCAGCCAATATGGTGACCCATACTCAGAATTCATGCTCTGCATTTAACCCATCCAAAGCACACACACTGTGAACACACACACACTGTGAACACACACCCAGAGCAGTGGGCAGCCATTTATGCTGGAGTACCCGGGGAGCAGTTGGAGGTTCAGTGCCTTGCTCAAGGGCACCTCAGTCGTGATATTGCCAGCCCAAGATTTGAACCCACAACCCTAGGGTTAGGAATCGAACTCTCTAACCACTAGGCCACAACTTCCCACTTATTGAAAGTTCTAGTATTTTAGGCAAACACACTCAGCTGTCACTGTGTTAATACCATTTCAAAAGTTACTAATTTTTTTTTATCATTTATAATTTTTTTATTTTTTATTATTTATTATTATTTTATTATTTATTATTAATTATTATTTATTTTAGGCACTCATACACTTAAAGGTAATATGCACCCATTGGGGTAAATCACGTGTAAATGTACCTGATCCATTTTAGTTATTTGTTTGTTTTTTTATGCATGCTTGTTCACAGTTCATAGTAGTTGTTTTAAATCATTACCTAATTTTAATTACCAAAAATGTTCCCAATTTCTTTCTGACATCCAAGAACTAATATAATTTTCTGTGACAGCATCAATCAAGCTCAACCACTCAACCGTGCTATCGAAGGTATTTTAAGAAAAACACAACTAAATATTCTGTGTGAATTAATCTCTGGGGAAAGTAATAATGATATGTTCATCAATAAAAACAAAACATTTGGTCCCAAATTACCTAGCTCTACTGAGTGACAGCTTCATTTAGGCTAAATC
This sequence comes from Carassius carassius, assembly GCF_963082965.1. Taxonomy (NCBI): domain Eukaryota; kingdom Metazoa; phylum Chordata; class Actinopteri; order Cypriniformes; family Cyprinidae; genus Carassius; species Carassius carassius. Next base: position 39,576,428 of record NC_081755.1, on the reverse strand, counting down.
TGGTTTATTATTCGTTTTTACTGTTCATTCCATGCTTTTGCTACAATGTATCATAATGAGACAATTAATTTGGGTTAACCTTTTGAGGTACTAATAACTTTAAGGTATAAATATGCACCTATTATGAGTAAAAAAAATTATTATTAAAAATAAATTACAAACATGTTCTTTCTGAAATGGTACAGCCCCAGTGATAGCTTTTGTGCCTTTTATTTCTTTTTCCTTTTTTTTCTAAAAATGCAGATTAACGTTAACACAGGCACAGTTTGTATTTTTAATACATAACCTGTTTTCACATCCTGTGTTGAAATGTCCCATTGAATGTCCTATTGTTCAGATGTCCAGTTACATTGTTACATCTGATATACATATATGTATATATATATATATATACAACCCGAATTCCGGAAAAGTTGGGACGTTTTTTAAATTTTAATAAAATGAAAACTAAAAGACTTTCAAATCACATGAGCCAATATTTTATTCACAATAGAACATAGATAACATAGCAAATGTTTAAACTGAGAAAGTTTACAATTGTATGCACAAAATGAGCTCATTTCAATTTTGATTTCTGCTACAGCTCTCATGGTGTAGCATCTCCTTTTCTTTTCAAAACAGTTTGAAGAAGTCTGGGCATTGAGGCTATGAGTTGCTGGATTTTTTGCTGTTGGAATTTGGTCCCATTCTTGCCTTATATAGATTTCCAGCTGCTGAAGAGTTCGTGGTCGTCTTTGACGTATTTTTCGTTTAATGATGCGCCAAATGTTCTCTATAGGTGAAAGATCTGGACTGCAGGCAGGCCAGGTTAGCACCCGGACTCTTCTACGACGAAGCCATGCTGTTGTTATAGCTGCAGTATGTGGTTTTGCATTGTCCTGCTGAAATAAACAAGGCCTTCCCTGAAATAGACGTTGTTTGGAGGGAAGCATATGTTGCTCTAAAACCTTTATATACCTTTCAGCATTCACAGAGCCTTCCAAAACATGCAAGCTGCCCATACCGTATGCACTTATGCACCCCCATACCATCAGAGATGCTGGCTTTTGAACTGAACGCTGATAACATGCTGGAAGGTCTCCCTCCTCTTTAGCCCGGAGGACACGGCGTCCGTGATTTCCAACAAGAATGTCAAATTTGGACTCGTCTGACCATAAAACACTATTCCACTTTGAAATAGTCCATTTTAAATGAGCCTTGGCTTCTGGACCATGTTCACATATGGCTTCCTTTTTGCATGATAGAGCTTTAGTTGGCATCTGCTGATGGCACGGCGGATTGTGTTTACCGACAGTGGTTTCTGAAAGTATTCCTGGGCCCATTTAGTAATGTCATTGACACAATCATGCCGATGAGTGATGCAGTGTCGTCTGAGAGCCCGAAGGCCACGGGCATCCAATAAAGGTCTAAGGCCTTGTCCCTTACGCACAGAGATTTCTCCAGTTTCTCTGAATCTTTTGATGATGTTATGCACTGTAGATGATGAGATTTGCAAAGCCTTTGCAATTTGAAGTTGAGGAACATTGTTTTTAAAGTTTTCCACAATTTTTTTACGCAGTCTTTCACAGATTGGAGAGCCTCTGCCCATCTTTACTTCTGAGAGACTCTGCTTCTCTAAGACAAAGCTTTTATAGCTAATCATGTTACAGACCTGATATCAAATAACTTAATTAATCACTAGATGTTCTCCCAGCTGAATCTTTTCAAAACTGCTTGCTTTTTTAGCCATTTGTTGCCCCCGTGCCAACTTTTTTGAGACCTGTAGCAGGCATTAAATTTTAAATGAGCTAATTAAGTGGACAAAAGTGTAAAATTTCTCAGTTTAAACATTTGCTATGTTATCTATGTTCTATTGTGAATAAAATATTGGCTCATGTGATTTGAAATTCCTTTAGTTTTCATTTTATTCAAATTTAAAAAACGTCCCAACTTTTCCGGAATTCGGGGTTGTATATATATATATATATATATATATATATATATATATATATTAGCACTGTAATACAGTCCTGGTACAGTGAAATGCGGACCCCACCCGTTTGTCTGTTGGGGGCCTTTGTTCTGACATTCATCTCTTTTTATCATACTTCAGATCTTACCACAGCCACCTTCTCTGTATCCTAGCAACTAGTACACTTCTTTTGGAAGTGAGAATGCTCTGACATAAGTGTCTAAACTATTCTTCTTTTTTTCACCTCCACCTTGAAAAAAAAGAGAGAAAACAGCTACATAAAGGATGTCATTGAAGCACATTAACTGATGAAAAAGCGTTTTCATTTAAAAGTATAAGCTCTATGTTCTGTAAATATTCAGCACATGTAAGGCTTTTTGTTGTTGTTTTGTTTTATTTATTTAGCTATTTATCTGTCTATTTGTACGTTTTCAACATGTATTTAAAATTTTAATGTTAACTTAAGGTCTGTTCACACCACATACAGTGCAACTTAAAAAACATGAAAGAACTTTATTCATCATTCACTGAGCAGATGCATTTATCTTAAGCAACTTACATTTGCATGTTAATGTAATACATTTATAATCAGCAGGATGTCTGGTAATTGAACCTATGCCCTTACCTTTGCTATTGTCATGTTTTAGCAGCTGATATACAGAAACAAATAGTTTTTTTTTTCTTGTTAATTATTTTTCAGACCAAAACTGAGTCCAATGCCAAATTTTCATAATTCTTTGGAAGAGTTAATATAAGCATATCAAAATTAATTATTAAGCATCCAAAACATATTTAAAAAAAAATCATAATAAAAATAAATAATAAAACCCCCTCTGAATAAATAATACTTCTGACGCAGTGTGGATTATATATATATATATATATATACACACATACACACAGTGTTGGAGAAAAGTAACTAACTACAATATTGTGTTGCATTTCATAAAAATGCAACTAATTGTGTTATGGAAAGTGATGGAAAATAATGCATTATGTTACTTTTACATTACTTTTTGTCACCTTGCTTATTTATTTTTAACAAAAGAAAAGCCAAAAGAAAGGCCCTTCCGCATCAAAAGTTACTTATTTGAAAAAGTAAGTTAGATATTTTCTTGTAAATTCAAAAATAATGTGTAAAATTCCAATATGGTGTTAAGATTTATGTGAGAAGCCAGAAAGTGCAGCCCAAGAGGAAGACCGAGCAGGTCCTATCGTTTGATAATCTCTGCCCTCTTGTAAGTTGATTAAAGCTTCCTGTGAAATCAACGTGCTGTGCTGTGCTGAAGAGAACCATGATGCAGCATCTAAAAGAACTGACCTTGTCTGAGCCAATCACTCACAGGTACTGAGTCAGGTTACAGGTGACAGCTGAGAAATGTTGGGGTGGATTAGGGAGGATAAATCATGGGGTACATTCTCTTCGCGCTGACCTCCCGAGAAAAGATGGACTTTTGACTCGCAGTGGGACTTCATCTAAGGCAGAGGAACATCTAAAGCTGCCTATTAGGCATAGAAGAGAAATGAGATTATCTACATAATATCAAGTATGTTTCATACAAGCGGACTGTCTGCTACCTTATAATATCGCTAGTGTAGTATAGAATTTACATGTATAATATATACATTTATAAAATTTAATAATTACAATATTTATTAAATATTATACCCTTCGCCTTACCAAAACTGTTATCAAAATCAAATGTGGGATAATGTGGGTTTTAGCTTCCTTCTAGGATGCTCTTAGCTCTTTTATGGAGTGTTATGACTCATGTTTCATGGGAATCATACTCGAGCGCTACACATCACAAGTGTAATCTAGTCAGAAAAGAAAAGTATGTGGAGCCAGTTATGTGATGTAAACACCACATATTGAGTTTATTAATAATTCATGAAGGTAAGAGTGTTTTGAGATCATAAAATGGTATTTATTAATCAATAATCTGCCCGTTATCATCATGCTTATTGAAAGACACAACAGTTGTTGGGGTTTACTGGCTATAGTATTCATTTCAACTGCTGTGATTATTACAGGTATGTATAGATAGTATATTTAGGTGTTTTGCAGAAATAGGAAGAGACGTGTATTTCCAATGAGCCTCAATAGATAGCTTCTGTGTCAGGAGCTTTTTCAGTCTTTTCACTTGCTGTGTTGTAGGTTCTTGGCTTTTTCTATTTCTTGTATTCTGCTCTCACATCGTGGAGAAAAAAAAAGTGGTTTTGTGATCTGGTCGCTCAACGTTATGAACAAAATCCCATGATTTGTTTTTTTCCACTGGATTGCACTTGGCATCTCTCGTTTCTCTCCTCAAATCCTCACTCACATCTCTCCCTTCCTTTGGTCAAGAAATGACCACAATATACCAGATATACCTTTTTTCTGTTAAAATGCCAGAAAGCATTCTCAATTATCCATCAACATTTGTAAATGGTGGTAAATATTCAGTTTGCTTAACATCTGATGTCATACATAATTGCCACTTGCATTTGGCATGTTTTGCATGATTAAATATGCAAATGCAAACCAGAATATCAAGATAATATTTGGATACAAACCACATGATAATGACAAGTGTAAAGTGAGCCACACTTCAGCCAATTCTGCCCAGCAGGTGTAACTTATCACTCTGGTCTGCCAATGACCCTTGACAACTAATGCAAACAACCAATTATTCCATATTGCCAGATGTGGTGTTTTGGAGAGAAATTACTACCCTTCTTGCCTTTCTCAGCTGCTCGCTCATGTGTGAGATCTGATATGTTTGAATACTGTAAAAATGACTCTGATGTGTTTGCAGCAATCTAATATCCCAAATATTTTTACAGTGAGAGTGTGCAAGGGCTCCCGGGTTTGTCATGTTTTGTATCTGCTACAGAAGACTCTTATTTGCTAAAACCTGTCACGTATCAGCCTTTAGAACATTTGATGGCAACGTTAGCTGCTGTGTTTGTATTTGTTTGTCGGTGCCAAGTACACAAAGCAATAGCTAGAGGTCTACACATCGCTATATTTTACTAAAGGAGAGCCAGTCAGAGTTTTAGTATATGTCTACTGCAATATGCATTACATCCATATGTGGGAGAGATGGTTGTTTATCTCCTTCAGCCTGCTTTTACGCTTCAAACTAAATTATTTATGAAATGATATTGTGAAAGTTTACTGTGATCATGTTGTAGTGAGAACCTGCATCTGAAGACTGAAGAACTTACCATATATTATGGATGACGAAAAGAGCCACTGAAAATCTAGCAGAGAAAAGAGTTCCTCTGATCCGCTGGCGTTAGGACATGCATGTGAAGATGCTGAGGCTGCAGAGCTTCTATAATTAACAGAGAAGAAGCAAAGCTATTATTTTTTGTCTTAGACATGTGCTTTGAAGCTGAAGATACCATGTGAATAGATGAAATTGTGGACTATTATTGTGCCACTACAGGGGGAAAAAAAACTTTTTTTAGATTAGCAAAATGCTTATTCATGTGGCCAGCTCTAATCTTCATGGTCTGTTGACGGTCCTGAACAGCAAACACTTTCTAAAAACTACTTTCATGGGCCTGTTTTAACAGATCATCCCCAAGTGACCTTGCATGGTTATCTGTCTGATCTTGCCTTCCTGATGTAAATGTAAAATCTGTTTATATACAATCCCTGCTGAAAGGGTTGTTTAACACAAGAAGGTTTTTTTTTTGTTTTTTTGTTTTTTAGGTACGAAACATTACACAAGATGATATCTTTGATTTCATTTCATTTAATTTTTATATTTAAAAAATAAATAAAAAGATTTCTTCACTGGATATGACGAATGACCTTTATTTATATGGGTTTTATACATTACAGATTGTTTCAAAGCAGCTTCACAGTAATAACCAGGAAAACAAAAGAATCAATAAATCAAACATGAGAATAATCCAAATTCTGCTGTAAAGCAGCTCTAACAAGACAACCGTGTCATTGTTCAGCTCAAATCAGTTCAGTGTTAATTCAGTTTAGTTCAATAACCCGTAAAGTTAATCAAGTGTGAAACAACTTCAATTCAGCTATAAGCAGCTCGACAGAAGACAAGTGTCATTTTTTAACTCAAGTCAGTTTGATGTTGATTTAGTTGAATTCAATAACAGTGTCAATGTTGCAAATATACTATACATATTATGCATGTTATATATATACATATACACACACACATATATATATATATATATATATATATATATATATATATATATATATATATACATGTTAAAACAACTACAAATTCAACAACCTAACAAATTAAAATATGATATTTTAATTCATGCCTTCAACAACTTTTTCTTTAAAGAATCAGGGTTCCCATGGTCTTGAAAAACATGGACATGCTATACAAGGTTGCTTATTCTAGACCTGGAAACGTCATGTAAATGAATAAACTCTTTACAATCCATGGTGATTTTTCATAATAAATAGAGTATATATTTTATATTTCTAGTTATGCTTAACTTTATACTGGAAAAAGTCAATGAAAAGGGTCCTTTGAATATTGTTGTGGACAATGGAGAGCCGTGGAGTTGAAAATAATGAGAACCAGTGTCCTATTAATATTATTTATATACTATTATAGTTGTTTTATTATTAATAAGCTGAGTTAGCTTTCAATTTTAGATTTTCGGTTTGCACATTCATTTTAGTTTACATTGGTAGTCATTTTTTTTGGAGATTTTGGTACATATAAATCCAGTTAGCAAGCAAGGCAGCCAGTAACTATTAACTGCTTCATCAGATTGGTGGCGAAGAGGGCTTTGGTTTAATTTTCTACCTGTTAAAGGCAAAGCTGCTTCCTTCTAGCAGCTTCTTCTGGAGAATGGTAGATGGTGCAATAAGTCTTCTGGTAGATCCAAGCCTCTAACATGCCTTGGAAGTCCATATTAATAGCAATCCACCAGATGTTGTAGCAGTCTTAATGCCACATGTAGCTACTGACTAGTGTTCTGGATTGATCATAACATTCCTGAGCTGGTTAGATAAGGCATGCCTTCAAGGGAAAACTATATGTCTTAACTCACCTCTCATCTGCAGCTAGCAGTGACTTTGAATCTGCTCAGTTGAAGCAAAGCCAAACCCAGGTGATGAGCTTCTCAGGGCCCCGTGGATCTACCTACACTGCAGGACTGATGTGGTTGTTAGTGCCCAATCATATATGAAGGCTCTGATAGGCACTGACAGATGCCAGATTTAGTCAGGAGCCCTTCTGCTGATTTAAACAGCGCAAAGAGGACCAATGCAATGGTATCCAGTAATGATCCCCTTCACCAAGCAATGCTAGTCAGAAATGATGGTGCCTGAGGTGCATGTTGCACTGTGAAAAACATATTCTGTCTATGAATCTTGAAAACATTTCGTTAAGCTTACTTTACACCATCCTTATCTTTCAGGCAACTGTATAATTATCTGCATTTCACAAGTTCATACAATATGTAGCCTGTATTTACTTACTTGACAGGAATAGATGAACAAGCTCTTTCTCAACTCTTCACAAAATACCACCTCATATACTGTAAAACACCTTGCAGAATAAAGTGAAAATAAGTCTGTTTGTCTAGCGAGAGATATAGCAGAATGGGTGTTGTTTAACAGACTATAGATTCAAATTCATCAGCTGTACAAAGTTTAATGTTTTCTTCAACAAAGAAGTGTTTGCTCATTAAAAGAGATAAACATATCTTTGAAAAGATGGCTTTGGTATATATTTTACCCGGTATTATACCCATCAAGGTGATTTGATTAGATTACAGTATGTAGAATATACTACAGTCACTACATAGTAGAAAGCATCCAATCAACATTACTGAACTCACAGTGGAATCGAGGCTAACTTTAAACCACACCGTGATTAAAATTTCTGGACCATTCACCTGCTGTCTAAATTAGGAAGCCATTATTGATGACTCTGATGCAGATCTGTCCTGACATTATGTTAAAAATGACTGCAACATAGTGCTGTAGACATGACAGCTTGTTAGCATTTAGCACTTCTGATTCCATCACCCTGACACCTTTTAATGTTTTATCCTTAGACATACTATACATCATTAACAAAGCTTTGTGTGTGTTTGTTTGTTTGTTTTGACATTAAGCACCAGCACAGAACAGGAAAATGGCAAATAAACAGCTTTAATATATTTATAAACGGCCAAAATATATTTGAAGTAAATATATATATGTTATGTTCATATGCTAAATATATGTTGCAAACAGTGAAGCTCAAATATATTTCTAAAATAGAAAATGTATTTAGGTTCAACCTTCATATACCAAAATGTATTTCTAAATGTATTTCAGGAGCAAGAAAATACATTTCAAGTCTTACAGTAGGCTAACAACAAACGTGGATGGCATACTAGAGTTCAAAAGCAAACTAAGAATTATTTAATAATGTCTAGTATTTAATAATAATAATTATATGTGTGTGTGTGTGTGTGTGTGTGTGTGTGTGTGTGTGTGTGTGTGTGTGTGTGTGTGTGCGTGTGTGCTCTTGTTTTTGTGACATATCAGGACTCAACTCTGTATAATGACATGGGTATGACACAGGTATTACAAGGAGAGGGTGACTTATGAGGACATAACCCATGTCCCAACCCATAACCCAAGTTTTTTCAAATGTGTTATATGTTCACATATTTGAAACATACTTTAGCAAATATAATTTTGGAGATTGAGATCAGGAGATTGACTTTGGCATTGCAAAATATTCCACTTTTTTACCTTCAAAAACCTCTGGCTTGCTTTTGCTGTATGGTTTAAGTCATTGTCCATTTATGCTATGAAGCGCCGTCCAATCAGCTTTGCTGCATTTGACTGAATCTGGGCAGAGAATATATCCCTATACGCTGTCTTCTGTCACATCATCACTAAACAGACACCAGTAACCCAGTGCCACTGGAAGCCATGCATGCTCATGCCATCACACTGCTCCACCATGATTCACAGATGAGTTTGTATGCTTTGAATCAAGAGCTGTTCCAAGCCTTCTCCATATTTTTTTTCTTCCTGTTATTATGGTACAGGTTGATCTTAATTTCAGCTGTCCAAAGAATTCTTTTTCAGAAGTAGTCTGGCTTTTTTAGATGTTTTTTTGCTGTTGTTGTTGTTATTGTTGTTTTTGGCAAAGTCTAATCTGGCCTTGCTTGCACCTTGTAGTGAACCCTCTGCATTTGCTCTGGTGAAGTCTTCTCTTGATTGTAGACATTGACAGTTGACACATCTACCTCCTGGAGAGTGTTCCTTTCTTGGCTGGATGTTGTGAAATGTTTTTTCTTTACCATGGACAGGATCCTGCGATCATCCACCATTGTTGCCCTCTGTGGACGTCCAGGTCTTTTTATGTTGCTGAGCTCACCAGTGCATTTTTTTTCAAAATGCACCAAACTATCCATTTGCCAACACCTAATGTACCTGCTATCTCTCTAATCGATTTGTTTTGTTTTTGAAGCCTAACGATTGACTGTTTCACTTGTATGGACAGCTCCTTTGCCCGCATGATGTGGGTTCATAGCAGCAGCTTCCAAATGCAAACGGCACACTTAGGCTACGTTCACACTGCAGGGCTTAATGCTCAATTCAGATTTTTTGAAAAAATTTGATGTTTTTGCAAGGCCGTTCACATTTCCAATTAAATGCGACCTTTTGTGATCTCCTGTGTGAACGTGAAATGACCCAGAAGTGACCCGCAGAAGAGTACTCGATGGTCAACGACGTCACTCATTGTTTGCGGAAGTAGCTAAAATTAAACATGGATGTCAACAACAGTGTAGTCAACAGCGGAGCTCTTTTTGCAATATTAAAGTTATTTTCCCAAACGGAGCCATTTTCGTTGCTTTTTTTTCCAAGAAGCTTTTAGATTTGGATAATGACAAACTGTAGAAAATGTATTTGGTTCAGGTGGGGGTTAAGAGGTTAATTGTCACCCCAAATATTAATTAAATCTGTGACCTTGTTTCCCTTCCATTGACTGGTCTCAGCAGCATCGTCCGCCATGGTTGTTGTTTATCTTCTCGTTCCCGCCTACTTCAACGCAGAATTATGACGTTTGTAGCGTATCAATGACGTACGGGTCGGATACATGTGGCCTGGCCGTTCAGACGGAGGTCGCATTTCAAAAGATTGGATACGTATCGGATTCAGGACCACATACCCAAGTGGCCTGGGTCACATTTAAAAAGATCGGATCTGTGTCGTTCAGACTGTCATGAAAAGATCAGATACAGGTCGCATAGGGGCAAAAAAATCGGAATTGGGTCGTTTCAGCCTGCAGTGTGAATGTAGCCTTAGAATCAACTCCAGACCTTTCACCTGCTTAACTGATGTAGAAATAATGAAGGAATAGCCCACATCTGTCCATGAAATGGCTTTTGAGTCAATTGTCCAATTATTTATAGTCCCTTGAAAAGGTGGGAAGGTATCGAATGTTCAGCAACCGTAATTATTGGGCTGAAAATAATGGGGTGGTGTTGGCACAGTGGATAAGACACATGCCTTTGGTGTGAGAGACCCGGGTTCGAATCCACTGTGAGACACCAATGTGTCTCTGACCAAAACACTTAACTTCTAATTGCTCCAGAGGTGTGCGACCTCTGACATATAGCAATTGTAAGTCGCTTTGGATAAAAGTGTCAGATAAATGTAAATGTGAAAATAGCAACAAAAGCTCTTTCAGAACTCCATCATTATTAATAAATGTTATTATTGTAATTTTACTGTTGTTCTGTAAAATAACATAAAAAGACAATAATAAGGATAATAATAATTACAACAGCTCTATTAATACATTATAGCATTTACACATATTGTTCAGACTGGGATATGAAATATTTTCGAAATGTTTTAAAATAACAACCTTCTGCTCAGCAAGACATTTATTTGTACAGTAAAAAAAAATACATACCTGATTCAAGAAGGGAGTCTCAAAAATGGTCAAAAATATAATTTTACTAACTTATTAATTTAAAGTCCAATTGTGTTTTATTGGTATAATGTATTTTAGAATGTTTAAAAAAAGTTCAGTGTTAAGTAAATATTTTAAAAACACATTTTGGCTATTTAATTAATGCAATGGTCAAATTTATTTATTTATTTATTTAGCATGCAACCATTGAGTTCATTTAGGTTTAGCTTTTTACTTCTGCCAATTGTATTTATGCTTTAAAATTTGTCATGATGAACAAAACATGTAAGAATCATAAACTTTTGTCAGCCACAGAGCTTATTTTATGTAATAATCCAAAAGCCAATGAAAAAAGTATATATATATATATTTTTTTTTTTTGTCAAGGGATTCAGAGTGACGCTAACTTCTGGACTGGCCTACACAAATACATTATCACTGCAGCGATGTATCACAAATGAAACCAAGAGAAGTTCTGTTAAAGATGCACTCAATGCTCAATTCTGAACAGATGTACTCCAATAGTTCATGTATTTTACTGCAATACTAAGCTTCCTATATTTAAATTATCATAAAATGGTTCTGTGGGCACCTGCTTCTCAGTTGTGGAAACACACAGTACCAATGCATATTTATGAGATAAATTCAAATGTCCCTTACTAAAAAAAGGCCCAAATGAAGCCAATTTAGAACAAATGCCACACTAAGGTTAGCACAAAGGCGGGGCTTGCATGATAAACTTCTGCTTTTAAATGTATAGCTCTTTCAATTATGTTATCTGATTAAGATTACTGCAGCTATATTCCCTATGGGGAGAAGGGCATTCATTAATCCTCAGCATTACTCTAAATACTTTAAATGAATGCGCTTTCATGGTACCTTTTCTTAAAGGGATAGTTGTCACAGTGTCTGGTCTGTGTTTCCCTGGGTGTCCACTAGTGGTCTCACTTCCCCATATAGTCACCCCACTGCAGGTACTACATTTCCCACAAGCCTTTGTCCAATTCATCACTGTTAATTAGCCTTTCGCCGGCCCCTCCCCCAAAACGGCCATTGTCCAATCACACATCATAGCAACCGTTACTATGTGAGGCAGTTCCGACAAACTTTGTCTCCAAGCAAGATGGTGAAGCGGTGCGCCCACGGCATTTGTAAATCGGACACAAGAATAGAGCTGTAATCGGGCCTTAAAAGTTAGGCCCGACAGGACCCGAGCCCGACAGATTTCGGCCCGAGCCAGACAAGTACATTTGGATTGACAGCTTTTTAAAAGCCCGAACCCGTTTACAGCCCGACATTATTCAAATGTACGTACGCACACAGCTCTTTTGCCTTTTGTCAAGAAGAGTCATTTATACATGTTTTAACATAATTTATACATGACTAACGTAATAGGCCACTTGGAAGTTTGAACAAAGAAATAAAATAAGTCCTCTGTGACATCGTAACATCTCATAGCCCTAGGTATAGACTCATTTAGCCTATAAATAGGCCAGCGCACCAATAAAAACGATTCTTTCTTAAAAATTTTAATTAAGATAAATTCTAAATTAAAATGGGTATTTGGCAATAACGAAATTAATTAAGTTAAAGACTCTGCCTTATTTGCTTCGCGATAGCAGCTGAAATTTAATAAAAGAATAATGCCAACATTAGCCTATATAGGCTAGCCTATATGTCTACATTATGCATTTAAGACTCAATTAGTATTTAGTTATCATTTTTAAAACCTTTACTCACCAAGATAATAATAAAAATAGCTACTCGCAATAGACAATAATAGACCATAACATACGAAAAATAAAGCCTCAACAAGTGTTGACATTTCCCAACACCACAGCAGTAATGACTTTATGAACTACTTTACTTCTAAAATCGATACTATTAGAGATAAAATTGCAACCATTCAGCCGTCAGCTACAGTATCACATCAGACAGTGCACTATAGACCCCCTGAGGAACAGTTCCACTCATTCTCTACCATAGGAGAGGAAGAATTGTATAAACTTGTTAAATCATCTAAACCAACAACATGTATGTTAGACCCTATACCATCTAAGCTCCTGAAAGAGGTGCTTCCAGAAGTCATAGATCCTCTTCTGACTATTATTAATTCCTCATTGTCATTAGGACATGTCCCCAAAACCTTCAAACTGGCTGTTATTAAGCCTCTCATCAAAAAACCACAACTTGACCCCAAAGAACTAGTTAATTATAGACCAATCTCGAATCTCCCTTTTCTGTCCAAGATACTAGAAAAGGTGGTATCCACACAATTATATTCCTTCTTAGAGAAAAATGGTATATGTGAGGATTTCCAGTCACGATTTAGACCGTATCATAGTACTGAGACTGCTCTTCTTAGAGTTACAAATGATCTGCTCTTATCATCTGATCGTGGGTGTATCTCTCTATTAGTTTTATTGGATCTTAGTGCTGCGTTTTACACAATTGACCACAACATTCTTTTGCATAGACTTGAATACTTTGTTGGCATCAGTGGAAGTGCATTAGCATGGTTTAAATCGTACTTATATGACCGCCATCAGTTCGTAGCAGTGAATGAAGATGTATCCTATCGATCACAAGTGCAGTATGGAGTAACTCAAGGCTCAGTACTAGGGCCGCTACTCTTCACGCTTTATATGTTACCCTTGGGAGATATCATCAGGAAACATGGTGTTAGCTTTCACTGTTATGCTGATGATACTCAGCTCTATATTTCTTCGCAGCCCGGTGAAACACACCAATTTGAAAAACTAATGGATTGCATAGTCGATATAAAAAACTGGATGACGAGTAATTTCTTACTGCTAAATTCTGAAAAAACAGAGGTGTTAATTATAGGACCTAAAAACTCTGCTTGTAATAACCTAGAACACTGTCTAAGACTTGATGGTTGCTCTGTCAATTCTTCGTCATCAGTTAGGAACCTAGGTGTGCTATTTGATCGCAATCTTTCCTTAGAAAGCCACGTTTCTAGCATTTGTAAAACTGCATTTTTCCATCTCAAAAATATATCTAAATTACGGCCTATGCTCTCAATGTCAAATGCAGAAATGTTAATCCATGCATTTATGACCTCAAGGTTAGATTATTGTAATGCTTTATTGGGTGGTTGTTCTGCACGCTTAGTAAACAAACTACAGCTAGTCCAAAATGCAGCAGCAAGAGTTCTTACTAGAACCAGGAAGTATGACCATATTAGCCCGGTCCTGTCAACACTGCACTGGCTCCCTATCAAGCATCGCATAGATTTTAAAATATTGCTTATTACTTATAAAGCCCTGAATGGTTTAGCACCTCAGTATTTGAATGAGCTCCTTTTACATTATAATCCTCTACGTCCGCTACGTTCTCAAAACTCAGGCAATTTGATAATACCTAGAATATCAAAATCAACTGCAGGCGGCAGATCCTTTTGCTGTTTGGCGCCCAAACTCTGGAATAACCTACCTAACATTGTTCGGGAGGCAGACACACTCTTGCAGTTTAAATCTAGATTAAAGACCCATCTCTTTAACCTGGCATACACATAACATACTAATATGCTTTTATTATCCAAATCCGTTAAAGGATTTTTAGGCTGCATTAATTAGGTAAACCGGAACCGGAAACACTTCCCATAACAACCTATGTACTTGCTACATCATTAGAAGAATGGCATGTACGCTAATATTTGTCTGTTTCTCTCTTGTTCCGGGGTCACCGTGGCCACCAGATCCAGTCTGTGTCCAGATCAGAGGGTCACTGCAGTCACCCGGATCCAGTACGTATCCAGACCAGATGGTGGATCAGCACCTAGAAAGGACCTCTACATCCCTGAAAGACAGCGGAGACCAGGACAACTAGAGCCCCAGATACAGATCCCCTGTAAAGACCTTGTCTCAGAGGAGCACCAGGACAAGACCACAGGAAACAGATGATTCTTCTGCACAATCTGACTTTGCTGCAGCCTGGAATTGAACTACTGGTTTCGTCTGGTCAGAGGAGAACTGGCCCCCCAACTGAGCCTGGTTTTTTTCTCCATTCTGTCACCGATGGAGTTTCGGTTCCTTGCCGCTGTCGCCTCTGGCTTGCTTAGTTGGGGACACTTCATCTACAGCGATATCGTTGACTTGATTGCAAATAAATGCACAGACACTATTTAACTGAACAGAGATGACATAACTGAATCCAATGATGAACTGCCTTTAACTATCATTTTTGCATTATTGACACTGTTTTCCTAATGAATGTTGTTCAGTTGCTTTGACGCAATGTATTTTGTTTAAAGCGCTATATAAATAAAGGTGACATTGACATTGACATGAAAGAGAACTTTCCTGGCAGTGCAAGAGCATGACTGGTACACAAGGCTGTGCTGGTTGCATTTGAGGTACAGGTCATGGTGTTTCTTAGATTTCGCTTTTTTTCCCTCCACGGCATACTGTAACCCCTTTTGCCTCGATCTGGAGGATATCGCGGAGGTATTACTCCAAAAAAGGTCACTCACACGAACGGGTATACCTCTTCCCGTCATGGCAATCTGTCGCGCTGGTCGTGTTTGACCATTTGTTTGTCGGAAGTAGCAACAGTAACAGTAACTCAGTAACTACAGTAACTCTCTGTTTATGTGTGTGTTCGTTACAATAGTTCTCCCAAAAATTACAATTCTTTATTCAGTTACACACCCTCATGTTGTCCGTAAGACCTTCATTCTTCAGAACACAAATTAAGATATTTGTGATTAAATCCGAGAGCTCTCTGAACCTCCATAGATAGCAAGGGAACTACCATGATCAAGGCAGAGAAATGTAGCAAGAATATCGGTAAAATAATCCATGTGACATCAGCAGATAAACTGTAAATTGTAAAGCTACGCAAATACTTTTTTGTGTGCAAAGAAAACAAAAACAACAACTTTATTCAACAATTATTCTCCTCTTCATCCTGTCTGCAGGCATCATTGTGGAGAGAGTACCACAATGCATACACTTGCTTCTGTTTATGTAAACTATGTAAGCAGCAGCACCATGTGCATGCATTGTTTAGATCAACCGGAAGCAAGCGCATGTGTTGTGATACTCTCGAGCTGTCCCTGTCCCTGTCCCTGTCGCTGTCCCCCCTGTTCTTTTTATGTAAGTTGCGAAGGGGGCTTGCATTCTCATCTATCTCTACAATTGGCTTATACTAGCATAGTCTCTGGATCAGTTGTGCGAGCACAGAGATCTGGTGCAGGCATCTCAGCCGGTTGGGTCTTCAGGTCACCTGTGAAAAGAGCAACATCTCCCCAACACAGAGGATCTCTTTTCTCAGTATGGAGATGAATTCAGTCAAACAGACGGCACGCGGCACAGAGGAATTTGCGCTGTCTGTGTTGAAGGGGCAGGAAAGCAGTCCCACTGAAACAATTCCAGAGGCTCCTTGGGCATATGGCAGCTGCAGTGGCAGTTACACAGCTGGGGCTGCTTCATATGAGACCGTATCGACACTAGCTCCATGGCCGAATACAGAGTACTAGTGCTGTGTTCAATACATCGATACGATATACATCGATACGATATACATCAATACGACAGCTGGCCCTGTATCGATATTGTGGCACGTGTGCAGCAGTGGACCGCGCTTAATTTGAATACAAGAACACAGTTTAAAATTGAGTAGAAGAGTGTGAGGTTTCTAAAAAATAATGAATAGAGCATAATATATAGGCTACAGCAAGGTTTAATCAAGGTTTAACACAACTGGGTTGCTTGAGATAAAGAGACGTAATCCACAAAACAGAGCTTCCCACTTGTGCAATACGGAAATATCTGCTAAGTGCGCTACTTATCTTTGTCAACCTGGCAACCATGTGTACACACTTTCTCTTCACTATGGATAAATGCATTTGCTTTCTGAAAACACCAGTAAGTTTGCAGTTTAGCGATCTCCACTTCAATATTCTATTCTCAGACAAGCATAATTCATCAAATGTTCATTTATGAGAGAGAAAGAGAGAGGCTGTTTATGTATGAATTACCACCATTTTGCCATGTTTATCTATTAACAGTGAAGCTGTGGCTTTAATTCCTTTAGAAACAATGATGCTACCAGCTCCTTGTTGAGAAAGATAATGTAGCTCTTCAGTGATTAAGCTATTTATTTGATCAAATTGCGGGGCAGTGCTAAAAAGTTAGTTCCTGAATGTCTGCGTTTGGCCGCAATGTGATCTGTGTGAGTGATTGAGCATGTGTGTGCATTACAGTGAAGACAGCGCATTATTTTAGAACTCTTCTAATTTTTTATTTTTATTTTTTAAATGTACAGAGTGTGTTAGTTTGTGTAGTGATAACCTACCAGCAATGTAAATATGATTTTGGTATATATTAGAATGAGTACATTACAATATGAATGTATTAGAACGAGTACATTTTTATTTATGGGCTTAAAAACAAGATGCAAACAATCAGAATATTGTACCTGGTGGGGAATGCCCAATGTATACATAAAACATATTCCATTACTTATATTGTACTGTGGTACAGTTATGGAGGCCCTTCATAAAGCAGAGGTCAACTGCCTGCTCTGCCAATAGTTAGAAATGGCCCTATAGTATGCAGTGTTAACTAAATTCAGCTGTTTTACTAAATTCCATGCAGTCCTGTATTGTGATATGTATCATATCGTGGCCTCTGTATCATGATATATATCGTATTGTGACTTTGATGGTGATACACAGCCCTAGCACTCACCGGTCTGCCTCCAAACCTTCAAGCTGTGGTCAGACTTTGCGTTTGCATGCCCATTGTCATGTCCATTGTAGACATTACCATCCGTCAAGCAGTTAACGTTATTATTGCTAACATATCGGACTCTTTGAAAAATACATTGGCAACATCTGTGTTAAAGAGAAATGAATCACTTCATCCAATGTTTAAGCGAATAAAATAGGCTTGACAGTCGAGTTCCACAACTATTGACTTTGTCCTAACTCACCAGACTTTCGCAACAAAACCCACCCAATTGCTACTCAAAACTAGTCCAAAACGATCCCAATCACGTTTCAAGGGGGGTCGCCGGTAAAATAAAAAATAAATTAAAAAAATAAACGTTCTGGGGGGTAAAATACAAGTTTTCTGGCTGGGATCCTCTGGTAAAATTTGCATTCATATCACGTTATTTGGACCAAAGCACTGTAAGGCAAGGGAGGGGGAGACTCAAAATGTTGTTAAATGTAAAAATGCATTTTTGCCCAGTTTGCGTTTGTATTGTTTTACTACTTACACAATTATTTAAAGTATAAAACATTGTTACTTACAGTACACAGTATGGTTTTTAATCTTATTTTTAGGACAACCCCCATATGGGGGTCCTGTCCACCCCCGACCACCACAGGATTTCCACCTATGGCACTGGCACACAGCTGGCCATGGGGCCTGCACAAGTATGCATTCCAGTCGTTGCACACTATTGGCCTAACCGCACCATCTACAAGACATGCTTATGCCTTGAAGTGGAACCTATTTGTCAGGTGGTGGTGTTCTCACTGAAAAGACCCCGGGAGATGCCCGATCAGAGTCATGCTTTCTTTTCTACAACAAATGTTGAGGCAAAGGCTGTCTCCTTCCACCCTTAACCCTTTAACGCGTATGATCACACCAGTGTGATCAGTCTTGGTTGGTCCCTGAAGCGTACAATCACACCGGTGTGATAAGGACTTTCACTGTGTCATGTCATCAACTGCTGAATTTAAAACTGCTTTCGCACTTTGGCTGGCGCAGAGCCAGATCGGACGTGCTGAGCGCTTGTCATATTATCACAAATATACAGTATTTTCAACCATTTAATGCTTATTTAAAGTTTCAGACATTTAAATACAAATAAGTACTAGCAAAAACATACATTTACTTTTTGTAAAATACACGCTGATGTCTATGGAAATGGCAGTAAGTTACAAATATAATCTGACTACATGTTTTTATTGATATTGATATACAGATTGTATAGAGAACTATGAAATTTACTGTGCTCTTCTCCCAGTTTACTGGAGACCTACTTTAACGTGTCTAGGGAGGAGAGGATGAATTAGCATTTTGTAAATCCCACAGCTTGGATTCAGTGTGAACTAACATGTTGGCACCATTCAGCCGGTATAAGCACGTATCATCAGCACGTTTTCCTTATAACAACATGCACAACTATGAAGTCAAACAGCATAAATTGAACAACCACGTTGGTCAACCCTCTTAGCTATTAAGTTTTGCTGGTCAATAGCATCTAGTCCACCATCTATACATCCAGCAACAAAAAAGCCTGGATCAGCAAGAATTCCCAAAATTTGATTGCGACGATGTTGAATATTTTATGTATTATGTTTTTTTCAAACATTAGTCATTTTATTTTATCTTTCCTTGTTCCTCAACAGGCTCCCACTCATGGTCAGGATGATATACTCAAGAATATATTTTAAATGACATGTCCAAATAAACCAAGAGCAGTGAACAAACAAGACTTTCCCAAAATACAGTCCCTGTGATTTATGTTAAAACTATCTCTAAGACAGTTTGTTTCAGGGGCTTTCAATCCTTCCAAACATCTCCGAGCCAAGAGTCTTACTGTCGAACACAAGCAGCTGTTTAGAGAAAAGCAGGATTGCCAGAGGCACAACAAGTGAATGCAAATCTCACAAAAACACTGGCACAGCACCTAGACAAACATCTGTGATGGGGCGCTGTCACACTGCGTCTGTGCAGTGGAGGAGGAATCCCAACTCCTTTAAAATTGTCTCTGTTTTAGACTCATCTTGCTCAGGCTAATCCATCCTGACAGTGTAGATTGCTCATAACAGCTATGCTAGAGTATCTACAAAACAAACATGCCCTTCTTCAGTCATTGGATTGCTAGTCAAATATCTTGAAATGGTGTGATTCTTGATTAAGACTCTGGGACAGGATAATTAGCCCTGCGGAGAAAATAACTAGTAACCTTTTGATGTTTGCAAATAGCTTGTTTTATATTCAAGGTTCTCGGGTTTGTAAAGAAACACATTTGATAATTATCGTTGGCTGAAATTTCGTCTGAAATAGATGAAAAGATGGTGATGCATAAAGCTAATGGACTTTTTTTTTTACCAGTTGTCTGAACAATTGCTCAGATCAGCTGTTTAGACAAAGGTTCTGCAGGGAGTCCTCCAATTATCATCTGTGCTCCAAAAAAAACAAACAAAAAAAAACAACAACAACAACAACATTAAATAATATTTACTTACCCTCAGCCAAAGCTAAGGTTAAGAATGCAATTGTTTAATTGTTCCTCCCACATTAAAACAAAATAATGGATGGATGGATGGATGGATGGATAGATAAAATGTGAAGTATACTAGCATTCAAATGTTTGAACGTTTGAAAAGTTGAACGTTTGAGTTTGTTTGTTGTAACAAAGTTCATAGTACGGAAAGAAGGATACAGGAACTGGCAAACATTTAAACAAAGACTTTAATAAAATAAACACAAAATGAAAGCAAAGTGGCAGCCCCTCGTGGACAACTGCCACACACAAAACACTAAATAAAATCCAGGTCTGGTCCTCTCTCGTCCAACACTGCCAACACTCCTCCTTTTATCCTTCTGGAGCTCCTCCATGGGACTCGAGACCGGTGAGTGGCTCAGGTGTCGCACATTCTCATTGACTCCACCGACCTCGCTCCATTCCCATGGCTCTCAGCCCCGCCCCTCTCGTCACATTTGTTTAATACATTTATAATGTTACAAAAGATTTCTACATTAAAAAAATGCTGTTTTTTTTAAATTTTATTCATCAAAAAATCTTGAATATTCAGCTTTGCATTGCAGGAAATAATTTACATAAAAAAAAAAAAAATATATATATATATATATATATATATATATATATATATATATATATATATATATATATATATATATATATATATATTAGATTAGATTACATTCAACTTTATTGTCATTGCACATGTAAGGTACAAAGCAACAGTATTTAGTATTTATACAGTATTTTTGCATATACTGTAAATATTGTTCCATGGCTTAAGATTACTAAAGTTGGCCACTGTCTTTGTTGTGTTATCCATTATATGATTATATTGCAATGTTATGCTAGAATTTCTTTTTTATTTTTATTTGAAGTCTTGCCTTGAAAGCAAAAATGGCAGCAACTTCTAGACAGAGATGATTAGACTAACCTGAGACTGACAAAAATGAAAAATGATTCAGCAAATAAAAGCTCTTTTTAAGAAGCAGAATAGTGTGTATTAATGCACAATATGATGACAGCTGGTAATGAGCACTTCCTGCATTCTACCGCATTTGACAACTGTGCCTGGAATACAAATGCAGCAGAGGTGTACAAGCTGTTCTAAAGGTTTATGGACCCTATTTTTTATCAGACAGTACAATCTTAACAATTTCCGCAATAGGAAATTATATTTATGGTGACAAAAAGTACACTAAACACACAGGTGCAATTTTTTGCTATGTGCATTTAATTTGGCTTCATTAATGCATTGAAATCCTCCACCTTTCGCCTTCTTCACACTCTTCCCATGGAGCACATTATGTTCCGAAAGTTTGACATTTTAACATAAGATTATGTTTGTTTGTTTTTAATTTGCTTGCTTGTTTGTTTGTTTATTTTTTGAATGTTTTGAGATAAAATATCTCTCCTTAAAAGAAATCAATAAAAGAATTCCACATACTGTACTACAACCAAAAACAGTTCACTTGTTATTACTTGCACTACTGTCTGTTCATCCAGAATACTGAATAATCCATTTGCATACTGGAATATTTTTCTATGCACTTTTTTTTTACTGTCCATTGCACTAGTGTAAATATGTTCATAGTTTCTGCTTATAGTGTACATACACTTCTTGCATAATCCATCTGTATAGTATGTTCATAGTACATACTATAGTACATACTAGTACATCTGTATATCATGCTGAAAGTATTTAAAAATCTATAAATTATGTCCATAGTTACTGCCTTATCTGTATATTTATTGTACATTTGTTACATATTGTAGACACTGTACAGTATATCCTGTACTTACTGCTTATTGCACTTCTGGTTAGATGCTTACTGCATTTCGTTGCCTTGTACCTTACATGTGCAATGACAAAAATGTGAAAAGTGACGTGACATACAGCCAAGTATGGTGACCTATACTCCAAATTCGTGCTCTGCATTTAACCCATCCAAACATTCAGAATGTTTAGCGTCCATCGTATGAAAATGATCGCTGCGAGATGCTGCTGAAGTGAACGAGTCTTTGAAAAGAGTTGTGAGCGAGAGCACGGAAGCAGCCTCCGTGTTGCCAGGTCCAGCTATTATAAATGTTTTTTGACTTGTCTTTTCCACTTAATATGACACTTTAGAAAGTCAGGTAAAAAAATGTTAGTGTCAGCGTTATCTTTATCTTATCTAATTTTCAAAAGATTTGAAATAATTTCGGTTAACTTTATTTATTTATAGGTTTTTTTTTTTTGAATAGCAATATCTTGCAACATTGCATCGCCGGCACTTAAACTGGCAGTAATCAAAAAAGTCCATGGACAGGTTATTGCTGACAAGGTTATTGATGACATTCGGTAAGGGGGGAAATATTACCTGTCGGAAGCGTTATCAACGCTGTCAAAACCTGTAGCATTTAACACTAGTGCAGAGATCTGTAGAACAAGTAGGGTAACATTACAGAATGAAATGAAATACACAAACACTAGCCATTAAGAAATCTATGTCATTCAGTATAGTAGTTAAACTTTCACAAATCATGCTATAAACATTCATAAGAGCACTAGACTAAGTTATCAGCTATATAATGGTTATAAATAAAAACTATAACAGAAATATGTTCCTGTGGCTCAAGTGGTAGAGCATTGCGTTAGCAGTGCAAGGTTGTGGGTTTGATTCCCAGGGAACACGTTAGGTAAAAAATGTTAGCCTGAATGCACTGTAAGTTGCTTTGGATAAAAGTGTCTGCTAAATTCATAAATGTAAATATGTATGGTGGCATGAATAAACTGATAAAATTAGCCGGCCTGAGACTCAAACCCACAAGCTTAGGGTTAGTAGTCAAACTTCTTAACCACTAGGCCAGGACTACACACACACACACACACACACACACACACACACACACACACACACACACACACACACACACACACACACACACACACACACACACACACACACACACACACACACACACACACACACACACACACACACACACACACACACACACACACACACACACACACACACACACACACACACACACACACACACACACACACACACACAAAAGTAAGTTTAAGTCTTTGGTTCTTTTAATTGTGATGATTTTGGCTCACATTTAACAAAACCCCACTAATTCAATCCAATCTCAACAAATTAGAATACTTCATAAGACCAATTAAAAAAAAAAAAACATTTTTTGTGAATTGTTGGCCTTCTGGAAAGTATGTTCATTTACTGTACATGTACTCAATACTTGGTAGGGGCTCCTTTTGCTTTAATTACTCCCTCAATTCAGCATGGCATGGACGTGATCAGTTTGTGGCACTGCTGAGGTGGTATCAAAGTCCAGGTTTCTTTGACAGTGGCCTTCAGCTCATCTGCATCGTTTGGTCTCTTGTTTCTCATCTTCCTCTTTACAATACCCCATAGATTCTCAATGGGGTTCAGGTCTGGTGAGTTTGCTGGCCAATCAAGCACACCAACACCATGGTCATTTAACCAACAGTCCAGTTCTTCTTCTCCTTAGCCCATGTAAGATGCCTCTGATTTTGTCTGTGGTTCAGCAAATTCCTTGACACGTCTGTGTGTGGTGGCTCTTGATGCCTTGACCCCAGCCTGAGTCCATTCCTTGTGAAGTTCACTCAAATTCTTGAATCGATTTTGCTTGACAGTCCTCATAAAACTGTGGTTCTCTCGGTTAGTTGTGTATCTTTTTCTTTCATACTTTTTCCTTTCACTCAACTTTCTGTTAACATGCTTGGCTTTCATACAGCACTCTGAACAGCCAGCTTCTTTGGCAATTAATGTTTGTGGTTCACAACTCCTTGTGAAGAGTGTCAATGATTGTTTTCTGGACAACTGTCAGATCAGCAGTCTTCCCTTATGATTGTGTAGCTTAGTGAACCATACTGAGAGACCATTTTGAAGGCTCAGGAAAGCTTTGCAGGTGTTTTGAGTTGATTAGCTGATTGGCATGTCACCATATTCTAATTTATTGAGATGCACCTGTATAATATATATATATTGAATTAAATAAAAAAATATATAGAAAAATTAAATACACACATGCATAATGTCCGGTTCATCCTAACGGTTCCGGCTCCAATTCCGTTTCCATTAAAATCATTAAAAACTATTAAAAAATAGTGATAAGGAAAAATGCACAATACTCAACTACTCAGTGCTCATTACTTTTTATTACTTACTGTCAAATTAATTTAAAGGTTGGCAATGTCAAAATGAAACATAAACGGATCTTTATAAGTAGGGTTGGGTATTGTTAGAAATTTTTCAGGTTCCAGTTCCATTTAAATGAACTATTATTATGTTTTTTTTTACTATTTTACCTTCTGAATGTACAGTAGTGTTGCTGGAAGGTAGTAAGTAATGTTGAGTAATGCTAGTCCATCTATCAGCATGTGCTTCAAAGTTGATGTTTTTTACAAAATCAATAACATTTTGCTTTTCAAGCAGGAATATCTAGACCCTTGAGGTCTAAGACACTTGTTTCATTGACTTTCATTTCCCTAAATTAATGAAATATAAACTGTTAGACTTATAACCATGTATACACACCCTCCATAAAGCCCCTATTTTACAAATAATAATAATGCAGTCAGGAGGTGTTTTCTCAATTTTTAAACATTTAAAATGCATGACAATAAATATTTTCTATCACTTTGTTTATTACTCTTGAAATGACCTGTACACTAAATAATCTAACTGAGTTTTTCCCACTAATTTTTTATGAGCTGAACTCAATAGGTAACTATAAAGAATGCAGTGTCTGAATAGCAAGAAAGCAAAGTAATATGATATTTTGCCATATTGCAAAAAGATACCAAATAAGGTTAAATAGTACCATGTGGAAATGTTGACCTATTTAAAAAATGAAAATATATTCAAAACATAACAAAGAGCTCCATTGCATGCTTCTGTTAGAGACAAACACTAGATTCAGTTGAACAGAGAGAGTGTTTGCCCTTGGAGTTTTCTCAGGTTTTCATTTTGTGGTACTGACACCTCGTCTTACTGCCTGGAGGTAGCTGAATCTTTAGTGTGGGCGTCTGGGCCGTGAGAGACAGGGAATGTAGAATCAAACGCCAGAATACAAGCCCTACTGTGTGCACTGTCAAAGGTCCCAGTGCTTGAAGGCCACGATCTTGGCTTGTGCCTGCAAATCCTACATATCTTTGTTTCCGTGATTCATTACATTTTAACATGCTCAGCTGTAGCAGCAGCCTTGGCGGCAGAGACCCTGGAAATATAGAAGCCCGTGTTGTGGGGTGACAGTGTCGTTTACACAGAAAGTGGCGGGACGTTATTGAAGTAGACAAAGAGGAATATTGAAGATCATGTGTTTTTCTAATAGCACTGCCAAAACAAGTTCCACTTGTTAAAAGATGACAGCTCAGTGAAATTCAGGAAGATTATGCCACTGATTCATATAGTAATGACTGCTTCTATAAATGCACTGGGTTATTTTTGGGAAGGCTGTGCATATCACTCTTTCAGTAATCCTATCAGTAACTGTCAGTGTTCATTATGTGAAAGTAGAGTTGAAAGCATCCCCATTAAACATGTATGGGAGAAATACAGGCCTTTTTTAAACAGCCAAATACGTCCATTCTGCATCATTTTCCCATTTTTATTCCTTGACGATGACAGATTGACAGCTGAATAGCATTTATGATATCAAATGATTGCTACAGCACTAGAAGCCCTCAATTATGACAACGTTTGTCAGCTTCGCTTTTTGTCACTTCTCATGAGAAAAACAGATCATATCTGATAGCCATCATTACTGCAGATCCAATAAAGAAAACTCTAAATTGCTCCACCTAGGGTTTCTCTGCAATTTGGCTCATCTTACTAAAGAGAGGACATGTAATTTACCAATTATGTTTCAAATGGCAGCATGCAATTTACCCATTATTTTGGTGTGTTTCAAAGAACATTGTATCTTATTTGGAGTAATTGTGTAAAGATCAGAGGGATGCGTGTAAGCTTCGTAAACTATATTTTAGTTGCTTCAAATTTGCAACCATAAAAGTTTTCCTTAAAAAAGAACAAATGACAAAATGTGAATATTTAACATTTTAAAACCTACTAAATCAATTGTGACCCTGGAGCCCAAAAGCAGTCATAAGTAGCAGGGGTATATTTATATATGGGTCAAAATGATACATTTTTCTTTCATGCCAAAACTAATTAGGATATTAGGTAAAGATCATGTTCCGTGAATATATTTTGAAAATTTCCTACCATAAATATATACAAACTTAATTTTTGATTGGTAATATGCATTGCTAAGAACTTCATTTGGACAACGTTAAAGGAGATTTTCTCAATATGTTGATTTTTTTTGCACCCTCAGATTCCAGATTTCAACCAAATATTGTCCTATCCTAACAAACCATACATCAGTGGAAAGCTTATTTATTCAGCTTTCAGATGTGAAAACCCTGTTGTGTGTAATCTACCACTGCCTTTTGTCATTGAATTGATAGTTTCTGGGGATTTTTAGCCAGTAAAAGGACTTTTATTGCAATTTTAAAAACGTCCAGCTTCAGGTTGTGGTACATGTGACTTTTTCTGTGAAATATTTAATGATTAATGAATGTATGAAATTATGTAAGAATAACTTTGTATATTGTTACTGGACTAGACTGGACCAAAGCAACAAGGTTTAATTGATTATCCATGCATCTTTTTTTTTCAATATTGTTTTGCATTATATGTTTTGCCACCCACAATTGATACTTATATACATTATGTAAATAGCTGTCTATATTAGAACGTTATTCAAGATCTAATTGATTTACATTGCAAGCTATCAGATATGTATCTTATTTTTGGGCCATATAAATATCAGCAACTGCACAGTTTTTGCTCAGTTGCATAATGTTGAAACTCTCCTGCAGCTCAACCAGCAAAGACTGCACAGTTATGACATATTTATGGCATCATTTGGCTAAGTGACATCCATTTATAGTTAATTTATTAGCCTTAAGCACAATGCATCAGCAAAATGAGGAAATGGTTGCACCCTTGGGTGTAGTGAATAAGCCATCTGATAACGTTCAAACTGAATGCCTTGATACAAAAATGCTGAACATAGTTTCAGTTATACATCTTAACATTTTAAGAGAAATGAGCCAAATAGTTATAATAAGGAACTGAGGTAAAACATTATTTTTTTATATATATTTCCCCATTTAATTGAATGAATAACGCAAACTGCATTTGAAATCTAAATGAAATGTAGTGACAAAATTACTTTTATATATATTACTATATATAGAATATATATATACAGTACAGACCAAAAGTTTGGACACACCTTCTCATTCAAAGAGTTTTCTTTATTTGTAGAGTCACACTGAAGGCATCAAGGGCTATTTGACCAAGAAGGAGAGTGATGGGGTGCTGCGCCAGATGACCTGGCCTCCACAGTCACCGGACCTGAACCCAATCGAGATGGTTTAGGGGTGAGCTGGACCGCAGACAGAAGGCAAAAGGGCCAACAGGTGCTAAGCATCTCTCGGGGAACTCCTTCAAGACTGTTGGAAGACCATTTCAGGTGACTACCTCTTGAAGCTCATCAAGAGAATGCCAAGAGTGTGCAAAGCAGTAATCAAAGCAAAAGGTGGCTACTTTGAAGAACCTAGAATATGACATATTTTCAGTTGTTTCACACTTTTTTGTTATGTATATAATTCCACATGTGTTAATTCATAGTTTTGATGCCTTCAGTGTGAATCTACAATTTTCATAGTCATGAAAATAAAGAAAACTCTTTGAATGAGAAGGTGTGTCCAAACTTTTGGTCTGTACTGCATATATATATATATATATATATATATATATATATATATTAGTGTGTGTGTGTGTGTGTGTGTGTGTGTGTGTTTGTGTGTGTGTCTATTATAGTGCTAAGTTTCTTCTTCTTCTTATTATTATTATTAATTACTTTTAATAATAAAATCCGTTAAATCAGTTGATCCAGTGGTCATCATGAAGGGAAGGTTATGAATAAAAGTTATGAATCTCCAGAAGATTTGAAGAATATAGCATATGAGTTTTATGTGCCCTTGCTTCCATTTTGAAGCTTGAAAGCTCGAGTTGGCTTTTGAAAAGAATGATCATTATTTTAAATATCTCATGTTGTATTCCTGTCACAAACACGCCAGGTTCCTCCTCCACACAATCACGACGCACACCCTCACCTGAGTACTAATCACCACCACCTGATCCGCATCACCTTCATCCACCTCAGCACCACAAAAGCCACACACACGCACTCAGTCATTGTCCGGTCACGTTCGCGACAAGATCATTCCTGCGCTAACTATTAGGACTAACTCCTCTTTACCTTCTCTCCAAGGATAACCTCCGAAGTCTCTTCTTCCGTCTTCTCTCCAAGGATTACCTCCAAGATCCTCCCAAAGACCCCACGGTGCGTGTGTGTGGTACCCTCCTTCCCGGCACGGATCCCAGCACCCATCCACTCCTTACTTCCCACTCCTCTGCTTGTGTCCATTTAATAAACTACATCTTTCATCTGTTACTCCTCTGTCTCCGAGTGATCCGTAAGAGATGACCGGACCCGCACCAAGAGACACAAGCATGAGCCTCACGGATCCCTTCCAGGAATTAGTAGATGCACTCCGCCGTACACTTATGTCAGCACCTGCATCACCACCACCAGCGAGCACTTCCGTGGATCCTATCATCCCTCCTTCACCTGCCGTGCACGCCAGTCCCATGGCACGGCCAGCGCCCTACTCTGGTTCTGCGGAGGAATGCAGCGGATTCTTGCTTCAGTGTTCACTGGTCCTGGAGATGCAACCGCTCTCGTACCCTACGGATCGAGCCAAGGTAGCTTTCATTATCTCCCAGTTACAAGGCAAGGCTTTACAATGGGCAGACTCTCTCTGGACCCAGAATAATCCTGTAACCCAGTCGTATTCTAGCTTCATCGAACACTTCCGGGAAGTTTTCGGCAAACCTGCCTGGGACTCCTCTATAGGTGAGAGATTATACAACTTGAAACAAGGGAATATGTCTGTCAATGATTATGCCTTGCAGTTCAGGACTCTGGCGGCCTCTAGTGGATGGAACGAACAGGCCCTTCTCACTACCTATCGCCAAGGATTGGAGCCAACTCAGTCTCCCAACCTCGTCCACGGCGGACGCTTACCAAATCCACACCATCACCGGCAGGCCGTTAAGCAAGAAGTATGTACGCCACTGCGTGGGTCCAATCTCTCTCCAAACTGGACTCCTTCACCATGAGAACATTCATCTGCTGGTTCTGGAGGATTCCACCGCTGACGTCATCCTAGGGCGCCCGTGGTTGGAGCAGCATAACCCGGTAATCTCCTGGAAGACCGGAGAAATCCTGAAATGGGGCGAAGCCTGCTTTCAATCCTGTATCTCCGGCTGTCCAGTTCCCGTGGAACGTCCCTCCGAATCACTACCAGTCTACACCACCTCTATTGATAGCCCTGTCGTCAACCAATCCATCTCCATTCCAGCTCTACCTAAAAGCAGAGAAGTGCTCATTCCATCAGCCCTCAGTGCAGTTCCTTGGCTATACCATCGACCGCAGTGGCATCCGGATGGACGAGGGGAAGGTAAGCGCCGTCCGGGATTGGCCCGTTCCTACCACCATCAAGGAACTACAGCGATTCCTGGGCTTCGCAAACTTCTACAGACGATTCATTCAGAACTTTAGTACCATCACCAGTCCTCTAACCAACCTCCTTCGTCAGAAGCCCAAGTCCCTGTCTTAGACTCCAGCCGCCACCGAAGCCTTCCAGGCCCTGAAGCTGGCCTTTACGACCGCCCCACTCCTCGTGCATCCTAACCCAGATTTACCATTCGTCGTGGAGGTGGACGCCTCTACCACCGGAGTGGGTGCGGTCCTGTCTCAGCAGCAGGGGACGCCCAGCCGCCTCCATCCATGTGCCTTCTTCTCCAGGAAGCTCAACCCGGCGGAGGTGAACTACGACATTGGCAACAGGGAGCTACTTGCCATCAAGCTTGCCCTGGAGGAGTGGAGACATTGGCTGGAGGGAGCCAAACACCCCTTTCAAGTTCTCACTGACCATAAAAACCTGGAATACCTTAGGGCAGCCAAGAGACTCAACCCCAGACAAGCCCGCTGGGCGCTATTCTTCACCCGCTTCCAGTTCTCCATCACGTACCGCCCTGGGGCAAAGAATGTCAAGGCCGATGCTCTGTCCAGATGTTACTCACCCGAAGAGAGGTCTGAGAACCCCGAACCCATCCTCCCAGACAAAGTTATTGTTGCCCCTATCACTTGGTCTGCCGAAACCCTACCTCCAGCCGAAACTCCTGCCAATGCTCCGCCGGTTTGCCCTTCCAGGGCACCAGTACATCCCCAGGACACGTCGCACTCCTCTCATCCACGCCACCCATACATCACTTGGCACTGGTCACCCGGGGGTCAATGAAACCCTCTCGTTGCTACGGGAATGCTTCTGGTGGCCCAACATGGCCTCGGATGTCAGAAGGTACGTGAGTGGATGTAACAGCTGCGCCATGTCCAAGAGTCCTCGCCATCTACCATCTGGCAAACTCCATCCTCTGCCTGTCCCCAACCGCCCGTGGTCACACCTGGGAGTGTATTCTGATTGTTGTGGATAGATTTTCTAAAGCATGTCGTCTTCTTCCTCTGAAGGGTCTCCCCACTGCCATGGAAACGGCAGAACTGATGTTTAACCATGTCTTCAGGTACTTCGGCATCCCAGAGGACATAGTGTCGGATCGGGGCCCCCAATTCATCTCCCGGGTATGGAAAGCATTTCACTCCCTCCTAGGTGTGGCCATCAGCCTGTCCTCCGGCTACCACCCGCAGTCCAACGGGCAGACAGAAAGGAAGGTTCAGGAGATCGGACGCTTCCTCTGTACCTTCTGTCACGGCCACCAGAACTCCTGGAACCAATTCCTGGGGTGGGCCGAGTACGCACAGAACTCCCTCCGTCAACCCACCACCGGACTCACACCCTTCCAGTGCGTACTCGGCTACCAACCACCCCTGTTTCCCTGGTCTGGAGAGCCCTCTGACGTTCCCGCGGTCGACTATTGGTTCCGGGAGAGCGAGAGGGTCTGGGACGCGGCCCATCACCAACTTCGAGCCGACCTTCGCCGTTCCGAGGCCCCCCAGTACCAACCCGGTCAGAAGGTCTGGCTGTCTACCCGGGACATCCGCCTGCGTCTACCCTGCCGCAAGCTTAGTCCCAGATTCATTGGCCCGTTCACTATCACTCAGCAGATCAATCCGGTCACCTACAAACTGCAACTTCCTCCCGAGTACCGGATTCACCCCACATTCCATGTCTCACTCCTGAAACTTCACCATCCTTCTGTTCTTCCCTCCACAGAACCTGGCAAGACGGAAGCCCCCCCTCCTCTCCTCCTAGATGACGGCGCAGCCTACTCGGTCAAGGACATCCTGGACCCCCGGCGGCGTGGTGGGCAGCTTGAGTATCTAGTGGACTGGGAAGGCTACGGTCCAGAGGAACGCTCCTGGGTCCCACGCAACGACATCTTGGACCCCTCCTTGCTGGATACCTTCCACTCAAGACACCCCAACCGACCAGCTCCCAGGGGTAGAGGATGCCCACCACGACGTCGGGGTCCCCGGCCCTCAGGAGCGGGCCCTGGGGAGGGGGGTACTGTCACAAACACGCCAGGTTCCTCCTCCACACAATCACGATGCACACCCTCACCTGAGTACTAATCACCACCACCTGATCCGCATCACCTTCATCCACCTCAGCACCACAAAAGCCACACACACGCACTCAGTCATTGTCCGGTCACGTTCGCGACAAGATCATTCCTGCGCTAACTATTAGGACTAACTCCTCTTTACCTTCTCTCCAAGGATAACCTCCGAAGTCTCTTCTTCCGTCTTCTCTCCAAGGATTACCGCCAAGATCCTCCCAAAGACCCCACGGTGCGTGTGTGTGGTACCCTCCTTCCCGGCACGGATCCCAGCACCCATCCACTCCTTACTTCCCGCTCCTCTGCTTGTGTCCATTTAATAAACTACATCTTTCATCTGTTACTCCTCTGTCTCCGAGTGATCCGTAACAATTCCATGGAAGAATAAAATATTTGTAACAAAATACGTAAATGATGACAGAACATTCCTTTAAACTTAAAACAGTGAAAAGAAATACAAATATAAATACTGTATATTATACACTCTGATAAAAGAATTCCAGCCTCACTCTCTGATTCCAGTTTTGAGTAACTGTGTGTAGAGGGGCCTTCATTTAAATGCTTGCCATTCATTAAAAATCTGTGTTCTCATCTCTCAAAACAGACAAAGAAAAAAAGAGTGAAAAGAGAGAGGGGAAATGATGAGAGTGAGAGAGAGAAAGAGAGATGAAGAAGAGAGCATATCCTGACAGCTTTCAAATTCCAGCCTTCACATGCTGTTGGAATAGGGCGAGTGTGATGGAGGCATGATCAGGACAAGTTAAATTTGAGCAGTAGCTGTGATCAGTGAAGCAGGAAGGGGTGTTCAATTAAATATTTCACCTCAGCTACTGCTGTACAGATACAGACCCTGGGCTGTCAGCTTCCGCACTGCAACATTCATCTGCAAGATCTTTTAATAAGAAAAAAAAAAGAGAAATGTCTCTTTTGCCTGTCGTTGCCCCTGCTTTTCATATGACAACTTCAGCTGTTCCTTTAAATATTACTCTCATTTTGTTTGTGAAAACCAGTGGGTCTGGTGGCTCTGTGGTTGGTAAATCAAAGGTTTCTTTCTCAAACCCCAGTAGGAATGACTCATGTATGACCTTGACAGTCAGTGGGGTCCCCTATCGCCATCATGCCCTGGAGCAGAGCACTTAGCACCCGGTCACTTCTGGGAATAAATGGGCTTTCACTAATGCTAAATGACTAATAATTATAATTTTGCCTGTGTTTCGTCATACTCCCATAAAGTGAATCACAACACAAATTCAGAGCTTGATCCACTAAACATTGGGACAATATTTGTATGTGGTTGCACCAGTGAAAATGTTGGCAAGTCAAATACAGATATGAACTATAAAAACAAATATAGC
Organism: Carassius carassius; assembly: GCF_963082965.1. Lineage (NCBI taxonomy): Eukaryota > Metazoa > Chordata > Actinopteri > Cypriniformes > Cyprinidae > Carassius > Carassius carassius. Next base: position 39,543,205 of record NC_081755.1, on the reverse strand, counting down.
TCAATCAGGCAGAAATAATCCCTGACATTGAGAACATGTCTATTAAATTAAATCCTATCAATATAGAGCACAAGCAACGTTTTTGAATACAGCATACTAGTATGTGCATACTGATGTTTTTGAAAGAAGTATCTTATGCTCACCAAGGCTTCATTTGTTTGACAAACACAGTAAATCAGAAATATTGTGAAATATAATTACAATTTAAAATAGCTGTTTTATATTTGAGAACATTTTATAATGTAATGTCTTCCTGTGATTCTGAAATCAAAGCTGAATTTTCAGCATCATTCCTCCAGTCTTCAGTGTCACATGATCCTTCAGAAATCATGCTAATATACTGATCTGCTAAAAACAAACAAACATTTCTTACTGACCCCAAACAAACAGTAGTCTATGTTTCCAGTATGACTTAAAGATTAATTCTGCAAAAACCACAGCATCAAGGTTGACTCATGTTCCTATAGTCAAAACTGATATAATATGTAACAAATATAGATATGTTATAGTACAGCACTCATTCACTGACACTATACACTGGGAACACATTTTCCAATGCATTTTACATAGATATGTTCAAATAACTGATTTTTATCTGCTGAAAAAGCATAAAAATATCCTAGTCACTGTACAAGTATTGTAGAGTCAAGTGCTTTTTTCTCTTATTTGCTTTACGAATCTCTCTTGTGATGTAATATAAACCATTTTCCTACACAAGTACAAAGTACATGAGTAAACGTTACAAAAGAGACCCTTCCCCCCCCCCCCCCCCCCCCCTAAAAAAAAAAAAAAAAACAGAAAGCGCTGAGTTATGTAAATAAATGCCTGTAAATTCACACAAGAAGAGTGTGACACATATGCACGGGGCACGGTACTATCTGTGAACATACTGACTCACATGACACCCTCTGAAGTGCTTTTGTTTTGTGGGTTTGGAAAAGCTTTCCTGTAACGTTTTCTCTCTCTTTTTTTATCACACAGTGCCATTATACAACTGTGTCTGCATTTCCCTTGTGTGAGGAACCATTTATTTCACCTTTTATCTTTTATTCCTCTCAGAGTACATTTCTGGAGTGACAATAGCATTCTGTCCGTAGAGGAGAGGTATGCTGCAACATAAAGAACAAACACCATTATTACCAAACCACCGCCGCTTTCATAAACAGATAACGTCCGACAGCTATTTTCATTTACATGAACAAGAAGAGACACAGAAGCCATCAGAGAAAATAGGACTGATTACCAAGCAAAAATTGCAAATCCACCCTGACCAATTTACAGAATTTCGGTAATCCTCTAAAGGAGGATAACATTTAAGCTGTAGATGCTTTACACGTGTGAAGGTCATTTTCAGATTTAAATGGGTTGAACGCAATTGTTTTCCAATGCTTTTTAAAAGGTCAAAGGGAATCAAACTTCTCATTTGAAGTTTTGCATAATTAATACATGCACTAAAAAAGAAAAATGAAATAAGGTTGAAAAACAAAAACAAAGATTTGCTTTGTTTAACTACATCATTGCAGTTGTTGTTTTTTTTTTCTTTTCTTTTTTTTTTTTTTTTGTTGGTAGTGTCATCATTGTGATTAACTTAAAATTCCAAAATTCAAGCTTTTCTTTATTATAATAAAAAGTAAATGAATGAAAGAATGAATGAATGAATGCAATAAAAAATAGCATTGCATTAAAAATACCGCCATTATAAATAGGCCTAAAATTGCAATTTCATCGTCATAAATACTGTGATGTACTGTACTGTAATGACAAAAGTTTTAAACATGAATTGCATTAAAGTATATTTTAGTTTACCATAAATGCTTGTCTGTACATTCAACTGTACACTTGAAAAACATTTCAAAGACAACAAAAGTATGAAATTACATATAAAGATGTACTTAAGTCTTAATTACTCTGTCAAAAGAAGCACTCTAAATGTCAGCTAAATGCATTCTAAAGCTCAGCTAAATGCTAAACTATAATACATTTTCATTCAGTAACATTGTATTCAATTCACACTGAATGTATAAGTATAGTCTTTGTGTGAAAAAATGTGAAATTCTTTAATTTTGTAAGAAGTATTCTTTTTAAGTATCTCAAAATGTATTTATTTTTACAGGGAGTGTTTGTTCTTCTATTAAATCTATCAGCTTGTTGTTTTATCCTTGTCGTGTTTCATATTTCAGTGTTCTGGTCTATGAGTAGCATTTCATAAATGTATATGGTTTTACACACAAGCAAGCAATTTGCATGATTTGCATTTCTCATCATAAGGCACAAAATAAAGGGAACAATCAGAAATAGTTCATCATTTTGATCAACTTTTAGTAAAAAACAGCTGTCGGTCTATGATAACCAGATACATGGAAATGGACTGGAAAGTTCCAGAACAAGCGTAGATCCTCTATAGCAGGGGTTTTCAAACTGTGGGTCGCGACCCACTTGTGGGTCACAGAATGGAACAAGGTGGGTCACACAAAGTCACTTGGCTGCAGCTAAATTTGCGTTTCAATAAAAACACACACACACACTCACACAGTTCAGTCTAGGGCTGCACGAATGTGACGAGTGGGGCGGGGCCGAGAGCCGTGGAGTGATTGGGAAATGAGCGACACCTGCAACACTCACCGGTCTCGAGAACCCCGGAGGAGATAGGAAGTATACAAAAGAGGAGCGACGACAGTGAAGGACGAGAGAGGCCACTGGGTGGCGTCTGTACTTCCCGGTCAGAGAGCACCTGTCCATCAAAAGCTCACTATCCAATCAGAGTAGATCACTGTTAACACCACCCCCATGAGATGTTTGTGTCAAAACACCAAACGAAAAACTGCGAAACGTAAGCGAAATCTGTAGCAATGAATTCAGAATCCACGATTAGCGAAAACGAATCTTTGAAAAACATTAACAAAGAATGAAGCATATTTGAAGAGCCTGTTAAATTTGTGCGACTGAGTTAATTTTTTTTCATTTTCATAGTGTTTTTCTTCTTTTGTAATGGCATATTTTTGATAGTTTCTGAAAAAGTTACGTTCAGTTTTATAAAGTTTCGTTCATTATTATTGAAACAAATGTAATTCCATAAGCAGGGCACAAATGCAGGATTAATTGTAACACTACAAGATTTAAACATTTCCACATAACAAAATGTACAAAAGTTTGCAATATTTCCTTGATGTATCATCTCTGTTTAGAGAAAAATTTGCCAAAGTTCAGAAGTCTTTTGAAGATATTGCTGAACATTTATTTAACCATCACAAAAATAAATATATTTTTTTTATTATTATTTAAAATGAGACACATCTGTTTATTATAATTTTTTACCAATTTCACAATTATTTTAATCTCAAAACTGTGTTAGATAGCTCTGCTTTGCTTCTCATGCTTTTCTAAATAAGTGTTGGATTGTGCTCCGTTCTCGCCGACACAAACGGAAGATCATGAATGTATTTTCTGCAACAAAACACAGCAGCGCAGATTACAGTTCACTAGAGTGAGCCTGCTTCACGTTTTTATGAACACTACATATTTTAACGTCTGTAAACAAAAATTAAAACTGAAATATTAGTAGTGAAAATTTGTTATTTTTATTAAATACTTAATTTCTGTCATCAAACTTTTAAGATTAGGCTTAAAGTAATGTCAATCGTTTTCTTATTTTTTTTATATATATATATTTTGGTGGGTCGTGAAATAGATTACACTTGTCTAGGTGGGTCGTAGAATGGAAAAGTTTGGGAACCACTGCTCTATAGCATCTATGAACATCCATGTGTGTTAACAACAAGGCTGATCACGCCTTCATAATTGGCTGATAGATCCCATTTGAACAAAGAGGATCAAACATGCACAGAGTCTCTCATGCACTGAGGCGAGTAATACAGTGCTGTAGTTTCTCACAGGAGCAGAGAGGACGCCTCTGAACGCAATCATGAGGTAATTAAAGACACAACTTATTAACACAATGAAAATACAAATTACATTCAGAAGTGTGAAGCTAAACTTCCTCACCAAAACCTGTTAATTAAAAAACAGGAACTAATGACTTGTCATAGGCGCTCTGCTGGGCTTTACCTGGATATAAACAGATTTACATATTGTTGTCTCTGACCATGCTGCAGGCAGCATGTATGGTATATTAAAGAGACGCATGGCCAATAATGTTACAGCATCAGCACCTAAGGGTACAATTAGAAAATAACCAAACAGCACATTCATTTATAGCACGAGTACCATATAAACATTATAATGATGCTTATTACGGTAGTTAGAATAAATGCACAAAATATACACAGTAAGGAGTTTATGGTTACAAAAACGACAAAAAAATAAGCAAAGTATGTTAAAATGGTTACTGTAATACCAGTGATACTACTAATAAAATTTTCTAAAAAGTCATTTTAGAAATCAGACAAGCATTAATAGAGAAAAGATGATAATTAAAACCTGTAATTAGTTTTTCTCCAATGAACCCTCAATCAACAATAAGAGAATAATATAAAAGCCTGTGTTGTAATATCGCCCATGTACTTCCTTGGGTCCTCACGGGGATTGTTGCATCGATGTATGAAATGCTAATGACCTATTTAATTCAGAGCCATCTAGAGGGACATGTAAGGAGGGATGAGGTATAAAAGGATTGGAAAAACCACTTGAAAGAAAATCAGAGTTCACACAGGGGAAAGAACCATGCTCAACATGAAACACTGACAACATGGTGGTCTACCTCTCAACAGGGGAAGAGCTGTGAAAGAAAGAGAGAGAGAGAGAGAGAGAGAGAGAGCAAAAAAGTAGTTGTAATATGAAAAGGCATCTGTTAAATGACACTATTTATCATGAATGATCGTAGAAGCATTTAAGTCCTGTTTTTCATTTGCTTCTGAATTAAATGGCATGTTGCAACTATCTCGTCCAGACAGATAATCTCCAAATAATGGGAACCTTGAAACTAGGGCTGTCCATTTAATGTGTTAATCTATTGTGATTAAGTATAAGAATAAAAAGCATTTAGTTGTGCTCCCTGACCTGCACGCAAATCCCATAATAAGGAATCCTGCAACTACCAAAATACCCAAATTTGGCTGGTTTAATGTGCCCTTGCTGGTAAATACCATAATGGCATACTCTGAGCAAAAGTATATACTGCTTATATTTTATTATGGTAGGCAACACTTTAAGAAAGAAAAAGGTACAAAGTCTGTCAGTGGGGCTATAATCTTTCTAAAGGTAAGAAAACCTTACCTTACGTTTTTTAAACCTTTAAGGTACAAATATGCACACTTTAGGTAATAATATGCACATTTAAAGTAATAATATGTACCTTTTTAGGGTAAATAAGGTCCAAAAGTACCTTTTTAAATGTAAGGAATTTAAATGTACTTCCCCAGTGGCACATTTTTTTAACTACTGCAAATGCTAGTGAATATCATGTTATAGACTTCAGAATAAAACCATTCATCTAAATATCATTTAAAAGTTGAACACATACATAAAACAAATAGTCTTGACTTCTAAAGCAACTTTTTTAATATCTATTCATTGCTTTGTCTTTGAATTATATTACTTTGGCAGCTTTTCTAAGCAAGCGTTTATATGTGTGATAACACATCCCTGCATCATATTTTCTGAATGAAATCCAGTACTTTTTTTCTTAATAATTTGGGGGTGCTGCATCAGATTTGATGTGAAATTCATAGCATTTTTTTGCTTTTCGACAACCATTTGTAAAGTGAAGAAGTCTTGTACTATCACTTGATCACCAGAAAAACTGCCACAGAGACATGATTCATCTCTTTCTCTGAGTCAGGTTACAACTGTGTTCAATTCCCAGCCGATTTTCATGTATGAATGCTTCTGAAAACTTGACTTCAAATTAACAAATATGATCAGTGACAGAAGAAAGTGCAAACATGAGCCAGATGTTTTCTGCTACATCTGTGGGTGTTTTACTAAATCCTAACAGTAACAGAAAATTAAAGAGTTTGTAGGGGAAAAGCTTATTTATCTTTAAACCTGTTTATGTAAAGTTCTTTGAAATTAAATGGCTGATTTTCATATATTTTGGCACTATTTTGCAGATTGTAGTTAAATGTATTCACATTTTTGACATTGGACTGCTTTTATTTTAATACGGGCATTAAAATTTAAACATAATTTGAAAACAAAAAAATGGAATTTATGCATATATGTGATGGAAAGTTTTTATTGTCTAATTATGAAATATTAGGCCTTATTTGCAATTCAGAAGATTTGTAATATTTATTTTTTTTGTTTGATTTTTTTCAAGATACAGAGCTGTTCTTTAATTTGATTCATTAATTGTTTTATATATTGTAAACAATTCATGATTCCAAGACAAAATACAGTACTTAGCCCAAGGGAAAGCATGAAACAGGCTTTGTGTAGCAGAGGAAGCTCAATACGTACTGTCCTGGAAGCAATTTTGCAGGGCTAATAGAACTCAATAGCATGTTTAGAGCCTGCACTTTCATTTGCATCGATCCCTTTTTCATTATGATTTACTCCCTACACAACGAAACCAATCAGCTGTGTCTAAGTTGAACTGCACTTAGTTTACAGTGAGAGCCGAGGCCAAAGGTAATTAAGTGATTCTGATAAGAAATTAACACTTTGTTAACCCCTCAATGAGGATAATCTATTCCTGTGTGACAAGATTAAGCAAAGGAGATGAAGAAACAAACTCAATCATGATGCACGTAGACACATAACACTATATTGACTTCATGGAGGTAGGCGTTAATAATCAGATCCTGCTGCACAAAACAAGCGGCGGTTTTCTTTTTTTCTTTTTTTTCCCAACTCATTCTTCAATCCAACTGATTAGACCATATTCACTTTACATTAGGGGGGGGTACAATGGTGTTTCGTGTATTCAGAGTTGTTCACGGTGTTAAAGAGATGGATTCTCATGCTAAACATGGCCAAAGTTAAAAAAAATAATTTAGAAGAATGACTGAGAATTTCTGTGCCGAAAATCTTACTTCCGGGTTGGTAAAAGTTTCGGCTGGTTTTTTTCGATCGTGGATCTAATGACGTAGACGAGAACTGAAGTCCTTACATAAGCACTTCTCGTGGAAAAGCGCACCCACCTCACACATTGCCCAGAGGAGAGTGAGACCGCGCACATCAACACGCTTCAAAATCGTCGGCAGCGCTGCGTAGGATTTGTTCGAGAATGCCTCCAAATAAGTGCATTTTGGATGTGAGGGAAAGTTTACAGTGTTCAGCTTCCCCAAGAACCCAGCGTTACATGAACAGTGGATGCAGTTTGTTTTTCCGGGGCAGCAAAGGAGTGTATTAAGTTCGTTTGTGTATTCTGGTCATTTGAGTGATGAATGTTTTATAAACAAGGCCCAAGTCGACGCTGGATTTGCACAACGTTTGCTATTAAAACATGGAGCCATCCCTGTAATAAAAGACCCCATTCATGGAAGTACTATTGCATCAGATTTCTGTATTTTGTTGGAAATCAGCACATAAGTGAAAAATACATCAGTATTATACAGTAGCTCCGCTCACGGCAGGCCTCCAGGAGTTCGGCCTTTTCCGGAAAGAATCGGAAAGCTGTATTTTTCTTTTATAAATATGATAAAACTAAAGACTTTTTGGATATATGAAGGATGCAGTACTACTCTATAGGTACTCAAGATTAACATGAGATTAGGTGAAACTGTGTATGTTATGTACCCTTTAACAACTATATATACATATATAGAATTTTCATTAAAAATTATTGAATTGACGGACTAGGCATTTCTGTTTTCAATTGTAAAAGACTTTTAAGACTTATGTTAGTTTACAGTACATGCATATGTACTGTATATTTTTATGTACTTCTATTTAGCAATGAGGCATTTCATTACAGTGAAGAACAAATATTCTTTAAAAAGAAAAAAAATGTTTCACAGTTTAAACAAAAGTTCTCAGGAAAAAAATAATGTTTCTTGAGCACCAAATCAGCATGTTAGTATCCCAGGAATGAATAGTGTAATAGTAGATAGAATAGTAAAATACTGTATTTGATGAAAGACACAGGCAGACAGATACTGTAAATAGACAGACAGACAGACAGATAAATAGACAGACAGACAGACAGACAGATAAATAGACAGACAGACAGAGAGACAGATATGGATAGCCACGGACTTTTTGTCTGTTAGCCAAAAGTAGCCACAGGTTTGTTTGTTTTTAAGTGCAGCCTAATGCAATCATTTCAACGTCAGAAAAACTAAAATCAATATGTTCTCTTCCAGTCAAGGTATTAATATACTTCACTAAGTAAAACATTCATTACCTACTGCAGTTAATTGTTAGGATGGTTTTCCGCACAGTATTAGTCATTTAGGCTCCTGCTTTTCGTCAGCACACAATGTGATGTATTTTCCTGTAATCAGGCTTCCATTGTAACAATGTGCTTATGCATCAAAGAGCATGTAGGCGGTTCATAAAAAACCCAGAGAGTTAGTTCCTGTCATTAAATTGGATTTCATCCATTGTGGGGGGAAAAAACATAAAAAAATCTGAACATTGAGTACCACAAGCTAATTGCCACTTTAATGCATGACATAAAAGATTCCCTGCTGCATGTCCAGGCCTAATGGACCGGATTTGCTGGGACAACTCCAATGTTGCTTTTTGTTTGCCTCTTGCTGAAGTAAATACTGCCGTTTGATCGCTATCATCCATCACAATCTAACAAACAACCCTTAGGATCAGAGAAACATTAATTAAAAAAAAAAAAAATCAAGTTAAGTTACAGAATTTGTTTTATGGGAATTAGGTTGTCTGAGACTTGAAAAATGTCAGGTTTGTTTGAAATGGACATGGATCTGCAGTGCACTTCTCTTCCAGCCCAATCTCAGCATAGATGGCAACTAGTGAAAAATCTGACCTAAAATACCACTGAGGCACAGAACAAGTTGAAACGGTTCCTCACTCTGATTGATAGAACAAGCTGTGATTTCCCCTGAGTTCTAGATGGACGGAGATGATAGCGCTATCCACAATCAATCTGGATGTGTGACTCTGGCCTTCAAGAATGACTACAGATAGCTGAACGCTGCAGGACATACTCTCTGCTCTTCCATGGAAACATGTATCAAGGGTATTTTAAGACAGACACCATGGCTGACATGTTTGACAATGATCACCAGTAAGGCTAAGCTGGAAATCCCATTGTTTGACCACAAATATAACTATCTTTCTGGAGCTTTTCAAGCTCATATCTGACACTTGCTTTTCAGAATATGTCATCTTTTCTCAACTCTAAGCAATATATAGTTTGGTGTATATATATATATATATATATATATATATATACATGAAAAGTTTGGTTCCAAAACACAATAAATCCATTTTGATTAATTTGAGTGTTTTCTTTACCAAGAAAGTAGCTAGATGAAAACAACGATTTTCTGTTTCAAACTTTCACATAGCATCTTTAGGTTATAATAGCATTAAACATTTAAATCCAGGTTTTAATTTTCATAGATTTATTATAAAATGTTATTATTTTTTCCCCAAAATGCAATAAATACATGATACCTTTTTTCTCAAAATGCAATAATCCATTGAATCAATATGAAAGTTATTTTTCATATTGAAAATGATGAAAATGCACAACATAGTAAGTTGATCCACATATAACAGCCTCTGAACTTGGTCAGCACTATTCTTATAAAAATAAAAAATAAATTCATTTTAATAAATTTCCTTTAAGAAGGAAATGTGGCAGGTTTGAACGCTGCCATCTTTCAGTTGATCATCTCTGATGGATAACTGCTCTCATGATCTACCATCGCTTCCAACATGAATTCAACGGGTCATCTTGTTAATGCTATAAATTAATTACAGCAATAAAATTAAATTTCATCATGAACAAGGACATGAATAACAATATCACATTAGAAGCATAGCTTGTCAGTGATCTACTGCTCTGTGTATTAAATGTTGCTCCATCTGAAAGCACGTGATGGAGATATACCGGTACTATTAATCACAGAACCGGCTTTACTTATGAGATGCACATGACAATCACATGTGATTTATCATGCAGCCCTGGTTTGTTGATCACAAAGTACAAAGTAGAGGAGTAAAACTAAGATGTGGAGTGTATTCAAAGTGCCGCCATCATAGTCTAGAGTGTGTGGAATGGTGTGCTGTGATTGATTGAGAGGATATATCGCATTCTGCAAAAAAAAGGGAGACTGGAGTTTGTCACGGTTTGGAAAATAAGGGATAAAACATGACCTAATAACTCTGTGAATATCGCATTTCGCGTAAAATTAAAAATGTACTTTTCAATATCCATCAGAAACAATACTAATAAAGCATTTAAAAATAAAAATAAAAGGTTAAAAAGAACTGCATTTATTCAAATTTAAAAAAAAATCTAATAATATATATTCTAATAATATATTTTCTTTACTATCACTTTTTATCAATTTAGCACATCCTTGCTGAATAAAAGTATTGATTTTATTTTTTTTTTAAAAGTAAGAAAGAAAAAAAATGCTGACCCCAAATTACTGACCAGTAGTGTATATTGTTATTACAAAATATTTATATTTTAAAAACTGTCACGCTGTCTGGTCTCTGTTTCCCTGAGTCTCCACTAGTGGTCTCACTTCCCCATAGGCACCTCACCGTAGGCACTACAATTCCCACAAAGCCTTGTCCCTTCATCACAGTAATTGCACTCCTGTTAATTGCACTCAGGTGTCTTCACTTGTTAGTCATTATCCTCCCTATATTAACCAGTCCTTTTCTGTTTGTCTGGATGTAGTCCTTTCTTTCCGTCACCCAGTTTCCTCGCCTTCCGAGTTCCTGTTCCTTCCCAGTTTGTTTATTTGTTGGATGGATTTATGGTTTTGACCCCTGCTTGTTGATTTCTTTGGATTACCCATTAAAACCCACACTGCGATTGGATCTCTTATCTCCAGTGTTTCCCTGGGTCTCCGATCGTAACAAAAAACATAGCTTCTTTTTTTTTTTTTTTGTTTTTTTTTTTTTTTTTTTACTTTTTATTCATCAAAGTATCCTAAAAAAGTATCACATGTCCTGAAAAAATATTAAGCAGCAGAACTGTTTCCAACTTTGATAATGAATCATCATATTAGAATGATTTCTAAAGGATCATGTGATAATGATCCTAAAAATTCAGCTTTGCATCACAGAAATAAATGATCATTTAAAGTATAATACATTTAAAAACAATTATTTTAAATTGCAATAATATATCACAATATTACATTTTTTCTGTATTTTTGATCAAATAAATGCAGGCTTGATGAGCAGAAGAAACTTCTTTCAAAAACATTAAAAATAGTAATGTTTCCAAACTTTTGGTCTGTACTATATATATATATACATATATATAAATATAAATATATACACATATATATATATACATATAAAGATGTATTTAAGTTCTTAAGTAAACTTTTTACTTTAAAAGTTTTTTTTTTCTGTAACAAGTAATCTTTTAAAAAGTATTCTAAAGTGTACTTCTACAATAGAATTAATAGAAACCATTTTAGCAGCCAGAAAGCAAACATAAATCAAGGTCATTGTTTTGAAAATGATGACAGAGAGCCATTACAGATGTCTCTGTGGTTTCCTACCATTAACAATCTGCTAGTTGCATTAACTGCAGATCTTAAACTGCAAGTGGCTGAAAACGTTCAGTATGAGAAGTTATCTGTGCTCAGCTGGAAAAATACCAAAGACATCACTAATCTTTAGTAGCAGCCTTGGGATTTCAAACGTGAAATGGGAAAACGTTATCTGGATGAAATACTATGACTTACTTGCTATTCTTTAAGCAACTAATCCACTCTAACTATCCAAGTGTTAACTCGCTATGACAACTTTGACAATGACTAGCGTACTGTTGCGTGGCCATGTTTAACATACAATTATATAACATTTGCAAAATGTGCCTCAAAAGGATATGTGTTAGCTTCAATAAATAAACAATGACGTTTGTATTTGTTAGGGTTATCTTGAGAAGTGGTTCAGGTCAATATTTGCACTATAATGAGATCTTCCAGAGTTTGTAACAGCATGGGTAATTGAACCAGTCCCACTTTAATTGAATTAGAGTCACGGAGGGAAAACACCTGACCTATAAAACACCAGACTTTCAGGATAATTCAAATGTATCAGAGGACCGTGCAATCCTTTTTCCTTCCACTATAATTATGCCGGCTGACAAAAAGCTATTAAATGCTACGTGTGGTAAGATTTGTCTACCCATTGATTGTCAACATTGCTGCCTCAACAGAATTGCTGCATAAATATTCCTACATGTATGGAACAGTAACCTATATATTTATATATATCATTATATAGAGTTCTATAAATCTCTTACAAGGATTTTGAACGTCTATATTATCAACATGGCTTAGAATCTGTGCTCTGTAGGTAAAACAAGTCTGGATTTATGATCTTCCAAGTGGATTTGTGAACTACATTTACCCTGTATGTTTACCCTACCTTTACCCAGAATCCAGCAGCAAGAGAGACACCTACTCTGGGGAAAAACAAAAAAATAAACATCAATAGCAGAATAAACTTTCACCAAAGGTATTAAAGTAGCGAGGTAAGCAGGCACCTAATGTATTGTTCTTGTGAAATATGTGCTTGAACAAAAAAAGTATCCTGCCGATGCATGCAGACAGCACAAAATATAAGACCATTTCAAGCTTTGAGAGCCCTCCAAAATATCTCTCACTGGTAAAACATCTACTTTGCCTGCTAAAAATATTTTTATGTCTGAATACACAGCTATTTTTCAATGGCTGTCAATGGAAGTGGATATTTTTCTAAGCATAATGGTGTAGTTATGGCATCTACAATTCAAGTCTGAATGAACCATGCTAACCAGTCGAACACCTATCTCCATTTCGTTATTTTACCATTATCTCACTTTAAAGAACACAGCCTGCATGCTTATTTAGATGATAAAAGAAATCCTATGTACATTTATAATTGATAACTAGATCTTAAAGGAATAGTTCACATAAAATGTACATTTTGTCAATAAGTTAAAAATGTCTTGATGGATTTGTTTCTTACAAAGATGCAGCTTTTCACTTCACAAGATGTTAACTGATGGACTGGAGTCATGTGGATTACTTGTGGATTAATGTGATGTCTTAATCAGTTGTTTGGACTCTCTTTCTGGCGGTACCCATTCACTGCAGAGGACCTACTGGTGAGCAAGTGATTTAATGCTACATTTATCCAAATCTTTTCAAAGGAAGAAACAAATCTACATATTAGGCCACCTGAGGAAGAGTACATTTTCAGCAAATATTCATTTTAAACTATACCTTTAACAGATAGGAAACCAAAGATTGTATGCTGTGGTATTTTGATTATATATATATATATAAGGTGAATTTGCATAACCAATTTATTCCAAAATCTGTGTAAGGAAATATTTTACCCTCACATGAAATTCCAGATTGTGTACATTCACATTAATATTACTGAAAAATTAGTTGAAAGATGGTTAATGTGACTACAGCTTAATTATATCAATCCATTCTACTAGGACTAAAGTATTTCAGAATAATGTAAAATATACTAAGTTGACATGACTGTATACATACTGTATTCATGTTTTCTTTAGTTTAGTCAGAGGATACTTATACACCATTACTGGCACAGATTATGGATTGCATCGAGAACACAGCTTGGACAGGGTTATTGCAGGATATTTACACCTGTTCTTGAGCCACTCTATTATTTATTTAGTCTTGTATTAAACATGAGCTTTCCTGACAATGATAAGGGAATTCTCAATCTCCATGGACCAGTTTGCAAAGGTGTGGTGCTAGAAAGTGCAAGACCTGTTGAAAGACATGACAGATATGATTAGCAACTATCAACTGAAACTACAGACTGTTTGACAGTAGAAGAGAGAATTCATTTATATCAAGACTGAAAGTTGCTAAAAGGTGCTGTATGAAAATTGTTTGCCATTCTGAGAGGTTCAGGCATCTGTAGACTCTTTTATACAAGTTGGTGTAGTAATAGAAAGCTTGAAACCTTGCAAAAGACATACCACAATTCCACACAAAAAAAAAGCCAGGCTCTTTCAACTGTAAAGTTACAGAGCTTCACCCCTTTTACTGTTTGTACTTCACGCATGCTTTGTGCTGGAAGATGAGTATGTCAAACAGTAAGCTTTCTAGTGAGAAAGAGTTTTTAATAGAAATGTATACTTTATTCTCTGTTGTGTTCAGTGCAGGGGAAAAAAGAAGAGTGGTTTGTGCGAATGTGTGTCTGGGAGAGGAGAGACAGTAGATAGCGCTTTTCCATTTCCCAGAACAAAGAAAAGGAATACATTTGTGGTACACATGTATGCTATTTGTTTAAAATATCAATGCTGAATTCTCATCTTGCAACTGGACGATTGTGCCTGCGATTTGTCCCTGAGCTCTGCCCAGATCATATTTTTTGTAAATCTGTGTTTTTTTTATTTTTTATTTTTTCTGTATTTGGTTTGCATGACAGCCATGAACCCTCAACATTTTCAGTTGAATGTCATTTCAACAGAATCAATGCACAAATATTTTAAATCACATATCCCTTCTGCGGTAATGCACTTTCCTGTTTTGGTCTCCTTGCTTGATCAGACTGTTCTGTAAACTGGTTTTAAAGGAGTTTTGAGATTTTTTTCCCCCTTATTCTGGCCAGTCTGGAAGACCATCTTAAACTAGCTATAAAACCAGTTTAAACCAGCTACGAAGAGCAAATCTTTTTTTTTTTCTTTTTTTTTCAGTCAAATCAAATATCTCAGAGTACTGAGAAATGAAACAATTCTGAGTGCTCTTGCAACAAATGTCAAGCTAATCTTTGCATAGCTACTAAGTCAAATAACAGAAGGTAAAAGAGAAGTTACAAATACAAAGTCAGTATGTTTAAATATCCAACAGTATCTTAGCTTGCTTCTCAGATTATAGCTTATTTAGTTAGCTGGGCGTTGTTTTAGTTGTAAATACCTTTTCAAAATAAATGCTTCCTGCCAATTTTGGAGCAACATGATTCACATTGCTTTTCAACACTATTGCATGTAATAACTGGATTTCATATCTCTATTATAAATTGATGCTGACATATTTTGCTAATTGTACCTAATTATCCAATTATTAGTTTATGGCATTTGGTATTTAGTAATTAACTTAGGTGCTCCAAGTTATTTTTTGAAAATGCCATACATAAAATGTCGCTGTTGTCTGACATTTGGCTGAAACCATTTTTCTAATCTGTTTCTGCACCAAAACCTAAGCTCTGACAACAATAAAAATAGTGAAGGGAGTGTTTTTTAGTCTGTCAAAACTTTTACCTTGCATACAGTAGGACTCTTTATCATGTGTTTATTATGTGCCATATAAATGTAGAGAACAGGAATACACAGAAAAAAAAAATGTGTGAAAGGAATAGTATTTAAAAAAAAATGCAATATTCACAAATAAACAGCATCAAATATTGATATTCTTCTGCTCAATCATAGACCATGTCATATAAGGATATAATCATGGCCTCTCGAGTGAGTCTGTGTGAGAATGGGATGACTGTATCTCTAACATCAATGTGTAGTGCCACTGGCAAAATTGTACCCCTGTGCAATCGGTGACATATCTGATGACCATGAGCTTAGCACATCCACATGAACCACAGCACAGCCTTTAGGTGATGTACTTTTAATCTAATTACACACAACCGTCCTCCACTAATAAAGCTGGGGTGCTTATCAAAGTGGATGATTTGAAAAATGACTATGGGCAAAATTTGACGTACATGCATTTCAAATGCAAAAATAAGTGTTGGCAAAACCGCACTGTAACAGTGTACACAACGCACCTCACAGCTCTCCGTGACCCCCATTATTTATGGTGACAGGCCGAATTGATTGTGGTTGAAAGATCCTAACCAGAATAAAATGGGCTTCTCTCTTATTGCCTTTCAGGTAAATCTCCGCTTGCCACTTTTCCTCTGGGGAAAAGATGTGCAACCCTGGGTTCGTGACAACAGTTGTTTTCCTCAACCTTGCAGAATGCTTTATTTCCCTTTTGCATTCTCATTCATGTGAAAATCCACCAGATCAAACATCAAGCCCCCGTCTTTGCCACTTTCTTGTGTTCTTGTCATTCCTGCCCTATTCCCTTTGTCACTGTTACATAACACTTTGTTAACTTAAGTTTAAATTAAAGCGAGCATCGTCTTGTGTGCATAGTATTTCATAGTACATCATTGTGCCTGTGACCGAGAACTGCAGATAGGAAACCATTTCCAAGACAATGACAGAAGGTTAAGCATTTTAAACAATATCTTATAACATCTTCAGACAATAAAACAGAAAAAAACACCCTCACAAACCTTGACATATGATATTGTTAGCAATGCATCTCTTAACAGCATTATGCAACCACCGGTTTTCCATTACGCCAGCAGTGGCTATTTGTTTCAATGAAAACACTAGAGAGGGCCAGAGAAAATAACTCCCTGATCAGACTCCGTATCCATAGAGCCCGGACAAATTTGCATAATAGAGAAAGGGTGAGGAAAGAGGTTAAGGCCGTCTTAGATACTTCAGCAACTGCAGCAGCTACATGCAGTGCTCTGGATCTGGCTAATCAAATACAAACATACCCAGAAAGCCAGTCTAGCAGACAACTATCTCAAAATCTGTTTAACCTCACGTGGTGAGAGGAGAAAACCGCTGCCTTTCAATCATGCATGTTCAGCAAATAGGAAGGGAAAATGAATCTGCTGATTTAAATTGATGAAAAAATACACGCAAACAGGGTTTCATTTTGTTTCTGATTGCTTTGCATCAGGTATCGCTGATTGCCCTGAGAGATCTGCAGAATGGTGTGGGATTGACGCGGCGTCCATCCTCCAGTGGCGGGTGTGCTACCCTTGACGCCGGCCCGTTTAACAAGGCCTTCACTCAAGCCTGAGCGGGCCATCATCACACTCCCCCCTACACTCCTACACTCAGGTCAAGGATGTTTGACACCTCTCCTTCAGCTGGACACACAGGAATTCCTGCTGTTCAGTGTGTGACATTCTGATTCTTGCAAGGACACTTCGCCCAAAAAATGGAAAATGCAAGCATCATGTATCTTACCTAATGTCATTCTGAGTCCATCTGATTTTCTTTCTTCTGTGAAACACAAAAGGAGATATTTAGTTGAATGGCCAAGCTGCTCTTTTCCATTCAGTGAAGTGGATGGGGACTAGAGACACCCTTGTGAAAAAGAAATACATACTTTTAAAAAGAGTACTTATGTATAAAGAGATATTTAGCAAAAACCGATAACTCAAAATAACTTCAAAAATCTTGTTTTTTCATTGTGCATTCCAATTAATCTCAATCAAACTGCAGTCAGCTTATTTTGATTAAGTGTGTGTGTGTATGTGTGTGTGTGTGTGTGTGTGTGTGTGTGTGCATATACACATATATACATTATATATGTGTATATATATATGTATATATATATATATATATATATACACACACACACAGTATATAGTTTTAAATACAGCATAAGATGTAAATACAACATATTTTTGAAGAATATTGTACAAGAATAAACACCATTTAGTCCTATTTTAGTCTTTCACATTTAATTCAGTGTTACTTGCCATTCCTTTGTAATTATTTGTAATTATTATTTTTAGTAAAATTTCCTACTGATTTCAGAGTAAAAAAAAATGTATACCTTTGTTTGTGTTCATGAGCTTTAAACTATTTTTGACACACTTAAGTAAACAGTAAGTACATTTATATGCAATTTCATAAATACTTTGTTTATGAAATACAGTTAAAGTGTACTGTCAAATTTGCTGACCAGGACCTTCCTTAGGGGGGTGCAACTGGTGAGGTCGCGCTTGAGAGGGCCCCTTTAAAGTTCCCTTTAAACCTATTTGGCATCACTTCAAAATACATCCCATTCCACCCTAATTAGCTAGTTATTTCAAGACTATGTTCATATTTCAAAAATATTATCTTATATCCATCTCCTATTGGACTGGACCAATGGGACATGATTTATATAGTAATTAAATATTTACTCATATATTTCTAAACTAATTATGAATTCTAGGATATGATAAATTAAAGACATATATGAGCCTAATTAGCATACTTATTACGATCCTTGGTGTGAGACACCTGATAAGCCTTCATCAAGTAGTTAAATGGCCACAGTCGAAGCTGCTCATGACTGATATGTGTAACCGTTTGCTGTACGAGTTAGCGATTACACAGATGAGATGCATTGCTGTTGTCAATTTGTTAACTCACAGTTGCAGAGTGTCGGTTTGGCTCCTTGTGCGGTCCATTAATAAGATTAATAATTCATTAAATACAATCGCTGTTTATGTTTCATGAGACAAAATTGAATGATTAATGAGACATCAAGGTATGAGGCACTATATTTGGAGATTAATAATAGAACACCTGAAATATTATATTACCACACATCACTTCTCATAGGAGAAAGCACTCATATCTAGGAACAGGTAAACAGCTTATTAGTCATATTTACTATTTTCATATGAAAATGTAGTCTGCTAAAATGTGCATCAGATGTTGTTTTGAGGTGCAAACTCCTATTTTTCTTAAGTCTGTTGTTGATAAAAATGACATCATTCAGCAAACAACTAAATTATTCAAAACTTGCAGGTTTATTTCTGACAAATTTGCTTAGTTTTAGCATAAAAACACTTCTCATTATCAGATTTGCTTTTGTAGAGGTAGCAGATTGCACATAAGGATAGCACATCTGAATGGGTGAAAACAAAGGAAAATGTGTCAGCTACGAAACCAAGAAGGGAATTCCCCATAGAGTTAAACGCAGTATCACTGCACCTGAAATAGCTGTATTCATCCGTCCAATTCAAAGTTAAGAAAGTACTAATGATTTGGACATGTGTACTGAATGCAGTAATTATCTTATTACAACCGGAACTAACTAACAATGCTAGAGGCATCAAATGTATACCTTGAACACATTGTAAGTCACTTGGGATAAAAGCCTCTGTTGAGTGAATAAATGTAAGTGTGCTTTTAGTGTGTTTTTGGACTGTTTCTCTAATGCAGTGATTCTCAACCTGTGGGTCGTAGTTCTGTTCTGACAGGTCAGAACAGAATATATATATATATATATATATATATATATATATATATATATATATATATATATATATATATATATATATATACACTCACTATTCTCACTATTGCTTTATTTATAGGGATTTACTGATTGTGAAATATATAATTATTTCAAATTGTCTGTAATTTATGATTGGAGATTGGAGTTGGAGATGTTTCTTTTGCATGCCAGTAGGTGGAAACAATTGAATGACTTTGAAGCACTGAATATTCATTTAACTGTTCAGTTCAGGAATGAAACAAGTGACATTTTATGAATGAGTCACTGAATTATTCACTTAACTAAAAACACTGATTAATTCGAGAACAAAATCCCACTACTATGTGCTGCACAAAGTTCATACGGTTCATTTGAGTTTAGTTCCAAAACGCAATAAATCCGTTTTCATTGAATAAAAATGCGTGTCAAAAAAATGGCAATATGAAAACTATTATTTTCTGTTTCCAATTTTGACATTACATCTTTAGGTTATAAAAACATTAAAATTGTAATTTTAAATAATAATAAAAATCCAGGGTTTGATTTTCAAAGATTTATTCAAAAGAATTTTTTTTTTTTTTTTCCAAAATGCAATAAATCCATTGAATTAATATGAAAGTTATTTTTGAAAATGAAAAATGAAATGAAAATACACAACATGGTAAGTTGATCCACATAACACCCTCTGAACTTGGTCAATACTATTCTTATATAAAGGCACTGGACTAAAAATAAATTCATCAGTCATCGCTTCCAAAATGAATTTAACAGGTCATCTTGTTAATGCTATAAATTAAAGCAAAAAAAATTTCACCATGAACAAGAACATGAATAAAAATATCACATTAGACCACAGAAATTCCAAAATGTAATTTCCCTTAACTTCTAACTTCTAAAAGTGCATTCATCTTTGCCAAGGTACATTCATTTAGCTGACTAGTGCTATGTGCTGTATTAACAAAAACATAAATGGCATTATTAAAAACACTGTTAAGCTAAACAATATTGCGTTCATAATCGAATGTGATTCCTCTAATAAGCACGTGACGAGTGGGGCGGGGCCGAGGGACGTGGGAATGAGCGAGGCCGGTGGAGTGATTGGGAAATTAATGAAACCTGTTCGACCCACCAGTCTTGAGTCCCACGGAGGAGATGGAAGGATAGAAAACAGGAGCGACGACAGTGAAGGACGAGAGAGGACCAGGCCTGGGCTTTATTTTATGTTTTGGTTTTTATTTGTGCGCATCAGTCATCCGTGAGGGGCTGATGCGCTGTTTTGTGTTTATTTTGATTATTAAAGTTTCATTTTGATTGTCCGCCGGTTCCCGCCTCCTTCTTCCCGATGATTATGGAGTTTTGATTATTACAAATGCGATATAGCGTAGTTTGTCAGTGATACGGCTCTGTGTTTTAAATGCATCTGAATAATTTCCATCTGAAAGTACATGATGGATACTATTAATAACAGAACCAAGATGACGAGATGCGAATAACAATCACATGTGATTTATCGTGCAGCCCTTATTTGTTGATCACAAAGTACTGTAGATGAGGAAAACTAGGATGCCTGATGTATTCAAAGCGCTGCCATTACTGCCTAAAGTGCGTGGAATGGTGCGCTGTGATTGGTTTAATACCGTTTACGGTGCGTGGAATAGTGTGCTCTGATTGGTTGAGCGGATATATCACGTTCTGCAAAAAAGGGAGACTGGCGCTTGTCACGGTTTGGAAAAAAAGAGAAAAAATTAACTAATAACTCTGTGAATATGGCATTGTGAGTAAAATAAAAAATTTATTTTTCAGTACCGACCAGATACAATACTGGAAACTAACTTTTAAAAAGAAAATAGCATTTAGGAACCAAACTCTTCATATATAGGCTGTGTATATATATATATATATATATATATATATATATATATATTGCATGAAATCACCCACATGCCAACAATGCGATCGCAAAACAATAATGATGATTCTTAGCAGAGTACAGGCACCAAAGGTGTTGTGGAACTGCTCACCTTAATCCCTCTGTAGCTATCACAGATTTGCATGAAATTGCTGCCATTTGGCAAATAAATAATTTATGGACATTTACAATACATATTCCCAACATTTTATAATGCAACCCCTCAGTGTTACACCTCAAATTACAAGGGAATTTATAGTAATGTTAATAAGTCAGTACCCAAACTCATTCTCTCAAATGGCCAGGTATTCAGAGCATTCCTAGCTTATATGGACTAAATGTCCTGATAGCATAGTAGCACACACTGTAGTGCTTCACTGCTTCCATCAGCCATGTTAAATTTATGTTGTCATAAATAAAAACACAATGACATATATAAAGTGCACAGTCATAAAGAATTATTGTAAGAATCAAAGTTAATCACCCATGTTTGGATGTAACATCACAGCTTGGTTAAAAAAAGGCTTTTAAAGATCTGTCCATTGTAGCGAGTGTCATGCATCCAAGGTTTAAACACACATTCAAACACAGCAGTGTTGAACTGAGTTAAATGAGATTGTATATGTAAGACACCAACAACACCAGAATCAATACGACTGCAGTAATAGTGATTGGGCTTTTAATTGATTTCTATATGTAGCATGCTTCACACAAATGTATATTATATTCTATGGTTATGAAAGAGTATTTTCACCTGTTTTAGTCAATGCTCTTTACCAGGGTTTATTTGTATGCAGCTATAGTCTAGTCTCTCTACTAAGAGCAGGAGTCTACAGAGTGGTTACTGAAATAGCCCTGATCTGAATAATGTTTCCCTCTTCAATAGAGGGTATGACTTGACTTGAAAACATTCAGATTACAAAAAGAGATAGTTTAATCTGTGGTTTGGCTAAGTTCAGTTTGAAACCATGCTGATTTATTTAAAGCGGTAAACATTATGCCCAGCAGTACAGATATTATCAGGTGTTGCAGCTCATTTTTGCAAAGAGAGAATACAGTAGTTAAAATGATCAGCATTCATGAGGAGGGTCCTCTGCATTAAAGGATTAGTTGAAGTTCACCCAGAAATGAAAATTAGCCTGTGTTTTACTCAATCTCAAAGCATCCTAGGCTTTTCTTCTTTCAGACAAAGGCAATAGGAGTTATATTAAAAATTGTCCTAGCCCCTCGAAGCCTTTAAATGGGGGTAAGCGTGTTGGTTGTCACCAGTTCAGAAGACGTGAAATAAAGTGCGTACATCCATAATAAAACGTCCCTCACACACCTCTGAGAAATGCAGGAGCAAAGGAATCAAAATGCTTCCTTACTTTAGCAAAGGAAAACCAGTCCCCTCTTGGCTTATATCGAATTTTTCTTTGCAAATCCTTGTTTTGTACTTCTAATTCGTGAACAGCATTTTGTTTTGCTTGTCTCTGAATTCATCACTAATCACACAACACATATAATATCATCCACCAAAACACATATGACAGTCAGCGGAAGTGAGAAAAAGTGTTTATTACGTTTGAAACAGGGACGTCATTAGGCCTATTTTAGGGGGGCTGAAGCCACCCCAAAATGTTCCTAAGCCCCCCTAAATTATAATAAGAACAACAATCAATAACAATTCGATTTATAAATAACCGTATCCTTATTCATATTTAGACGCAACAAATGATATATATCCAGCAACAAAAAATAGCCGAAAAGTCGGAAGTTGGACGGAAGTATAATGAGTCGTTGTGCTATCAAGATGATACACCGCAGCGTCTCGTTGCATTCATAGACATCATATAGATGTCTATGGTTGCATTGGTGTGAATTGACAGCTTTTAGAGCGCTGCAGACCGGAGCGCTGCAAGTAACTGGAGGATTCATCTTGTCTCGTCGTTACTCCCCCTTAGCGACTTTTTTTCCAAAAAAGCGACTAGCGACAAATCTAGCGACTCTCTTGGACAAACATTATTTAGTCTCTGAAACTCTTCAGTATGCCGTACGAGCGCGAGGTCTCTCTCTCCCAGCGCGCGCACACACCTTTCTCTGCATCTGCTCTGTTCAGCGAGCGCAGAGAGGAGCAGCACTTTCAGTTAAAAAAAAGATATTTTGTTCCTTCTAACTCTATTTTGCATGCAAGTATAGCCGAAATCAGCACAGCCATTGTCTTAATAGTATGAGTATTTGATTTCATTAGTCAGTGTCGTGAGTAGGAATTTAGTGCAGATTGATATCTTTGAGAGCTGGTTATGTAGTCTTAATGGACCGCGTTTCAGTCATTATAATGTTCATTCCGTTGTCTGACAACAGAAACATTAAAATATAGTAATAAAAAGAGTTTTATTGAAAATTTGGCTGCATTAAAATGCAGTACGTGAGCACAGAGAGGCAAGACAATGCGACGCACTTACGTCATGAATATGCTAATTATTGTATGACGTCATCTAGCGACATTTAGCGACTTTTCAGGTGGGGTTTAGCTACTTTCCACTGAAAGAAGTTGGCAACACCGATACTAATGGTGAAAGGAATATTAGTAAATGTCGTGATACAGAGTGAAATTTTACGTTGTTTTTAATTACCTGCTTACCTTTAGCTACGTTTTCTTGAGGTAGAGTGAACAAGCAAAATACAAGAAATGGCTAACTTAGCAAGCTAATCACAACACTTTATTCTTTGCCAATAATATAACCTATCTCTGTAATAGGCATATTCTAAAACAATATCACTCCCCATAGAATGTTGTTGTCACTGAAAACTAAATGTCATAGGGTCCCTGTTAATGCTATTAGCGTTTTAGATATTCGAAGATATTTTAGCAGAGAGAAAGAGAAGTAGCCGCAGGAGATTGGCAGGCCAGTTGATAAAGAGGGAGCCGGTGTGATTGAGGTCAGTAATAGTCTACGTCTAAGGATTGTTTTGTTTTCTTCTAACAATAAGCATTTGTTGGCAGGTCTAGGCACTATGCATAGCCTAAACTAAATTATTTCATTATATTTATTATATATGCTAGCTATATTCTAACTAGGGCTGAGAAGATTATAATCATGATTAATCACATCCAAAATAAACGTTTGTATTTACATAATAAATGTGTGTGTACTCTCACTGTGTATAATTATATAT